>NC_086214.1:5395000-6047500 GCF_035770615.1 Melospiza melodia melodia
TGTGGGTTTGCTTTCTGGAGGGGCCCCTTTGGAGGTTTTCTCCCAAATTTGTCCTATACCAGGAGACCTGGCCAGCTGTAAGATTAGTAGGTACTAATCTTACATTCAGCAGTACAGGTAACCCTTTCTTTCTCCTTGCTCCCCAAAAACTGCAGAGAGGGACTGTTGGAGTTCTGGATGCTGAGAATTTCAGACTTCCTGTGCTCACAGGCTCTGACTCCCAGGAGAACACTGCATTTGACCTGAGGCCATGGAGAAGGCTTCCAAAATTAATTGATAGCACTGGGATGAAGTATAGTTGATTAGAAGTGTGTAACATCCCAGGGTGGAAAACTTAAGAGTTTGGGGTTTTGAAATATAGTAATATATATCAAGCAAAATGGAGGTTTTAGAGTGGAGGCAGCTCCCTCTTCTTTACCTTCTTCCTTCTTCACCTTCCTCTTCCTTCTTCTTCACCTTTTTCTTCCTCCTTCTTCATGGGTTTGGGTGGTATTTTATAATTCCAATACAGATTGGAAGCAGAAAACCAGCAAGGTACTTCTGGATTACAGCTAGTAATGCTGCAATACCTGCCCCTGGAGCATTAAACACAAGCCCCCAAATCATTTACAGCAGTGGCAGCAGAAGGAGCTCACAGAAAAGTGAGCAAAAACAGGCATGGAGAAAGCCCAGAGGGTGGGAAACTTTTCAGGACTGACAGTTCATGGAGATGAAGAATATGAGTCAGTGAAATCTGTGGAAACTGGAAGGTTTTCTCATTTTTGATATAAAAATTAAAGTTTTCACTGGAGCTGGGATGAGGGATATAAAACCCAGTAATTCATGGCATTCATTTTTGCGTCTTCTTCTGAAGTAGCTGGAGATTTCAAGTCTTCAAAAGAAAAGCCTGGACCAGAAACCCAATCCAGCAACACCTTGGTTTTTATGCAAAGAAACCTGGTCTGATTTAAACAGAGGCCCCAAGGCTGAAAGTTTCATCCCACTGTCCAAACCTTCTGAAACAAGCCTTGAATGGTGCACAAGTAAGACAAGTTCCACATCCCATTTTTCTTCCCTCAGGAGGAGACAGATGTGAACCAACCCCTGCAATTCCAGCTCTTCTTGCTCTTTTGCAGGCACTGAGGAGGGATTTAGACCCACACCCTTTCCTCTGCAGAGGAGGCCTTGGGCCAGCCCCTCCTGGCAGATGGTGGCACCCTCACAGGGATTCTGGAGCACTAAGACAGGGCTTGGAGAGGAGTTTGAAGAGAACAGCTCCCTTTTCTTGGTGTCAGCTCTGACAGGTCCAGCAGATGCAATGCAGAGATACAAGGGGATGTAGGTGGAAATCTGGCTTCTGGTCCCACCAAATCTGAATTATGTGTGTGTGACAAAATCCCTGAATCATGCAATATTGATGCTCAAGCAGCCGTCCTTAAAGGAATGGGAAAATGGAGGTTTAATCCTCCCTATCTTGCAGCAGAGCTGCTCAATCTGCAGCTTTTCTCTTCCCCACATCCCTGGCCCAAGCTTTGCAAATCTATACCTGTGTTTCTCCAGGTCCTTCCCCAGCCAATTGTCCATAAAGATTCAAACTGTGACCTGCAACCGAAACCTTTCCACAGGCATTAGGGGAGTATTAAATGGGAAATTCAAAAACTAAATTATAGCTTCCCACTGAAAGTGTTTAAAAAAAAAAAAAAAAAAGTCTGCTTTTAATTAGAAAGAAAAATAAAAAGCCCTGCAGTTGACAATAGTCTCTTTTCCACCCACCACACACACAGGCTCTGGCCAAACCCTCAGTGTGAGTAGAGCAGCAGAACTCCACTGAGCTGGTGCATTTACACCAGTAAATGGGCTCTGGCTGAGCATCTGGCCCAGCCTGTGCTGGACAAGCTTGGAAAATCTCTGCAGAAGATCCCCCTGTCCCTCCTTGCAGGCACTGGGGCTCCTGCTGAGCACCTCACACCTCTCTGCTGGGAAGGTGTGATTTATTTGGCAGCTGGGCTTTCCCTCCTGGGGAGCTTCCTAATAGATCTGTGAGAGCAGAGGTGATGCAGAGGCAGCTCCAGGGATGAAGTCATTGGCTTTGCTCTGAGCCCTGAGATTTTAGCCAAGCCTGATGGTTTCAATAAAGAGGAGCTTGTGAGTTTGCTGTGAGCACAGGCAGGAGGATGGGAGCTCTCTGCAGAGCCAGGTGAGGATGAGGAGGGAGGGCAGCCCTGCACAGCCTGCAGGGACAAGCAGGGCATTCTCTGAGGTGGCTGCAGTCGTGTGTCAGGTCTGATTACCCTGACTGAAGGCATCAGAGCCAAATTTCAGCCTTTCTGAGGGCAGGGAGCCCAATCCCTACTGTGTCCAGAGCCACAGCATCATCTGGGGCTCAGACAGGTGCTCTCCTCCACCTCACCTGAAATCCCCTCCTGTGTCTCACCAGCAGCACCCTGTCTCAGGTTGGAAATGGGGGTGTGCATTGTATCCCCATCTATCAGAGCTGGGGCAGTTCTCTGCTGTCCTTGGGGCAGTTTTTTCTTTATCTCTCCCACAGCCAACCCTCCCTCCAGCAGATCTCTGCTGTCCATGGCCACTGAGTGTCCCTGCAGGGCTGAGCCAATCCCAGCATCCCATGGGGAGATGCTCCGCCCAGGGGAGGAGCCAAGCATTCCTGCCTGGATCCAATCTGGGCCTGGCACAGCACAGCAGCCTTTGCCCCCTGCACTGCCAGAGGAGCAGCTTTCTGCTGCCCTGCATGGCCAGAGGGAGCCCAGGCCCATCTGCAGCAGCCCTGGAGCTGCAGAGGAAAACTCCCCCCTTGTGCAGGATCCCTGCTGCAGCAGAGCCACAGCTGGCACTGCAGGAGGGCTGAGCCCCCCTGGGATGGGGCTGGGACACCCCCTGACACACAGGGGGCAGGGACTGCTCTCACTCTGGCAGGGTTGTTTTGTATTACTGCATTTTTAGTTTTCCTAGAAAAGAACTGTTATTCCTGCTTCCATACCTTTGCCTGAGAGCCCCTTAATTTCAGAATCATAATAATTCAGAGGGAGAGGGTTTGCATTTTCCATTTCAAGGGAGGCTCCTGCCTTCCTTAGCAGACACCTGGCTGTTCAAACCCAGACACACCCAAACCTGCCTGCTTACATTTAGTGTATGCTGCCTTTGAAAAAAAATCCCTAGTTATCAGTACCAGTCAGAGTTACTGATTATCCACACTACAGCTGTTCACAGGATAAGAGGTGAGTATTGGATTTGGGGTTAGGAGGAAATTCTGCCCTGTGAGGGTGGGCAGGCCCTGGCACAGGGTGCCCAGAGCAGCTGTGGCTGCCCCTGGATCCCTGGCAGTGCCCAAGGCCAGGCTGGGCAGGGCTGGGAGCAGCCTGGGACAGTGGGAGGTGTCCCTGCCATGGCAGGGGTGGAGCTGCAAAATCCTGGTGATCTCTTCCAACCCATTCCATGATCCTGTGAGTAAATCACACAAAAGAAGGGTTTTCCTAGAGCAGAAATATCTGTGATACTACAGATGCACAGCTGAGAGGGGCGGTGGGCACAAAGCAGTGAAATCAGTTTCTATTTGACCTCACCACCGCCCTGCCTGCTAATCCATCTCCCTCCAGTTGTATTTCCAAGTCCAAATCCTTTGAACGATTTCCAGCTGATTCTGTTGGAGATGAGGGGAAAAGAACTAACATAAAATCTTCCTGTGTCTCAGGAAAAGGTACATCCATAGCCAGGGCTGCATTGGCTGGAGGGTCTCACAGGCAATTTTCAGGCCAGGTCTTTTTTCATCTTAACTGAGCATTTGCTTTTCATTTTGGAAGGTTCTGAGTTAATACTCTTTACATTTCTTTTTTTTTGTATTTGTATATAATTACATGCTGTTAGAGTAATTTAGGCCAGATCCACATCCCAGTGAAATGAGTGTGAATATCTCCAGCAACTTCAGCCTGAAAACAGCATTCCAGCCCTCACAGAACTGATTAAACAGTTAAAAACCCAATCTTGTAAATATTTTTGTGAATGAAAGTGGTTGGCTGTGACTCACAAGCATTTGGAAAACCACAGGGCATTAGGGAAATGTCTGCAATTCATAAAAGCTTCACACAAGTCAGCCTAAATTAGCATTCCCCCCAAATTTCATAGTCTGGTACTCATTGCTCCCTGATTTAAACCTAGGTGGGAGTAGGGGTGATGCTGTGGGACTTTGAGGGGCCATTCCCAGTCCTGCAAAGCTGAACTGCAAACACCCAAACACTTGCACAGGACAGGCAGGAACTGCCCTCTGAGAGCAGATTTCAGGTCAAAAAGTGGCTGGAGAACTATTCCAATCAAAACCCTCAGTCAAAAATGTTGCCTGAGCTGTCCACTGAGACAAAAACTGCACGTGAGCTCATTCCACCAGCAAGACCCAAACCCCTGAGGGGTTCCTGAGGTCCATAAGGGGTTCCTGTGCTCTATAAGGGGCTCCTGAGGTCCATAAGAGCTCCTGTGGGCCATAAGGGGCTCCTGAGGTCCATAAGGGGTTCCTGAGATCCACAAGGATCTCCTGTGGTCCATAAGGGGCTCCATAAGTTGCTTCCCTCCCTGTAAAGCCAGTGTCATCCCATGCCAGAGCCATAAGGATGCCCTTCACCTTCCCATTTCTCTAACAAGGTTTCCAAAGAAGGAGCAGATGCCCCTGATCTTCCTCACTTTAGAGGGCAGGAATAGTTTAAACATGGTGTGTGTATGCCCTGGAAAGGGGCATGATGTATATGATCCAAGATTGGCTCCCAGCCAGAGAAAAAAAATCAGTATTTATGTGAGCCATGATTTAATTTCACCCTGAGACCTGCAGAACAAAGGAGCCTTTCAAAGCAAAGACACCAAGCCTGTGAAAAACGCCAGGTTGAATTTTTTCCACCAGAGAAATCTAAATTTTGATCATATTCGGTGTGACTGGTCCTTTCAGTGACCCCATAACACAGATGATGGGCTGGTGCTGTTTTCTCCTCCTTGCCATGCCATCTCAGCCCTGCTCCAGCTCTCAGGTTATGAGGTCTGAACTGAGCTCCAGCTTTGGACAACAATCCTTGGAAGACACATAAATGTCATTCCAGCAGCTCCCCCATTCCTGAAGCGCATCCTGAGCTCCAAGAGGCATTACAAGGAACAGTTAATTAATAACAAACCTGGAGAACAGGGTCCAGTTATTTCTGTAAAGCTCACCCTCCCTGACACCTGGCTGTGAAACACAATCGTTGTGCTGTAACACAAACAAGAAGTATTTGCAATAATTACCTTGCCTGGAGTGGTTTTTCACCCATTACGCTCAGAGACAGAGCACAGCCATCAAATCCAATTAATTCCCCAGGGAAACAGGGCCATGGCTGATATCCAGGCACAGGCTCCTAGAAAATCACACAGCCTGAGCAAGGACAGGACACCCCAGAGAATAAAGGGGACCCCTTCTAAGGGATATAATTTGTGGGAAACATAGTATAGGTAAGAAGCTGTTCAGAAAGCTGTGAAAGCAGCTCTCAGAAACAGAAAGAGAACTCAGAGAGAGAGGGGGAGTTTGAAACCCTTCATAAAATATCCTGTGGAAGAACAAATTGAGGGAAATTCTGTCTTTCCTGGGTAAGAAAAGAAGCAGTGAAAAGCAGAAAGCTGCTCAGGTTAACCAGTTTATTCCTGCTGTTTTAACAGAGTCCCTATGTCCTGCAGGGGCCTCACCTGTCAGCTCCAGAAGCTGCTGTGCTTCACCTGGTGCAAACCCAGGGCACCACAGGGGATATTTCTGTGTCTGCTCTGGGGTGCACTGACCCCCAGGGGAGCACTGACTTTGACCCTCATCCATGGAGAAAGTTTCCTAAAATTCTAAAGTTTCCTCCAGAATAGACCGGAATCCACAAAAGTGTGAAATAGATTATAGAGAGCAGTGTAGGTGTGTCACTTAAGTGAAAAATTTATGTTTTGGGATTTTTAGTATGTTGTGGATGGCAGCAAGATGGAGGGCACACAGTGTCATCCTGGGCTTCTTGTTCATGCTTCTTCTTCCTCCTTCTTCATGGGTTTGGGTGGCATTTTGTAATTGGGTGTAAATTCCACATTGTGGGCTCTTTGGGATCAGTTATTGGGTTAAAAGGGAAATAATCTAGGTGTCAGTTCCTAATTGGATAGTTTAACTTTAAAAGACCCTGTACCAAGAGATTGTTGGTAATTTTTGTGGTGCTTTTCCAGTGTGCTGAGCCTGGTGTGCAAAACCCTAGATAAGATAACAATAAACAAGAACCTGAAGGCTGAAAAGATCCAGTGCATCTCTTTCCTGACACAAAACCACTCCAGGAGGGTCTCCCCTGACAGGGGAACCCCCAAGAGGGCCCAGCCTGAGTCTCAGAAATTGGGGAATTGGCACCAGGTACCCTGACATCCCCTCCCAACCCAGGCAGCTCTGAGCTCCTGTGCAGGGGTCTGCATCCACAGAATTATTCTCTCTCTTTTTTTAATTGCTCTCACACTGTGTGTTTTGAAGAGGTTGCAATGAGTTTAGCCCCCATCATTGCTTTACAGTCTACTTTTTGTATCAGGGGGAATTTGCAGAACATTTTAACTGCGCTGAGGTGCCACATTGAGGTTCAGGGCCAGGAAAGGGCCACAGAGATGATCCAAGGAAGGGGAAGCTGCCGTGTGAGGAAAGGGGGGAGTTGGGATTGTTCAGCCTGGAGAAAAGAAGGATGGGAAGAGACTGCATCACCATGTCCCAGTATTTAAAAGGTGGCTACAAAGAAGATGAAGACTCCATTTTTCCACTTTGCATGGAAAGGATGAGGGTGCAATGGGTACAAGCGACTACTGGGCAGATTCCAGTTGGACACATGAGGGAAATTTTTCACAATGAGAACAAGCAGGCATTGAAATCATCTCTCCAGGGAGGTGGTGGATTTCCCAGTGTTAGATGCTGCCAGGATTTGGCTGGAGAGGGTGCTGGGCCATCTCATCTAGACCATTTTGCCAAGAAAGGTTGGAGCAGATGATCCCTGATGTCCCTTCCAGCCTGGGGTTCTATGAAGTCAAAGCAAGGTTTAGCATCTTTCAAAGCAAAGAGCCCTCTAAGGAGAAAACCAAAACCAGAAGGATATTTAAAAATTGCAGAACTGGGCTGAGCAAAAGCAGTTTGCAGGAGTGCATTGATTTAAAGTGGGGCAATATGCCCTTGGTTTAGCTCCCAGTTCAAAGGGTGCATGGAAGGTCCTGCCTGTGGGGAGAAAAGGGTGATATCAGTTTCTCCCATGGATGTGGTGCAGGTAGAGCCTGCCCTGTGGGTTATGAACACCAGGCTTCTCCACAGCATTTGCAGAAGTGTTGTCAGCTTGAAAGTCTTCACACATGAAACGTTTCCTATCACGTATTCTACTCCCTTCATCCCGATTTTCGTCTTCAACTCATATGTAAACACAATAGTGATCTGCATTATCTGGACTGAGGACCCATTGCTTTAAATACTTCAGGGGAGGTGTGGGATGCACAGCAGTCCTGAGAGCAGCGCTTGGGGGGGAAAGGTGCAATGCTGGGCAGCCAAATACTGCTGGAAATAACCTGTGTGCCAGTTGAAGATTGCAAGGCAAGTTGTTTTCAATTGCCATCTGTATGACAGGATATCTTTTGTCAAGTGGGCAGTTTGCCTTATCCCTCTCTCTGAGTCACCACATTCACACCTCCCTCGGGAGGGGACACCTGCTGATAACAGCTATTGAATGTCACTGCATGGCTGATAAGAACTACAGCATCCCACTGGGAGATGTGAGCCCAGAGGGAGGAGCCAAGCATTCCTACATGGATACAATCTGGAGATTCTGGAACACCAGCACAGCTTCTCCACTGGATTCCCCAGAGGAACAGCAGCTGCCTCTCCTCCCACTGGATCTTCAGAGGAAGAATCCATCCTTCTCTACAGGATCCCTGCTCCAGCAGAACCACCCCTGACACTGCAGGAGGGCTGAGCCACAATTCCAATGGGACTGCTGCCAACACCCTGACCCACAGGGTGTCAGGTTGGGTTCTGACTCTGTCAATGTTGTTCTAGTGTACTGCATTGTTTATTTTATCCTTTTATTTTTTTTCCTTTCCCTATTAAAGAACTGTTATTTCCTGTTGCCATATTTTTGCCTGAGAGCCCCTTAATTTAAAATTTATGGCAATTGGGAGGCGTGGGGAGGGTTTACATTCTCCATTTCAGGGGAGGCTTCTGCCTTCCTTAGCAGACTCCTGTCTTTCCAAACCAAGACAGTGCCCCATGTGCACTCACTGCAGGTGATGGGGAGACGGGGCAGGCACAAGGTCTGCATTCGGAACTGGGAACCAAAATATCTGCAGTGCAGGAGCTATGTGCACTAACACATTTATTTGTCATTATGAAGTGCAGCAGAGCAGATAAAACCATTAGATATTTAAAAATTAGTTAATGCTAGGATGCAATGATTTGGGCATAGCTAATGCAGCTTTAAATTGGATCAATATTTTCCAGTTCATTTTACTGTAGATTTTTAACCCTGCTCTTGCACTGGTGCTCCCACAGCAGAGGAAGGGAACATTTCCACTGGGATGTGACCAGTTGTGCTTCAGGAAGTGCATCAGCTCCTGGAAACTTGCTAGGCACCATCTCTTTTATTCAGGAGAGCTTAATTGTCATCCAGAACATCTGGGATGATCTCTCAGGGGTTTGTGTTGACAGAACATTAACTAACACACGAAGGCTCTGGGATCCCATGACATGATCCATCACTGAGCAAAGACAAGTTGCCTGTTTCACATAGGATGAATTCATTGAGGAGCCAAATCATTAGCATAGAAAGGTCATCTACTTGTCTGTCATTGTTGTGTGAGGCAGATAGTCTATAATGTGTGCAGCAGTTCCCCAGGGAGCAGCAATCAGCCCCTTGCTACACTATTTGATTGTTCTTTTTAAAGCTGGTGAAGAGCTTTCTCACTGAGATCTGCAGCTGTAAACACCTGAAAGGAAATGTATAAA
This sequence comes from Melospiza melodia melodia, assembly GCF_035770615.1. NCBI lineage: Eukaryota > Metazoa > Chordata > Aves > Passeriformes > Passerellidae > Melospiza > Melospiza melodia. The sequence goes on from NC_086214.1 coordinate 5,403,987, forward strand.
TACTGCCTGCTTCTGACTTCTGTGTATAAACATGGACACCCTGAGACAAAAAAGTTTAGGAGTATTACTGCTCTCCACTAGACAATCAGACTTAAAGATCTGGAATGAATTCTATATTGCTTGTAGGAAGATAAGATTTCAGCTTTAAATTGCAGAAGTTTGCACCTGAAACAAAAACTCCATCATATTTTTCTCCCTGGTTATAGCCAAAGCTGTGCCAGATAATTCAATGTTCTAGATTGCAATGCAAGATGTTTTCCATTACCATCTGTATGGCAGATTAGCTTTGCCAAGTGGGCAGTTTGCCTTATCTCTCTCTTTGTCACACCTCCCTTGGGAGGGGACACTGCTGATAACAGCTATTGAATGTCCCTGCATGGCTGATAAGAACTACAGCATCCCATTGGGAGATGTGAGCCCAGAGGGAGGAGCCAAGCATTCCTACATGGATACAATCTGGAGATTCTGGAACACCAGCACAGCTTCTCCACTGGATTCCCCAGAGGAACAGCAGCTGCCTCTTCTCCCACTGGATCTTCAGAGGAAGAATCCATCCTTCTCTACAGGATCCCCGCTCCAGCAGAACCACCCCTGACACTGCAGGAGGGCTGAGCCACAATTCCAATGGGACTGCTGCCAGCAGCCTGACTGACCCACAGGGTGTCAGGTTGGGTTCTGACTCTGTCAGTGTTGTTCCAGTCCACTGCATTGTTTATTTTATCCTTTTATTTTTTTCCTTTCCCTATTAAAGAACTCTCATTTCCTGTTGCCATATTTTTGCCTGAGAGCCCCTTAATTTAAAATTTATAGCAACTGGGAGGTGTGGGGAGGGTTTACATTCTCCATTTCAGGGGAGGTTCCTGCCTTCCTTAGCAGACTCCTGTCTTTCCAAACCAAGACACTCAACCATGTGGCTTTAGATGTCCACCAACAAATGTCAACACTGCTGATTCCTCTGGCTGCATCTCCCAGTTCAGGCGAATCTTGCCAAGCCAGCGTAGCTGGACAATTTTCACCTCATCAGCCAACCTGCTGAATCTGCAAATAACATCAAGAAAATGCCCCCAAAGCAACATATTTTGGAACAGGACAAAAAAAAAAAATCGATCATTTTGTTCTGTCAGTGGTGAGCGTATGGTTTATGTCCTTTCATTACAAACTTGGATATCATCCCATTTGGCACTTGAAAAGTAAAAATCCATCCCAGCTATGAGTATTATTTTATTGTGACTTGGGCTTTGGAGGTTTGCAAGTTCTCCACTCTTTTCCACAGTGCTTGGTTGCCAGTGCTGCTGGAAACGTGAGCTGCTCCTTTGCTCTGTGCATCTCCCAAGGGTGGCACCTGATTGCACAGAATCCACAGAATCACAGAATTTACAGAATTCACAGAATTCACAGAATTCACAGAATCACTGGGTTGGAAGAGACCTTCAAGATCATCGAGTCCAACCCAGCCCCAACCCCTCAGCTAAACCCTGGCACCCAGTGCCCCATCCAGGCTTTGTTAAACACACCCAGGGATGGGGACTCCAGCACCTCCCTCGGCAGAACATTCCAGAACTTTATCACCTTTCTGTAAAAAACTTTTTCCCAATATCCAACTTATATTTCTCTTGGTGCAGCATGAGGCTGTGTGCTCTGGGTCTGTCAGTGCTCCTGGAGCAGGAGCCCAGCCCCACCTGGGCACAGGCTTTCAGGAGCTGTGCAGAGTGATGAGGGCACCCCTGAGTCTCCTTTTCTCCAGGCTGAGCACCCCCAGCTCCCTCAGTGGTTCCTCACAGGGTTTGTGTTCCCAGCCCCTCACCAGTGAATCACTGCTCACTGGGCAGAACACTCTGCCCTCTCCTGCTCTGCAGCTGGAGCAGACAATCAGTGGTAAATTGAGCAGGTGAGTCTTTGCTGTGTCCTTGAAATGCTATTTTGGGCAGCTCCTGTTGCCCTGCACATGGGCCTGTGACATTCCCACACTGCTGGCAGGAAGGACAGTGAGCACACAATGACAAAGTTGAATATTTCAGCTGGTCTGAGGGTCAGGATGGCCCCTGATAAGCAGTGACACATCTCTGGAGTGTCAGTATCTCACAGACCTTGGAGGCTTGGCAGTGCATCCTCTCAGAGGCAGAACCATCCCGCCTGCCTTTGTGATAACCTTGCAAACAGATCTATAGCACTTCACAGCATTTCATTTCAGAGGTTCCCATTCAGAAAAGAGGCACTGAAAATCCATAACAATTGAAATATAGTGGAATTTGAACCAAGGTCACGCTAGCTTGAGAGATGACCTGCTGTTCAAAATTAGCCTTACCCAATGCATGTGCTGCTCAGTTTACAAGTGATGCTCTGACCCCCTGAAATTCAGAGTGACAAAAAGAAAAATGTTTGCAGGAAGGGGTGGACTGGGCAGAAGGAAGCTGTATGATCATTTCACCTATTCTCATGCATAAAACAGGCCAGCACACATTACTCCGAAATTCCTGCTGTGAGATCATAGGTCCTTCTCTGAGCTCCCTTTACCTCTGTGAAGAGTCAGGAAAAAATCCAGAAAAAACCCACAAATGTATTGACCTCTATAGGGCCAAATTTCCAAGGTGCCTTGGGGCAGAACAAAAAAAAAAATCTATGTTCTTCCGTGTTATAAGCATGACTGCCTCCCTGCCCAGGAGCAGGGCTGATTGCTTCTCTGAGCTCCATTAATATATTATTGACATTTTATGCATGGCATGGGTGACCCATTGCCTTGCCTGTTAATAGATGTCCCACCCAGGAATGTCTCTGCAAACCAGATTTCCATGTTTGGAGTGGCACTGGTTGACCTCAGAGTGTTGTTTTTCAAAGGATTTTGCAGATCTATCCCAGAACAGCTGTGTGATGCACTTCTACCAGTTTTGTCCTAATTGACATGGACTGCAAACAGGCTTAGCCTAAGCCAGGGTGAGTGAAATGTGCTGGGGGAGGCTCTGCACAAGGCTGGAGAACCAGGGAAACTGGTTCCAGCTTCTGCGGCCAAGCTCTTGGGTAAAACACAGAGGTTTTTGTAAAATGAGCAAGGGCAGCATGGAGGGATGTGGGAGTAAATGGCTGGAGATACCCACATCTAAAGGAGATCAGGGTGATTTGGTTTCTCAAAGCTGTCTTCAAAGGATACATTTAATGCTGCTTGAAAGCTTTCTAAGAAATGCAAGTTCATCAAAATGGAAATTTTCTGCAGGAATGTGTCGACTCCTGAAATATCTAGTTCAGGGGGTAGCAGCAAACCCTTCAGCTTGATACCCCTGGACTGGAGCAGTCAAAGTTTAGTTTCCAAAGTTTTTGGCATCACACCCAGAATGAGCTGAAGGCAGCATGCAGCCTTCCCTCCCCTTGAGGGATAGACCCAACCCCTCTGTCAATCCACTCCGGCAGAAATAAACTGGAAACATTCCACCAGGAGCCTAAGCCTGTGCTAGTATTTGTAATTTCAAACACTTGATTTCCTAATTCCTGTGCTGTCATGGACATCAGAGCAGACACCCAGGTGTGCTGGTGGTGCCAGGCTGTGCCAAAGCCACTGCAGATCCCATGGGACACTTTGGGAACCCAGCACATCCCTCTGGCTGGCCAGGATGGCCAGGACCCCTGCCAGGGGGCTCAGAAGCCCTGGCACAGAGCCCAGAACACCTCTGGGTCTGATTGTGACCCATGGAGCAAATTACCAACCTTAGATGAAGATCAGCAAGCCACAAGAGTTTAAGTGGAATAATAGTGAAGTTATCATGGGGTGGAAAAGTAGATTTTGGGAGTTTTGGTATGGGGGTTCAGAAGGCAAGATGGAAGGATCTGGGCATGTCCTGCCTTTCTCCTTCTTCTTCTTGGCCTCCATCTTCTGCTGTGATGTTGATACTTACAGATTGGTTTAGAGTAGAAGCTCACTGTCTAACACAGGTGATAGGTATTGGGAAGTAATTGTAAACATTGTACATGTAGTTTTTAGTATAAAGACATAACACTGCCTTGGGGCAGGCAGAGTGCCTGGAACTGTCCTGCTGGACGGACCTCAGCAGGACAGGAGAAAAGTTTTTGTACATAAGGAACAATAAACAATTTTGAGATCGAGAAATGAAGAGCTCTGACTCCTTCTTCAAGCATCCGGGCTGGGAAAAGAAACTTTTAACATTCTTGGGGTCACTGTGACCTCAAAGGCCCCGAGAGGACAGCAGGGTGCTGGGCTGGCAGGGACACCCCATGGTCCCAGGGCTGTGCTGATGGCCCTGTGGCACACAGAGCAGCAGCCAAGAGGTGCCACAATCACCTCAAGCTCTGCATGTCTCAAGCAGGGCTGGAAAATAGTGACAAATGCTCTAACTTGCATTTGTCCAGTGTCTACTGTATCAACAAAAGGCGGGGAAGGAGTCTAAGTAATGGATTTTTTTCTGCTTCATTTTACTCCCACCTTCTGTGCCCCCTGTAATCTGATTTTTTACACCTCATTTATGTGTTTTTATTCAGCTCATCTTTGTGTTTTCTTTTTTTTCACACCTTTGGATCAGCTCTCTCCCCATGTCTGGCACCTGTGATTATATCCTTCAGCTTCACAATGCAGACTTGCAGAGCAGCATTTAATAACAGGGAGGATTTGACTGACTGGAGCTTTGATAATGGTGGTGGGAAAAGCACAATCACTGCCTTTTTGACAATATACTTTGCACAGAAAGCCTTCGACAGTGTCACAATCTGATAAAAAAATTCCCGGATTCCACCCATAATTATACCTTCTCTCCTTTACCTATCCACCTTCTTTTCACAACTAAGCTATTGTGGGTGACACCAGTCTCCAGGAAGGTGGGGGTGGTGGGACACAAACCTGGAGAGAGACAGAGGAAGAAAATGGTTCAATTCACCACGATCCTGCTCAGCCTCTCTGCCTGCCCCCTCTCCCACCTGTCAGCTTTTCCTCAGCCATGGGCAGCCAGCACCATCTGGGATGGGGTGAGGTTTGAGGATGAAGAAATATCACCTGATTGGTGCCATTTCTAACAAAAAAAAAAAAAAAAAAAAAAAAAAAAAAAAAAAAAAAAAAAAAAAAAAGAAGACTCAGGCATTTTCAGGAATTTAAAAAGCCAGGAGCGCTAAGAGGTTTCACAGTGTTCCATTGCCAGTGTGTTGAAGATTGCAATGCAAGATGTTTTCAATTACCATCTGTATGGCAGATTACCTTTGTCAAGTGGGCAGTTTGCCTTATCTCTCTCTTTGAGTCACCACAATCACACCACCCTCCAGGGGACATCTGCTGATAACAGACTATTGAATGACCCTGCATGGCTGATAAGAACTACAGCATCCCATTGGGAGATGTGAGCCCAGAAGGAGGAGCCAAGCATTCCTACATGGATACAATCTGGAGATTCTGGAACACCAGCACAGCTTCTCCACTGGATTCCCCAGAGGAACAGCAGCTGCCTCTTCTTCCACTGGATCTTCAGAGGAAGAATCCATCCTTCTCTGCAGGATCCCTGCTCCAGCAGAACCAGCCCTGACACTGCAGGAGGGCTGAGCCACAATTCCAATGGGACTGCTGCCAACACCCTGACCCACAGGGTGTCAGGTTGGGTTCTGACTCTGTCACTGTTGTTCTAGTGTACTGCATTGTTTATTTTATCCTTTTATTTTTTTTCTTTTCCATACTAAAGAACTGTTATTTCCTGCTGCCATATTTTTGCCTGAGAGCCCCTTAATTTAAAATTTATAGCAATTCAGAGGGGTGGGGAGGGTTTACATTTTCCATTTCAGGGGTGCTCCTGCCTTCCTTAGCAGACTGCTGTCTTTCCAAACCAAGACACAGTCCCACTCAGAGTCCTTGCTGGGAGGAGGAAGAGGAGGGACTGTGGATGTTCAGCTACTGCTAAAATTAAGGTGCATGTGTGCTCTGGTGCCTTGGGGCTTCTCAGGGGGATGGACCCCACAGAAGCTCTGAAAATGTACAAAGAACATCAAGAAAATGCCCCAAAAGCAACATGAGGGTGGCCCTAAGGCATGCATGGTGCTTCCCAGCTTTGGCTGGACTTTGGGTTAAGTCACATGGAGTTGACTGCTCCGAAAGCATTTATAGGCATAGGATGGACTGTTCAAAGTTCTTCAGGAGATGTCCATGTGTGAAAAACACCAGTCTCTTGTTTTTTAGGATTTTAAAAGTTTAATAGTAATAAAATGGTTATTAAAATAATAAAATAATTAGAGTAATAGAAGTTTGGAGAATTTGGATTAGGACAATATGAGACAATAAAAACAAAGAGTTAGGGACAGTCTGGACACCTCTTTCTGGGCAAAATAAGCCCAAAAAATGAGCCACGTTAACAGAGGATTAACCCTTAAAAGCAACAACCTGTTGCATATTCATACACCTTATCCATGATGCATAAATTCCATTCAAACACAGGATTCTGTCTGGTCAGTGTCAGCTTCTTCCTCTGAATCCTGACTGCATCTTCAGGACTAAGCAGGCAGGAAGAAGTTCTTTTCTTCTGATAATGGAGCAATAAATTCTCTTTCTCTGAAAGATTTAGGTGTCCTGTGACTGCTATCTTGGTGGGAGTACCTCATTCCTCTCTTTTAAAAAACTATCTTACATAGCATAGTTTTTATTTTAACATTATGTTATTACTATATTTAACATACTACTTAAGAAAATTAATACAGCATCACTTTCTAACATAACACATATAATATCCATTTAAATATTTGCAATAAGCCAATCATAAAATATGCATTTTTCACACCATGCCCACCTCTGGCAGCCAGAGATTAAAGCACATTCAATGTCCCAATACCACCAAGACCTCAGGATGTAAAACTGCTTTTGGGATGTGAGAGGGTACTGTGACCATCCCTCCCTCCCCAGGCACCCATCCAAACACTGCAAAGACATAAGCTGAGACCTCCTGTCACTGTGATATTTTCTGAAAAATCCCCTTGCCAGGGTTTCTTCTCCTGGCAAGATGAGGAGGCCCAGCTTCTCCATGTTTTGCTGCTTTGGAATGTGATTTGGAGAACTGTTTACCCAGCATGTGAATTGTTTTTAATTAATGGCCAATCACAGTCAGCTGTGTCAGACTCTCTGAATCTGTCATGGGTTTTTATCATCATTCTTGTCTAGCCTTCTGATGTAGCCTTTCTCTTTCTCTGGTATAGTTTTAAAAGATAGGATAGGATATGATTAATATAATATAATATAATATAATATAATATAATATAATATAATATAATATAATATAATATAATATAATATACAGCCTTCTGAGAACTTGGAGTCAGATTCTCATCTCTCACCTCGTCCTGGGACCCACAACACTCCAACAACCTCCCAGCGTTGATCTTATGATTTAAACCAGCTTAAATCAAAATAAGGCAGGAGTCTGGAGGGCTGCTGTGGCTGAGGAGGGTCTGAGGCACTCTCAGTGCAGGCAGGGACAGGCACTGAGTCCCTGCTCTGCCATTCCCCACCCTCTGTCTCTCTGCATTTCCAGTAAACCACGATGTTGCATCCATCAGTGCTGGCAAGGGACCAGCACTGTTTAACAGTTTTTAAGAAGCATCCCTGGGAAGAGAATCAAGTCCAGGCTGTCCCAGCTGCTGTGGACATGGCACACCTGATATTAAATGGCTGGGGAAGCAAGAAGCTGAGCAAACATCCAGGAAGGTTGTAAGGATGGGGGTTACTGGCAACAGCTTCTGCCTTAATACAGTAATGTGGAAAAAAAGCTGCAGCTGTGATGGTCCCAGGGCCTGGCCTTTGGCAGGAGGGGCTGCTCTTGGCTGTGATCAATGCAGAGCTCACGGGGCTGTGGACACAGGAGCTGCTGTGGGCAGGGGAGGCAGGGCTGTTCCCAGGGCCCAGGCAGAGCCAGCTAGGGCCACACAGAAAATCCAGAGTCACAGAATCACAGAATGGTCTGGGTTGGAAGAGACTTTAAAGGTATCTCATGCTCACCCCCTGCTGTGGACGTTCAGGGACAGTTTCCACCATTCCAGGTTCCAAGCCCTGTCCAGCCTGGCCTTGGGCGCTGCCAGGGATCCAGGGGCAGCCACAGCTGCTCTGGGCACCCTGTGCCAGGGCATTCTCTCAGTGAAGAATTTCTTCCTAACATCTAATCTAAATCTCTCATCTCTTAGTTTAAAAGCATTCCCTCATGTCCTATTGCTATCTGCCCTTGTAAAAAGTCACTCCCCCTGCTTTTTCATGAGTCCTGGTTAAATACTGAAAGGCTGCTGTGAGCTCTGCCCAGAGCCTTCTCCTCTCCAGGTGAGCACCCCCAGCTCTCCCAGCCTGGCTCCAGAGCAGAGAGGCTCCAGCCCTTGGAGCATCTCCAGGGCCTCCTCTGGACCGAATAGATCCATGTCTCTCATGGGCTGAGGACTCCACACCTGCCTGCAGCACTGCAGTTACAGATACTCACCCCACCTGCTCAAGGATGGAACCCTTCCCTTCAGGGCCAGGGCCAGAGCAAATACTGACATGGGCTTACAAGAGGATGGCATAAAAGCATAAAAGTAAGGTATAAAATAATAAAATGGTTTCTAAGTTGAGGACAGCACAACCAGTGAAGTGCAAGAGCTCAGCGTCAGGACATTCTCACAGCATGCAGGCTCCTGCACCTCAGTGCATTTGCCTTGGTTCACAGGTGATCCCACAGCCCTGTGGCAAATAATGGCCCCTGGGGCTGGGCTATGGGAACCACTGTGTTAGAACAATTCCTTTTTTATCTCTGATGCTGTGTTAGGCTGAGCTTGGCCTTTTTCTGTTCAAGCTCACTTTGAAATAACATGTCCAAAAAAAAGAGCCCCCCAACTATCACTGAAAACAGAACCCATCTAGTCTACATATGTAACTGAGATTTTACTTTTGAAAAGTGACCTTGTTTTTTAAAATCAGATTTAATATTTGTTATAGCTAAGGCCATGCAAATTCTCTCGAGTACAGGATCTTTTTGCAAAAGACAAAACTAAGTTCAGTATTGTTAAAATCTCAAAGTTTATGCCAAGATCTACAGGAACATCACCCCCTAGACCCACTGTTCAATTCAAATGTTTTCTAGGTGCACTGTGTTTAGCTGTTCTTCTTTTGTATTTACCCAAATGTAACTGAAAGGCAGAGCTGTCCTCAGTGCTGTTCTCTTCCATTCCCCAAACCAAAACACCTAATTTGACATTGAGTGAGACATTTTTGGTAACTCTAACTTTTTATCATTAACCCAGGAGAAAAAAAAATGTTCATCCAACGCATTATGTTTTGTTTAGGCAGTAAATCCAAAGAAAATCTGTATTTCACACAGCTTTAACAGGAGGTCTTCTTTTAAATAAGAGAGTGGAAAAGAAAATAGCTACTCTTAAACTGTGAATAGCTGAAGTAGTAGAATATCAGAGTAATGAAACAAACATTCTTTGACTTATTTTTTCCTCTCTGGGTGGTGATCAGCCCACCCTCCAGTGTGGATTTTTTGCATATAAGCCTAAATTAGCACTGCAGCCATGCAATGGGGATGTGGAGGAGCCAGCCAGCCACTCCTTGTGCAAAGGAACATGAAACTACCCTGTGCTAGTCACCACTTTTGTTATCCCATTGTGCTGTTCTGTTGGGGAAGATGAAACAGGAAAGCCTTATAAATATGATTGTCTGGCAAAAGATTTTGAGAATACGGAAACTATAAGTGAGATTGAAATGAAAGCAAGCTTTGAGATACCTCAGTTACTGAACAACTGGAAAACAATGGTGTGGCCAGCTGAAGGTGATCCCCTTTTGATGGAACAACACCCTCTGCTTGCAGACAGGCCCAAGGGTCAGAGCAGACCCTACAGCTTGGCAGAAGGGGCCCAAAGAGGAGTTTTTAGGGTTTAAAATGTAACACAGTATGGTAATGTAATGATTCTAATAGGCTGTATGGAAATGCTATAGGATTTGTATCTTGTACTAGATTGGTTAGTGAGAATGGGAATATTCAACACAGAAGAAGATTTATTGTATTGTAATGGGAACTTCGCTCTCTTGCCCTTCTTGCCCCTCTTAGATTTTACCCTTTTTACTGTCTTATACTTTTACTCTCTCACCCTCTCATCCTCTCTGCCCCTCTCTCCTCTCAGCCTGCTCTGAGCTGTGTTTGGCAGCTCCCAGCAGGGCCCTGCCCCCAGGCCCTTTGCAATAAATCCCAAGTTCCTGCCCTGGCTGCAGAGATCTCTGCTCTCCATCCATCCCCACTGTCCTACCCTCCAACGCTCTTACGCTGTTCCTCTTGGGGGAATGGTGTTTTCACACTTTATTACCAGTGCTGTGTCCTGCTCCACTAAAATCAATGGCAGCCCAGCTGGCAGGGTTTGGTCGTGGCCTTCCAGGCAGCTCCACACTTCTGGGAATCAGGAGCACAAGAATAATGCCTTGCAATAAGCAGCTTATCGACCAGGCAGAAGTTAAGTGAACCTGTGGTGTGCTTCTCAAGTTTCTCTCCTCTCACATGATTATTGCACTTTACTCCTGCTTTGCTTTTGTTCTTTGCACAATCAATCCTGGGAAAGGACTCCCAGCCCAGCAGGAGGGGTGTGCTGTAGGAAAGGGACAGTGGCTTTCTCCCCTTGGGCCCACCAGCTCCTTCCTCTCTAAATTCTGGGATCACTGGCTGCCACACCAGTAACCAGCCCACTGGAGGTGGATTTCCAGCTGTCCAACAAAAGCTGGGCTCACAACCTGACCTTCAGAGAGGCACAAGGAAGGAGGAGAGGCTGCACAAGCTTCTGCACAAAGATTTTCTTTTAGAAGCACAGGAGACATTGTCCATGCTTCCGAGGCACTGCAAAGAAATCCAGGGAGGAAAAAAAGCAAAGTGCAAAAGCAAAGACAGAGTTTTGATTTATTTCAGGGTTGAAATGGAGAAGCCCAGAGCAAGAAGCAGTCTGATGAGTCACAGTAAAGCCTAAAGTGAGACAGGACGGACCTTGTGTTTTCTCTTTGGGGATGAAATTATCACCTCTCAGCTCTGGCTTGGCTGGGAGGTCCCACACCCATCACAAACGAGGCCAGCTGGACCTGCTCAGGTGATGGACTCCAGAGCAGCTCTGTGCTCCAGCACACAGAGCTCTGAGCTCAGTGCCTCTCATCACATCCCAAAGCAGAGGAAGGAAATCTTCATGCAGTTGATGCTCTAGTGTTACTGGAGAGACCCAGCAGTGAGCCTGAAAGCCTGCAGGACCTGGAGCTAACATTAGTTAAACATCAGGGAATTTGGGGTGTCCAGGGGGATTATTGGGGGATTTAGAGGGGTTTGAGGGTGTCCAGGGGGTTTGGGGTGTCCGGGCAGGTTTGGGGGAAATTCAGGGGGTTTGGGGTGTCTGGGAGTGTTTGGGGGATTCAGGGTATTTGGGGATGTCCAGGGGGTTTGGGGATGTCCAGGGGGTTTGGGGGGTACAGGGGAATCTGGGGGGTTTGAGGGGAATCTAGGGGATTTGGGGTGTTACCTCCTCAGGTAACCCAGGTTTCCTGACCTCTGCTTGGCACCAGGCAAGGCACACAGCCACTCTCAGAGCTTTTATTGCTTTAATGCCATTATCTGGTACATTTTACAGCAGTTACAACAATATCTGACACTCTCAAAGACAGTGAGCATCCATGGATTACAACCTGTACCCTGCAGCTGCTCTGTGTTGTGCAAAGCAGCATTAAAAGCATTATTTAAGCTCCAGCCAGGGACCATTTCATTGACCAAGACAAGTAGAGGTGAAAGCTTGTTCTGGGCTTCTCCTGTGCTCAAAAGCTGCTCCCGTGCCTGTGGTGTGCACAACATCTGCTGTGCAGGCACCTCTGCAGGATGTGTGGGAAGATTTTAATTACTCACCATGGCAACCCACACTGATAGCTGTAACCCCCCTCACTAAACTGGGCTGGTCCTTCTTCCACATCTGCAGAAATAGCTCCAGGAAGGACATTCACTCTGTACATCTGCTCTTGGGCACCTGATGAGCCTCAGTGTGAGGCCTCATGTAAAACAGGAGCACATCCCTGCAAGTGTTCAAGGACAGACTGGATGAGACTTGGAGCACCCAGGTCTAGTGGAAGCTGTCCCTGTCCATGTGTCCTAGGGTGACATTAGGATGCTTGTATACCCATTTGTGTGTTCTGTTCATGCTTGATATCATGGTCTGTGCCTTCAAGACTGGCTCTGAAGAGCAGAATTTTGTTTTGGTTTTGCTCTCAGCCGTTCCCCCACAGCTGGCGGGACGCAGACAGGGCAGTACATGGTGCTGCTTTGGCTTTTGGCTTTGCTCTTGCTCCTGCTTTGCTCTTGCTTCTGCTCACCAGCTAGTTTAGCTAAACAGTCCAAATTTCCCTTGGACTGTTTCTCCTTTCCCTTTTTTGGACCCACTCGAGCCTGCTCCGGGCTGGGCCCTGGGAACAACGAGAGTTTGCACCTTGTGGCTGCAGCAGCTGCCCCAGCACAGGAGGGACTGAGAACAGAGCAACCACCCCCAGAGAGACTTTCTGAATTTGTCATTTGTCAGAGCGGTGGCAGAGTGGTGTCACCTGGTATTGTTCATTCTGTGTGCTGGGGGTGCTGTGCCTGTTAAATAAACAGGTTCTTTCCACTTCTCTCCAAGGAATCCTTCCCAAACCTGTTGGGGGGAGAGGCCGTGTGGGTTTGCTTTGTGGAGGGGCCCTTTGGAGGTTTTCTCCCAAATTTGCCCTAAACCAGGACACCATGGCAGGGAGGGGTAGAACAAGATGTTTTCTAAAGTCCCTTCAAATCCAAACTTTTCTGTAAAAACCAGCCTGCTCCCACCTGTGAGAGCTCTTTGGTCCAGCTGTCCAGGCCAGATCCCCACCATGTCCATCCCCAAGTGCACAGAGCCTCCCATATTCTCACACCTCTGGCAGCTGAAACAAGCTCGTCTTGTTGTGCAGTGAACCAGCTTGCAGCTCTTACAGGTTGGCTTATCCTGAACTCATTGATCTTCCCCCATTGATCCAAAGCTGGGATTAATTTGAAGCTAAACCTCTCCCATCAGTGTCAGGGAGATGGCCCTCCAGGAATCAATGCTGATGAAATATTGAGTCCCTCCTCCCAGCAGACACCCCCGAGCCACACACCTGCATCCTGCCTTCCTGCTGCACCCAGCAGCTCTGCCCAGGAGCAGCTGTGAGAGCCTGAGTGTGATGCTAGCAAGATCCCAACTGTCCTGCATTCCTGCAAGCAAGGACAGACCCTGGGAAGCCCCAAACAAAGGGCAAATTCCCAAAGGAAAACAGAACTGTTCTAGGTTACAATATTAAGATATATTCTATTCCCATCCTCAAGAGCTGCTGAAACCAAGAGTGGCATCCTTTGTTCCTTATTTGCTGTTAATGGGCCCATCAATGCCTTGCCCATGACTCAGAGATAACTCCCTGCAGAAGCCATTTCTGTTTCATGGACCCCCCACATGACTCAGAGAGTGATTTCTGCCCATTGTGAGATGCTCTGCCCAGGGGGAGGAGCCAAGCATTGCTACCTGGATATAATCTGGGGTTTGGGACAGAGCAGGCAGTCCTTACCCACTGCATTCCCAGAGGAATGGCTGTCTTTTCCACTGGATCTTCAGAGGAAGACTACACCCTTCTACAGGATCCCTGCTCCAACAGAACCACACCTGACACTCCAGGAGGGCTGCAGTCACAATTCCAATAGTACTGCTCCCAACACCCTGACCAACAGGGTGTCAGGTTGTGTTCTGACTTTGTCAGTGGTTTTTCTTTTGTATTATTGCATGTATTTTGGTTTTCCTTTTCTCTTTTTCTAATAAATTGTATTTCTGACTTGAAGTCTCACTGGTTTTGCTTTCAAACTAGAACAAGAACATAAGTTGCCAAACTGCCTGACTGACCCTTCAGGGGTGGATGAGGAAAGTTCTGCCAAATTCAGCATAGAGATGCTAAAAGCTGTGACCAAACCACAGAGAGGAGACAGGGATGCACCGTGCAAGCACAGCTTTGGTGCTTTCACCTCTCCCTCACCTCTCAGTCCATAAAGGTGACCTGGGCCACTGCCAGAACCACCAGAGCCTCTTTTGGCTCTTGGGTTCCACTTCTGAACACACCACAGTTAGCCCCAGATCTCATAAGCCTCCTTAGGAACAGGCTGTAGGGCCAGGAGCTCTGCAGCCCCTAGTGCCACGGGCAGCTCACCCCCACAGCACCGTTCCTTGGCCAAGAGCAGCAGCTCAGGCTTCCCATGTCTCTGGTACCCACATTTCATATCTGTGGAATGAGCCCATCCTGCTTTATTTTACACAAAACCTCAAAGGGGCTCTGGAGATGACTGGAGCTACAGCACAGCCAAGGCAGGGTGACCCCAGTCTCTCCTCATTCTCACTGAGATGGAATTTCTGAGCATTTCTCTTGGAGCAGTGTCTGTATTGATGCCTCAGGTTCAGCTTTTGTATTTTTCAGATTCTGTGCTGCTTTAGTGTGTGGGTCTGGGCTTCATATGAGGGGATGGTGAGCTCTGTGCACAGAGCAGGGACACAAAACAATTCCTACTCCAGCTGGGGACCAAGGACAAATGATCCAAATCTCAGGCCAAGAGCACAAACAATGTGGGCTGGGGAGAGAAAAACAAGCAGGATGGGACTGCATGGGCTGGAGCTGTAATTGGACAATGAACTCCAATATGCAAATGGAGCAGAACTGATCAAAGTGAGAGACCCTGTGACTGGGTGTGCATTTTGTGACCATTTTGGGTTCACCTGGGGTGCAGCCCTGGCTGGGCTCTTGTGCTGCCCAAGGTGCATCCATCGAGCCCTCCTAATTAATCCCTACTTTACTCTTTAGCTCTGTCCAGCCTCTGCTCTAGGTCAGCCTTCTCAAGGCATCAGCATTCATCTCCCACCACAAACTGTTACCCCCATGAGATGAGAACAGCAACATCTGTGGGGGATGAGGCTGCCCCTGGGGCTCAGCATCCCCCAAAACCCCTCAGAGCAGGCGAAGAGAGACCCCCTTATTTCCTTATCCACAGATTTGGAGTCACAGCTTCCCCAGCAGGTGACTGAGCCCCTTCCTCTGCAGGAGCAGGGGCTGAGGGTGACATTAATTACATCAGAGGCAGATGTCTGATAAATAAACAGCCTGGCAGAAAGGATGTGGCACTTGAGCTGCAGCATCCTCTGCCTCGCCCTGCAGGCTCCTGGGAACCTGTGTGGCCTTTGGGAACTGGGAAGGACCAAGGAGGGCAGCAGCTCCTGCAGTTTCCCTGCTAATTGCAAGAGCTTCTCATGTTCCTCGTGCTCACCTCAGACTTGGCTCTTTTTTGTGTTGTTGCTTTTTTAAATTTATTTTTGGGGTGCTTTTTTGTGGTTTTTTTGGGGTTTTTTTTTGGTGGTTTTTTGGTTGGTTGGTTGGTTTTTTGTTTGTTTGTTTTTTGTTTTTTGTTTGGTTTTTTTTTTTGTTTTGTTTTATTTTGGTTTTGGGGGGTTTTTGTGTGTTTTTTTTTTTTTAAGAGGAAAATCCACTGACTCCAACAAAGCGAAAGAGGTTTATGGGCAGGCAAGGTTCTTCCTGCATTCACAGAAACACACACTTTGCACAAGTGTGAATTGGTTTTGTGTGAAGATTTTAATCAGTGCTCCACAGAACAATCCCATGAGATGGGCTGCTATACCTATCTTGTGATAGAGAGAATAGAAACACAAAGGTTAAGGAACCTATTTAACAATGTGCATTTGAGACATGGTGTTTGCTACAGATCAGCTTGAGGGTTGGCAATACTGTGAAAAAGCAAAATTCACCGAGTGCAAATTCCTAAAAACATGTGGATATGATCCCATGGATTATCCATGTGGATAATTTCATTTGGATAATTCCATTTGGATAATTCCATGTGGATAATGTCCGGCATTTTTTAATGGGACATTGAGCTTGTTTTGCAGTACCCTGATGTTCAAAAACCCCAAGCCCTCCCAGCAATATCCAGGTGATGATGGCCTCAATAACCTCTTTCCAAACAAAAAAGCTCTCACTGGGTAGCACAGGCAGGAGCTGAGTGCTTTTGGAAGGATTGCCTAGATTTGGGTATTGTCCATAGGGAGAGAATGGAATGACACCAGTGAGGTGAGGGTCACTCCTACCATGAGGGAAAGGCTTTGCCCAGCAGCCAACCCTTGAGGCTTTCCCTTTCCCCACAGAATTCTCCTTCCCTGGGGATGTGCAAGAGCTGATTCCCAAAGGCATTGCTCTCCTATGGGTGGGATCCATGAGTGCCTGGCTCTCCCTCACCTGTCCTGCACATCCTGAGAGATTTGGGCTGCCTGAAGCCACAGGCAACCAAATTCCACATAAACCCAGTAAAAGCAGTCCTGAATGGCTTCAGATTATAGGATTAGGCTCAGGTGGCTCTTTTGCAGGGAGGAGGGGAGAGGAAAAAAAGAGAAAGAAAGAAAAAAGAACAGTATTACATTGTTTATAGATTACTCACTCTTTTTTAAATTAAAGGTTAAAACAGAGCCCTGAAACCTGAGAAAGGACACTTTAGCAGAGGGCAGTCACATGGAACCAAACCTTAAAAACCATGAAAAACCTGATTTATACTAGAGGGCAATAAAACATCAGTGGAAAAAGAACAGCAGTGTCAGTAGGAGCAGACTGTCACCTCACCTTTGACCCTGCTTTATACTGGTGTGTTTCTGCTGGTTTTCATCTGGACTTACTGGTGTAATTGGAACAAATGAGTCCCAAGACTTTGATTGTGGGGAGAAGATCATGCTTGGACACTGCTGAGCAGC
This sequence comes from Melospiza melodia melodia, assembly GCF_035770615.1. NCBI lineage: Eukaryota > Metazoa > Chordata > Aves > Passeriformes > Passerellidae > Melospiza > Melospiza melodia. The sequence continues at coordinate 5,420,757 of NC_086214.1, forward strand.
AGCCCCAGTAAATAATCTGGTTTTGTTGTGGGCCAGGGGCTTTTAACCCCTTCCACAGGCATTTGAGTCAAAGCCCAGCAGATAATGAGTTTAGATGGCCTCAGCAGGGCCTGGACATTTGGGGTATTCAAAGCGGGGGTGAAACCCTCCAGCAACTAAGTTTTGCTGATTTTGTACTGAATTACAGCAGACAATCACACACAGAGAGCTTCAGCATGTCAGAACCCAGGAAACTCCTCTGGCTGCCCTGGAGGAATTGAGACCCTGCCAGGGGGCTCAGAGACCTTGGCACAGAGCCCAAGACCCCTGTGCCTTTGATCTTGACCCATGGAAAAAACAATTACCAACCTTTACATGAAGAATTACAAATCAAGAAAGTTTAAGTAGAATGATAGTGAATTTATCACAGGGTGAAAATGTAGAATTTTGGGGTTTTTAGAATGGGGGTTCAGGGGGCAAGATGGAGGAATCTGGGCGTGTTCTGTCCTTCTTCTTCATCTTCTTCATCTTCGTCTTCTTCATCTTCTTCTTCTTCATCTTCTTCTTCTTCTTCTTCTTCTTCTTCTTCTTCTTCTTCTTCTTCTTCATCTGCATCTTCTGCTGTGATGGTGGCACTTTTAGATTGGTTTAGAGTAGAAGCTCACTGTCTAACATAGGTGATCGCTATTGGGAAGTTATAGTAAATAAAGGAGAAGTAGTTTTTAGTATAAAAGATAACACTGCCCTGAGGGTGTCAGTGTGCCTCAACCTGACCTGCTGGACAGACCTGTGGTGGGTCAGAGAAAGAATTTTATAGATAAGAAATAATAAACAACCTTGAGAATGAGAACAGAAGAATCCTGACTCTTTCTTCGATGGCCAGGCTGGGAAAAAGAAGCTTATACCTATCTCAGAGTCACTCTGACCAGCAGAGATTCTGAGACAGCCCACGTGAATTAGAAGACCCAAAATCCCTGAGAAAGGGAATTGCTCATTAACTCCTGTTGAGAATCTGGGCTGCTCCCACTCCCAAAGCTGCTCCTTCCCAGCTGGGCAGGGGCTGTGGGGTGGGCAGGGTTTGTGCTCTGTGTTAGCACAAAGCAGATGCAGCCTGAATTGTTTCAGCTTGACTGGAATTATGAATATTACAATTGTACACATATCTGGCAATGGAAATAAATGCCCCAGGGAAGAGTTACAGGTATTTAACAGAGTTAAATACAGGTATTTAAGAGTTAAAGGTATTTAGCCAGACCTGTGAGATAAGCCTGTGGGAGAGCCATGTGAAAAACACTAATTACTTGTTTTTAAAATTTTAAAAGTTTAATAGGAATAAAATTGTTATAAAAATAGTAATAATTATATATATAATTAGATCTATAGATATAATTAGTACTCTAATTATCTATAATAATTTGAGTAATAAAAATTTGAACAATTGAGATTGAGAACAATACGAGACAATAAAAGCAAAGAGTTACAGACAGTCTGGGTACCTTTTCTGGGCAAAAGAAGCCCAAAAAGGACCCACATTAACAGGGGATTAACCCTTAAAAACAATAACCTGTTGCATATTCATACATCTCATACATGATGCATAAATTCCATTCAAACACAGGATTCTGTCTGGTCAGTGTCAGTTTCTTCCTCTGAATCCTCACGGCATCTTGAGGGCTGAGGAGGCAGGAAAAACTTCGTTTCTATTGATAAGAGGGCTATAAATTCTTTTTCTTTGAAAGATTTAGGTGTCCTGTGGCTGCTATCTTGGTGGTAGTACCTCATTCCTCTCTTTTTTAAAAAAGTATCTTACATAGCATAGTTTTTATTTTAACATTATGTTATAACCTAAAACTATATTTAATACACTACTTAAGAAAATTAATACAGCATAACTTCCTAACATAACACATATAATATTCATTTTAATATTTGCAAAAAACAATCATTAAATATGCATTTTTAACAAGCCAGCTCCTCTTTCCCATCTCCAGCACCCAAATGAGCTGCCTTGGGGACATGCCCCACAAAGTTCAGTTTGGTTAGATCCCAAGGCAGAAATAAACTGGGCTCTTCTGTCACTTCAGGGGACAGTCACACACCCAGCTGTCATCCAAAGCAAAAGAAACTCCAGGAATGGAAACCACAGGCACGACAAGCAGCACCAAAGCAGTTGCTCATTTCAGGAGGCAGTTTCTGTTTCTCCCTTTTTGTTTTGTTTTGCAGAGTGAGGCAGCAGCTGAGTAAGTGTGAAAAGCCATAAGAGCAGTCTCTCTTCCAGGCAGCTGGCTGGTTCAGTGTGGGCTGATGGAATGATAAGACACTGTTTGAACATAGCTGTAACTATAGGGAACTGGAAATACGCTGTCAGGTGAGATGGGGAGCTGAAAAAGACACAGGGTTGAACAGCAACAAGTCTTCAGGAAATGCTAGCATAATAATGCTGGAAAATCTGCAGAGCTAGAGTTGAAATTTGTCTGCATCATCTTAACAATGGGGCAGATCACAGGGCGAGGAATTTGGCCATTTTAAATTTCAAAATACAGAAAATGGATGTGTCCTGCTGTGGCTGAACCTGTGCTGGTGCTAAACAGTGTCAGTCTGGTCCTGAGCCTCTTCCCTGTGGCTCTGCTGAGATGTGCTGGGCATCCATGAGAGCTCAGGGCCCTACATAGGAGGGGAGAAAGGTGATTTGGGGGTTTGGTTATATTGGTGTGTGGTTTTGATTGTCAATTTTTAAAGCCATTAGAAATTCCTATGAAAAGATATTCTCTCCTGGCTCTTCCTTAAATTTATGCCACTTGGCAGAGTAATGAGAATTCAGAAGTTTCATGGGTGAAGGTAAAAAAGGTTTCTGTCTTTCTTTACAAATATCCCATGTTAGGGAATTAGAGCTGGAGACCCCAAAGAAAATTCTCTGAGATAAAATTTAATGGGAAGTATTTTTCACTGAAACACACAAGAGAGAAAAAGCCATACTGCTTCTGATGAGAGGTGGGAACCAGAGCACAGCACAACAAGGGGTTTCTTCACTCGTTTCACAGGCGACAGCACAGCCCCAGGCTCTGGCATTTGTGAGGAATGCAGTGCTTTGGTCTGTTTGGGGTTTGGTCCTTGCTGGGAAGGGCTGCCCTGGCCTGGCTGCTCCACATCCCTCCCATGGCTCTTGGCAACTCACAGGGGTGCCCGACCCTGCCCAAGGGTCAATTATGGGCTCATTAATTGGGAAATGTTAACAACTCCCTAATGGGAAAAGAGAAAAGACAAACTGGAAAGTTTGTCATGCTTCCTCCCACTCCAATGTGAAATTTTAAGGCATGAAGCTGACAGGATCTGAGCAGCCTTGGGGAACAGTGACAGCATCTCACAAACACCAGGTCACTGCAGCAGGGAGGGGATTGTTACAGATGGATAATGAGATGATTGGCTCTCACAATTAAAAGATAACTCTTGTGTGAATATAAAGAAAAGCTTTAGTGATGTACAGTTATGTTATTGTGGTTTAGATGCCCTCTGTTCTCCCCACAGTTCCCTTTCCCCCTGTATTGCTGCCATCACACAGCCTGGGCTGTCCAGCACAGGTACAAAGAAGCTGCACAGGTGTCCCTGGCATGGGGCAGGTGGGAATGGAAAAGCTTGGGGGTGCTCAGGGGGTGAGCATGGCAACACCTGAGCTCCAATCCAGGTACAAAGCAGTTTGCACTGATAAATGGCACAGAAGAGCTGAATGACAGACTCTGGGAGGGGCTGATGCAACCCCAGGGGTATAAAAGACTTTATAAAAGAGCACCCTCTTGAAGAGGAACCAGCCATGTGGTATCCATGACGGGCAGTTCCCAGCGCTGCAGCTTTTTCCTTATGTAGTCCTTTGTTGTATTTTTGTTAAGGTTTAATAAAGCTTTTGAAATTTTCAAAGTGAGCAGTTGTCTCTCACAGGATGGTCCCCACCACAAGGTCCCTGAAGCAGGCAGGGCCTGGATCCAGTTCCATGGACACCCACCAGGAACAACCCCCAAAATCTGGGAAGATTCATAGGCATGAACAGGATCAGGCTCTCTAAGCCATTAAAAAAACAACACCCTATAAATCAGGCATTTTGGTTTCTTTAGAAGTGCTCCTACTGGCAGTAAATTTTAACAGCCTTTTCTTCCCTAGTACTGCTCTGCATCCCCTAGGTAAGACTGTGTGTACCCAAGGGACTTGGTGGCCCCAGCCAGTACAGCCACTGCTCACCACAGGATGCTATGAATTAAAACAATATTCCAAGCAATTAATCACAGAGTTTCTCTGCTGAAAAGTGGAAGGTGTGAGCAGGGAGAGAGAAGGAGGGGAAGGAAAAAATAAAATTGAAACAGAAAGACAAGAAGCTTATCTAAATCTATTTACATGGAATGATTATTCAATTAATTTTTTCATTACACTTGCCAAAAAGAATTGCCTGTGTCTTTAGAGCTGTGTGTGAAATTTCATTAATAATTAAGAGCAGCAGCTCTTTCTCCTCTGCTTAGCAAGCAGTAGCATTTGTCTCTGGAGGTCACAGCCCACAGGGGTTGGGACTGTGGGGTGTGTGGGGACAATCTTGTGCCCAGCTGCTGTCACTGGGGTTTCCCCTCCAGCACAGTGGTGTTTCCACTGCAAATGCTCTGTGGGGCAGACCCTGGATTGCAGGAATTCCTCATTCCTACCAGGCCCGTCTCCTGCTGGTCCTTCTGCTCTCCATGCCTGTAGGAGCGTTGGGGGTGGGACAGTGGGGATGGATGGAGAGCAGAGATCTTTGCAGCCAGATCATGGAAATTGGGGTTTATTGCAAAGGGCCTGGGGGCAGGGCCCTGCTGGGAGCTGCCAAACACAGCTCAGAGCAGGCTGAGAGAAGAGAGGGGCAGAGAGGATGAGAGGGTAAGAGAGCAAAAGGGCAAGAGGGCGAGGTTCCCATTACAATACCATAAATCTTCTTCTGTGTTGAATATTATAATTCTCACTAACCAATTTAGTACAATACACAAATCCTATAGCATTTACATACAGCCTATTAGAATCACTACATTACCATACTGTGTTACATTTTAAACACTAAAAACTCCTCTTTGGGCCCCTTCTGCCAAGCTGGCAGGGTCTGCTCTGAGCCTTGGGCCTGTCTGCAAGCAGAGGGTGTTGTTTCATCAAAAGGGGATCACCTTCAGCTGGCCACACCATTGTTTTCCAGTTGTTCAGTAACTGAGGTATCTCAAAACTTGCTTTCATTTCAATCTCACTTATAGTTTCTGTATTCTCAAAATCTTTTGCCAGACAATCATATTTATATTTATAGGGCTTTCCTGTTTCATCTTCCCCAACACATGCCCAGCTTGGGGAGCCCAGTCCTGTCCTCCAATCCTCTCCCACCAGCACCATCTTTGCTCCTTTCCCCTCAACTTCCTGCTTTCTCTGCAGGAGACTTAAAACATAAACTTATGTTTCTATAGTTGGAAGTAAGAATATGCCTTAAGGAAGTTAGAAATGTATTGATAAGATGGTGAATGGTTTATAATGTAGTAATGTGATAATTTGGAGTAGGCTGGGAGTTTAGAGGTTATAGTAGAAGCATCTGTGTGCATGTGAGACAGAAGCCATTGGACAAAAGTATCCACAGTGCACAGAAGTGAGTAAAGGTGATGGGTCAGAAAAGCAAAATAAACCCTGTGACAACTGTCCATTGAGTTAGAAAGTTCTATATTGCCTTGTAACAGAGAACCTGTGACTGCTCCTGAGCTATGGCTGAGTGCCTGCTCCTCTGAAATCTCACAGCTTCTGATGTTTGTCTGAGCAATAAATGGTTTTTAGCCCTAAAACAGTCCCATCCCTTCATTATTGGCAGCGACAATGACAAATGGTGGCTTGTGCCACCAGCTCCCCCTCTCTGTTCCCTGCTCCTCTGTGCTGGGTCCCGCACTGCTGGCAGCAGCTGGGATGGAGATTTGCCTTACACTGCTCTGGCTGGATCATAGAGCACTGGGAGTCCCCCGAGGCTTTCCCAGGACATGCAAAGAGGGGTTTGGGTGGGGTGGGGGAACCTCTCTGTGGGATCTCAGCACCTCAGGACTGATGTGCAGAGTGACCGAGACCACCCTTGGGGGGCTCGGGAGTCCTGGAATGTTGCCAGCAGTGTCTGGTGGCTGGACTTTGATCCTGCACGGGAGACGATACCTGTATGAGGATGGGAGGATTTCACTGGGTGAATGGTGAAGGGATAAGTTAATTAGTGTGAAACACAGGGTTTAGGATTTCTGTACAGGGGGTCTAGAGAAGTAAGATGGAGGAATTGGGGCGTGTCCTGTCCTTCTTCTTCTTCTTCTTGGCCTCCATCTTCTGTGGTGATGTTGGCACTTTGGGATTGGTTATTACTAAAAGTGCACTGGTTAATAAGGGTAAAAGGTATTGGGGAAAATTGATAAATATTGTATACGTAATTTTGAGTATAAAGATAGGTGACCACCCTGGGGGCTCTCAGTGTGCTCACGGCTGGCTGCTGAGCAGACCTCTGTCAGGCCGAGAGAAAATCTTTTAGATAAACAATTAATAAACACCGAGACCGAGAAAAGACCTGAAGCCTCTTCTTGTCCTTTGAAGCGCGGGCTGTCCAAGGCCACCCTGGGCCTTTCCAGGTCACCTAAACAGCCGAGAAACCGACACCTCTCCAGCCAGAATCCACATGAGTGCTCCAGACTGCAGCCTGCTGCCTCAGGAACTGCAGGTGCTGTCCAAACACAGCCACAGCCCCTGGGCAAACACAGGGAGAGCTCTCCAGAGTCACAACTCCATGGGCATAGCTGTGACGGTGTTCACAGGGGTCTGAGGTTGAGGGAAGAGATGAGGATCTGACTCCATGTTTCAGAAGGCTTGATTTATTATTTTATGATATATATTACATTAAAACTATACTAAAAGAATAGAAGGAAGTATTCCATCAGAAGTCTGGCTAAGAATAGAATAGCAAAGAATGACAACAAAAGCTTGTGTCTCAGACAGAGAGTCCAAGCCAGCTGACTGTGATTGGCCATTAATTAAAAACAACAACATGGGCGAAAAACAGATGCACCTGTTGCATTCCACAGCAGCAGATAATCAATGTTTACATTTTGTTCCTGAGGCCTCCCAGCTTCTCAGGAGGAAAAATCCTAAGGAAAGGATTTTTCATAAAAGATGTCTGTGACACACAGCTTCCCAGTGCTAGATGTGCAGCACAGGGACCTTGGAATCACACGATGGTTTGGGTTGGAAGGACCTCAAATCTCATCTCATTCCCCTCCCCTGCCAGGTACACCATGAGCAGGAACAGACATGGGCAGGTCCATCTGCAGCAGCCCTGGAGCTGCAGAGGAAAACTCCCCCCTTGTGCAGGATCCCTGCTGCAGCAGAGCCACAGCTGGCACTGCAGGAGGGCTGAGCCCCCCTGGGATGGGGCTGGGACACCCCCTGACACACAGGGGGCAGCTCCTCTGCTGACTCTATCAATGGTTTCTTTGGGTGTTTTTTTTTTTTTGTTTGTTTTTTTTTTTTTTTTTACTATTGCATTTGTGTTTTTATTTTTCCTAGTAAAGAACTGTTATTCCTCTTTCCATATCTTTGCCTGAGAGCCCCTTAATTTCAAAATTATAATAATTCAGAGGGAGGGGGTTTACATTTTCCATTTCAAGGAAGGCTCCTGTCTTCCTTAACAGACACCTGACTGTTCAAACCAAGACAAGTTCTCAGCTCAACCACATTATTTTTGTCTCTTTGGGGAAGTGACTGAGCCTTGCTGGGCTCTATTTTGCCATGTACAAGCTGGAGTAAAGTTACAGCCTTTTTTCCTCACCATTATTTTGACTTGTCTACTTACATTACAATCTTTTGGGAGAAGAAGCTGTACATGCATATCTACCAAATCTAATAAAAGTGATCTAATCCTGGTAGATTTCTCTAGGTATTACTGTCACATGAATTCCAAGGGCTGTGTCTATATAGACAGCTTAACCCACTCTCAGGCAACACTAAGTGACTTATCTCAGCACTGTGCCCAGGAACCAGGGTCTCTGATTGTTTTACATTTGAATTTCAGATCTGAGCTCCTGTTCCCTGGGATTTCCAAGCCCAGAGAGCTGATCCAGGCAGCCAACCCCATGCTTGTGGCTAACATTTCACTCCAGAGCAAGATCTTCCCCTGCCATTATTATCTGTAGAAAACTCAGTCTCAACAAATGATATAAATTGTATTTATATAGGAAAGTTAGGTCAATCACCACCAGTTTTATTCACTCTAGTAAATGAGCCAAAGAGGGTTATTTCTTTTCTGTGCTTTGCTCATTCTCTTTCAATCTGTGGGATATGGTTTCCTCACTCTTATTTAGTTAAGAGCAGGACCCAAACATTTAAAGTTATCTATGTCCTCTTCAAGGACAACACTGACCCACATCCACCCCAGGGTGAAGAGAGATCTTGGCAGCTGAGGCACTTCCCTGGGGAGCCAAGCTATTCTGGCATTATTTTACAGATATTTCCCCTCTCCCCATTTCTCAGCAGACACTGCCAGCACATGCCATGACTCTGCTCAGGGCTCTGTGCTTCCTTCATGGCTCAGAGCATCTTGCCCAGGGAAAACCTCACCCAGGCCCCGAAAGAGAGGAGGAGCTGCTGCGACGTGTCTGTGCACGGCTGGACAGAAGGGATGGGCTTGGAGCAGCTGCAGACCAGATAAAAGTCACCTCCACATCCCTACAAAGCCCAGCTGCCCCTCCATCCTGCTCTCCCCTCTGGGATGGTTCAGCCTATTCTCACTTTTAGTTCAAGAAGTGGAAGAAGGAAGAAGTGGGAGGCAGAGCAGTAGCCTGGGCAGTCTCGTGCCTGTTGAAGATTGCAATGCAAGTTGTTTTCCATTACCATCTGTATGGCAGATTACCTTTGCCAAGTGGGCAGTTTGCCTTATCTCTCTCTTTGAGGGACCACATTCACTCCTCCCGAGGGAGGGGACATCTGCTGATAACAGCTATTGAATGTCACTGCATGGCTGATAAGAACTACAGCATCCCATTGGGAGATGTGAGCCCAGAGGGAGGAGCCAAGCATTCCTACCTGGATACAATCTGGAGATTCTGGAACACGAGCACAGCTTCTCCACTGGATTCCCCAGAGGAACAGCAGCTGCCTCTTCTCCCACTGGATCTTCAGAGGAAGAATCCATCCTTCTCTACAGGATCCCTGCTCCAGCAGAACCACCCCTGACACTGCAGGAGGGCTGAGCCACAATTCCAATGGGACTGCTGCCAACACCCTGACCCACAGGGTGTCAGGTTGGGTTCTGACTCTGTCACTGTTGTTCCAGTGTACTGCATTGTTTATTTTATCCTTTTATTTTTTTCTTTTCCCTATTAAAGAACTGTTATTTCCTGCTCCCATATTTGTTGCCTGAGAGCCCCTTAATTTAAAATTTATAGCAACTGGGAGGGGTGGGGAGGGTTTACATTCTCCATTTTAGGGGAGGCTCCTGCCTTCCTGAGCAGACTCCTGTCTTTCCAAACCAAGACAGTGCCAATGGCTCCTGCACAGCTCCAGTGCCACTCTGGCTCCAAGGTGAAGAGGAGCACTGGGGACTGTGGACACAGCTCTGATTTTATTTTAAAGGCTTTAATATTTGGAGCTGTATTGATTTATCTCAGCATGCCAGTGTACCACTGGTAACCAGGCAACACCAATCCTCTCTGTTGCAGGGAGCTCACGGGACTTTTGCCTATGAACAATTTTACTTTGTGTTTATGAAGCTAAATGGACCATAGGCACTATTTGTAAGTGGAGGATATTTGAGTTCCATACTTTTTTTATTTCTTCTTGCTTGTTATCTTTTTTGGAATCTGGAATAGATTTGCCAGAACCACACCTGGGTCTGAGACAAGTTGCAAACTGAGCACACTCCCACCATGACCCTGTGCACAATGCTTTGCACTGACAAATACTTCCAATTAAGGAGCACAATTACCTCAGAACCACAGGTTATTCTGAGTTGAGAGGGGCCCACAAGGATCATCAAGTTCAACTCTTTGCTCAGTACATCTCCAAGATATCCCCAAGAATCCCACAATGTGCTTAAGGCTTTGTCCAAACACTTCTGGAACTCAAACAGACTTGGAGCTGTGCCCCCCTCCTGTATACATGTTATATAAACAGTGCCACCACGGCACACAGAAAACTCCAGAACAGCTCTGCTTTGTGCTTTCCCACCTTGGTTTAAGGCACCCAAAGAAATCAAGTCTAAAATAAAATATCAGAAAAAAGGGAAGTTCTCTGGGAACAGCATTGTCCATCAAGCCTGATGCTCAGATCACCTTAGAATTAACAGTTGCTTTATTTTAGATTCTAAAAAAAACCCCTCACATCAGGACAACACTTTAATTCCTCATTAAAAAAATAAATATATATTAATAACACATCACCTGGCAGCATAAGAGAGGAGATGCTGTGTCGCAGACATTTTTATGAAAAATCCTTTCCTTAGGATTTTTCCTCCTGAGAAGTTGGGAGGCCTCAGGAACAAAATGTAAACATTGATTATCTGCTGCTGTGGAATGCAACAGGTGCATCTGGGATTGGTCTCATGTTGGTTGTTCGTAAATAATGGCCAGTCACAGTCAGCTGGCTTAGACAGAGAGTCTGAGCCACAAACCTTTGTTATCATTCTTTGCTATTCTATTCCTTGCTAACCTTCTGATGAAATCCTTTCTTCTATTCTTTTAGTATAGTTTTAATGTAATATATATCATAACATAATAAATCAAGCCTTCTAAAACATGGAGTCAGATCCTCATCTCTTCTCTCATCCTCAGGCCCCTGTGAACACCATCACAATGCTGAGGTGCTGGACAGATAAACCAAAACCCCTCTGATGCATCAGGAACTGCAGGCTCCAGTGTCAGCATTGGGAACAGCACCAAGTGCCTCTCCCAAGCCACTGCAGCTTAGGGTAAATTCTGATTTACCACAACCCACTGAGTGTTCAGCCCCTCCTGCAGCCAGACACACAGCTGAGAGGGCAGGTGCAGGTGAGGCAGCTGCCTACTTGCTGCTGCTGCCACCAAAATGAGCTCCACATCAGCAGCAGAGCAGTGATTAACTGATAATACTTGTCAGCAGCATGAGCTGGATTTGCACCAGCCATCCACCAGCAAAAGACTCCAGCTCCCAGTGAGACTCAATATTAAAAGACATCAGGGACAAATCCAGGCTGAGAGAAGAATGACCACAAATTAGGGAAAAGAGGGCACAAACCCAACAAGAATTTCAAAGGGAAACAAGATTTTCAGATGTCATTTGGCTGTTTTTATCCGCAAATTGAGTTTTATCTGCGGGAGGAAAAATAAACCCTACAGAAACACTTAGCACAGTGGAAAAAAATAAAGTTAAATTAAACTTACGAAAATGTTTCTCTTTTTGAAAATCTTGGCTGGCGACAAATGGCTTGTGCCAAGTTATAAATCAAGTGTTGGGTTTCTTTAACGCTCAGCATCCCCTGATTTATGATGCCATCACAAGCTCTCGATTGATTTCTGACTCAGTGATCCATCTTCCCCCATCGCTACCTGCCCATTATAACGCCTCTTCCTGAGCAGGCAGCACACTGCACTTCCCAGAAGGGCTTCATGAAGCAGGGGTGGAGTGGAGACCTGCTGGATGGCAGGGCACAGAGGAGAGGAGGTGCTTGGGGTTTGCACACAGGAGCAGCTCCACCTATGTGAGCACAGCATGGAGGTGTTACAGATGGATATTGAGATGATTTGCTCACACAATTAAAAGGTAACTATTGTGTGAATATTAAGAAAAGCTTTAGTCATGTTATTGTGGTTTAGATGCCCTCTGTTTCCCCCCTGTATTGTTGCCATCACACAGTCTGGGCTGTCCAGCACAGGTACAAAGAAGCTGCACAGGTGTCCCTTGCATGGGGCAGGTGGGAATGGAAAAGCTTGGGGGTGCTCAGGGGGTGAGCATGGCAACACCTGAGCTCCAATCCAGTGACAAAGCAGTCTGCACTGATAAATGGCACAGAAGAGCTGAATGACAGACCTTGGGAGGGGCCAGGGCTGGCTGATGCAACCCCCACGGGTATAAAAGACTGAGCATCCAGCTTGAAGATGAACTGGCCATGTGGTGTGCATGAGGGGCAGTTCCCAGCGCTGCAGCTTTTTCCTTATGTAGTCCTTTGTTGTCTTTGTCAAGGTTTAATAAACCTCTTTAAATTTTCAAAGAGAGCAGTTGTCTCTCACAGAGGGGTCCAGACTTGCTGGCCACTGAACCAGCAGAACAGGGGTGCTGTAGAAACACCAGGAAGGAGTGCCTTGACTTGTTTGGGATGACAGAGCCTTACCGCTTCCCCAGGGTTTAGTTCCCCACAGCAGCCATGCTTTACAGGTGAAAACAAATTAAACCTTACAATCTGGAAGAGTCTGGCTCACCAAAACCTTCCACTCAGCAGGAAAGCCTTTTTTTCTCTAAAAGCATCCCAGTCCTCAGCAAAGCCTGTTCCCACCAGCTGAGCAATGCAAGGACATCAGGGCTTACAGGAACAATGCTGGGACACATTCCTGTGCACTGTCATGACCAAGGTGCACCTCCCCATCAGGTACAGCTGGGTGGGAGTTGTGCAAGGACCTTCTCAGCTGCAAAGGTCACCAACCCCATGGATATTCAACCCAGAGAACATTTTCTAGCCCTCTCTTGCCAAAATAAAGTAGATTATTCAAGCACAGCTACTTCAACTGAGTTTCCTGTAACCAGACCAGGTGGTTCCCTGAGAGCAGCAGGGAGAGCAATGGGGAGCAGCTGGAGCACTCAACCCCAAATGCAGCACAGCTGGAGGCTCTTAAGGAAACCCAAACACCTTGGAAATGACAGACTGTGGGGATGGCAAGGGGAAAAGGTAACAACTATTGACCACTCAGAGCCCTTTGAGGTTTCCAGACTCAGTGTGTTAGAGCTGTGTCCCAGGCAATGCATCAGCCCTGGGGTGAGCTCAGGGGTCCTGAAGATGGGGCTGGAAATCCTGGAGTTCACTGGCTAACAGAGCCTTGCCCATATCAGCCAGGTTATAGATCGTTATCTGTCGCAGACATATTTTATGAAAAATCCTTTCCTTAGGATTTTCCCTCCTGAAGCTGAAAGGCCTCAGGAACAAAATGTAAACATTGATTATCTGCTGCTGTGGAATGCAACAGGTGGATCTCTGATTGGTCTCATGTGGTTGTTTCTAATTAATGGCCAATCACAGTCAGCTGGCTCAGACTCTCTGTCCAAGACAGAAGCTTTTGTTATGATACCTTCTTTTTCTATTCTTAGCTAGCCTTCTGATGAAATGATTTATTCTATTCTTTTAGTATAGTTTTAATGTAATATATATCATAAAATAATAAATCAAGCCTTCTGAAACATGGAGTCAGCATTCTTGTCTCTTCCCTCAACCTGAGACCCCTGTGAACACCACCACAATTATCTAATGCAAGCTCTCCTATATAAACATTTTCCTGGGGAGCCCAGAAGCTGGCTTTCCACTCAGGTGGTGCCTTTTTACTCCTGAGATAAATAAGACTTTTCTGTGTCACTATATGGCATTATTCACAGTGGAAGGGCCTGTGAGTGGCACCTGCTGTCAGTTCAGTATGTAAATGATGCCAGTCCCATTTGCTACATCCCATCAATTATTTTCACACACTTTTCTTGGCCTTCAGCTGTCAGAGCAACAGACATCACCTTCATGCCTTGAAGTGGTTTTCTTCTCCCATTTCCTTTGGGGTGTGTGACTCTACTTTGAGGGTTGGCGAGGAGGAGAATGGGATTTTGAGAAGAGAGTTGAGAGTGATGTGAGCTGATGGCCTTTTGAGTTCCCCCAAAGAGCCAGACAGAATAGCTGCCTCTTGATTAAAAACTGCTACAATCCACAGCATCTGCACTTCTGCACAGGAGCTTCAAGCCCTGGTCTCAAGGGAAGGGTAGAATGTGGTGCTCACATCAGCAGGCAGAGCAGGATCAGGCCCTCAGCATCACCAATGTGTATTTTTAAAATATCCATGTGTAATTTTTCAAAGTACCTTTGCTCATCCCATTTTTGAAAGCTAAGTGTTGCTGGCTTCCACCCTCTTGTGCCTTTTTTTCTCAACTATTTCTCTACTTTCATTAGAAAAGAATTAATTAGATTCTCACTTAAAAAAATTAGATTGCTCACTTCCCACACTTCTTTGGGTGTCTGTGTCCCATACCCACACAGCACCAGCCTCCCTTTAGACCCTCAGCTGGTACAAATCCAACTTTGTTGGGTTCACATTTGCAGTCACTGACCTGACCCAGTGAGCTGTCCCTTAGAGAGAACTGTACAGGGGCTCAACAACTGCCTTGCAGAGCTTTTGGGAGCAGAGATTTACTTTTTTATTACTCTGCCCCTTTCTTGCAGGCACATTTCCTTGGATACCCTGTGGTATTTTCTGAGACTCCGCTAGCTGGAGGGGAATGATGACTCTGACTCCATGTTCTTAGAAGGCTAATTTATTATTTTATTATATATATATTATATTAAAGAATATACTAAACTGTACTAAAGAATACAGAAAGGATACAGACAGAGGGCTAAAAGATAATAATGAAAACTTATGACTCTTTGCAGAGTCCTGACACAGCCTGACTGTGATTGGTCATTAAGTCAAAACAATTCACATGTTGGATGAACAATCGCCAACCACATTCCAAAGCAGCAAAACACAGGAGAAGCAAATCAGATAAGAATTGTTTTCCTTTTTCTCTGAGGCTTCCCAGCTTCCCAGGAGAAGAATCCTGGGCAAAGGGATTTTTCTAGAAAATATGATGGTGACAGATACCCAACTCCAGGCACCCTGCAGTCAGAGCAGCACTCGAGCTCAAAGTGCTCATTCTCTCTTCTGATGCAGAGAGGGGGGAAAAAAAAGAAAATAAAACAAACCCATAAATCACCAAGCTAGCAAATGAAAATAAATACACTTTAAAATATTTCCATGCTGCTTTTTATTATTATTATTTATAATGGTATTACAGAATTTTGTAAAATTAAAGTAAATGTCAAGCAGAATGTAATAATTTTCCTTGGGGTTTGGCACATTTGTGTGCCTGACAGTTTCACATTTTTCTTTATATCCATGAAGACAGGAGCCTGACAGGGCTATATTTTGTTACCCACTTTGTTCAATTTTGTCATAAATTGGAGTGAACAAAACAGTGAAAATATAGACACCAAATTAATCAAAGAAATTACATTTTAAAGCACCTCAGACAAACGTATGAAATAATCATACTGTGCCAGGAAAGCACATGAAAACACCAACATTTCCCTCTCCCAAACACACAGATTTGCCCCAAGAAGGGCAGAGACTTCACCCCAGGGCCATTATTGTTAGCACCATGTGTTGCTCCTTGGTTGTCTCACCTTGCAGAGCACTCAGTGAATTTCTCTCCCATGAATTTCTCTCTCTGTACCTGAAGTGCACTTCTTATTTGAGTAGATTGGTCAGCAAGGAGGTCAAGAGTTGTACTTGTCTGGTTTATTATTATTTCAAAGACAGCTTGTAACTTAATTATTTGATTTAAATTATGAATGGGTTTTCTGGCACTTGATATTAATTCATTAGGATTTTATGTGGCTGGTCTTTAGTGTTGTATAATTAATTTAGGTGACTATTTATTTTTATCTTATTTTTGGGTGTTTTTTCAATTAGGGACAGATTAATTGATTGCTTTTTTAAAATTAGATCATTATATATTTTGATTCTTAACTGATTTTTCTGAATTGGTGGTAGTAGAAAGAACAATGGTTTAATATATTCTATATATCTTTGACTAGTTTGGGAATAATTTGTGGTAAGTATATCAGCCACAAATCTAGTAATGGCTTTTTAAAGCCCAGGTTTTGTTGGCAAAGGGATTTTTAAAAATGTTTATCATTAATGGGTGGGTCAAAATAACCAGATCTCAGCTATTCCATCCTATGGCAATGCATTGCATTTTGTAACACGATGGTCAATGCCTGGCACACAGCAGCTCATTTGGTGCGCCAGCTCACGAGGTGACATTGTCACCTTTCAACAGGTTGTGCTGCAGTTCACACCTGCACCCTCTCCTGCCACCAGCAGCCCTGCAATGCCTGCACAGCACTGTCACTGCCCAAACCTGTCACAGACATATTTCATGAAAAATCCTTTTGCCAGGAATTCTTCTCCTGAGCAGCTGAGAAGCCTCAGGGAAAAAGAAAAACAATAATTATCTGCTGCTGTGGAATGCAACAGGTGCATCTTGGATTGGTCTCAAGTGAATTGTTTCTACTTGATGACCAATCACAGTCCAGCTGTGTTGGGAGTCTGGTCAGTCACAAGATTTTATTATCATTCCATTCCTTTCTTTTCTAGCCTTCTGATGAAATACTTCCTTCTATTCTTTTAGTATAGTAATATAATGTAATATAATATAATATAATATAATATAATATAATATAATATAATATAATATAATATAATATAATATAATATAATAAATGTATATAATTTTCTTTTAATATACTATATATAATAAAATAATAAATTAGCTGTCTGAAACATGGAGTTAAGATTCTCATCTCTTCCCTGTCCTGGGAACTCTATGAACATCACCACAAACCCTCCCTCAGAGCCCTCGCTGTCCCTGCTGTGTACAGGGAGACATTTGCAGCTTGTAGGAAGAAGAGAGAGCTGCAATTTCCATGAGAATGACAAGGAGAAATGCGAAGTGAGTAGCAGGGCTATCCTCAGGCCAATCCTTTCTGCCTGAGTAAATTCGATTTGAATTCCTCTTGAAAGACCAGCTCTGCAGCACTTGGACTGTATTGAAAAGGTCACTGGAGGCAATGTCAGACATAGTCTCCAGCTGCACTACAAGTGCACTGATAGAGATTCATAACAATGTGTTACTGCAGCTGGGAGATCCAGAGGGACTCTCTGAGGGATCCTCTCCACTTCTCTGGCAGCAGCAGGCTGTGCCACAGCTCCTCTTCAATACCTGGATGGAGGCATTCCTGTTATAAGTAGAAAAAGCTGCCAATTCTTTTTAAAAGGTTGCAGGAGCCTGCTCTCGTTTTTAACATGTACTGTTAGTTTGGTTATGGTAAAAGGGGTTGAAAGGGTCGTTATAAGAAATTCCCTCTCAGTAAAGTGCAGCACTCCCCAGGGAAACGAGCCGGCCTGGACAGAACTGTACTGGGCCAATCAAGCGCCTTAAACCTTCATGCAAATGAGGGATCCAAACAGACACTGATTCAAGGGGACAAAAAACAGGATAAAAAGGGGCTTCTGACCGAGTGAATGTGTCCAGCTCCACCTGGAACATTGGGGCCATCACTGCTGAGCAGCCCCAGCGCCGGCGCTGCTCCATCCTTGAGGGAATGCTCCTGCTCGGCCCGTGGGCCTCCTTGCTTTGGGCCTTTCTTTTATTATAATAAATGCTGAAATCACTTTAGTGCTGGGAGCCTGCTCTTGTTATTAACATGTACTGTTAGTTTGGTAATGGTAAAAGGGTCGTTATAAGAAATTACACCTCAGTAAAGTGCAGCACCTTCCCAGCTAAACGAGCCGGCCTGGACAGAACTGTCATGGGCCAATCAAGCGCCTTAAACTTTCATGCAAATGAAGGATCCAAAAAGAAACCAATCCAAGGGGACAAAAAACAGGATAAAAAGGGGATTTTGACCCAGGGAATCTGTGCTGGCCCCCCTGGACCATCAGGGCCATCATTAGAGCCATCGCTGCTGAGTAGCCCCAGCACTGGCGCTGCTCCATCCTCGGCAGGAACGCTCCTGCTCGGCCCAGGCCCCCTTGCTTTAGGCCTTTCTTTTATTATTTATTATAATAAATGCTGAAATCACTTTTAGTACCCGGAGTCTAGTCTCATTTTTAACATGTACTGTTAGTTTGGTTATGGTAAAAGGGGTTAAAGGGTAGTTATAAGAAATTACACCTCAGAAAAGTGCAGCATCCCCTCAGTGAAATGAGCTGACCTGGACAGAACTATACTGGGCCAATCGAGCACCTTAAACCTTCGTGCAAATGAAGGATCCAAAAAGAAACAATCCAAAGGGAAAAAAAAAAACAGGATAAAAAGGGGCTTCTGACCCAGTGAATGTGTCCAGCTCCACCTGGAACATCGGGGCCATCGCTGCTGAGCAGCCCCAGCGCCGGCGCTGCTCCATCCTCAATGCGAGCGCTCCTGCCCGGCACAAGCCTCCTTACTTTAGGCCTTTCTTTTTATTATAATAAATGCCGAAATCACTTTAGTACTGGGAGCTTGCTCTCGTTTTTAACACTAGGAAAACCTGAGTTTTCCCCTTATCCCACTAACGAAGATGCCCTGGTGCTGGGAGCATTTCCAGGAGTCCCTGTTGCCAAAGGGCTGGAGAGGGGCAGCATCACAGAGCACAGGGGAACTGACCAGCAGGGACCTGCAGAGCTGCCACATTCCCCTGAAAATGTGGAAGTGGTTCAGTGGATTAAAGGATTTTTTTTTCTCTCTCCCAAACTACATACACCCACCAATATATGGCAAATATGCATTTTAAGCTTATTTGTGTATGAGTTGCTAAATACCATAATGGTCTCCAGCTGTATGGCAGGAGGGCCCATTTACTGACATTTTACTGCTCAGTTTATTTTTTTTTCCTTACTGTATTATCAGTGTATTTCCTCTCATTTTGCTTTGTGCTTGTAGAGTGCTTGATGTCTCCTAACATACCTGTTTTCTATTATTTGTCCTATTATTTTAATTCCCCATCTATTATGTGGATTATGAAAATCATCTGATAAATCCCATTCTCTACTTCTAAAAAAGCCCATGAGAAGGTTCTAATAAGTGAAATCTGTATTTTTCCACACTGTGCTCAATGAAAGTGTCCAGTGAATAACCCCTGATTGTCAGGTGTTCCCATCCCCATCATCTAAGCAGGGGGGATAATTAGCAGACAAATGAAGGTTTTTATTCTTCAAATATCTCAGAAAGACAATTTGGCTGCTTGATCGGTGGAAGGATATTTTTAAAACTGCCATTTGAGATTCAGCGGCATTGCTAATTAAATGAGAATTTCATAAAAATAATCTGAAAAAAGTCTCTGTTAATTGGAGAAGGATAATGAACAGACTTGCTAAACAGAGGCATAAACGTCAAACAATCGAAGAGGAATAATAAAGTGCTGTGTTATCATAAAATGCCAGGCAGCTTTCCTACTTTTATTTGAAGTTTTAACTTTTAGCAATTTTTTTTTTTTTGTATTTGTGAATGGCATTCAAAAATGTGCTTTGCAATCATAATTTCCAGCTCTTGGATTGGGTGTGAGCAATGCATGACAGCACTAATGGTGCCCTTGCTTCAAGTCTTCTTGCATTCTGTGAGCAGCTTTTGTGCTCTGCAATGAATACCAGGGGGGAAGCACATTAATATTGTGTGGTTGTTATTCCTGCAGGGTAGTGGCATTATTGAATTAGTGATTCTTTGTAACAATAATGACTTCCAGTGCTGTATTGTACAGTAAAATAGTCAGGAAGGAGCTGGGGAGCCTGTGGAAGACTCTGTTGGTGCTGCACCTGTGCACGCAGCAGAATGTCCCTCCCTTCCCCACATCATCAGTGGGGATGGACCAGGAATTTACAGGCAGCACTGGAGCAGGCAGGGCTGATGGCACTGTGATCCTTGGTGGCCCCATGCTGGTGGGAATGTCCCAGACTAACTCCATAGTTGTGAAAATTGGGATTACTCAGACTGGAGAAGGGCCCAGGGAGAGCTCATTGTTGTGTTCAGCACTGAAAGGTGTCTAGGAGAAAAAATGGGATAGGCTTTTTAGCAGGGTGGTGGTGGAAGGACAAAGGGTAAGGGGTTGAGACTATCAGAGAGTTGATTTGGATCAGTTGTTAGGGAGAAGGATTATATGCTGACGGTGGGCAGGCCCTGGCACAGGGTGCCCAGAGCAGCTGTGGCTGCCCCTGGATCCCTGGCACTGCCCAAGGCCAGGCTGGACAGGGCTGGGAGCAGCCTGGGACAGTGGAAGGTGTCCCTGCCATGGCAGGGAGTGGAATGAGATGAGCTTTAAGGTCCCTTCCAACCCAAACAATTCCCAGATTCCATGATCTTGCATTAAGAAAAAGCTGGTGCCTTGCAACCTCCCCTCTGCCATGCTCCTGCCCCAGCCCTTGGCACTGTCTCACAGGCTCACAGCAGCTGGCACAGAGCTGCATGGAAAAGTTTGCAGTAAAACCTCGTCAATTTTACACCAACAGAGAGTTCTGAACTTGGGGCTTCCTCTCTCAACAAAAAACCTGCTTTCAGTTTGCCTCTGAGTGCTGCCCTCACAGCCCAAAGAGAGATTGTGACACAGAGACTTCAGCCTTAGCACAAAATGTCTCTTGGATATTCCACTTCTGAGAAAAAGCCCAAACAAGCTTTGTGAAAGCCCAGTGTAATGAGAATTGACTGTCTTCCATGAGAAATATCTATTAATTACTCTGCAGTGGGAAAAAGGCAACTGTGATCATCCACGTTTCACAACTGCAGCACAAACAATTGCTTTAGAGGCAAGAAGCAATGTGTCATGAAGACACTGGATCCCTGTCAGTGCCCAAGGCCAGGCTGGACAGGGCTTGGAGCAGCCTGGGACAGTGGAAGGTGTCCCTGCCATGACAGGGGTGCACAAGATGAGCTTTAAGGGCGTTTTTCAATGCAGACCATCCCAGGAGTTTGTGGTTCCTGCAGTTTGGGCACAGCTCTGCTGTGGGAGCAGTGGTCCTGCCAGGGTCTGCTCCAGCTCCATGCAGCCCCATGTGCCTCAGCCATGGTGTTTTATAACATTTTCCCAAAGACATTACTTTTACACCCTGAATGATTACTTCATTTAGCACATACATCAGAACTAAAACACCCAATATTAGCTCATTTAAGTTCATGCTCAGTGATGGATTAATCGTTTCTCTTTTCTGGAGCAAAGCCCAGTCCATTTCATCTGAGGACTGAGGAGAAATGTTCCCTTGTATCTTGAAGTCTGAGACATCTGCTGTGCTTTGCAGATCTGCTTGTCCACAAAAAAAAACCCCAAAACCAACAACCCTGAGATGCTTATATGCTTAAAAAATAAATTGCTGAAGCTGCAGATCACAGCCATTTTTCCCTGCTTTCAGAACAGGTGCAAAGGAAGGATAGCCACAGTTCAGTCAGCAGAGCCTGTGTCTGTGTGTCCTTTGAGGTTTCAGCTGTCACATCATGTTACAGTGGGTATTGCTGTCTCATACTATTGTGTGTCATGGGCCACACAGGGAAATGAGGAGATGGAAACAGGTCCTTAACGGACAAACAGAATGAGAGCAGACACCTGTGCTAGTTCCAGCCAGGCTGAGACCAGAGAATCCTGTGTGCTCAATATTATGGCAAAATAAAAGTGATCAAGCTGAAACTCTTGAGGTTTCCTGCTCCCCAGAATTAATGGAGGTGTTGGTCAGTCAGTGCAGTGAGTAAATGTGTGACAGTGTTCACAGGGGTTTTTGGATGAGGGAAGAGACGAGGATCTGACTCCATGTTTCAGAAGGCTTGATTTATTATTTTATGTTATATATTACATTAAAACTATACTAAAAGAATAGAAGAAAGGATTTCATCAGAATGCTAGCTAAGAATAAAATAGCAAAGAATGAGTAACAAAGGTTTGTGGCCTGGACAGAGAGCCCATGCCAGCTGACTGTGATTGGTCATTAATTAGAAACAAACGACGTGAGACCAATCCCAGATGCACCTGTTTCATTCCACAGCAGCAGATAATCAATGTTTACATTTTGTTCCTGAGGCCTTTCAGCTTCTCACGAAGAAAAATCCTAAGGAAAGGATTTTCCATAAAAGATGTCTGTGACATAAATGATGTGAGGAGACCCCCTCTCTGTCACCCTTGTGAGCAGCAGCAGGAGCCAAGGGTCTGTGGCACTTGTCAGGAGCCAAACTGGGAGGCATCACCAAGCCAAAACTACCTGGGCTCCAGTGGCAGTTTCTCAGCCCCAGGACCTCTCTTCTACAGAAGCTGTGCCTGATGAAGCCGATTTTCTTCCAAAGCATGGATAACAGACTTTGGTTGTGGGGTATTTTCCCCTCCTTTCTCACTAAAACACCAGCAGATTGTGAATGGCTGACAAGGAAGGAGGGCAAAGAGAACTGGGTATGGGAGCAGAGATGTTCCCAAGCTTTTAGAGTCACTTTGTCATTGACATCTCTCTGTCTCCTCATCTTGTGTTTGGTCACAGACCAAGAATGCCACTGTATTTTTGCATTGTGAAAAAACATGGAACAAGAAAGCAGTGCTGAAACATTCCAGGCACTCTCCCTTATCCTGCATTCAGCTATTACTCTAATTGTCAGCAGGAAGAAAGAGGTATATACCATTTGAAAGTATTTAGAACTGGCTGTGTGCTTTCAAAACACAGGATCTTTCAAGGAACAACTCTCTTCCCATTTGCTGTCACAGGCAATTAAGTTTTTAAGAGGTTCTCAGTAGCATTAGCAGACCATATAATATTCTTGAAGTGCCTTTATAACATCCTATAAGGACAAACTGCTTGCATCTTCCTTGGAAAATCAAAAGTTCAATTCCAGTGCTAGAAGATGACCAGGTTCCATTTTCTGTTTGACACAAGGTGGCTGGGTGTGCACTGCTGCTGCCCCTCCAGCCAGGGCTCTAACTCTCTGTGGGGAACTGCTCCCCAAAAACCAAATCTCATTACCAAGAACTGCTCCCCAAAAACCAAAGCCCATTACCAGGAACTGCTCCCCAAAACCCAAATCTCATTACCAGGAACTGCTCGCCAAAAATCAAATCTCATTACCAGGAACTGCTCCCCAAAAACCAAAGCCCATTACCAGGAAATGCTCATCGAAAATCAAAGCTCATTACCAGGAACTGCTCCCCAAAACCCAAATCTCATTACCAGGAACTCCTCCCCAAAAACCAAAGCCCTTCACCAGGAATTGCTCCCCAAAAACCAAAGCCCTTCACCAGGAACTGCTCCCCAAAACAAAATCACATTACCAGGAACTGCTCCCGAAAACCAAATCTCATTACCAGGAACTGCTCATTCAAAACCAAAGCCCATTACCGGGAAATACTCCCTAAAACCAAAGCCCTTCACCAGGGAGGGAAGGCTCAGTCCTGCCTCTTTGTCCAGCTGCAGGGAGAGTAAAAATCAGAGTAAAAAGTGTAAAAAGGAATAAGGAAAAGCCCTTCCTTGGGACTGGCCCTCAGGTGCTGCAGAAGGATATTTCTATTAGACACTGCCATCCTCTCAGGCTATAATGTATTCCCTCATTATGGTAAACACCCACATGGCATTTGTTTCTGGAATGATATTGCACAAAGCTGGGTAATAAAAACACCTCTGATCTCACAAAGCACAAGGCTCAAGGCAAATAAAATATGTAAACAGTTCTGCACTCCAGGCTGTTTTATGAGCTGGACCAGTGTTTACTCAGGGCTAATGCTGAAGAAGTTCATTTCATCTCCTGGAAAGGCTCTGCTCCCACAGGAGGCTCCACTCCTCAGGGGAGCATTGGCATGGTCACCACCATCCAGCTCCCAACCACCTTCTTCCCTTTGCTGCTGCAAGGCATTCACTGCACAGTTCTCTCTCCCAGCAACACTTCCCTGATATTTAGAAATGTCTATAAATGCCAGCAGGCCAGCAGAGGCCTGGAGGAGTCTGCAGGCAGCAGGGAGGTGTGGAGCTCAGTGCCTTAAGAAGCTGGAACAGAGGCTAAATGGAGTAAAGAAGAATAAAGGGGATATTTATTGAAGGGCCTTCAAAGGCCACACCCTGGCAGTACCACAGCCACAGTCGTGGCTCTGCCTGGATGCTCCAAGATGGAAGCAAAAGAGAGCTTGGTCACGAGATCCCACATTTTTATCAGTTCTGCTCCATTTGCACATTGGAGTTAATTGTCCAAGTACAGCTCCAGTCCAAGCTGTCCCATCCTTCTTGTTTTTCTCTCTCCAGCCCACATTGTTTGTGCTCTTGGGCTGAGATTTGGATCATTTGTCCTTGGTCCCCAGCTGGAGCAGGAATTGTTTTGTCTCCCTGCTCTGTGCAGAGCTCACCATCCCCTCATATGAAGGCCAGATCCACACACTAAAGCAGCACAGAATGTGAAAAATAGAAAAGCTAAAACCTGAGGTATCAAACTCACTGGGCTGGCTTACACTGAAAGCCAAGATCCCATCCTCAAGGTGAACACTTTTGATGTTATATCTCATCAGAACTTCCCACACTGCAATTTGTGCCTGTTGCCCCTTGTCCTCACTGCATCTCCAAGCTCAGTCTGACTCTGCCATTTGCACACCCTCCTCTGAAGGTCATCAACACCACTGAGATGTCCTCTTTCCATCCTTAAAACTCCAGTTTTTCTCATTCTTGTCCCAGTACATTGATGCCTTTTTGCGAGGGAAACCCAAAACTGACCCCAAAACCTCCAGTGCTCCAGTACATGTATGAACAGCTCTGGGACTCACATCTGCAGCCCATGAGCAGCTCTAGCTGTGCTGCACTAATTTATCACCCACTGGTGGATGTCAGGAGCTCCTGCAAGAAAGGAGAAAGAGAACTTTCTGGGCTGGTTCCCCTTTGCCAGATGTCAGGCACTCACTCTGCTCTCACCTGGCCATCTTTAAGTGTTCACATATCCATGACCACTCTGTCAGAGCCCCTTCTGCACTGCTGGAAAGCTTCATGAGTTCAGGGCAGTGCACATTCACTGCTCTGAGGGCAAAGCAGGGGGGAACACAACCCATGTTAGTTACAGCATAAGGGAAACCCACTGCAGCCAAGCTCAGCCACAGACTTAGGCTCATTTTATCTTTACCTCACACAAGCCTTTGAGAAAAAATAAAAATTAAAAAAAAAAAGGTGATTTTTCTAAAAGAAAGATCTTCAAGATATTTTTGGATCCAGACCAAAAAGCCCAAGGGTTTTGGAGGATACCAGGAGGAAGAGGGAAGGGGAAGATGCCCCCAGACAGCACCAACAGGATGAGATGCTAATAATGCATCAGCTCCCCTGACCATGAACCTTTTCCTTAGGAAATTCCAGAAGGGTCCAAATCTGACAGGTGAGAGGAGAAAACCATTTTAAATAAGGCTGGCCCAGGTCTTCCTCAGGTTTACAGTCAATTCCTTCTTGCAGCTTGTGCCTAATGGGGATTATGTACATTACATGATCACATCAAATGCCGTGGTTCCATATCTTCAGCAATTTCCTTCGCTTTTTTGAGCACCAAACCAGAGATTGTGGAAAGACAAAGGGTATGACTAAAAATGGGGGGAGAAATGGTCTTCTGCAGCCCTGACTGAAAAATGGAAAGTCCCCAAGTCAGCCATCCTTTTGGAAACCTCTGGCCTCAAACCACACTTTGTAACTGATGTGTTTTAATTCCAGGAAAAACACACTGAGCTGAGGCTTAGACCTTGGGCAAATTCGCCTTTTGGCTCAAACAGCAAAGATCTTGAGCTGAAAATGCCTGCTGCTGACAGCCTGTGCCATGGCTGCCTCCCAAACACTGCTGGCATAGCTGTGGTGGAAAAAATAAAATACATTTCATTCCCCAATGGTCATGCTGTAATGGCATGAAATTAGAAACTCTAATCAATAGTGCTTTACACAGCATGACTCTCATGTCAAAAGAGCCCATGGTTTAAAAAAGAAGAGTCACAAATAAATATGAAAATCAAGGCTGTGAAGCGGCAGTAATGAAGTATAATTCTGTCAGGCAGTCCCAGGCAGTGATTCTCTCCACAAAACCTCCACTCACCCAACCCTTCATTCTCCACACCTCCCTGATCTTCCATCTCCACATCATTTTCCTGTATTTATTTGCCCTTGGCACATGAAATGTCACAGATTTGAGTGTGAGTGACGAGAATGGGGAGGGCAGGGCTGTGCTGCAGCCCTCGCTCTGCCTCTGCTGCTTCTCAATTCCTTCACCTCTCTGCTGCTTTGGAAAAGCCCCAACCCCTCTCTGCTCATCTTGCTGGGAGCAGCAACACACCTTTCTCCCAAGATGCACCTCTTCTCTTGCTACAAAATGTAAATAAAATGCAGATTATTATTATCTTTATAACAACAACTGTTGTATTTACAAGGCAGCCCCGAGCAGGAAGAATGATGCACATCTGACTCTATGATATCAGAAGGCTAATTAATTACTTTATTATACTATATTATACTTTATATTTTACACTGTATTACACTAATAAGAGCTATATTGAACTGAAGAAACTTGTGACTGTCTGCTGACCAGACAGATGACACAGCTTGGACCTGATAGGCTAATTAACATAAACAATGTCCACCAGAATCCAATCAAGCAATCCCTTCAGGTAAATAATCTTCCAACACCTTCCACATGTTCAAAAACACAGGAGCAGAAAACAAGATAAGAATTGTTTTGACCATTCTTTTCTCTGCTTCTCTCTGTTCATGAGAATACCACAAACAACAGAAATTAGAGTTATCCTATTTATATCAAAAATTACAGACAGCTCTGCTAAGACCCTTATGTTTTGCTTGTACAGGCAACACTGCTAGAAGAACCACAAGAGAAATAAAGTATTTAAAAATAATAAGCAGGCCCCCAAAGGCATGGAGAGCTGACAGCTACAGGGCTCTCTGTCTGTCAGACAAGTCTTTTGGGAGCTGGTGGCATTTTGTTCAGGGACAGGGTTTGGGATTTTTCCAGCACTTGTTTTAAAGTTCCTCTTGCCGTGCACTGCTAACATTAGCACAGCTTGGCAAGTGAGGAGTGCCCTGAAAATAGCAGATTTTTACAGTGGAGATTTTGTTAATTGGACCTTCTTGCTGCACACAGTCCTGGCTCTCCAGGCAGCTCCTGTGGCAGGGGGGCAGCGATCAACCAAAGGCTGGATGTCTTCAGGAGCAGAGCAGGTAAGAGCTGCCTTCCAGACGTGAGTGAAAGTCCTCCAGAAGGACCTGCTGAATCCAAAGGATCAGTGGGAAAAAACCCTTCCATGGCCTCAGGAGAAGGTTCAATCTTTGTGAGGGGTGTCTCTGGCAGTTTCTGTGTCCTTTTCTTAATTTTGCCACTGAACGCACAGAACTTTGGTAAATTGAGTTACCTGCAGCCTTGCCTTTAGCACAGAGATGGATATTTTTCCCTTGAGCCAATATCAGTGAGGACAAAGGAGCAGAGGTGACACATAGAGTCCATGACTCCAAGCCCAGATGGAAGCAGTGACACAAACCCAGGTAAGCACTCTGCCCTGCAGACATGCCAGACCCCATCCCTGAGCAGGGAGGGTGGGCTGGGGACCCCCACAGCCCCTTCCAACCACACCCATTTTGTAGCTCTGTGAATGCCTAAGGACAGGGGTGGGTTTTGGAAAGGGATGTTTGCTCCTTTCTGCTGCTGAGACGCCCAAATACCTCCTGGAGAAAGTGTCCCATCAGAGGCAGGGTGATGTTGGGGAAGATGAAACAGGAAAGCCTTATAAATATGATTGTCTGGCAAAAGATTTTGAGAATATAGAAACTGTAAGTGAGCTTGAAATGAAAGCAAGCTTTGAGATACCTCAGTTACTGAACAACTAGAAAACAATGGTGTGGCCAGCTGAAGGTGATCCCCTTTTGATGAAACAACACCCTCTGCTTGCAGACAGGCCCAAGGGGCAGAGCAGACCCTACAGCTTGGCAGAAGGGGCCCAAAGAGGAGATTTTAGTGTTTAAAATGTAACACAGTGTGGTGATGTAATGATTCTTATAGACTGTATGTAAATGCTATAGGATTTGTGTATTGTACTAGATCGGTTAGTGAGAATGAGAATATTCAACACAGAAGATGATTTATGGTATTGTAACGGGAACTTCACTCTCTTACCCCTTTTACTCTCTCACAATTTTGCTCTCTTACCATTTTACTCTCTTACCCTCACATCCTCTCTGCCCCTCTCTCCTCTCAGGCCTGCTCTGAGCTGTCTTTGGCAGCTCCCAGCAGGGCCCTGCCCCCAGGCCCTTTGCAATAAACCCCAAGTTCCTGACCTGGCTGCAGAGATCTCTGCTCTCTGTCCATCCCCACCGTGCTACCCCCCAACACTCTGACAGGGCACCATGGGCTAAGCCCTGCAGAGCAGTTCCCACAACATTCCTTCAGCTCCTTCTCTCTCTCTGAACAGTTGCTTTCACTTCAGAGCAGTCACTTACATCATGCCACATCTGAAAAATAGGATGAAAGCCAAAAAATTATGTTTCCCAAGCTCTCCATTAAACCAGTGACTTGTGCAATACATACAAAGCTTTAAGTTGGGGAACTTCAAATCATCAAGCATCTGTTAATCAGCAACATGCCAGTCCCTGGGGATTGTGGGGATGTTAAAAGGTTATCCTGCTCTCCTGCACATTGCACTGCTGAGCTCCATTACACAACCAAAGGATGATTTCACGTGTGGCAAAGAATTTTTGATTCTCCGGATATTATTTTAGATGTGGAAACCCAGCTGCTGAATGCTGCTTTTCAGGTTAAACAAAACCCACAGCCAACACTCATTCTCACACTATTAATGAAGATAATCTTGCCCTGCAATTGACTTTCTTCCAGAAATAGCAGGAGAGGGATTTTCAAATCCTTTCAGGTTTGCAGAACGTTATCTCACTCTATTTCTTTAATCTCCTGATGCTGAAAGATGGATCTTTTTCTCTCATGGCTGGATGTACTTCTACACTTCAGCAGCAAACCATGAAAGGGAATCAGGCTTATGGAAAGAAATAATAAGGAATTTGCAGTGTTAACATTTACTTGGGCTTGTCTGGACTTCCTCAGCTGTGAATTCCAACATGATTGACCAGATTGAATGTTACACAAAAGAGACAAACCAGCTGACAGGCTTTGTGTGCAAAGCACTGCTGGGCAGGGGAAGGGGCTGTGTTCTGCTCCAAGGCAGTGGTGGACAAGAGAATTGGAGAGCTCAAGCACAGCCAGGGAGAGAGGTAAGTTGGACCTGGGAAATCATTCTTACATCAGCACCAGTACTGAGCACTGGGATACCCTGCAGGGTCTCAAGTGTCAGAGTTTTAAGCACATCTTGAGCAAATATGACAGGGCTGAAGTTTATCCATCCTTGGAAGTGCCAAGGTCAGGTTGAAGGGGGCTTGGAGCAAGCTGGGAGAGTGGAAGGTGTCCCTGCCTACAGAGTGGGGCTTGAACTAGATGAGCTTTAAGGTCTCTTCAAACCCAAACCATTCTGTGATTCTGTGATGACACTGCCCTGGAGGAAGAAGGCAACCTGGAAAATCTCCCAAGGTCCCATTCACTTTCTAGTTTCTAGAAAAACCCACGGATAAACTGCACAGCTTCAGTAAAAGGCAGAGCAGAGCATTCCCTGAGCAATTCCTACTTATGAATTGCAGGGAAGGCACAATTCATAGCCTGCTTTTTCTCTTCCATGCATCTTAATTGTTCACATAATAATCACAGAAGTATTTAATAATACAAAGCATATGGGCCAGATGTTCAACTGGTGTAAATCAACAGCACTTGGGAAGCTTCAGTGGTGCTGTGCTGGCAGAATCATTTGAAGCTCTGGTGCTGCATCTTTAAGGTGGCTCTCAGGATTTTAGTACCTCCTTATTGTTTCCACTAAAACCAAGTCACAGAGTTTATTGCCCACCTAAAAAAGGGCCACCTCCCACCAAATGCTCAGAATTGAAGCTCAAAAACCCAAAGCTCAAAATAGATTGACTTAAGGTCACTCAAAAACCTCTGCTGGCCATCACTGCATTTTTTCATGGCCTCAGACTCATCCAGCTGACCTCACCCTGGCACAGGCAGCACTCCCTCAACCAGAGGTCCATGCAGTGCCTCGTCTTAGTCTCAGCTGGTGTGTGAGCTCTGCTTTATTTGCTTCCCACTAAAAAAAAAAGAAAAAAGAAAAGCTTTTAATTCACTTCCTCCTGGGAGTTTCTGTGATGCTCATTGATCCAGCCTACAAGTACTTCACAAACACTAATGGATCCAGTGAAACTCTCCACTAATCTCCTCCTGAAACTTGGCACCAAACTGCTCATTTCTGACAGCTTCTCCTTTTACAGTTGTTTTGCTTTGCTACCTGTTTCAGAGCCACTCCAGGGCTCATTAATTGTTCATCCTTTGTCCCTTGAAAATTTTCCTTTTAATCTTTCCAGTCACACGTTGGATACTGATGTGAAACAGACTTCAATTTGCAGGTCTTTCACACCTGCAATGATACTATTTGAACTGATGCTGGCATTACCAGTTGCACATGGACATCTGTAATTGAACTGAAAAGCTTTGCAAGACACAGTCATTGGACTTGTGATCTCATTTGTTAGAGAGCCTTAGGGAATGAGCAATTTCCACTCCTCAATTTATGACAACTGGTCATAGTTACTTAAATGGAATAAAATAAATCCTGTGGCATGTGTCCCTTCTGGAAAACAGGCTGACAATTGTGCCCAGAAAAGAATTAAATTGCTCAGTGACAGTGCTGTATTGAGAGAAAAATACATAGATAGAAGAAAGTCATGGTAAAGTTTTTGTGGAGGTTCCCAGGTTAATATTCCTTTTGCTAATGTGACTCCCTGGTTGAGATTCTGTGAAATTTCAATAAATTGTGTGGAGACTGTGCGAACAAGCTGGTCTGCTATATTTGAAAATAACCCATCCTTGAGCTGGCTCTACCTGGGGCTAATGGGTGACCTACTCCACCTCCATGACTAGGGCTGCATTTTCAGCTGTCAGGAACAGCTGGATTTTCAAAAGATTTGCCGACCAAGCCAGCGTGGCTGGGCTCTTTGGGCAGCCCTGTGCATGCAGCAGGAGTTTTACTGACCACCCAACCATTAGCCCTCAAAATGTCCTTCCTAAACCAGTAAATCTTTTTTTTATCCCATGTAACAACCAACTTAGGAGGTTTTTCCCCCCCCGGGTTGAAATCACAGTATCTGGAAATAAAAGCAGCTGATTCTACACTCAGCCAGTTTTAAAGCTGAGCTTTGTGCTGTGGTCCACACTTCTCTCTGTGCAGCACAGGCTCAGCCTGGCATCCTGCCGTAACACCCAACTGGAAAAGGCTGAGGAATTTGGGAGTTTGTTCCTATGTGTGATATTGCAGCAAGAACTCCAACTGAGAGCCCTGACTTTGTCCCCTCCACGTGCTTCAACCAGGGTCCTGAGAGCAGCATGAACCCCAAACAGCCAAGGTTGTTTAATTTAATTAACCTGTAGAGCTTGGCCTGAAAGGAGGCCAAGAAGGACTTCTTCTGCCTTC
This sequence comes from Melospiza melodia melodia, assembly GCF_035770615.1. Classification (NCBI taxonomy): domain Eukaryota; kingdom Metazoa; phylum Chordata; class Aves; order Passeriformes; family Passerellidae; genus Melospiza; species Melospiza melodia. The sequence goes on from NC_086214.1 coordinate 5,452,078, forward strand.
CAGCCCTGCCCTCTTTTCCACAGCCTTGTTCCTCTGGAGCAAGCACCCCATTCCCACTTTAAGTGTGTGCAGTGACCTCCTGAGGGCTGAGGAGTCAGCCCTGGGTGCAACAGAATGTGCCTCACCTATCAGTGTTCTGCTGTGTGTGAACACCAGTGTGCATTGATGAGATTATCTTAAGTCCAAGATGCACATTTCTTAATTATCAGTATTCTCTTCCTATACAAGTAGAATTTGCATAATTTCCCAGCAGTAGAATAGAGCAACACCAAGGCAATAAATAAAAAATTTTCACCAATTCATCACAGAATTGTTCTCCAGTTGCAGAATTGTTCCTTTTTCTTTGCATAGCTAATGCCGACCCCAAGGAAGAGCAGATCATCTATTCAGATTCCAGAGAACCACATTGGCTCGTGCTGGCTGAAGAGCTGGCCCTGCCTGATTCCATGTGTTCTTCATGGAGACAGTTTCAACAGAGAATGCCAACTGGGCCAGACATCCAACAAATCTTTAAGCACTGAGCACTGGAAGCACTGGTGGTGTTACAGGGCATGCTCGTGGCACCAGTGACCAGGGGACACCCTGGGACCAGGGGACACAGGGAGCATGGGGGACACAATGGTTTGGAGGGTGAGACCTTACAGAGCAAAGACTTTCACCATTTATTTTTAACAATATGGGAAGGTGCAGCACAAGTAGCACACTCTTCAGGTCCAGGCAGGCCAGAGGTGCAATCAGCAGGGTCCTAACAGCAGAAAAACAGGCAGTGGATTCACAGAGTCCACTGCCTTCCTGGGGGGTTTGGTCCTACAGCACACCCATTGGGGTTTCTGTGATTGAAATGACCCCTGAGGTATTAAAGAGTCCTTTATCCCAGCCCCATGACCAAAGAAGAAGTTGAGATTCCTTGGCTCTGCTTTTCAAGGCTGTTTATTTTCTCTTATCTATTCCATTCTCTCTCTGACCTGCTGAGATCTGTCCAGCAGTTAGGGTTGTGGCACAGTCCCTGCCCTTGGGATGCTGTTGGCTTTTTATACTAAGAACTGTGTGTACTTTATTTACAATAATTTTCCAATACCTATCACCTATGTTAGACAGTCTGTCTCTACTCTAAACCAATCCAGAAGTGTCACCATCACAGAAGAAAAAGAAGAAAGAAGAAGATGAAGAAGATGAAGAAGGAGGACAGGACATACCCAGATTCCTCCATCTTGTCTCTTGAACCTCCATTCTAAATCCCCAAAATTCTACTTTTTCACCCTGTGATAAATTCACTATCATTCTACTCAAACTCTTGTGGCTTGTAACCCTTCACACAAAGTTGGTAATTGTTTCCATGGGCTAAAATCAAAGGCACAGGTGTTTGTGACTCTGTGCCAAGGTCTCTGAGCCCTTGTCAGGGTCTGGAATCACCCAGGGCAGCCAGAGCAATGTCCTGGGTTCTGAGAACTGGGGATGTGGAATTCATCCTGCTCTGCCAGGAGCTCCTGGCCAGCCTCCATCTGCAGGGGCAGCTCAGCCACTCTGCCTCTGCTGGGGACTGCTGCAAACAGGAACTGGGAACCAAACTACTGAAGAGCTTTAATCCAATTTCACTCCCTTGCTGTCCACTAAATGGCAATGACATTAATGTGACTTTAGCACTTCAGATAGTTCCAGCTGCCCATGTGAACACTAGAGATATATTTTGACCCTGTCTTGTCTACATTTATGAATGGTTCAAACACTTGCCATCCTGGCACCATGTAACTCAAAATGTCAGTATCCCAAGTGATATATTTTGAAGAGAGACCATTCTCCTGCTGTACTGTATCAAGGGCATGACAGGTTCTTGTGGTGTACATCAGCAGGAAGATGACACTCTACTTTTGTGTTTTAAGGGCTCCAAGATATATCATAGAAAGTGCTGCCTGATTCCTGGGACCTAAAGGCAGGCACAAGGTGTTATTGTCAAAATAAAAGAGATAAACCAGGGCAGATTGTGAATCTGACTATCCCAGGATGATAGCAACCCCCAGGGGGTCACAGAGGCATTTTCTTGTGGCAGATTGGGATGTTTCCTCATCAGTCCAGTCCAAAAATGTGTTCCTAAAGCTATCAGTTCAGAATTCACCTTTTGTTTAAGTTTTACTATATGGTTAATCTGGACTTCCAGTGGATTTGCACATGTTTCATTTTAATCACCTGCTTTGCTGTCATGCTAGCTGGGTGTGGTAATCTGGATTTTATAAGGCTGACCTTAGTTCTGTGTGGTCAGGAAAAAACAGAATAGGGAAATAATTAAGCAAAATATGTGAAGAAAGGACACAATTACCCACTGACTGTTCTCTACACATCCCCTGGCACCAGAGGAGCTGATTCCAGCACAGGTTAAGCCAGAGCCAGGGAGCTGCAGTGGCTCCACCAGCCCTCAGCAACAGCAGCTGATGACAAAGGCACAGAGGGGTCACAAACCTCTGCAAGGCCCAGATGTGCTTGTGAAACAGGTGACCCCAATGCAAAGTACTGGGTTTAAACTAGGAAAAATAGGGAAAAAAAAAAGCTAAGATTTCTTAGAGGCCCAATTCTAGGGCAACCCCAAGTCCCCAAATTCAGATTTCCCATTTTAGGGCAACGGGGCAGGTTTATCACCCAGCCAAGAGACACGAGAGTGCTGGCCAGAGCAGGAAGTCCCTGTTCCTAATTCCACCAGTGATTTACTGGCTCAGGTTCCATCTCTGCAGATTTAAAGCCTCACACTGGCTCCTAAGGCTATGCTATATAAAATTTGATTGTTACATTCAACGGCCTGTAATAAATTAAATGAACTATCAGTAATAAGTTCACAGGCAACACAATCTTTTTTCAGTCAAGTATACTTCCTTAAAACATACCAGCAGCATCAAATGTAACTAGATTTAATTTCATGCTGAAGAGTCTGTGAATATTCATTTTAAAATATTCATGAAGAGCCTAATTCTAATTTGTGTGATGTTTCTGCTAATACCAATACCCATTAAAAAGCCTTAAGAATATTAACAGGGAATTCTTATGGAAATGCACTGGAGTTTTATGTTTTGAATTACCATTACAGGCTTTTTGGTTTAAGTCCTGTTAAACAGATTTCATCATTAACAAGAATATGTGCAAATTAAAACAAACCCATTAAAATCTAAAATTTCATGCTAAAAAGATTAGGGACATTTGAGTTATACTTCTTCTGAAGGAATAAATGTAAAAAAAAAGTGTAGAGAGTAAAACCCAATACTCACAAGATGACAGTGGTGCAAAGTTCCTGACATGCTTCAGAATAACCTGTTTCACACAAGGAATCACTTTCCTTGTCTTTTTCTGCTCTCTCACAAAGACAACATATTTCTAAAGCCTTTGTCACAGATCTTGTTGGAATGAGATAGGCTTTAAGGTTGCTTCCAGAACAAACCATTTTGTGATTCTCTCATCTTCCCCTGGCTCCAAGGTGCAGGCAGGGGTGGGATGGGGCAGGGAGGAGATAGATGGTCCTGTCAGGCCTTAACCCCAGCCAGGAATCAGGGACAGAAAATCAAGGCAGTGAGAGAGCTGCTCTCTCATTGCCTCCCCAGTGGGATGGGGAGGAGAATCAAGGGGGAAAAGGTAAAACTTTTCAGTCAGGATAAGAACGGTTTATTAATTGAAGTGAAGGAAAATAAAATAGTAGGAATACTACTACTAATAATAACTATTATTGTAATTAAAAGGAGAGATAGAGCTTGTAAATCCTGTGGCTTGTAAATCTTCACACAAAGTTGGTAGTTTTTTCCATGGACTAAAATCAAAGGCAAAGGTAGTTTTGACCCCATGCCAAGGTCTCTGAGCTCCTTGACAGGGTCTCGAGTCCTCCAGGGCAGCCAGAGCAATGTCCTGGGTTCCAACAACTGACATTCACCCTGCCCTCTGATCCCCACCTGCCTGCTGAAGATGGCAGTGAAGGTGGGGATTTGAGCTTAAACCATGATCCAGCCCAGAGCTGGGTCTCTGGCAAAATATCTACAAGGCTGGGTTTGGTGCTCTGGACATGAATGACCTTGCCCTCCACCAGAACAACTCAACAGCCTGAGGTGGGGGTCACTGCACAGCTCTGGAGGCAGCAGGGCTCCCTGGAAGGATGTCCAGCACTATATATGTAGATAATGTATGTTCCTAAAGCCATCAGTTCCTGTGACGGTGTTCACAGGGATCTGAGGATGAGGGAAGAGATGAGGATCCGACTCCATGTTTCAGAAGGCTGATTTATTATTTTATGATATCGATTATATTATAACTATACTAAAAGAATAGAAGAAAGGATTTCATCAGAAGGCTAGCTAAGAATAGAAAAAGAAAAGAATGATAACAAAGGCTTGTGGCTTGGACTCTCTGTCCAAGCCAGCTCGCTGTGATTGGCCATTAATTAGAAACAACAAACATGGGCAATGACAGATGCACCTGTTGCATTCCACAGCAGCAGGTATCAATGTTTACATTTTGTTCCTGAGGCCTCCCAGCTTCTCAGGAGAAAAAATCCTAAGGAAAGGATTTTCCATAAAAGATGTCTGTGACAAGTATCCTAATAGTATTTTCCTAAAGCCATCAGGGAGCTGGACTTCCTGGAAGAATGTCCATAGATAATACATAGATAATACACAGATAACAGTGTGTTCCCAAAGCCATCAGTTTATAAATATGGATCCAGGGGCACTGAAAGCACTTCACACAGAAGGAACCACAGCAATTTACACTTTTCCTTCTGTTGCTTCGACTCCCAGCTGCTGTATTGATCCCCTCAGCTTCTAAATAACCCTCCATTCAATATAATCATCAATGAAAAGTCTGCTAGTCTCATAAATCACGTGAATATTTACACTGCCTTGTGTAAAATGCATCTTGTCACCTCTCAGGGGCTTTATATCCCTGTTCCCTGTCTGGTTACTCCTGTCCCTCTCTTCACCTGTCTCTGGTGGGGCTGGGGGAGCTGCTGACCCTTTCCTTAGCTCCAGCCAGATGCAGCAAATTATCTGTGCTAAAACTCTCTTCTGCCAAGCTGCCAAATCTTTTGCATTAATCCTGAAAATTACAATTAATGAGTGCTAAGAGGATCTTTTCACCTCTGTGTATGGCTCTATTCAGTTGGAATGATCCCTCCTGCTCTGCCAGCAACCAAAACCTCCTTGGGTGACAGCTTTGGCTCTGAGGCAGGGCAGTGCAGGAAAGGGAAGGGGGCTGGTGGCAGGGGGCTTCTTTCTCTTTTTGCTTGATATCCTGTGACAAGGATGCTCTCCATTGAAGGTGGGAGACACCCGAGTTAATAAGAGCCCATGGCCAGCATGAGAAAGGTCCTGTCAGTGTGTCAGGAGCTTGAAGCCCTCAGATATTGTGAGGTGTGCCATGAGGTGAGGGACAGGGCTGGAATCACAAATCACACTGCCTGGGGTCTCCAGCCACACCTGGGCTGGCTAATGTGGCAAGTGTATGGGTTTGAAAAGCCAGGTGTCCGCTAGAAAGGCAGGAGCCTCCCTTGAAATGGAAAACACAGCTCTCCTCCCTCTGAATTATTATAATTTTTAAATTAAGGGGCTCTCAGGCAAAGGTATGGAAGCAGGAATAACAGTTCTTTACTAGGAAAATTAAAAATAAAAATGCAACAGTACAAAAGAAAGAAAACAAACCACAGCCAGAGTGAGAGCAGTCCCTGCCCCTGTGTGTCAGGGGGTGTCCCAGCCCCATCCCAGGGGGGCTCAGCCCTCCTGCAGTGCCAGCTGTGGCTCTGCTGCAGCAGGGATCCTGCACAAGGGGGGAGTTTTCCTCTGCAGCTCCAGGGCTGCTGCAGATGGGCCTGGGCTCCCTCTGGCCATGCAGGGCAGCAGAAAGCTGCTCCTCTGGCAGTGCAGGGGGCAAAGGCTGCTGTGCTGTGCCAGGCCCAGATTGGATCCAGGCAGGAATGCTTGGCTCCTCCCCTGGGCGGAGCATCTCCCCATGGGATGCTGGGATTGGATCAGCCCTGCAGGGACACTCAGTGGCCATGGGCAGCAGAGATCTGCTGGAGGGAGGGTTGGCTGTGGGAGAGAGAAAGAAACAACTGCCCCATGGACAGCAGAGAGCTGCCCCAGCTCTGACAGGTGGGAATTAAAATACCCCCAAACCATAATTTACAACCTAGGACACCAAGGCTTCAGGATTCAATTTCCCAAGGTACCAACCTAGCTCTCTGAGGACTACCCAAAATCTAAAAAGACAGTATTTTTAGTTATTAAGAACCAAGTCTGGGAATCTCATTGGTGTGCAAATACATTTCTCTAGGTGTGAGTTAGGGATCTCAACCAGCTCTGGATCAGCTAATCCCCTGACCATGCATGGTGAAATACCTGCAGTAATCTTTCAGATTTGAAAAGAAATCTGTTCATATTTTTAATTGCAGACTGGATGTCATTCCTCCACGAGGATCCTACCTCCACCTGAGCTGCTGAACAGTTCCAGGAAATGCTCCTGTTCTTGATGTTTCCTTGGGTGTGCCCAGGGAGCACTTGCTGGTGTTTAACCTCCAGCAGGCATAAGGAACTGATCAGCAGCCCTGGCTCTGCTCGACTCAGCACTCAGAGAAACTGAAGCATCTCCTAGAGCTGAAGGGCTTGGTAAGCCTTGTGCTCCTGCTCTCACAAACCTCTTCACTGGCATTTCCTCTTCAGCACTATTTCTCTTTTTCTCCCCTCTGTGTGTTCACTTGACTCTAGTCTGGGTTTATCCAAACCACTTCACCATGAATGGAGCATCTGTGCATTTCCAGTGTTTCAGTCCTGGAAATAATCCTGCAGAAATCACCAGAGTTACACTGGGGAAAAGCAATGGATGTCACAGGAGAAATGAGGTTTACTTCTTTATTCCTTTAAGAGGAAATAAAGAAGTCATTAGCAGTTATTAGTTATTAGTTACATTAAATAACTAACTGCTTCCCTGGGTTAATAATTTCCACTGTCTTCAGTCAAATTATTTTCCATTTGAAGCAGTAATGAATTTAACTTGTAATTACTGGGTTTATTCCATAATATATAATATATATTCAATATATATTATCCTCTATCTTTGATATAAATTAACCTCTATGAGGTTAGGCACTTTTCCTTTCACTTTTTAATGCTCTTTAAAATTGGAGGATGCAAACACAACCGAAAAATTAGAGCAGCTCCAGTATCTACTGCCCTCCTGTTCTGGAGAGGTGGGCACCTGGAGGTGATGGACACCTGGGTGGGACAGAGCCAACAGCATCAGCTGCTCAGGAGTGCACACCCTCACACAAGGCATGCACACCATTTCAAGCACTTAATGGACTTCTAATCTCAGCTGGGGACTGAAGCTGCTGTCACATAAAACTGTAACGATTTCAAGGCAAAGGGAGACATTTCCCAGTGGTTATTGCTGGCATTAGAAACGCCAGCTCTGTCCACACATCACAGAGCACTGTCCACACACCCAGCACTGCACAGAGGCCAGGAGTGTCACAGCAGTGCTGGGCCACAGCTCCCAGCTGTGCCTGTACCCCTCCATCCCACAGTAATTCGGGAATGTCCATACTGCCATGAGTTGTGGGATCCTCACATACCTACACAGGTTTTTTAATCAATGAAATTATATATATATATATATATATATATAATGTGTATTATATTTTCATATATAAATATTATATATTTATATATAAATATAATATTATATTTATATACAAATATATAATACATATAATTATATGTATTATATAATACATATAAATAAATATAAATAATATTTATAATAAATATGCTATGATGTAAATATATGATAAATAATAAATATGTAATGTATTTATAATACATATAAATAAACATAAATGATATTACGTTATATTATATTATATTATATTATATTATATTATATTATATTATATTATATTATATTATATTATATTATATTATATTATATTATATTATATTATATTATATTATATTATATTATATTATATTATATTATATCGTATTAATTATATTTATAATATATATTAATGCAACATTTATATTATATATTCTGTTTATATAATACATTATATACTTTATAACAATATATTTATACTTAATAATGTATATTATATTATTATATGGTTATATTTTTATAAAAAACAATTATATTAAAAACATTATATATATATATATATATATATAATTTTTTTTTTTTTTTTTTTTTACAGGTGATAGAGGTCTTGGTAGCAAGAGAAAAACTGTGAGACAATCAGTGTCAGTGAACTGTATTAGTCTGAAACTTGTGAATAACACCCTCAGAGCCCCCAGCCTGTTTGAGGCAGAGCTTGCTGGTGGCATTAGGCACTGATGTGTTCCCATTAGTGGGGTCATCTGTGGGGTTACATATGCATGGTGGGAGAGCTGAGGGATTATAGGGAGAAGCCATGTGGAAATAGCAGCAGGTTTGGGGTTTGCAGGGACTTAAACACTAGAGCTACATGGGAAACAGGTGGCCTGGTGTACAACTGAAAGATGTTGGGTTTGGGAAGGCACAGGAAAGACAGCAGCAGTATCTCACAAACACAAATATAGTGGGGCTGGTCTCAAAAGAAACCCTGTCATTATAAAACAAATGTTGTGTGGTTTCTATGAAGCAGTGATTGGGCCTTTTGGGGGTGGAGGTCTCAGATGTGCAGTGGCTTTGTGCGCATTGGAGAGAAGGTGACAGCAGAAGGGAGAGCAGGAAACATCATGAAAACACCATCCCTCTGAAACTGCCGTGTCCTGGGGGAGGTGGCAGAGTTTGGGCAGTGCCTCCTGAGTACAAGGACCACCAAGCTGATGGGATCCAGGCTGAGCACAAGGTGTGTGATGGATTTAACCCCTCTTGGATGCCAGAGGCCCTCTTAATGGTGTGCCCACTGCTTCCAAAGGGAGCACAGCTGTTTGGGAGATCACCAGCCTTCTTTAGCTACTCCACTTCTTTGGACTGTGGGTAATTCTTCCTCCGAGAGGGCAAAATTGACTCCCTCCTGTGAGCACATTAAAAAGGCATTTGTAGATGAAGATGATGCTGGGATAGTGGCACTAATAAAATCAGCAGAGAAACAGCATTTAGCAGCTGGGAGGGGAGGGAAACTTTTTTTCAGGAACACACAGGCTCCTGCTTTGATGTTGCATTCAAGCCAAAGCAAGGGCATGTTTTAAATTCCCAATAATTCAAGTTTCTTTTCAAGTTACCAAGCCTGGCTGAGCTCTTAAAGACAACAGATCTTGCTCCTGGGGTTGGCTTTCCTAGGCAATTGCAGCTCTGCTCAGAATACTATTTAAATACCAATTATTGTAATTCTCGGCAGAAATATTACAGGCATTCAGATTTTTTTCTTAACAGCCAAAGGGAGACATTTCCAGCATCTATCAAACCTCTTTTATTTTAATCCACATTAAAATAGCTTTCCAGAAGGACTGGGCAAAGGAGCATAATTTATCAGCACAGTTTAACCATTTGTCATGGCTGCCCCGTGCCAAGCCAGCCTGTCTGGAGAAACCCTTGGGGAGCAAAGGATGCTGCAGCTGAGAAGTGTGGAGGGTGCAGAGGTGGGAAGCAGTGGAAGCAATATTCCACTCACTCCTGCAAGCAGCAAATTCCCCATGTCCCACACTGTAGGCAGCGCACACAAATTCCCTGTTTTTGAGGTGGAAGTGAGCAAGCAGGGCACACCTTGGGACTTGGCTGGCAACCAGCTGGCAGTGCCATCAGAATTCCTGCTGTCAGGATGGAGTCTGTCACCTGTGGGGACTCCTCCATGAGACCTGGCAGCCTGCCTTAACCCCATTGTGAGAGGAAAAGGAAATACTTGGTACCTTGTCTGTTGAAACTCTGGGTCTGAGCAGCAGTTTCCAGAAGGGCAAATGGTTCTCCTGCTGCCAAGAGTCATCATGCTGTCTGACAAGACTGCTCCAAAGCTGTCATTTTTATTTCCTTCAATAGCTGCTATCAAATCAGGGCAATGGTGCTGGCATGAGCACTGAGCCAGGGGTGCTGGGAGGAAAGTTGTAGTTGGTATGAACAGCCAGTACTAGGAACTGGAAAATGGATGTTAGAGAAATGTTGCTGTGTTATACAAAAAGGGATCCACCCGTGGCTCACTCTGCCCAGGTGCCTGGATGGATGCTGCCTATGCAGGGCAGCAAAGGAGCTTTTCCTGCTCCCTGTGCCTGTGGAGCTGCTGCTTCCCCACCTTGGCACAGCTCTGGTTCCTGAAGGACACAGGGCATGTGAGCCTGAGCCTTCCATCCCACCCCCCTTCACTGCCTCCTCTCCAAACTCTTTCAGCCAGACAGTCAATCCCATCCAAATTTGGCAAAGGCAGGAGTTAAGTATAAGGCTTGTGCAAATTTGGGGGGAGTTTGGATAATGGACTGTGACGGTGTTCACAGGGGTTCTTGGATGAGGGAAGAGATGAGGATCTGACTCCATGTTTCAGAAAGCTTGATTTATTATTTTATGATATATATTACATTAAAACTATACTAAAGGAATAGAAGAAAAGGTTTCATCAGAAGGCTGGATAAGAATAGAATAAGAAAGAATGATAACAAAGGTTTGTGGCTCAGCTCTGTCTGAGCCAGCTGACTGTGATTGGCCATTAATTAGAAACAATCCCATGAGACCAATCACAGATGCACCTGTTGCATTCCACAGCAGCAGATAATCAATGTTTACATTTTGTTCCTGAGGTCTCCCAGCTTCTCAGGAGGAAAAATCCTAAGGAAAGGATTTTTCATAAAAGATGCCTGTGACAATGGACAGATCCCCAGAGGATCCCTGCCCAGGCCTGCCTGCTGTGCCTGGGGCAGAGCTCACCCTCCCCACCCTGCAGGGACTGGCACCCCCAAACTGCAGCATTGCAAGGAGGGAAAAGACCTTCCAGGCACAAAGTGTGAGGGAGGGCACGGAGCACAATTACCTGCTCGAGCAACATCTTGTTATTTTTACATGCCAGAGCAGCCAGAACTGGTGAATGTGAATCCTGCAGAGCCCCAAAACTCCACCAGCAACCCCCTCCTGCTGTCAGCACAGGGAAACTGGTGCCTGTGCCTCCAGCCCCTTCCCAAGATAAGCAGAATCCATAGTTCAAGTCAAGTTAAAGCTGTCTCTCTTCCTTCCTCTTGGCTCCTCAGCTGCACCCATTGTAAACGGAGCACAGCTGTGGTGCTGGGCCTCAGACTCTATAGGAGCTACAGCAAAGTGCTTAATGTATTCTTAGCTTTTAAACTACTATTCATCAGCTGCAATCAAAGGAGAGAGCCAGCATCGTGTTGCCAGCTGAATTAATCACAGCTCCCCCGTTGCCCCTGCACACACGCAGGCACATTGTGCACAGCTCTGGTGGTCCCCAGACCACTGCAAAAGGCCAAGGTGGTAAATGTAAATCCTGGCTGCTCTTAATCATGCTCCTAATGACCATGTCATCAATCATATGTGTTCTCAAGTGCTCAGCAACCACAGCCCAAGGGTACATTTTTCAGAGAATTCAATTCAGTGAGGTCTCTCAAAAGCTGGGTCACCATTATTCCCACTCACGTGGGAGGAGGGTTTCTTCTGACTTCCTGGCACTGACAGTGCCCAGAGTCTCAGCATCTCCCTCACAAGCCTGATTGCAATGAGTAAAGTCAATAAAATTTATGCAGAACAGAAAATTTCACTGACCTTTAGAAGAAAACAAGAAAAACAAAACACATCAATAGAACGGATTGGGAAAAACACACTGTTTCTTCCATTTTCCTAATCGTGGTATTTTTCTCTGGGGACATGGTCAAAACACTTCAAAAATTCAAGCTTTCAAGCTTTCTAAAAATGTTGGAACATTGAGAACTAGTGAGAATTTTAGTGGTTACAGATTTCTCCTACAGATCTCCAAAGGACTCGAGACCTTCTGGCTATGGACACACAGTACAGAGATGCTCGTGTGAAACAACCCACACACAAGTGGCAAACAGCCTGAATTCCCAGAAATGCTCCAAAATGAGCCACAAGCAAGTCACCAAACCGAAGCAGCTCCTTTGGCTGGGTTCTGTCACCAGCTGATGGGGTGGGCATAGGGTTTGCATGATGCCAAGCTGACTGGGAAGCCCATGCATGGCTCTCCTGCATGCCAGTGGTGCAGTGCTGTGGCAGTGATTATTGCACTCGTTGCATTTCACAGCCCCAGCCCCAGCTCAGTCTGACCTGTCTGGTGCCAGGGGAGGAGCTGATGGGAGCCTGAACATCTTGGAAGAGAGTTCAAAACGATTTTACGGAAGCACGCCTTGGGGAAATTGAAATGTCAAGCATAATTTGGCACTTGAAACATGAAGGGGAGAGACTTTGCATTTGTTTTCATCTGCATCTTTCCCTCCTCTCAACTGTACATGCTCCATTTCCTGCTCTTCCCTAAGCTTTCATTAGGCAGGGCTGAAATCTGCTAGATTTGAGGAATCTCTGAGGATAAACAAGTATCTGGCATTAACCTGCTCTGTAAAAGTCAAATTGACATGTCTCACTGTTCTTCCATTCTTGTTAAGGAAACTAGTCCAAATCAAGCTTTTCCCCTGTTATCTTTCTTTTCCCATCCATTCATTTGATCTTTCATGTAAGACTTGAGGATTACTGCTCACTAGTCCGATTCTTAATAGATAGGGATTCACTTGAAAAACAAAATAAATAAGCTTTTGATCTGAGTTTCAATCTCAGACCTGGTCTCTGGGGGCACAGGCATGCATCAGGGGCTGAGCAGGCAGCAGGCAGGCACGGGGCAGCTGGAAAGGCTGGGAAACAGGAGAGCTTGCTCCTCCCTAAAATAGAAACTCTCTGAGAGCTGTCAGCACGAGAAGGAACAACAGGAGCTGGCAAGCAGGCCTCTGCCAGGTGCAGCTCCTGGGAATGCTGATAACGTGTTCTTGGGAGATAAATTGTGACTTCTTCCCATCAGATGAGTAATTTCTGGTGAGAGAGAGCACAGAGCCCCACAACACTCCAGATCTTTCCCACAAGGATTTTCCATGAGGCAATGCTCACTTGCTGTATGGGGAATTTCTTGCACCAGTTTTCTAAGCTTAACAGAAGTTCATTTTTAGAGAAAAATCAAAAGAGCTTTCAATACTGTAGAAAGATGCACTATTGGAGTAAATTCCTCAAAGATATTCTCAAGGCACAGCCATTATGAGATATAACTTAGCTTAAGAAACACAGAGTCACACCAATATAAGACATTTCAGCTTTTTAAGGAAAAGTGTTTTAATCCACTTGAAACACAGGTTTAATTTAGAGAGGTTGGGACTGTCATTTTTCAAGCCATTTCTGTTCAAAATTTTTACCTGAGGATATATAAGGATATATAAATCCCTTTACGACAAGCCTTGGACGTGACCTTAAGTGACCAACACCATTTCCATCTTTGACAAGGAGCTGCAAGGTGCAGCACCTTTAGTGTGAAACTCTGCCTGAGTTTTGCCTAATAAAAAATGTCAGCATAATCAGCAAAATTTTCCTTTTTACTCCATGGGACAATTTTAGGAAAAATCACTTAAAACACCCCCCTGAAGACCTCTTCAGGAGCACCTGAGCAGATTTCTCACCTGAGGTGCTTGCTCCATCAATGACCCATGGTTTTGCATGGCTCCAGCTGCAGGGCTGGATTATTTTGGGGCTACCCTTTGTCACTGGATGCAGAGTCTTTAGAGTGATGAGCAGTTTGTGTCAGTGAAAACAGATTGCATTTGGAACAAACCCCATTGATTTTCCATCTCCACTTCACTCCCTGCCAGCAGAATGAATTCAGGGCAAGTGAACTCAGGGCTGCTCAGTCCTCCCTGGGCAGGGGAACTGTTGGAACCCAGGACATTGCTCTGGGTACCCTGGAGGACTCCAGACCCTGGCAGGGGGCTCAGAGACCTTGGCACAGAGTCAAAGACACCTGTGACTTTCATTTTTAAACCATGGAAACAATTACCAACTTTATAGGAAGAATTACAAGCCACAAGAATTTAAGTAGAATGATGGTTAGTCTGTTTACAGAATGGAAAAGTAGAATTTTGAGTCTTTAGAATGGGGGTTCAGAAGCCAAGATGGAGGGATTTGGGTGTGCCTTGCCCTTCTTTCTTCTTCTTAGCCTCCATCCTCTGCTGTGATGGTGGAAATTTAGGATTGGTTTAGAGTAGAAACACACTGTCTAGCATAGGTGATAGGTATTGGAAAATTACTATAAATAATGTACATGTAGTTTTTAGTATAAAAAGATAACACCTCGTCTGAGGCAGTCAGTGTGCCTCAACCCAACCTGCTGGACAGATCTCAGCCAGTCAGAGAAAAAATATTATAGATAACAGAGAATAAACAACCTTGAAAACCACAGCTGAAGAATCCTGACTCCTTCTTTGATCTTGGGGCTAGGAAAAAGAGACTTTCAGACACCTCGGGGTCATCTCGGGCACAGAAACCCTGAGAGGGAACAAGGCACAGCCTTTGCTTCACCAGGGCTCTCCTTCAGGCTTGGCAGCTGCCATAGCAATCACAGGTTTAGGTTTAGGTTTAGGTTTAGGTTTAGGTTTAGGTTTAGGTTTAGGTTTAGGTTTAGGTTTAGGTTTAGGTTTAGGTTTAGGTTTAGGTTTAGGGTGGTGCAAACAAGGCTGAACCCCCAAACCTGGGTTTCATCCATCACCCTGCCACAGAGGCACCTGGCAGCAGCTCAGAGCTGCTCCCAGCTTTTGTGTAAATCATTGGATCCCAGAATGGGTTGGGTTGGAAGCAACCTCAAAGCTCATCTAGTTCCAATCTCCCTTCCATGGTGACACCTCCCACTGTCCCAGGCTGCTCCCAGCCCTGTCCAGCCTGGCCTTGGGCACTGCCAGGGATCCAGGGACAGCCACAGCTGCTCTGGGCACCCTGTGCCAGGGCCTGCCCACCCTCACAGGGAACAATTCCTCATTCCCAATATCCCATCCATCCCTGCCCTCTGGCACTGGGAGCCATTCCCTGTGTTCTGTCCCTCCATCCCTTGTCCCCAGTCCCTCTCCAGCTCTCCTGGAGCCCCTTCAGGCCCTGCCAGGGGCTCTGAGCTCTCCCTGGAGCCTTCTCCTCTCCAGGGGAGCACCCCTAGCTCTCCAGCCTGGCTCCAGCCCTTGGAGCATCTCCATCATCTCCTCTGGACCCTCTCCAACAGGCCCATTCCTCTCTTGTGCAGAGGACTCCAAACCCAGGTGCAGTTCTCTGGGTGGGATCTCACAAGGTCAGGGTTCTACCAAAACCAAAGTTTGAAGGTGTTTCTGGAAATCAGCAGTTTGCAAACCCAGGAGCAATGATCAGCACAGCTCTTGGCACGTATGAGAAATTCCCTTCAGAGCCATCTCAGAGACAAACAGAGATAAAAAGCAGGATTTAAAGTTCCTTCACTGTGTCCCCCTCACAGTCACCACCACCCTGCTGTGCTGTACTGGTTGGTGGGACAAAAACTTTTCTCCTCCCGAAGCAGAACATTGTTTTACATGAGTAAAAGGAAAAGTCATCTGGGTATCACTGTCAGGAATTTCCCTGCATGATTATCTTGTGAAAGGGAAAAAATAATACCACTTCACTGGTTAAAAAGGGTATTCTTCCTGTGGGTAGATAAGATCTCCCTCAAGTGAAAGACTCTGGTATTTATTATGTCAGATTATGGCACTTCAGTTACGGGTTCAGATTATAACAAAACTGCAAAAACAACCACTTACTAGATATTAATTTTATCTTACAGATTCTATTGTAAATGGGATACAGGCCCCTATGTATATACTACAATCCTTAAAATAGCTCCATCTAAATGCAAATGCAGGCCTCTGTCTAACACAGAGCTGAAAGCCTTCCCATTAACACACCAAGAGATAGGGGAATTAATTTAATGCTTAAAAATTCCCAGAGATAAGAGGAACTTCTTTCTCTTCACATCTAGCATCATTTTCTCTTCATGGCCAAAGCACCCATAATATGATAATTTTTACCTTTCTCAAGCTTACTGAGGGAAAAGGCTGTACAATCTCTCTGCAGAAATTACTTTACAGGCTGTCTCCTCCTGATCAAAACTCAGCTCTGTGTATTCTTGGGAAGGGAAGCCCAGGGAAAGACAAAAGATGAAGGTGACTTCTTCATATTTTGAAGGAAGATTGTTGGGATTTAATTACTCATCTTTGCAAATTAATCAAAAGCAGAGATAGGGCCTGACAGTGTTCATCTCTCACCAGCACCTTCTCCTCTACATCTGTCACACACGGGGGCTCAGGCTGTGCCTACTCCCAGCACACACACACAGTGTGAGGGACTGACTTCTCTTTGGAGAGCTTTGGTGATCACTCAGTGGCACATGGAAGGTGCTGGCTTCCACTAAAATATATCACATAATATTATATTTGTTGGGATCCCTGACAAAGGAAGGAATGATGAATCTGACTCCATGTTCTCAGAAGGCTAATTTATTACTTTATTATACTATATTATATTAAAGAATACTATACTATACTAAAGAATACAGAAAGGATACTTACAGAATGCTAAAAAGATAATAATGAAAACTCCTGACTATCTCCAGAGTCCTGACACAGCTTGGCCCTGATTGGCCAAAGAGTGAAAACAACTCCCAGCAGAATGCAATGGAACAATCACCTGTGGGTAAACAATCTCCTAACACATTCCACATGAGCACAGCACAGGAGAAGCAAATGAGATAAGAATTGTTTTCCTTTTCTCTGAGGCTTCGCAGCTTCCCAGGAGAAAAATCCAGGGCAAAGGGATTTTCCAGAGAATGTGAATGTGACAATAGAATACAGAGATCCACAGAATCACAGAATGGTTTGGGTTGGAGGGTGCCTTTAAAAGCAGCTGGTTCCAAGCCCATGGTATGGGCAGGGATGCCATCCACTAGATCAGGCTGATCAGTTCCTGGATGTTCAGGAGCTGCAAGCATGCATGGCCTGTGTGACAGATGAGTAATGCCATGGCTGACTCTCACAATTAAAAGGCAAATATCATGTATATATGTCAGGAGCAGTTTTATAGATTCATAGTTGTGTTTTACTTGGGACATTTGGGAGGGTCACTCGTTCCTGCTCAGGCAGCCCCTGAGCTCCAATCAAGGTGTCAGGCAGGGATCTCCAGCACTGGGCAGGGCAGGAGGAGTCCATGGACAGAACCTTGGGAGGGGCCAAAGGGTTAAAAGGTGAAACCTCCATGGTGTGGGTGGGTACAAGGTGGGAAAAATCCTTTGCTCCCAATGCTGTAATATTTTCTCTATTCACTCTTCTATTGTATTTTTAATAAGTTTTTAATAAACCACTTAAAAATCTTTGAAAGTGAGTATCCTTTCTCACAGCCTGGAAAGCAGGACACAGCTGTGGCTCCAAGCCCTGGTGCCAGCACAGCCACAGGTGCCCAGGGTGTCCCTGCTGCAGTTCCCAGCCCAGGGCATGGCAGGGCAGAGGGGAAGGGAGCTGGTCTGGCTGTTCTCTGGGTCAGAAGTGTGCCAGGGGAATTGTGCCCTGCAAACAACTCATCAATGTCCATGAAGTTGTGTTGATGAGAATGGTGTGAGCAACAACTGCTCACTTGGAAAATTTAAAAAGATTTATAAAATCTTAACAAAAATACAACAAAGGAATACATAAGGAAGAAACTGCAGTGCTGGGAACTGCCCCTCGTGCACACCACATGGCCAGCTCGTCTTCAAGCTGGATGCTCAGTCTTTTATACCCCTGGGGTTGCATCAGCCAGCCCTGGCCCCTCCCAAAGTCTGTCAGTCAGCTCTTCTGTGCCATTTATCAGTGCAGACTGCTTTCTTGTACCTGGATTGGAGCTCAGGTGTTGCCATGCCCACCCCCTGAGCACCCCCAAGCTTTTCCATCCCCACCTGCCCCATGCCAGGGACACCTGTGCAGCTTCTTTGTACCTGTCCTGGACAGCCCAGGCTGTGTGATGGCAGCAATACAGGGGGAAAGGGAACTGTGGGGAGAGCAGAGGGCATCTAAACTACAATAACATAACTGTACATCACTAAGGCTTTTCTGAATATTCACACAATAGTTATCTTTTAATTGTGAGAGCAAATAATCTCATTACCCAACTATAACAATGGGAAGTTGTGGCACTGGCACAGAAGCAGAATTGAGTTACATGCAGAGGTTGGCTTTGGATTGTCCCGCATGTCACTGGCTGAACTCAGCCCAAAACCCCTTAAAGCAGAGCATTTGGAGGGAACTGCTGTGTTCTGCTCTCTGAGGTGCTCCACATCACACAGCACCTCTCATTCATTGCTTGCTGCTGAATTGCTCCCAGGGTTACAGCTTGCACTGCCAGGAGCTGGCAGAGGTGCCAGAGCCAGCCTCTCTCAGCAAAATGACATATTTCCACAGCCAGGAAGAAATTCCTTAAGCTGTTTTCTCCCTGGACATTGTCTTGTCAGTGCTGGATGTTTCCTGTGCAAAAATTCAGTGGCTGGGTTTTTTGTAGACCTGATCATCTGCAAGTTAATGCCCTAAGTGGCATAAGAAAACTGGAAAAAGGGTAAATTCTCATGGCAAACAGATGGGCCTCAGTTAAGGGAACTCTCCAGCTGAGTACAGAGTCAGGGTTGCTGAGAGTGGAGTTTCCTTCAGCAAAGCTAAAGGGTTTGGCCTGACCTTTGATCATCAGCAACTTATAATGGGGATTTAAAGAGACTTGTGAAATTTGGGAAATAAAAGACTCACTGGAGCTGTGAGCTGATGAAGAGACAACTACAGACTGAAAAGATGCTGGAAAACTCCACACATAAGTCACTGCCATAAAAACATCATTTCCCCCAACAGCTTTTTTTACTTCATGAAACACAACACTTTCCATTTAATTCCTGAAATACAGAAAAACTTTATGAAATATTGACACTGTCAGCATTACTGACATTCCCACAGTAATTATAATTCATAATTATTAAACAACATGACACAAAATCTGGTGAGACTTGTTCCTTATAACTAACCTCTTAGACTTAATTTACTTTCTGCTCTTACAAACATCGTTTAGAGCCTAAAAATTAGTGTTCTTCACAATCTTCACTGGGCTTTATCTTAACAAGGACAGTATGTGAAAGCAGGATTCTAGTTTTTCTGAGGCTTATTTTTTTTCCTTTTAACTATTTTTCGAGATTAAATTACATCAAATTATGAACTAAAAATGAAGATTCTACTCAATTTTGTTCTTGTTGAGGATCTGGCTTTCTATTGTGGAAATCTTCCCTGACCCCAGCACTACAAATGTTTGCTTTGCAACACACAGGAATCTGCCTCTCCCCATTCTCCTCAGTTTTGGGCCTCATGGATTCCAGATTTGGCTCCACAGTAGAGCAAAAAAATATAACATAAAGCCTTTCAAACACTCATTGCAAAGGACTCCAGTTTTATGAACAAGAACTCTTATTTATACCCAGGATCTAAGCTTGAAGGCATCTTGAAACATCAGAAATGGTTGATGAGAGCTCAAGACATTTTCAGTGAAATGTAGGAGATAAAAAGTAAATTCAGGAAAACCACAGGATAAAAGCTAAAGGAAAAATGTAATCCCAAAATAGCTCTGTTTGGAGTGTACTTCTGGAAGAGTTATTATACTGTTCAGCATGGCAAAACATCAAAGAGGGAATATTTCAACCAAATTGCTCGTGAGCTGAATTTCTAATCTTCTTCCAGATCACCCCAAGTTGCTGGTTTCCTTATTGTGGTCCCGTGGCCAAGCATGGCAGGGGAAGGCTCCAGTGGAGAGCCCTTTGTCCTGCACCCAGGCTGGCACCACGGGCACAAACAGAGCTCATGCAGCTGTCCCTGCCCACAGCATCTTCAACAGTGCCCTCTGCAAGGGGCTTCCCTTTGCCTCCCATCTGCACACAAATGGTCCCAGTCAAACCATGGCAGTCAGAAGGCACTTCCAGTTCCCTCCTGTGGCCTGTTCTCATGGGCCTTTGCTGGCTCCAGGACTTGAGGAGAAACTGGCCAAACCTCCCTAAATAGAATTTTCCTCTATTCCTAAAGACCAGCAGTGTTTTATTTACTTCAGGAAGTTCTAGTTGTGGCTTTGAGTATGTAATATTATGGGTCAAGCTAAGGAAGCTATTTCATGTTCTAGCTCAGGACTTAAACAGCTTTTCATCAACACAAATCCTGCTTCTTTGCATTCCTGTTTCTTCCTCGTGCCCCCCACTGCCTCTCTCTCTCTCATACCCTGCCCTTATAGAGCAAGTCCTTGAGATTAACCACAATATGATTACAATTTAATTGAGGCCAGCTTAGTGTGGGGACATCCTTTTAACTCAGGAGGCCTCAATTCCACAGAACCATAATGAACTAATAATGAATGTGCTAAAGTCATTAAATCAAAATTCATAAAAGGGTGAATATTGCTTTCTTTTATAATAAAGCAATTAAAATCCCATATGCTATAATAGATACTACTAAGGTGCACCAAGTGTTCTTTAAGGAGGTTAGTGTTTAATGCCACCACATACGAATTTGGGGAGCTTTTCAAAATAGGACTGCAACACTATTAATAGATGATCAGAACTCTTTTCATGTCTTCTCTGGTTCAGCATTATTGCCTGCTTTAACAAACACTGGCACAATTTCATTAGCACAGTTTATAGAATAGTTATAATCAATCCTGACTTGCAGTATAACTGAGTTTGAAGCAGTGAAGCAGGGTACCACTGCAGATATGCTGCTTGTCACTGTCCTTTTCATCATGACATCCCCTTCCCATCTCTAGTGCTCTGTTGCCTTGAGGTTAACAGAATTTATGGTAGAAGAGAAAGCAAGAGATGGGAGCTTCTGACTGTGCAAGTCAGGCCTGGCTGGGGTGAGGGTGCTCCAGAAAAATGCATGTCCTGGTGTATGACCACCTGTCTCTTCCCGTGGTTCTTGCTCCAAGGAGAACTCAAGTTAGAAGTCCTGGATTATTTGAAACTTGGATCTCATTGCCACAGGTGTTGGAAAACTGGTGGTTATAGTTGGACTCAGAGAGGGAAAGGGTCAGTTAACAGACTTCACCATGTTAACCATGGTGGTCTGGAGACATCTTTTCAAAGAATTGTAGAATATCCTGAGTTGGAAGAGACACACAGGGATCATCCAGTGCATCCTGGCTCTGCACAGGACAGGGCCAACAATCCCACCACGTTTCTGAGGGCACTGTCTGGGCATTTCTTGATCTCTGGCAGCCTTGGGGCCATGCCCATTCCCTGGGGAGCCTGTTCAGTGCCCCAGCTCCCTCTGCAAGAAGCAGCTTTCCCTAATACCCAGCCTATATCTTCCCTGGCACAGCTCCAGCCATTCCCCCAGCTCCTGTCACTGCTCACCAGAGCTGGGGCAGACTCAGAGCAGTTGGTGTTCATGAGGCCTTGTCCCTCTCCTCTTTGGCCACAAAACACTCCCCAGCTCACAGCTCTGCTTATTTCTGCTCAGCCCTTGCAAGGTGGCCATGTTGAAGACAGACCCATAGGAGAGCTGAACTCCTTGGTCCCCACATTCCAAAGATGCCTGGTGCCCCAAGTTCAGGTTCCCGTCTAGGAAAGCCCCTTCCTTGAAGGGCTCCAATCCACCAATGAAATGGGTGAGAAGAAAGAACAAAGTAACTTGCATCAGATAAAAGAGCCAGCAGCAAACACAAACATCACCAATCCCTTGGTGAGACCCTTAGCTAGGGTCTTGGGAGACCTTGGTGTCTCCCAAAGGCCTTTGGCCTCCAGCCAGCAAAAAATTAATTCTTGTGTGCCAAAAAGCCAGGATCTAAGCACAAGACAGTTTATTGCTACTCACAAATCCACACAAGCAACAAATGTTCTCTCTCCTAATGACACAGAAAACCCAGAACTCTGAAGAAAAACTGATAGAAAGCTCATCCCAGGGCATGTGGGCATGGGTGCCTGGAAGAGGGACAAGAGCAGATTGGCAGAAGAAGAATTATTAAATTGTACATGGTGGAGTTGGGGATTATCTGCAGAACATGATATAAGAACAGACAGATTAAAGGAACACTAAATATTTATTACAAAGTCCTTCATATCATATGCAATAATACATGCCATAGCTGCTGCTGAATAATACAGGCAACAGCCAGTTGCTGAGATTGCTCTCTGAGTTGGATAAAATGGAATTAGAGGCTTTTATCCACTGGAGACTATGTGCTGTTATACATAATAATCAAAATCACTCAGAAGAGAGAGAGAAATAGCTCATTGATCATTATAACTACATCAGACAAAACATATATCCAGGTTAGCACAGGCCAGTGCTGTTCATGCAGGGTGGGGAGGCACCAGACAATCACAGTTGTTGTCCTCCCTCAATTTTGGAAAGGATAAGCCCAAAGGAATACAAGGAATTCAGGCCATAAAGGATTCAAACTGGCATTTCCTGATGAGTCCAGGGGCTCTGCACTGGGCCATGAGCCAGTTTTGGTGCACTGGCCTTACAGTGAGGTGCAGCATGCTTTGTGCACAGCCAAAATGATCCTTTTTCTGTGGCCATGACACAAACACACTCTTTAGGCAGCCTGAATCTAGAGCTGCAAGGAGCAAAATGATATTACAACATAACAATTTTTCTCACAAGCCCATTCCTTCTGCTCACGAACACAAGCAGGTGGAGGGGATGCACTCCTGGGTTCCCCGAGTAGGCTAAAAATGAATTTACTTCAATGGAAATTCTCCTTGCTGTGGCAAATTAACCCTTGATATCAACTCATGTCTAACCTGATACACAGGCAGGAAAAGAGAAGGTTACCAAGCAGAAGGGATTTGTCATCTTGTCATCATGCAGCTGCTCTGCACCTCCTTCCCAGAGCCAAGTCCCTTGTGCTGCTTTCACAGCCTGGCCAGGAGCTCCCAGCAAAATGAGATTTCCATTTGGCTGTGTAATGGTCAGCAAAACCAGAGACATCCTTTCCAGTTGTGGGGAAGGGGGAGAAAGGGAACAGAAAGAAAACTGGTTCAGGATTGGGGCTTTTTAAGCAGACACAGTGATTTTTCAGGACCACTGCCCAGTAGTGGGTACTGCCAAGGAATCACCTGGGATGGGAGCAAGATGGAAACACATTAACGTGTGTGTAGTAGCACCACAAACACAGAAATCACAGAAATCATAGAAATCACAGAAATCACAGAATGGTCTGGTTGGAAAGGACCTTAAAGATCATTCCCACTCTCTCACCATGGGCAGGGACACCTCCCACTGTCCCAGGCTGCTCCCAGCCCTGTCCAGCCTGGCCTTGGGCACTGCCAGGGATCCGGGGGCAGCCACAGCTGCTCTGGGCACCCTGTGCCAGGGCCTGCCCACTCCCACAGGGAAGAATTTCTTCCTAATACATCAACTAAACCTATTTTCTGTCAGATTGAGGCCATTCCCCCTTATCCTGTCACTCCATGCCACGTAAACAGTTCTGTGACCATGTTCACAGGGATCCAAGGATGAGGGAAGAGACGAGGATCTGACTCCATGTTTCAGAAGGCTTGATTTATTATTTTATGATATATATTACACTAAAACTATACTAAAAGAATAGAAGAAAGGTTTCATCAGAAAGCTAGCTAAGAATAGAAAAATAAGGAATGATAACAAAGGCTGGTGGCTCAGACAGAATCCAAGCCAGCTGACTGTGATTGGCCATTAATTAGAAACAACCACATGAAACCAATCCCAGATGCACCTGTTGCATTCCACAGCAGCAAATAATCATTGTTTACATTTGTTCCTGAGGCCTCTCAGCTTCTCAGGAGGAAAAATCTTAAGGAAAGGATTTTTCATAAAAGATGTCTGTGACACAGTTCCTCTCCAGATTTCTTGGAGGATTCAGTAGATTTAGCAGAGTAATTTCTCCCCCTCAGAATGCTATTGCCATATTTACTTCTGGGGCTTTTGCACAGGCAGTTCCCACTTGCAGCAGCAGGAATTACCTCGAGCAATCCACCAGGAGCCAGGAGAACAGGGATCCCAAGGAGTGTTGTGTTTCTCCATTTCTCATCTGTACTGAGCAGACGAGAGCTGACTCACTGCAGGAAACCCAGGTGCTGAATTCATCTAACAAGCTGCTTAAAACTCCAAACAGATGTTTCTGTGTCTTTCCTGCTCCTTATGCAGGCTGTGTGGAAGCACCAGCAGATTTACAAAAAAGCAGATGCATGAGCCGCACATGCCTTAATATCAAGGCCCAAATCATTGGGAAATGGTTTATAACTACTCTGTGTCCACGTTTTTTGAGCAGTGTGCCATAGGAATATCAGATCAGCCTTGTCCATAACGGAAATTTAGATTGACTGGGCTGGAGGAGCAAAATTCCCACTGAAACTGGAAATTGTACCTGTTGTAGTGTGTTCCCTGCTCCTGCAATGACTCATGAAAATGTAGATTGGGTATTTAGGCTGGATCTCATCCAGTGCCTGGGGAGATGTACAAAACAACTCTGACTTTAATGGATATTTTATCAGGGTCCTTAACTTTCCCAAGATGATGGAAGGATCACAGATATGGATATTTTATCAGGGTCCTTAACTTTCCAAAGGATCACAGATTGACCAGTAAACACTGTGACAGCTATTAGAGTCTGGAAAAGCTAATTCTCATACTACATCACTTTTTATACTCACAGAGCAATGAAAAACTGTCTCAATACAAAATTCCTCCCTACACCCTCACCAAACACCACAATCCCCAAAACCAGTGATACTGGTTTGAAGAGCAGACACAATTTAAAATCTCATTCCCAGAATTACAGCATGTTCCCAGTGTTTCCTAATATTTAGGATTTACTACTTGCCATTTTTTAATGCCAGACACTATTTTCACAGGAAAAACTGAAATCTGATATTCTGATGTGCTCAGATTACTTCAGGAACTGAGTTTTAATCAGAAATATGAGGATCAGACTTGTAGATTAGAGGAGGTGAATCTCACCTGAGATGACAACAGTCTCCAAATCTGCATCAAAGCACAGGAACAGGATCCACACACAGGGTCCCAGGTGGCCCATTGCCTTTTTTGACTTCCTTATGCATAAAGCTGGAGCTCCTAGGCTGTTGTGGTTATTCAAATGCTTTGACAATGGTTCTTAAGGCAACTGGAACAAATCACATGAAGGTAAATCAGCCAGGCACAGACCACAGCTCCAAAGTGGATCAGGGAACATTTTAAAAATGAATTTCTCCCATCTGTCCATGATCAAGGCATAGCATGAGGATGAACCTTCACAGCATCATCCTGATATTGTAAAAAAAAACTGTCTTTAAGGAAATTGGAGGTGGAGGTTGAAGTCCCAAAGACTCAACATTTCTGAAATTGTGGAACTCCTGAACATGTAACCCTCTAGGTGGGTATGTCCCAAATTACTGCCCCTGATGGAGAAAACCATATTGACTACAAGCACCAGAGAATCCTCAGGAGAATTTTGCAAGCACCAAGCACACTGATGCCAGAAAACCACTTGTTTAATACACATAAGACAGACTTGTTTTCCAAGGTAATGCCTGATAATAGCCAGTTATTAATCCCTTCAACTGTAAATTGGATTTTCCAGGTACCATAAACGTCATTGACAGGGAAGTCACTGAAGCCTGACAGTAGAGACTGCAGGAGGAATCCTGTTCTCACAGCAGTGCAGGGGAACTCTGTCCCTGCCTCTTACAGGGACACCATTCCATGTGAGTTTTCATGAGAAACCATAAGAGATTCTCCATGAGAATCCATGCAGAGATTTCTACCAACTGGACATCTCAGGGTTACCATTTCAGAGAGTTTCTTCCATCATACATCCCAGGACATTTATGTTTTATTTATGAAATATATCTAATTTCTATATTAAAGGAAAAGGTTTACATCAAGCAGTGGATGTTTCTGCTTCACTTGCACACCCTGCATTTCACATGTTGCATTTCCTGACAAAAATGGGTTGCCTTATTTCTGAAATACCAACCATGCAAAGCAGAGTTCTAATGTATGAATTATACAGTGCTGCAAAAGCTATCATCATGTCCATTTTTTTTTTTTTTTGGCATTTCAATGTATAAATATTATCCCAAGGAGCTTTTATACTAATGGATAATTGCCTGCAGTGCACACTTAACCTTTGTCCACTTGAATTGACTTGGTGGTGCTACCTACGTACATCAAACATCAATTCACCCAAATTGGCACCACATGAAAGGCAGGGGGCCAAATTCCCTCTCTCCTGCAAAGCTCAGCTCTACAGGGTTTGAAGAGTGATGCAAAGGAGAGTCCATGCCACTTAGACTAATTGGACTAGATCCTCCAATAGCCCATTCCATTTATGCCCGGAGAGGTGTCTTGAGTTTGGGCTAGCAGGAAATCAGGCACCATAAAAAGTTGGTTGTTGGACCCTCACAGATTCCAATTAACTGCCAGCAAACAATCTCACCTGCTGTGACATTATTCCTCTATCAAACATGAAGCTTCTCAGGGAATAAAACCAAATTACATTTCATAAGGGCACATAAAGGCAGTCCACACAGATCTGGTCAAGATCTACATTCCCTGTGTTATCTTTGAACTTGTATAAAGTACAATTACCTCCTCATTTTACAGCTCTTTGTGGCCATTTAATATCTCCCATTTTCAATAATCAAACATCTCCAATAATCCAACCCTGGCATTCCTCGTCCATGTGTGAAAAAGCTGTGCTGATCTCCTTGCTCCAGAGAAATAAAACACATCCCTTAAATTTTGAGAGAAGAGGAACAAGCAGGGATGCTAGAAATGGCCATTAGCTCCACTCCAACTCCTCCACCTGTGCTCCATGAGCAGGGGGACACTGAAGGTCACTTTTGGCTGGTATTCATGTACAAGATACAGCCAGGCAGCAGCAAAGTGCTGTGGAGAAACAGGAGCAGGAAGAAATCAAACACAGCTGGTCTGGGCACAGCAGCACTCCTGAGCCTTCCTGCAGAGGCCTTGAGGGATGAGAAATAACCACAGGTGAACCAGTGACAGCAGAGCTCTTCCACTGCCTCAGGGCTCTTTCAGGATGAAGCTGGCATCTGCAAGAAAGCAAAGTGCTCATATTTGGCTTTTCTCCTCAAAGATCTCATGGCTTCCTACTGCCCCCAGGTTAGCTCAGGCTGACTCAGCCACAGCAGCCATTGAGAGGCTGAGGAAGGTGGCAGGGCCAGGGGTGATGAAGGTGGCAGGCCCAGAGATGATGAAGATGGCAGAGAGCCCCAGGACTGGTGAAGGTGGCAGGCAGGCCCAGAGATGATGGAGGTGCCGGACAGCCCCAGGACTGGTGAAGGCAGCAGGCCCAGAGATGATGAAGGTGGCAGAGAGCCCCAGGACTGGTGAAGGCAGCAGGCCCAGAGATGATGAAGGTGGCAGAGAGCCCCAGGACTGGTGAAGGTGGCAGGAAGCCCCAGGGTTGGTGAAGGCGACAGGCCCAAAGATGATGAAGGTGGCAGAGTGCCCCAGGGCCGATGAAGGTGGCAGGCAGGCCCACAACTGATGAAGGTGGCAGGCCCAGGACTGGTGAAGGTGGCAGGCAGGCCGGAGATGATGAAGGTGGCAGGAAGCCCCAGGACTGATGAAGGTGGAGGGAAGCCCCAGGGTTGGTGAAGGTAGCAGGCCCAGGAGTCATAAAGGTGGCAGCTCCAGAGATTATGAAGGTGGCAGACAGCCCCAGGGTTGGTGAAGGTGGCAGGCAGGGCCAGGGCTGGCCCCATGTGAGGTGCAGGGGGCACACCAAGCACCACACCTGCCATTGAGTGTGGAGATGCTCTGCCTGCCCAGACCTTCCAAGGGGACTGACTGACTGACTGTCTCACTCACTCACTCACTCACTCACTCACTCACTCACTCACTCACTCACTCACTCACTCACTCACTCACTCACTCACTCACTCACGTCTATTCCCTGTGTTTTAATTCAGCAGGGAGCTGGTTTCCGCATTCCAGAGGCAGTTGCTGAAGTGCATTAACATGCAGCAGAGTCACCCTTGTTCTGTGCCACCTTGCAGGAGGGACAGGGTGTTTGCCTCCAGCAGGGCTGTGCTCACCAGGCTCCTCCAGGCTCACCACAGTGCTCCAGGAGAGCAGCTGGAGACCAGGGGCACACCACATGCACTCTCATCTCCACACAGCCCTGGTCCAGATCTACATTCTCTGCGTTATCTTTGAACTCCTATGAAGTGCAATTACCTCCTCATTTTGCAGCTCTTTGTGGCCATTTAATCTCTCCCATTTTGCTTCTGACATCTCCAATAATCCAACCCTGGCATTCCTTACAGATACTGCAATTACAACACAGAGCAGCTCCTGACAGGATGAGGTGTATTTTGCTTCCTTTCTGTGGCACTCAGGCCACCAGGCCTGGCTACATGTAACAGCAACAGAAACCACCCCTGATGATTATGTGGGTCCCTAGCAGATAGTGATACTGCTATATATCTGTCTTAACCAATTAAATGGCTGGAAGCTCCCCAGAATACACCAGCAGAGCTACAATTTACATGTGATTCTGTTTTCAGTAATAACTCTGATTTTCCTTTCCTTTCCTTTCCTTTCCTTTCCTTTCCTTTCCTTTCCTTTCCTTTCCTTTCCTTTCCTTTCCTTTCCTTTCCTTTCCTTTCCTTTCCTTTCCTTTCCTTTCCTTTCCTTTCCTTTCCTTTCCTTTCCTTTCCTTTCCTTTCCTTTCCTTCCCTTTCCCCTTTCCCCTTTCCCCTTTCCCCTTTCCCCTTTCCTTCCCTTCTGTTTAGGATGGAGACTTTGCAGTATCCTCTCCTGCCTTGCCCCATGTCACACCTTCTGCTTCTGGGGGAAATATTCCTCAGGTTTTGACATGACAATTGGGATCATGGTGCAAGATACGGGAAGGAAAACACTTCCCAAAATACCCTTGATAAATGGGCTTTTGCGTCAGCCAACACAGAAATGGGCCAAGCAACACCTTCTGTCTGATCACAGAACTACAGAATGGTTTGGGCTGGAAGGGACCTCAATTCCACCCCTCTAGTTCCACCCCTGCCATGGCAGGGACACCTTCCACTGTTCCAGGCTGCTCCAAGCTCCATCCAACCTGGCCCTGGACAATTCCAGGGATCCAGGGGCAGCCCCAGCTGCTCTGGGCACCCTGTGCCAGGAGCTCAGCACCCTCACAGGAAAGAATTTCTCCCAATATCCCATCTAATCCTTTTCTCTGGCAGTGGGAAGCAATTCTCCCCCTTGTCCTCTTGCTCCAGGCTCTTGTTAAAATCCCTCTCCAATTCTCTTGCAGAGGAAGATCCTGAGGATGACTAAGCAGCTTGCAGAAAACCTCTCTACACAGTGCAAGACAACACCAGATATTTTTCACTACTTTCCCAACTCCCAATATATGCCAGGATGTGTCATATTCCCTTTTTTTCTTGGCCAAAAAATTACTGCCTCCAGCTGCTCCATCAAACTCCAAAGGGACCATTGGCTGGCTATAAAAACTGGATGAGCCTTGTGGCAGCCCTGCAGCTCCTGCCCCTTCCTTACACCATTTGCAGCAAACCCCAAGCCCAGGAATTCCATGCACAGATCCCAGTACAGTGGGTTTCCTGATCTCTGGTGTCAGTTAATCCCTAGCTAAGGTGGCATCTCAGAAATAATTGAATCCTTCAAGAACATGTTTGGTTTGCAAAAGGGATGAAGGATTTAAGTGTTCTCCTGCCACTGAATTTGTTTACACCTTATTTATATACATTAATCCCATGCTTTGGGATGTTTGGCTACCTGCAGGAATCAGGAGGGATTATTTTCCCCTGCTGATTCCCAATTTGCCTTTTCAGTCTCCTCTTTATTTTCTGGCTCTTCTCCAAAGTGGTCAGTTTTAAATTCATCTTCAATCCTGGGGTAAGGAAAGACTCATTCCTACCTAATGTGCAGGATTTGTAGCAAGACAAATCTCAGCTTCAGCACCATCATTCCCTGCAGAGCATCATGCTGGAGGTGACCCGGGCCTCAGTGCTTGCTGAGAAACCAAAGTGACTCTTTGTGGTATTTGCTGGGGTCCCCAGGATGAGGGAGAAATTGAGAATCTGACTCCATGTTCTTAGAAGGCTGATATTATATTATATTATATTATATTATATTATATTATATTATATTATATTATATTATATTATATTATATTATATTATATTATATTATATTATATTATATTATATTATATTATATTATATTATATTATTTATGCTATGCTAAAACTATACTAAAGAAAGAGAAAGGATATAGACAGAAGGTTTAACAAGAAAAGATAATAAAAACTCCTGACTCCTCAGAGCCTTGACACAGCTGGCTGGGATTGGTCATTAAGTCAAAACAATTCACATGAAACCAATCAAACAGGCACCTGTTGGATAAACAATCTCCAGCCACATTCCAAAGCAGTAAAACAGGAGCAGCAATCTGATAATTATTATTTTCATTCTTCTCTGAGGCTTCTCAGCTTTCCAGGAGAAGAAATCCTGGCAAAGGGATTTTTCCAGAAAATATAAGAATGACAACTCTGCAAGAGAAGCCATCACATCCTGCTAAGGAGTCACAGTCACCTCTGCACCAGGGAGCTGCACACAGGTGTTAAAGGCACCCTTAGGAGGGGCTCAAGGAGGGGTTTTCTGTAGCTCACAACAAATGCAGGGATGTGTGGTGTCACTGTCATATTTTCTGAAAAATCCCTTTGCCCAGGATTCTTCTCCTGGGAAGCTGAGAAGCCTCAGAGGAAAATGAAAACAATAATTATCTGATTGCTTCTCTTGTTTTGCTGCTTTGGAATGTGTTTGGAGACTGTTTATCCAACAGGTGATTGTTTCATTGGTTTCATGTGAGTTGTTTTGACTTAATGACCAATCACAATCAGCTGTGTCAGACTCTGGAGGGTCACGAGTTTTCATTATCATTTTTTGTAACTTTCTGTCTGTATCCTTTCTCTATTCCTTAGTATAGTTTAGTTAAGTATAATATAATATAATATAATATAATATAATATAATATAATATAATATAATATAATATAATATAATATAATATAATATAATATAATATAATATAATATAATATAATATAATATAATAGCCTTTTAATGACATGGAGTCAGATTCATCAATTCCTCCTTTATCCTGGAGACCCAGAAAATACCACAGCGTGGCTGGGAGAAGAGGCAGAGCCCAACATCTGTTTCTCAGCCAAGCAAGCAGTCCCACTCTCTTTGTGTGACCTTGAACATGTGCCATCAGCAGCACTGCTGGAAAATCCACCCTGCACTGAGGAGAATGAAACCAACCCACCTGGCAGGTGTTGGGGAGGCTTCTCCTGCACAGTGATTTGTGACTGTCAGAGCACACAGAACGTGCCCAGGGGAGTAGGGTTTGTGTAAGAGGAGCTCAGCCGAGATTAGCACTGCTGGGGCCACATCCAAGCAGTGGATAAGGGACTGTGCCTGCCTTTGGGAATATCTAATTCAATACCACACAGCTCCTAATGAACAGAAACAAAGAAACTGATTACTCTGCCTGTATCTTGGTAGAAAGTATCTTAATAGATGCAGTGACATTAGGGTGATGCCTTTTTCCTTTGTAGGTAAATGTAGCAGTGTGCTTGGATATATTCCTTAAAATCAGGTTAAATATTATTTAAAATTAATAAAACAAAAAGTTATTTATTAAAAAATTAATAACATAAAACCCTGGGTAAATATAATTTTTAAGAAACAATAAATATAATATTATATGTATTAATTTATATAAATCAATAATAATGATTAATAAATAATTAAAATTATTAAAAATAATTTAAAATAATTACAAACCCCTGGATAAATATAATTTTAAAGAAATAATAAATTTAATAAATATAATTTTAAAGAAATAATAAATTTAATATTATATTTATTAATTTATATAAATTAATAATAATGATTAGTTAATGATAAATGAAAATAACTATAATATTATATTTATTGATAAAACCTTGGATAAATAATTTTTTAAAGAAATTAATGAGTACTTATACTGAAGAGGCAAAGAACATAGAGTTAGTGGGTGTTAAGGAAAACTCACACACCCAGTCTCCAGAAGGATGTGGGTATACCAGATATATTTGTTGCCAATATTATGACTGGACTAGCTGCAACAGTAGGAAGTTTGCTTTCTTCTCACCCTCATTATAGTTCAACAAACTAATCCCTTTATCGATGACATAATGTGCATCCCTGTGCTAACAAATTATTTGCTGTGTGCAATTGATTTCTGCTGCTGTAATCACTACACACAAATATCTTCTGTATCATTGCTCTGTAGAAAAATGTGCCTTCCAGCAAGATTATACAGAGTAATAGTGTGATTACTCAGCTTCCATGAAGTTATCTATCTGTTTAACCTCTGTGCAGCCTTTACAGCGGGTTTATACAGATATGCTCCAGGAATTTATCCACCTACACTTTGTAAAACACCTTGTTAAACCACCTTCCATCTCAGCCTGAGGATGAACTTCCAAGTACTTCACAGACAGGACTGTGTCCAAGAGTAATTGCTTAATTTAGGAGAGCCAGCCAGCTTTCCTTTTTGGTGATATTACTCTTCCAAAGTGAATTTCACACAGATGAACGTCTCAGATCAGCAGCTCTGTGGACTGGACTCCTCTCCTGAGTACAAGCATGGTTTCCTCAGTGATCAAACTCTGGTCCCAGCCCAGTGGAAGGCAATCTGTCCTTCACACCAACTCAGCCTCAAGTTTTACACTGGGAGGATGGACAAGTTGTACAAGCTAATGAGTCACTGCTTCTACAGCCTCCTGTCCACAGGACCAAGTCCAAGTGCACTCCACGGCTCTTGCAGATGCTTTTGTCCCACAATAGGTACTCCCAGCCTGCTGGGTCAATATTTTGTCCAAGGGGGAGAATGAAAAGAAGCGAGCAGTGGCTGGATTTGACATGATGGCAAACTGCCACAGCATGGCTGGATCAGCATCCGAGCTCACCTGCTTCACAAAGGTTCCAGATAAAGGTTTGCTGGTAGGAAGCTTTTCTCACCAGAGCAGCTCCCACCACACCAGCTCTGCTTCACCCATCCACCAGCACAGCTTCACCATAGCCTCACAGCAGAGACAGCTGCTGCTGGCATTTCCCTGGATCTGTGAGCGTCAGCTCCATGATAGATGAGTTATGCCATGGCTGACTCTCACAATTAAAAGGCAAATATCATATATGTATGTTAGAAGCAGTTTTATAGATTTACAGTTGTGTTTTCCCCCCCTTGTGCTGTTCTCAGGGGTGCCCTGGGTTTGGGACATTTGGGAGGGTCACTCGTTCCTGTGGCAGCCCCTGAGCTCCAATCAAGGTGTCAGGCAGGGATCTCCAGCACTGGGCAGGGCAGGAGGAGTCCATGGACAGAACTTTGGGAGGAGCCAAAGGGTTAAAAGGTGAAACCTCCATGGTGTGGGTGAGCACATGGTGGGAAAATCCTCTGCTCCTGGTTCTGTAATATTTTCTCTATTCAGTCTTCTGTTGTCAGGGTACCTGTTGCCAATTCCCCAACTTCTGGGACTCAGGCTGGGGGCTCCCCTGTCAGGGCAGACCCTCCTGGAGTGGTTCTCTGTCAGGAAAGAGATGCACTGGATCTTTTCGGTCTTCAGGTTTTTGTTTATTGTTTTCTTATCTAGAGTTTTGCACGCTCTCCACACGAGGCTCAGCTCACTGGAAAAGCACCACAAAAATGGCCAACAATCTCTTGGTACAAGGGCTTTTAAAGCTAAACTGTCCAATTAAGGGCTGACACCTAGATTATTTTCCTTTTTAACCCAATAATTGATCCAAAGAGCCCACAATGCAGATTTTACCACCCAATTACAAATGCCACCCAAACCCATGAAGAAGGAGGAAGCAGAAGCATAAGGAAGAAGCCCAGGATGACGCCCTGTGCCCTCCATCTTGCTTCCATCCAAAACATACTAAAAATCCTAAAACCTCAATTTCCCACCTAAGTACTACTACTACACTACTCTCTATAATCTATTTCACACTTTTGTGGATTCCAGTCTCTCCTGAGGTCTAGGAAACTTTCTACATGAAGGAGGGTCAAAGTCAGTGTTCCCCTGGGGGTCAGGGCACCCCAGAGCAGACAGAGAAATATTTCCTGTGCCCTGGGTTTCCACATTCTGTATTTTTGATAAGGTTTTAATAAACCTTTTACATTTTTTTGGAAGTGAGCATCATTTCTCACAGCTCCTCCCTGGCAGCAGCAGCACAGCCAGGGTGTTTTATGCAGCTGAGGATCCAGCCCCTCTTGTTTATCCTGCTCTATAAAACTGCCTTGTAAAGCTTGTTACTGGCCCTGCCTGTGTTTGTCACGAGGCCATTTTGCTCCAGTGTTTTTCAGATGTGACTGATAAGCACTCCTGCCTGAAATAATGCAGATTCACAGTCCCCTGATATTCCCAGGTACAACAGTTGCACACCAATCAAAAGCAAATGCCTTTCAATCACAAGAAGAGAAATGTTTCTGCTGCATTATGCACAATTACATGCTCAGCTGTTATGAATAACTCTGAAGCTCCTGCTCCAAAACTATTCCAACCATATGTGCCACTTGCTCAGTCACTTTCTGCTCTCTTCTCAGGGAGGGAAGAGCAGGAGAGACAGTTTCATCCTGAAACAGCCATTATTGAAATCAGCTACAGCCAGGAGGATGATTTGGGTAGAAATGTAAAATACAAACCATTAAGTCAATTCTGAGGTATCAAATTGAATCCAAGACCTAGAAAGTCCCACCATTCAAAATACACTTAGAAATCTACAGAATCCAAGTGATGTCCTCATCACAAAGTTGTCTCAGAAAAATCTCCCCTTTTCTCACCCAAAATCTTCCCTTTCCTGACCCAAAACTCTCTGCCACAGGTATCTGTGCAGGTAGTACCTGGGATGCCCTGCTGTGATACCCACAACCAGCTCTCTCAGCAGGAATCAGAGTAAGTCAAGGAAAAAATAATTATATATTTAGGCTATTTCCCTTTTTATATGTGTGGATGAAGAGTTGGTGCAATTAGCTCTGTAAAAATGGAGTTTTCAGTAAGGGATGTTGTTTATGCTTCTAATTTTAAGATGTTCAATGATGCATTTAGGGCAGTGGTGTGTACCTGGTGAGTTGTACACACATGCTCACATACCCTGCTTGTCTGACAAAGGAAGCCATCAATAATTGCTGAGACTGTGAGCATGAATTGTCTCTTGAAAGGAACTGAGAGACCTCAAGAGCACGAAGGAAAATAAAAGTCAGCTGGGAAAGACAGGAATCTGACAGCTTTGCCATCTAAAGGTGTCTCTCAGTTTCTTAATTGCACAGGTTGCTTCTGATTACATGAAGTAGCACCAGAAGTAGGTTACTCTGCAGAAAGAGGTGACAAAATAAGCAGAATTCCAACTATGGTATCTTTGATCTAAACTCTGTTTCACCAAGCCTCTAATTTCTGACAAAAATAGAAAAATTTGCATCATCACATGGCAGCATCACCATCAATGTGACTGCTTCATCCACTGATCCCTGCCTCAGGCTCTGCCTACTCCCCAGCACTACAGTGATGACCAAACTGGAAAGAGATTTTAAAGATTGGAAGCTAGAGAACAAAACTAGACTGGTCAAAAATATGCTGGTTAAAATATACTGGTTAAAACCTGGTTAAAATGTACTGGTCAGTCCTCTGAGGGACGGGTGGACAACATAAGAATTGAGATTAAAAACTCATATATATATCTATCTTTATGTATGTGTATATATAAGTTTTTAATCTCAATTCTTATTGAGATTCTTATATATAAGAATCTCAAAATATAACATTTATTTTATATATATATATGTATATATATATATATATATATAAATAAAACTCATTATATGCTAAATCCTGAGGAACAACTTGGCCTTCACACAACTTCACATTCAAAAATGAGTCAGAACGACTGGTAAATATTTATGCCAGTGGATAAAGATGGGATGAGTAAGAGGGATGGGTGGAGAACACAATAATTGCGATTAAAAACTTATAAATACATAATACATATACACATATATGCACATATATACATATTGATATATCTATATATATGTATAAATATATATAAATATATAAAAGTATTTTATATATAAATTTTTATAAATATATACAATTATGTATTTATAATATATATTAGATATATATATAAAATATATACATATTTTAAATATATATATATATATATATAATATAAATATAACTAAAACTCACTATATGCTAAATCCTGAGGAAGAACTTGGCCTTCATACAACTTTACTTTCAAAAATGAGTCAGCAAGACTGGTAAATATTTATACAAATGGTAGGTGCTTACCTGGGGTAAGCACAGCCAGTTTCCCCTCCCTGCCAGCAGCACAGTCAGGGGCGTGATGGGTGAAGGCCAGGTTTGGGATTTGGGCACAACTCTCCTTGCTGTTCCCTCCAGCAAAGATGATTATTCACCATGGGATTACTCTTCTCAGTAAATATTCTTGGAAAGAAATCACAAAAAAAATACAGAGAGGGTGTCTGGCTTTCCTTTTGCAGCCAGGGAAATGAAAGAAAATCCAGGATGGCAAACAGTGCCATGAACTCAGAGCAGAAGAGCAGCTCACCTCGTGCCATGGCCATCAGAGGGGTGCCAGGGTGGAGCTGCTCCTTCAGGACATGAATGCCACCAGCAGTGAGAAGTAGGAAAGGGCCCAAGAGCCTGAGGAGCCAGAGCTTCTGGTTGCCTTCTCAGGCACTCCCACAGAAACAGCCCAGCTGCTGGTTGGTGAACACAAACTAGAGCTCAAGGGTTTCAGGAAGAGGGTGCTGTTCCAGATTGCAATGCAAGTTGTTTTCCATTACCATCTGTATGGCAGATTACCTTTGTCAAGTGGGCAGTTTGCCTTATCTCTCTCTTTGAGTGACCACAGTCACACCTCCCTCGGGAGGGGACATCTGCTGATAACAGCTATTGAATGTCACTGCATGGCTGATAAGAACTACAGCATCCCATTGGGAGATGTGAGCCCAGAGGGAGGAGCCAAGCATTCCTACCCAGATATAATCCAGAGGTTTTGAGACACCAGCACGGCTTCTCTATGGGATTCCCCAGAGGAACAGCAGCTGCCTCTCCTTCCACTGGATCTTCAGAGGAAGAATCCATCCTTCTCTACAGGATCCCTGCTCCAGCAGAACCACCCCTGACACTGCAGGAGGGCTGCAGCCACAATTCCAATGGGACTGCTGCCAACACCCTGACCCACAGGGTGTCAGGTTGGGTTCTGACTCTGTCAGTGTTGTTCTAATGTACTGCATTGTTTATTTTATCCTTTTATTTTTTTTTTCTTTTCCCTATTAAAGAACTGTTATTTCCTGCTCCCATATTTTTGCATGAGAGCCCCTTAATTTAAAATTTACAGCAATTCAGAGGGGTGGGGAGGGTTTACATTTTCCATTTCAGGGGAGGCTCCTGTCTTCCTTAGCAGACTCCTGTCTTTCCAAACCAAGAAAGGTGCCCTCCTCAGGCACATAATTTCTCACACACCCTTTGGAAATGGACACAATTCAGTTAATGCATTTCTTTTTCCCCCCTTCTTTTTGTCTCTTTTTTTCCCTTTTCCTCCTAAATTGCCTTATTTGTCAGAACAGTGCACTCAAAGGCATCAAACCCTCTCCCTCCCAGGGCCAAGCATTTCTCCCCAGCATTCCAGTGCAGCAGCCTGTGGTTGCCTTTTATACATGCTCAGCTGACATATCTTGCATGATTAACACTTTTTTCTAGTCCAAATAAAAGCCCAAATAGGTTGTCAACTTGTTTTTTTGTTTAATTCCACACAAATCCTACAAAAGCAGCCCCAATGCTGCCACAAATACATTGTCCTCATCCCACACCCTTCCAAAGCCCAAATCACACCCAAAAAAGATGTTTATTCACCTCCAAAGGCAAGATGAGCACCTCAAAGTCAGAGAGAAAAATCTAGACAAACACCAAACAGACCAAGAGGCCTAGAAAACTGGGTAAATATCAGCATTTTTTTGATCCTGCCACATTTAAATACATTTTAGTGTTCAGATTTGGATAGGAGTTTCTGGGGAAGCAGCACTGGAAAGTGGCTTATGAACAGCAGAAATTCACAGGGTCAGATAAAAACCGTCTACGTGCTCACATTGGGGGGAAGAGGGGATGCCTGGGATAAAGGAGGAAATTAAAACTGTGGAATATGAAATTATATCCAGAGTCCTGCATGATTCCAATGCTGCCGAGTTCAAGACAATGAATAAATAAGAGAAATTGAAACCCAAGCAAATCTCTAGGATGAGACAAAATTCGTTGCAGTGTGTTAGAGCAGATTTGAGGAAGGAAATGTGTGTGCCAACAGCAATTACTATGGAGAACTCGCTGAGCACAAGTCTAGAAGACTGGAAAATTGGAAAATAACAAACCAAATGTGGTATCAATATGCAAAAAATGAGAGCGAGCCTGGCACAGGAAATTACAGGGCTATCAGCTTAATATTCATTACATATAGGAAAACACAAGGTCCCCATTGTATACAAGAGTGTAATTAAATCAAGGGGTTCAGCTGAAATCAACTGCTTGTGATGTTTATGAATTAGCAGCAGATTCCAAATGCAGCCTCAGCATCCAGCCCAGGGCCTGGGGTTCTCTGGTACAAGCTACAAACCAGCCCTGGGGGGAGTTTTCTCCCAGACACTGAGTTTAAATTCTCTCACTCAAAGGTTTGGGGTTCTTTTTTTGCCTGGCATGTGATTCAGTGCTGAGGAGGATTAGCACAAACAGGCCATCTGAGGACAGTGTCTGGGGGAAAATGTTATGGGCTTATTTACTGATTACTGCTTATTTGTTTGCTGTGTAGAGCAATGGCAGTGAAGCATATCTGCAATTCCTCCATGACAGTAACATCTGCAGCTACCTTTGTATTTCCTGGGAAATATTGGGAAGCAAGGCCAGACATTCCCAGCATCACAAAAAGGGCCAGGTTGAAAGAGACCAAGGGGGTCATCTGGTGCCACCTCCCTGCTCCAGGAGGGTCATCCCAAAGCACAGGGCACAGGATTGTCCTGAGGGTCTGGAATAGCTCCAGAGGAAGACTCCTGCTCTCTAGACAGCCTGTTCAGGGGTCAGTTACTGCACAGAGAAGAAGTTCTTCCTCGTGATGGTGTGGAACTCCCTGGGCATCAGTTCCTGCCCGTTTCTTCTTGTGCCATTGCTTGGCACCACTGAGAAGGTAGGAGCAATGGGGGTGGGACAGTGGGGATGGATGGAGAGCAGAGATCTCTGCAGCCAGGTCAGGAACTTGGGGTTTATTGCAAAGGGCCTGGGGGCAGGGCCCTGCTGGGAGCTGCCAAACACAGCTCAGAGCAGGCTGAGAGGAGAGAGGGGGAGAGAGGATGAGAGGGTAAGAGAGCAAATGGGCAAGAGGGCGAGGTTCCCATTACAATACCATAAATCTTCTTCTGTGATGAATATTTTAATTCTCACTAACCAATCCAGTACAAGATAGAAATCCTATAGCATTTATATCCAGAGTCCTGCATGATTCCAATGTTGCCGAGCTCAAGACAATGAATAAATAAGAGAAATTGAAACCCAAGCAAATCTCTAGGATGAGACAAAATTACAGCCTATAAGAATCACTACATTACCACACTGTGTTACATTTTAAACCCTAAAAACTCCTCTTTGGGCCCTTCTGCCAAGCTGTAGGGTCTGCTCTGACCCTTGGGCCTGTCTGCAAGCAGAGGGTGTTGTTCCATCAAAAGGGGATCACCTTCAGCTGGCCACACCATTGTTTTCCAGTTGTTCAGTAACTGAGGTATCTCAAAGCTTGCTTTCATTTCAATCTTGCTTATAGTTTCTATATTCTCAAAATCTTTTGCCAGACAACCATATTTATAAGGCTTTCCTGTTTCATCTTCCCTAACATACAAGACCCTGGCTCCATCCTCTGGACACCCATCACCTTTCAAGGGGCCATCACCTGATGCCTGTGGAAACCCCCTCTTGCAACCTGGGATGGTGGAAGGCCTCCCCAAGGCAGGGGTGTATTGGTGTAATTTCTGCCCCACGGGTGGGAGGAATGAGGAGGACTCCATGATATCAGAAGGCTAATTAATGACTTTATTATACTATATTATTCCATATTACACTACATCTAAACTGAAACTGCACAAGCACTCAACAAAATCTCTCCTGACCGACCACCAGGACACAGCTTGCAGAGATTGGTCAAGAAAACAAAACACTCACACCAGAATCCAGTCAAGCAAATTCCTTCAGGGAAATAATCTTCCAACACATTCCGTATGTTCCAAAACACAGGAGCAGTAAATGAGATAAGAATTGTTTTGATCTCTGTGCTTCTGCAGGAAAAACCTGAGAGAGAGAGAGAGAATTATGTCTCTGTTTAGAGAATGTGAATGCCACAGTGGTGGAATAAGATGAGATGTGAAGTCCCTTCTAACCCAAACCAGCCTGTGATTCTGTGAATTAGATGTGTTCAGCCCTGAGTAATGCACATTAATCCTCACCTGCTTCTCCTGGACAAGTCACATGTAGGAACATGAATAAGCACTTTAAACACCCCCACAGTGTACCCAGCTTTCAGAAAGGCATTGCTCTGTCCTTTACTGCCCTTAATAACCTCCAAGAAAAAGTATGAATGAACAGAAAGAGCCTGTTTTGAGTGTGCAAATACTGAACATGATTTTGAAACAAAGCAAGCAGTGCCAGAGATAAAATGCAAGTCTCTTCACTTTCATCACAAGATTCTTGTATCAAGAAAAAACATATGGAGGAATGACGCAGAACCTGACTGTGTTTTTTAAGTCAAAATGAGATCTTTGAAGAAATATCCTCTGAGATTTTGTACTTACACCATCAACACTGGATAAAAAAGCTTGCCACTTTTTACAAGAAGTTAAAATGAAAATCCCACAGCAGCCCAAACATAGAAAGGATTTGCAATATAGATTCTGATTCCAAACCCCATTTTTTGCAGGGCCAGAAGCTGATGATGATCTTTGTAAGTCCCTTCCAACCCAAGATATCCTAAGACTCTATGATCAGCTGTGGAGAACCAGCCAATTCTTTGGATTATATGGATTTTCCTGACTGCACATTGAACAGGAGCTGAGGGAAAGCCACCACAGCAAGTCTTGGCCACAGAGCTCAGCCCAAAGGGCTCCAAGGGCAGACAGAAGAGCCAGAAAGTGAGGAAAGGTCACTTCTCCAGCTCATTGCTATTAAGAGGTCTCAGCCCTGTCCCAGCTTCCCTGTTCTCCACAAAGGCCTAGGCTGAGATAGCAAAAGCAGTTTTGGCAGCAGCTTGTACAGGGCTGATGGAACATGGCTTAGTTAAAATGCACCTCACAAGGAGGAAATGAAAATCCTCAAGGCCACAAATTAAAAATTGTGACTTGATAGAACAACAATTTAAAAATAGAAAGACCTATTTCCTGCAAAAATCCTGTGGACTGAGTATTGGAAACTAATTAGTGGACTGAATCACCAGGAAAAAAAAAAAAAGCTGTTTTCCTGTTACTCATGAGAAGATATTACTTTTCTAGCACTTTTCTTTTGGCACTGGTGATTAGCATAACCCTGTGGGCACTCCACAGCCCCTCCTGGGTGAGTTTTCTTCCTCTTCCAATGAAACACCCTAAAGTAAAGGGCAAAACTCATCATTAGCCATTGCTTTTACAGCACCAGCACTGCACTCTGTCTTTTTCCTCCTGGTTATATAATCATGGAGCAGGAAGGTGCCAGTGCACCTAAAATGCTTTATTACAAATGCCAGCTCCACTCAAGAAGACATTCATAGAATGGCAGAATGGTTGGGTTGGGACATTAAAACTCACC
This sequence comes from Melospiza melodia melodia, assembly GCF_035770615.1. Lineage (NCBI taxonomy): Eukaryota > Metazoa > Chordata > Aves > Passeriformes > Passerellidae > Melospiza > Melospiza melodia. Next base: position 5,493,998 of record NC_086214.1, read on the forward strand.
CAGTGACATGGCAGGGACACTTTCCACTATCCCAGGCTGCTCCAAGCCCTGTCCAGCCTGGCCTTGGGCACTGCCAGGGATCCAGGGGCATCACCCTGTGCCAGGGCCTGCCCACCCTCTCAGAGAAGAATTTCTTCCTAACAGCCAATTAAAATCTCTCCTGCTTTGGTTTGAAACCATTTCTCCTTGTCCTATCACTATAACTATGTAAAAATTCACTATCCCACTTTTTTTTTTTTCTAAGACCTCTTGGGAAAGCTGCAATGAGCTGTCCCCAGAGCCTTTTACTTTGAAGCAGAGACTTTCCTACTAAACTCATTAAGAAGATAAGAAAACCCAAAAACCCCAGGGCTCACTGGAGGACAGAAAGTGCAAGTGACCTCTGTGCAGGCAGCCTGGCTGTCACTCACTTGTCAGAGAGCTGCTGGAGTGGGATCTGTCTGCAGGAAGTCTTGGCTTCAGCCAGCACTCAGCTCCAATATCAGCTGTGCAGTGCCACCATGCATTAAAGCAGAAAAAAAATCAGCACAAAACAAACTTCTCAGAATGGTTAAGACCCAGATTTGCACAGTGCAGAGCTTTTTCCCTTGTGACTACACCCACACAAGAGCACACAAGGAAAAACTGGTGCTCAGTGCTGATTCTAAATGAAAACCAAGCCCCCAGGGGATGCAATGTGGACGGATCTTTCTGGATCTCCTGCTGGTTTGCCTGGTGGTCTCAGGACACAGAGTAGACCCACACTGCAGAATTCCCAAGCACTGGTGGGAGAAGCTCTGGGACAGCTCACAGAGCAAGAGGGGACCAGAAAAACCTTTGAGAAAGGGGAGAGAGGCTGCAAGGCTCTTCTGCACACACAGGAGAGAGGCTGTGAGGGACGATGTGATTGCTCTCAATCCTCAGGTCTCTTTGGGCATCCTCTTCCGGCTGGGACCATGGGCTGTCCCCAGGAGTCACCACACCACTGCCCAAGGTCAGCACCTACCCCAGTGAGCCAGCAAAGGAACACAACTCTGCTAACTTGTCACTGTCACATTTTCTGGAAAAATCCATTTTCCAGAATTTCTTCTCCTGGGAAGCTGAGAAGCCTCAGAGAAAAATGTAAATAATAATGATCTGATTGCTTCTCCTGTGTTTACTGCTTTGGAATGTGGTCTGGAGATTGTTTACCAACTGGTCATTCTTTGATTGGTTTCATGTGAATTGTTTTTACTTAATGACCAATCACCATCAGCTGTGTTGAGGCTCTGAGGAGTCAGTCATGAGTTTTTATTATTCATTCTTGTTAAGCCTTCTGATGTATCTTTTCTCTTTCTTTAGTATAGTTTTAGTATAGCATAATGATATAATATAATATAATATAATATAATATAATATAATATAATATAATATAATATAATATAATATAATATAATATAATATAATATAATAATATAATATAATATAATATAATATAATATAATATAATATAAATCAACCTTCTGAGAACATGGAGTCAGATTCCTCATCTTTCACCTGGGGACCTCACAAGCTCAACCCTAACTCCCTGCAGAAATCAGTGATGAGATACAAAACAGTCCTATATGAACAGCCCCAGCTGAGAGTAGTTTTTTTCAGAGAAGGAAGTGTTCTTTTATTACCAAATTAACTTTAAAAACCACATCCAGTTCACTTTCCACATCAAAGATCATAATCTCCATGTAAAATAGAGGGTTGATGAAAAAGGAAGTACTTAGAAAACACATTTTAAAATTTAAACACACATTTAAAGCACTGAGTCTTCTTGCTTGTAAAGAACTCTGGCTTTTTTTGTCCAATAAACTACTCCAAGATCTCATTTGCAAGCTACCACTGCTTGCTACTCTGGGTTTTGCTGGCTGCTCATTTACTCTTTGGGGATTTCATATTCTTCTAAATTTTGTAAATGGCCACTAAACTGGACATGAACATTATAAAACACATTTCAATCACCCTCACAATTTAGAGTAATTCATTGGCAGCTGTACAAAATGCTATTTACAAGGTACTTCCATCAGCTGGTATCTGGCATTAAGTATTTTGAATCAATCTACCTTCATTTTCATCTCTTATTTTTCATACAAGGGAAATTATTGATCGAAGCTTTTCAGCCTCATTTAATATACTGGAATAGGCTTTAAATTTTCCCATGTAAACCTCAGTGGATATTAGCAACTCTGTCTTGCTTAATGCAACACAAATCCTTCTCCCTGATGAGACCACAATATTGAACATGATATCATGGCCACTTTACTCATTGATGGGCTCTGAGACAGGCACCTCTAGAAACTCCACAGGGGCTCCCACTGGAGTGTGGTTTGAGTTTCCAGGTGCCTTAAATGGAGAAATCATTGAATTGTCAAGGCTGGAAAAGACTTTTAAGATTATGAAATCTGATTGTCAGCGTGGCACCACCACTAAACCATGTCCCCAAGTGCCACATCTGCACATATTCTGAACACTCCTAGGAATGGTGACTCCCTGTTTCCATGGGCAGCCTGTTCTACTGCTTGACAACCCTTTCCATGAAATCAATATTTTCCCAAATATCCAATTTGAACCTGGTGCAGCTTGAGGAGCTTCTCAATTTCCTCCTTTACCTCTCAAGGTCATTACAGTCTCACAGAGTAAAACCCAAGATGGATTTGGGGGCAGGCAGACTTTTTCCATTGCTCCTATCAAGTTTGCATTCAGTTTTTGAATCACATGGAATTTTGCATTCAGTTGCTATTGTGATGGGTGTGTTCAAATGCTCGATTAGATCTCTGTATGTTGAGGACAGAAAGCTTGGCTGAATTTTGATGAACTCATTCTTGAATAAATAAGCAAAACATCACAGAAAAAGATATTCAGCCAGCTTCAATAAATACATATGGTAGGAAAACAGCCAGCTAGACAAACAGAATATATCACACTGGAACAAGCACTGATGATTTTGTAATGACTCCAGGAGCTCTCAGCATATTAGATACTACTGCAAAAAACAATATGCAAATGTCTCAGTCCAGTTTACAGTAGAAAACAAGTTCTGCTCAAGTTACCAAAGCAGGAGTGAGCAATCCAGCATGGAACACCCTCCTCCCCCTCATCAAGAGCTAATTGGCAGGTAGGCACCAGGCAGCAGGATTTCCAAAGGTCCTGGTGAAACTCTGCATTGGAGATTCTGTTAGATAAGGACATCAGGATGGATTGGGTGGGAATACAAAAGTGTTTTCTTGTGAGGAAACACACCACTGCAAATGCTGTTACAAGCTAAACCCAATACAAGATAAAAGTGCCGGGAGCTGCTGTGGCATCCCTGATACTGCATTTGATGCTGAAAAAGAGAATGTGCTCCAGGGCTGAACTTCCAGTGGTCCATTGCATGGGCTAATTTGTGTGCAGGCTGATACTTCAGGATGTTTCTGTACTAACAGAGAATAATCATAGGATAAGTAGAGCAAGGTAAGTACATATGCTGCCCTTGTTTTCTTGCAGCATAATAGCATCATCAATGAAGCCTGAATGCAGCCCAATTAGCATAGAGTAATTAGAATCATGGCTGATTTTTCATTTACTTTTGCACATGAGAAGGAGGTGGTGGTTGCAGCATGTGGGGCTGCAATCCAATGGATAATGCCCACCCTGCAAAGCATGTATCCTGTTCTTTCATCAAAAGAAACAAGGGAGACACTAAATCTCCTCAAGCTGCTCACATTTCAGTTGTGGCCTGAGTTGCAGAGAAGGATGGTGCAGCTCAGCAGCAGCCCAGTGTGGCCAAGTTGTTTATCCCATACCACCCCAATCATTGCTGGCAGTGTGGTTTGGGCAGGGAAAATGGAAGTGCCCCATCTTGCAGAGGAACTGCTGCCATCCAGCCCTGCAGAGCTGGTCCCTCTGCCACCCACTGCTCCCCCTGCTCCTGTTTCCTCTGAATTGTGGCTGCAGATGTGTCACCATGATATTTTCTGAAAAATCCCTTTCCCAGGATTTTTTCTCCTGGGCAGCTGAGAAGCCTCAGAGAAAAGGAAAACAATTTTTCTCTCATTTGCTTCTCCTGTGTTGTGCTCATGTGGAATGTGTTTGGAGATTGTTTACCCACAGGTGATTGTTCCATTGCATTCTGCTGGGAGTTGTTTTCACTCTTTGGCCAATCAGGGCCAAGCTGTGTCAGGACTCTGGAAAGAGTCAGGAGTTTTCATTATTATCTTTTTAGCATTCTGTAAATATCCTTTCTGTATTCTTTAGTATAGTTTAGTATAGTATTCTTTAATATAATATAGAATATATAATAATAATAAAATAATAGAATATATAGAAAATAGAAAAATATAATATAGTATAATCATAAAATAATATAATAATAGAATAATAATAATAATAATGAAATAATAAATTAGCCTTCTGAGAATATGGAGGCAGATTTATCATTCCTCCCTTCATCAGGGCACCCTGCAAATACAATACAGCCCTGAGCCCACACACTCCTGACAGAGGGCAGAGCATCAGGCTCCCTCCATGGGACCCTCCTGCACTTCCAAATCCAACCTGCAGCATCCAAAGCTCCTCCACAGCTTCTTGCCCAGGGGAAATTCCCTCTCCTGCTGCATCTCCCACTCCCAGCACTACAGCACACACCTGACCTAACACCAAGAGTCACACAAACAAAACACACCTAAACTGGGGTTTACACCAGCCCTGGGAAGCCAGAGGGACTGGTCTGGAGGGGCTTAAAATCCTGGAGATTCTTCATGTGTTTTGTTCATATAGTGTCCAGGAGAAGGAAATAACATAAGCCAGGGTGTAGGACATGGTGCTTTCTATGACTGGAAATGATGATACAGCAAGAAAGGGCATCTAAGGAGAAGTGTTATATAAGATGTAGGTTTTACAAGCTTTATAAAGACTCTCTTAGCACTCCTTAGTGGCAGGAACCTCCCTGTGGGCCAAGCAGTCTGAAATGGGAAGGATAGAAAAGTGCCTTCCATTTAAAGAAATGGGCTGTGAACGTGCTGTCAATGTCTGTGATTCTTTTTATTGATTTACAGTGTGTAAGCCATAAATCACTCTACCATTTACTGAGCCCATAACTATGCATCACTTTGTCAGGGAAACTCCTCAAATTTGAAGGGGGTCATGCAAGAAAACAGACTTCTCCTTCATTGACTGGGCTCAGCCAGGGCTAGATTTAACACACAGGATGGGGTGATACACAGAGATAAAACACTTAAATTGAGCATTTGCCCATACCTGCTGCTCTCTAGCTGTCATGGATTAATCTTTGGCCACAAAGGGACAGGTGGAAGCCCTGCTTCCATTGCCAGCCACTGCATAGGGGTTTGCCTCTCTTGCCAAACAGATCTCACACCCTCAACTCCTGTTCCAGGGCAGCCCAGATGCTGAGGAACCTCTGATGGCACCAAATCCTGGCTGGGGAGCAGGGCTGTTAGCTGGGGCAGGAGCAGTGCTTGTCCTGAAGCTGGTTTTGCCCAGGGCAGCAACACCACCATCCACTCTGCCAGAATCTTAAAAAAATAGCAAAAAATGTGTCAGTCTTATCGTACAACAGATTTCAGGACAAAACCCATGATTAATGAATTATAGATAAATTAATGGCTGGCTTCAGTTTGAACAAGATTTCCACCTACTCTTTCTTAATTCTCGAGAAGTCCTGCAGAGTTAAATAGTTCAGGTTTCGTTTACCCACAGCATTCAGCAGTTACATTCTTGGTACAAAAATCTTACCTGAAGGGCAAGACTTACCTAAAGACTTGCAAGATCCAACTGCTTTCTGCAGAACATCTATGTAAAAAAACGCCAATCACTTGTTTTTAAAATTTTAAAAAGTTTTATAATAAGAAAATGGTTATAAAAATAGTAATATAATTAGAGTAATAATAATTTGAACAATTTGGATTAGGACAATATGAGACAGTAAAAACAAAGAGTTAGGGACAGTCTGGGCAAAATAAGCCCAAAAAAAAGGACCCACGTTAACAGAGGATTAACCCTTAAAAGCAACAGCCTGCTTTATAATCATACACCTCATACATTATGCATAAATTCCATTCAAACACAGGATTCTGTCTGGTCAGTGTCAGTTTCTTCCTCTGAATCCTGACAGCATCTTCAGGGCTGAGCAAGGTGGGAAGAAGTTCGTTTCTTCTGATAATGGAGCAATAAATTCTCTTTCTCTGAAAGATTCAGGTGTCCGATGGCTGCTATCTCACTGCGAGTCTTTTCTTTAAAAAAATATCTTACATAGCATAGTTTCTATTTTATCATTATGTTATAACCTAAAACTATATTTAACACACACTACTTAAGAAAATTAACACAGCATAACTTTCTAACATAACACATATAATATTCATTTCAATATTTGCAAAAAGCCAATCATAAAATACGCATTTTTCATAATCTAGACATATATAAATGTGTAGATTCAAGGTTCACTCCCAGCAGAGTCACAACCGCTTCTGCCATGGGAGCAGCACTGAGCCATGAGAATTTTGGGGTGCTGCATAAATCTGGGGTGAGTGTGGATTCACCCACTCAGGGAGCTGGCAGAGCACCATCTACAGGCACTAAGAACTGCTCCTCCCTTGGTGGGACCTGTCATGCTTGGGTTGTTTTATGTTTTAAATAACCTGGCCAATCTGCCTCGTAATGCATTTTCCTTCTTTGTATGCTAATTCAAGCCCAAGGCAAAAATCCATTCCTCTTCAGCACAAGCCCTACACACCTTCCTGAACCCAGCCTGGTACCTGGGCTTTGCACAGGTGCACAGGTGTAAAATTAAGGCGAGATTTAGTGCTCTGCTGAAGAAGGACCGCTTGCTGCAGGAGCACTGAGCTGGCTGGTTTGAGACCTTGCTGCTTTAAGGTTTTCTGATTAAACATCCCCACCAGATTACACTGCAGGAGGCTCTGAAGAGCAGTTCTCTGCCAGAGTGAAGCAACTGGGACAGTTCAGGTCTTTTGCTTGCTCAGGGCTGATCACTGAAGGGGCAGAAATTAATTTCCTATAAACACAGGCATATTTTTTTTCACTACCTTGGCAAATGCAGTTGTAAATAAGCCATTACAGGAGCTGATCTTTATGATGCGTGACTCTGGCTTGTCCCAATGGGGGATATTTTATGAGGCATTTACATAAACATACACAAATCAAAACAGCCAGCTGTGCTTCTCCTCTGCCTGCAACCTACAGATACTTCAGCTGATCCCAGGTTCTCCAAAGTGGAGCCAGGTCAGGTGGCTGGGCTGGACAAACTGAAGCAAGATCCAATAAGGATCCCCAATCCCCAGGCTGTGAGGTTTGAGGAGCTGCTCAGCACACAGCCCTGAGTCCCACAGAAGAAAATAAACCATCAGATTCCCCACAGTGCCTCTCTTTGAGGATGATACTGTTCATCAAGGCTCTGCTATGATCACTCTAAAATACGTTAGTTAAAACAGTTGACTCTGGGCTTACTGAAGAGGTTTTGAAGTCTTTGTTTTAAATATATTTTGGGCATTGTTTGATGGAAACTTGTAGTGGGTTGATGCTGGTTGGATGCCAGGCAGCCACCAAAGCTACTCTGTCACTCCCCTCACATCTGGACAGGGAGGAGAAAATATAACAAAGGGTTCATGGGTGAAGGTAAGGACCAGGAGAGATCACTCATCCAACACCACCAGGGGTTAAACAAGCTTGGAGTTATTAACTGAATTTGTTACTAACAAAATCAGAGCAGTATTCACCTTGGTATTCATCTTGGCCAGGGCCAGGGAAGGAGCCAGTGGCAGGAGCTGAGTCCCTGATTTCTGCCCTGCCATTTCCTCCATTCACCTTCCCAACTTCCACTTCCCTCCAAACCTCTTATCTTTATCCTAGCGGGCATCAGCCAGTTGCCCAACACCTTTTCATTTATTGCTGCTATTTTCATTCATAACATCAGTCTCGGGCAGCTGATGTCAGTTCAGACACACAAGTGACTCTGCCAAGAGTCCTCAGCTCCAACAGTTGTCTCCCCATCAGGAATTGCAAGGGCTCAGAGAGTTTTTCCACTGTGCCCTCAAGCACAGCAGCATGTCCCTCCCTCCTTTCCATCCCTCTGCTGATGCCCGTGGGGAGCCAGGCTTCACACAGGGCAAAACCTGCTGATTCAGCCTGATCTGGAGCTGGGGGAGATGTCTCTGAAGGCTGGCTGTCAGGCCAGGTTTAGCAGCTGATTGAGCTGAATTAGATTTCCTGCAGCCTGTTTATTTCTTTAAATAACAGAGATCAACGAGCAGTATTCACATGCACTCTGAACAGAGAGAAGCTGAGAAAAGAATGATCAAAACAGTTCTTATCTCATTTGCTGCTCCTGTGTTTGTGCCCAAGTGGAATGTGTTCTGGAGATTGTTTACCCAAGGTGATTGCTTGATTGGATTTGGTTATGGAGTTTTGGATTCATTGACCAGTTAGATCCACGTGTGTGTGTCGGGACTCTTAGGCAGAGAGTCACATTTTGCATTAGTTAGTGATAGTTATTAGTGTAATACTCTGTAATACAGTTGTTATTACAAACAAGAGCAGGCTCCTGGTACTAAAGTGATTTCAGCATTTATTATAACAAAAAGAAAGGCCTAAAACAAGGGAGCCCAGGCTGAGCAGCAGTGTTCCTGTTGAGGATAGAGCAGCGCTGGCTGCTCAGCAGCGATGGCCCCGATGTTCCAGGTGGAGCTGGACAGGTTCCCTGGGTCAGATACCCCTTTTTATCCTGTTTTTTGTCCCTTTGGATTGCTTTCTGTTTGGATCCTTCATTTGTATGAAGGTTTAAGGCACTTGATTGGCCCATGACAGTTCTGTCCAGGCTGGCTCCTGGTGCACTTTACTGAGGTGTGTTATGGTACCTTGAGTACTGTATTTCTTATAACTGCCCTTTAAACCCCGTTTACAATATAACGACCAAACTAACACTACATGCTTAACAACTATCAACTATTTTACAACAGTTTCTAACCTATTTTTAACACTTGTAGTATAATATAGTATAATGAAGCAATTAATTAGCTAATGTAAATCAAAGGTGACTCCAACAAAGGGGGAGACAATGATGCATCTGACTCCATGAATATCAGAAGGCTAATTAATTACTTTATTATACTAGTCTATATGCATTAAATCTAAACTGAATCTGCCAAGCACTCACTCTGCTCACACCTGCTCACACTGCACTGAATCTCGTGATTGTCAGTTGACAGTCCTGACACACACATACAGTTGGCCCTGATAGGCCAAGGAAACAAAACATCCTCACTTTGGGTAAACAATCTCCATATTGCATTCTACTTTGGCACAATACAGGCACAGCAAGTGATAAGAATTGTGTTTTCCCTTTCTCTGAGGTTCAGGGAATGTGAATCTCATAAATCCTTGGGAAGAATTGCGCCTTGCTTTTCTCTGTGAAGAGAAATGTGGCAACAATTAGCCTTCTGATATCATGGCGTTCTACATATCATTCTTCCCAGACGTTGGGCATCTTAGCATCGATAACAACGCACATGGAGTGTTCCAGCCCTTCTCCCTTCCCCAGCCACGCCACAGTTACACTCACCCTGTTTGATCTCTGCCAGTACTTAGAAAACCTCAGGCCAGCTGCTCCCTGATCATTCAGGAAATGACAGCCAAAGCCTGTACAAGAAACTACATTCAATGGATGGGGAGAGAAAGAACACATTGCTTTGATTTCCTGATTTCCTCTCCATTCCCATCAAATAGACTTTTCCAAACCCTTCTGCTTTTGAAACAAAGTCAATCCTTGAAGCAGCCCTGTTGGATTTCACTGGGCTGTGCAGCCTGATCAATAGACTGCCCCTCCTCCCCACTCTCCTGGGCTGTTCTCATTTGCTTGAAACTGCACCTGAGTTCCCCCTGTTTCCCCTCCATCTCTCTGGTGACCTGGCTGAATTCAGAGGACAATTGCTTCCCTGTGCCACAGCTCCAGAGAAAGCTCAGGCTGATTTAGACAGGCCATGTTGTCTGCAAGATTGTTATCTGGTTATCTGCCCTTTTAATTATAGATTAAACAATGGTACTTAGCTCGCTAGAAGGTTTTAATATCCTGAAGTTGCAGGGAGGTGGGCTGAGAATGAAGAGAGCTTGTTATGACTCAGAGCTCAGCAGGTCCAGCTAGCTAGGTGTGTTTTGGGACTGGATCCAGGCAGCAGAGAACACAGGGTGGGATGAGACAGGACGTTTCTGGGGGAAGATTGCTGATTCTGGCAGTTGCAAGCCAAAAGGGAGATCCCTGATCTGCAGCTGCAGGGCCTTGATCCCACAGCCCTACAGCTGGATGCTTCCCTATCAGCGATGAAGAGAGAGCTGGGGACTCATGAGATGGTCAAAGAATCCAAATGTATTGTGGGATACAAATGCTTATATTGTATTTTAGAAAGGCTAGTAATGTTTTACTACAATGATTGGGTTAATCATCACATAAACAAATTCATACATTTTAAACATCTCTTGCTTGCAGAAGTCTGGTGTAATTTTCTTTTTCCAGTAAGTCAGCCTGATTGAATCTTCTTGCAATCTTGATTTAATCCTTAAAGTTCTGTTTGCTGTTGCCAAGGCATCCTGTTATCAAATCTCTTATGCTGACCAGGTCCAAAGTCCATCATCTGTATCCCAATACTTCCCCATGCACAAAGCACACAGAAAGCTCTTGCTTTCCACTGAGGCTGTGTTTTAGGCTGGACATGTGCAAGTTCTGTGTGAGGTGCACAGTGAATTTAGATAAGGGGAGCAGCTTCTCTGAATTTTTAGGGTTGCAGCCCTCCAGTGTTACCATCTCCTGTTGTCCTCCAGCCTGGCTCTGAATGATCCCTGCAGACAGGCTCAGGTAAATACAAATGTATTTGTCAAACCACTAAGCTTGATTACACTTTATCAATGCCATAGTGAGAGAAAGGGAAGCCTTTCCTTCTTCTCAAGCTGTTGTCTTTAACTGGACATGAGTCAGCCCAGAAAGCATCACCAGTTCAAACTCACTCAGTAACATTTAACAACTGGGTTAATTAGAAGTTGGCAAAGCTTTCACATCAGTTTGCTGCTACAAAATCCAGCCCAGCCTTTCAGTAGCTGAGCAGTCAGAACAAAGCATCAGTTCAAAAAGCACTCAATGGTATTCTCATCCATCATTTCCTGTCCCTTGATTTATTTATTCTCCCCAAACTGGTGGATACTGATTACTCACTCTACAGACTTGCATAGATCAATAATGTTTTCAAAAGAATATTGTGCAAAGCTGAACAAATTAGTTTATTTTGTAATGGGAAGAAACAGGGTGTCAATCAGACCTCTGGACCTTCCTGCCAAGGCACAGCAGTGCTCCATGCTAAAGTACAAAAATATGAGACAGCAGAAATAGGCCAGGCTGGCAGGAAAAAGGACCTGTGTTCTATAGGAAAGGAGGAGGCAACAGAAGAGGAGCCCCTAAAGATCTGCCACTCCCTCGTGCTTTCCCTGCCACAGCTCTTCCTTTCCTGCAGCACAAACCTGGCCCCTGGCTTTGCAATGCTGAGCAATTTGTGGTTTCACCTGGAGCAGGGAGGAGAAACTGATGCATTTTCTCAGTCTGTGCACAGCAGTTAATTAGACCCCGCCTAAGTACTGCTTCAGGGCAATCAAAACCCAGCAGAACTTCAGGCTGAAACGTTCACATCTACCTAATTGCCAATAAAAATCAACAACAAATAGAGGATGACATCCCACAGATACCTTAAATTTCCACCTTAATACACAAACCACAGGTTATCAGCAGTCAACAGCATTATGAGAAGATTTAAGTGACACTGCCAAGACTTTGCCCCAACTTGAGGTTGTGAGTTTGACCATCTATACTAAGAAAGGTGGTGTTGTCCTGATCATCTCCATAAGAACCAAGCACAACTCATACAGAGAATATAGTACTTTATAATTGACTACACAGTCTTGTAAGAAAAGTAAAAAAGAAATCTTCCCCACAGTTTAGGACACAATCAGGATATTTTCCTGAAGAATTCACTTGCTCCTACGAGGCTCTTCCACATGCAAGTTGTTTGTTGAATTTCTGTCACATAGCCTGGGAGCAGCTGGCCCCAGGAGAGATGAGCTTTGCTGCTTTAACAAGCACTTTCAGAGGAAAGCCTTGCCAAGATCAGTGTTTGCAGTTAGAGGAGCAAAAGTCACTGGACTGCCCATCTCTTTTTCTTGAAACTGGCAAAGGCATCACAGGAAAAATCTACAAAAACAGTTCCTGGAATTGGATACTGTAAAATGAAAACCTTCCCCTGGCATAGGTGCTCACAGGAAATTATGGCTGTGCTCAGAGATTCCTTGAGTCCCCCAAGGTACAGCTACATTATTCTTTCACTTGCATCTCCTGTCCAAACCTGAGTTTATTTCTCAGTAGAGCCATGCTGGTGCAGCATTTCTGTTTCTCCTAAACTGTGCCCTGTATGTGGCACAGCCTGTGCAATGCTCTGCACCGCTCTCCAATTAAACTGCATACTGAGAACATGTTGACATTGTTAAGGTTAATGACCTAATGATGAGCACCAGGAAACAGGTTTGCAATAAAATGGTCTGTACTGATTGCTTCCATGATGAATGTGAACAATATGTTGGACTGGGAACAATATGTTAAACAATATGTTGTGGTTTATCAATGTCAGGGTGAAGTGCTGCTGCAGGAGATCCCAGGGAGGGTCACTTTGAAATGAGCACAAGGAATGTTTGGCTTTCACAGAGGAGGAAGGAGCAGAACCAGCCCCAAAAAAGGCAAGAGGAGAGCCTGATCCAGCCCAGCTCAGCAGCATCAGGAAGCATGGGCCAGAGCTGGCAGGAAATACAGACTTGTTACACCTGCCACTAGAAATGAACCACCTTCTAAAAGGCTGACTTAAAATAATACAGGAACCAGAGTTTAATGCAAGACAGATTTGGTGCCCCTGAGAAACAGGCACAGTGAAGCAGACATTAGTACAGAAGAGCTGCTCAGCTGTTATGTGAATAGATATAAAAAATTTAGGAGCTGGAAAACAGAACTTCTAACGAAATACTTTCCTTATTCATGGAAAAGTTAATTTCTTGGGATAAAAAAAAAGGAAAAAGAAAAAAACAAACCCAGAACTCCTTTCATCCTAAAAAGCCTTGCTTAGAAAAGTAATTGCAGGGCTTGGTGGAGGTAATGCAGAACCTCAAAGGGCTGCTCTGAGCCACAGCTGCTACTGCCTTGTGCCTCTGCCTCCCCAGCACCAACAAACCCCACAGGAGCAGCACCCACCACACAAACCCCCAGAGCTCAGTTAATTAGAACTAAATTAGCATCAGGCAACAGGGAAACCAAGGCAGGCAGCTGAGCAAGGGGACTCCAGTAGCTCTGCCACTCTCTGGGTTCAGTAAAGCCAGAGATTAGAGAGTAGCACCAGGCTAATGGCAACATGTCCACGAAAGCCACGAGTCGGGCAAACAACCCAACCTCCTGCCCCTCAAACAACTGAAAGCCCAGACTTGCAACCTTCAGAAACACTGAACATGAAAGGAAGCAATGCTCAGTTTAGCAAAACCAATGCCACTTCACACCAATACTGTTGACTATATGATGCTTTTATCCCCAGTCTTCTTGTCCTGTTTATGCTGAGTAATAAGTTTTGCCCCTTTAAGACTTGTTCCAGAGAGTGAAGGGGGCAGAGAAGAAGCAGCAGTTTGTTTTCAGACACTGCACTCACTCCTCCACATTCCTGTTCCTGGACTGTGTAGTCTGTGGATGAACAGACAGTGAGACAGAGCTCTCTTTTGCTTTTAGTTAGTTTTAGCTAGCTGAGGCAAAGAAGTTCCCTGGACTGTGGTTTTTTTTCATATTTTTACTTTTTCTTTGGCCCTGTTTAACCTGCTCTGGACTGAACACCCAGGGGAGCGCCGGAACCTCCACCCGTGGCCCACCGGGCCAGGCCTGGCCTGCGACATTTCCAGCACCGGAGGGACTGATCAGAGCCTGAGTGAGCTGAGCTGCAACCTGGGGAGGGGACTTTCTCAGTTTGTCATCTCTTTTGGAGCAGCAAGGGGTTCTATTGATTAATATTGTTCGGGTTTTATTGTTTAATAAACAGTTTTTTCCCTTTTTTTCCCAAGGAGCTCTTTTCTCCTGGACCGGCTGAGGTGAGGGGCCAAATGAATCTGCTTTCCTAGAGGAGCCCCTTTGGGGGTTCTCTCCCAAATTTGCTCTGAACCAGGACACTGAGGAAAAGAAGTTCCCTGGACTGTGGTTTTTTTTCCAATTTTTACTTTTTCTTTGGCCCTGTTTAACCTGCTCTGGACTGAACACCATCAGAGCACCGGCAGCTTGACCTGTGGTCCACTGGACCGGGCCTGGCCTGCGACATTTCCAGCACCGGAGGGATTGATCAGAGCCTGAGTGACCTGAACTGCAACCCGGGGAGGGACTTTCTCAGTTTGTCATCTCTTTTGGATCAGCAAGGGGTTTTATTAATTAATATTGTTCAGGTTTTATTGTTTAGTAAACAGGTTTTTATCCACTTTTCTCCAAGGAGGTATTTTCTCCTGGAGGGAGAAGCCAAATGAATCTGCTTTCCTACAGGAGACCCTTTGGGGGTTCTCTCCCAAATTTGCCCTGAACCAGGACATATAAACTTACTTTTCAAATGAAGAGAGATAAACAGACAATCCTAGTAGTCAAAAGATAGGCCATAATTTTAGAACCTTCAAGGCACACAACCCCTAACTAGGAAGGGCACAGACACCTCACCAGACAAAACCCTCTGCAGACTCTCTCTCCCAAGCCCTGGGCACTGTGGAAAGACAAAGCTGGAGACTCCCTTGGGCTTCCTCCATGCCCCCTCCTTCCCCCTGTGCTCCCCCAGCCAAAGCAGGGCTACAAAATGAGTCATTTCCCTGCATGAAAGGGAAAGCCTGGCCTAGGCAGGTTCCTGAGGGCTCCCTGTGCACGGTGAGCTGGGCCTCAGCCTCCCAAGGCTGCATTTTAGCAGATTGTCAGCAGTGAAAGATGTCAGGCAGGTTTCCTTGTGGCTAGAAGTAGGTGGTAATTTCTGCAGGAGGAAATACCTACAGCTGGAAGTAATCCATGCCCTCTTGGGCAAAAGCTGTCAGTGAAACAGTTTGCTCTGGTAGATAATCTCACCAGAGAAGACACTGTCCAGGCTGATTTGTGGACTCAGAAAAGATGGACAAGGTTTTAGACACCTCAGTCCCAGATTAGGAGAGGGAAGGGCTTCTCCAGGGGGCAATTCAGGGCACGTTTGAGGAATGTATCCTTAAATCCCCATTAAATATAAACAGACACTAACTCCTTAATTGAATTAAGTATGCAGTATCTGGCAGTACCTCCTCCCACCACACATGCTCTTTCTGTCAAGGGCTTGTGTGAATTTATTTGCTGCTCATCTCTCTGACAAAGGAGAAATATTTAGAGCACTGGACTGGGAGCCAAGAGCCTGTGTTCCTGCCCCTAGGTCTGAGCTAAGAAAAATCATTTAGCTCAGTGATCCAGGAAAATGAATGCCCTACATTTTGGCAGTGAGGCTGGATAACCATTTCAAACACTGAGCTAATAGATCTTGGGCTCCTTGGTCACTGAGGAGCTTTGAGCAGGTTATGCTGCAGTTATTAGAGAGAGGTGGATTTTATACACTGCATTTGAGGGAGGCCTTCCTAGAAAAGGGAAAGGAAAGGAAAAGTTCCAACAAAACCCCTCTATTAAGGGTCTTCTCTGGAAGTCAAGCCCTCCCTGAAACTGCAAGGTCCAGAGGTGCTGACCACAACACTGAATTCTTCAAACTTTCAGGTTTTTTCACCTTAGTATCAAAGTGGTAAATTTTTCATCTTTGATTCACAAAGTAAAGGAAAAAAAATTATTCAGTGAAAAGAAAACGTACTCTGTCAATACCAATCAATTTCCAGAGGAAATGATTTAATTACAAATTAAAAAAAGAAAAAAAAAACAACAACCCATCAAACCCCAAAGAAAAGCCAGTCCTTCCCCAGATGCAAGAGCATGTCAATTTGTTTCTAACTCACTTTGACTGGTGATATATCCTAAATGATCTCCAAAAGTCATTCAAGTATTTATAATGATGTTAGCTGAAATGAAGGCTTGGAAAGACTCTGGCTTTATGGAAAGAATTTCAAGACCATATGCAGGGATTGAGCTGTGTGACTCCCATTAAAAATCAGTAGGTTCCTGCAGGCTAAAATCCTTGAGAACTGACCTCTACCAACTTGAAGTTGACT
Organism: Melospiza melodia melodia; assembly: GCF_035770615.1. Lineage (NCBI taxonomy): Eukaryota > Metazoa > Chordata > Aves > Passeriformes > Passerellidae > Melospiza > Melospiza melodia. The sequence continues at coordinate 5,510,276 of NC_086214.1, forward strand.
GTGTCATCACATTAAAAGTTGCATTGCTTATAAGTTAATGCTAAAACCCTCTGATGAGAACAAATAAGCTTAAAAATTACCAAGCCAGAATTCACCTTGCTTTTAGTGCTCTGGAAATACAAAGGCAATTAATTGAAGTTCAGATGCTGCAAAATTCCTGAAAAAAAAGTGCAGTCCATTTGAACTCCTGTCTGTCCTGGAGTGCAGAGACTTTTATCCTTTGGAAATTTTATTTCCAGCAACCTCAGCAGTTCTGAGGGGTGTCTCAGATTTAGCTGGGTGTGTATTCTGTTTACCATCTGTCAGAGCTGGGGCAGTTCTCTGCTGTCCATGGGGCAGTTGTTTCTTTATCTCTCCCACAGCCAACCCTCCCTCCAGCAGATCTCTGCTGTCCATGGCCACTGAGTGTCCCTGCAGGGCTGATCCAATCCCAGCATCCCATGGGGAGATGCTCCGCCCAGGGGAGGAGCCAAGCATTCCTGCCTGGATCCAATCTGAGCCTGGCACAGCACAGCAGCCTTTGCCCCCTGCACTGCCAGAGGAGCAGCTTTCTGCTGCCCTGCATGGCCAGAGGGAGCCCAGGCCCATCTGCAGCAGCCCTGGAGCTGCAGAGGAAAACTCTGCAGTGGTTTGTTTTCTGTTTTTGTACTATTGCCTTTGTATTTTTATTTTTCCTACTAAAAACTGTTATTCCCATATCTTTGTCTGAGAGCCTCTTAATTTCAAAGCTGTAATAATTCAGAGGGAGGGGGGTTTACATTTTCCATTTCAGGGGAGGCTCCTGCCTTCCTTAGCAGACACCTGGCTTTTCAAACCAAGACAGGGGGTCAAACAGAGCAAATGTGGGGGACACCTTGCCTTGGAAACTTGGAAGGGGATTGCCCAGGGGTGCTAGTCCAAACCTTTCTTTTCCCTACAGCCTCTTACAGGAAAGGTGACGTGCTGGAAAACAGCTGCCGCTCCCCATGCCTTGCCCTGCCTCACCTCACAGGTGAGGGCATGCTGGAACACTTGTTCATGTGCTGTAGCTCCCATCACTGTAAACAGGCTGAGCCATCCTTCAAAGGCTGTGTGGGAAGGTCTTAGGAAGGAAAACCAAGTAGCTGAGCAGCTCTGGGTATCACAACTGCAAATGTGAATTCCCTGGCCTGTGGCAGGAATAAAAGGCTCAGATAGGTGTGCTTCAAATTCAGGAATGTTTTAGGAACCATCACCCTGCTGTGTTCATGTTCCCAGTGCAGTCCCTGCCTATAGGCAGGTCCCACTGCAAGCCTGGCTGAGCCCAGCTGGTCTTGGGTTTCTGTGGTTGAAATGACTCCAAGGTGTTAAACAGACTTTTTTCCCAGCCCCAAGACCACAGAAGAAGTTGAGATTTGTTGGTTCTGCTTTTCAAGGTGGTTTATTTTCTCTTATCTATTCCATTCTTTCTCTGACCTGCTGAGATCTGTCCAGAAGGTCAGGTTGTGGCACAGTCCCTGCCCTTGGGGTCGTGTTGGCTTTTTATACTAAGAACTGTGTGTGCTTTATTTACAATAATTTTCCAACACCTATCACCTATGTTAGACAGTCTGTCTCTACTCTAAACCAGTCCAGAAGTGTCACCATCACAGCAGAAAATGGAGGACAAGAAGAAGGACAAGAAGGACAGGACATACCCAGATTCCTCCATCTTGAGCCCCCATTCTAAAACCCCAAAATTCTACATTTTCATCCTGTGACAAATTCACTATCATTCCACTCAAATTCTTGTGGCTTGTAAATCTTCACACAAAGTTGGTAATTGTTTCCATGGGCTAAGATTGAAGGCACAGGTGTTTGTGACTCTGTGCCAAGGTCTCTGAGCCCCTGCCAGGGTCTCAAATCCCCAGGGCAGCCAGAGCAATGTCCTGGGTCCCAACAAGCTGGTTCTGGGGGCTTAGAGCAGGTGAAGGACTCTGACAGTGAGTACAAGGCAGCTGAAAATGTCCTTCCCTGACAGCAGAGTCTGCCAACAGATCTCTGTCTGTAGAATTGTCAGGGCACTCCCAATGAAGGGAATGACTGGCATCTGACTCCAAGGCTTTGGAATGCTGAACACTCACTTTATTAAAACTATTTTACCTCATAACTATATTAAATAGAGATACTATCCTATACTATATCATCCTTACTACTAAGTGAAAAACTTGTGACTGCCTGCAGGCCTACAGTCCACACAGCTTGGACCTGATAGGCTAATTAACATAAACAATCTCCACCAGAATCCAATTACCAAATTCCTTCAGGTAAACAACCTTCACAACACATTCCACATGTGCAAAGCACCAGGAGCGGCAAGCAGAAATAAAAATTGTTTTCCCTCTGTGCTTCTCTAGGAAAAAACCTGAGAAAGAGGATGATGTGTCTCTCTGTTCAGAGATTGTGAATTCCACATCTGTCAGCTCCAAGTGCTGCAGTGTGCCGCCCCATGTATCCAACCATTGATTTAGGAAAGAGAAGCTCAAAGATGTCCTAAAACAAGCCTGGCTCAGCAAGGAGCAAGAAGCAAAGAGAATTCTGGGGTCACCTACCACTGACATCTCAGTGGCAGACATCCTGCCTGAGCCACCTGAGGAGAGACATCCTCCCCAGTCAATGGGTGATTCATGCCATCAGTCATGTGTTCTGGGAGGGGAATGAGTCACACTCTGAGCCTGCCAAGCTCTCCCAAGGGAGCCTGGAAGCATGATTTTCAGAGCAGTGGAATTATGTAGGCTAGGGCTGGGCTCTGGTTATCACAGTTACTGTTTCATCTACAAATCAAAACGGAGTAGCACTAATACAAAGCATCCCACTGACATCAGCAAAAGCAGCAAAACTACTGATTTCCACTCAGCACATGTCAGGCTGGATTGGACCTTGCAGCTCAGACTGGGATCCTTCCACAGAAACCACTAGCTCCCCCTTTGATGTGTGCTTATCTCCTGCTCTGTGCTGCAGAAGGAAAGGGAATCACCCCTGTTTGCATGTTGAGGTATTTGCCTTGCTAATGAAGATGGTGCATATTCACTTTTGATCTGCAGAGAAATGGAAAATGAAGAATTAAAGCAGATTCCCCCTCCACTAATATTGTCACTGAACATCACCAAGCTGTCTCCTGGCTGTGATCTCTGTGCCTGCTGCTGCCATAGGAGTTGGTTCTAGTTAAAAACAGCTCAGGCTGCTTGGCCCAAGGGATGCCTTGAGTTGTGAATCCCCCAGGGCAGCACTGCCCTGCCTGGGCTTGATGAAAATATTGCTGAATGCCCAGAACAGAGAAAAAATCCCCAAAAACCAGCATGTTTAAATCAACAGCTTCAGTGTTTGCTGTAAAACTGGATCCCAGTCAGAGGCAGAAAAAGGAAAAACCTGGCACACAGAGCATCCCTTCAGTCAGGACATCTTCCCCTCAGTGGGTCTGGGCCTGTGAGGTGGAAATAAGGTGTTGCTTGCCCAGATCTCAGGTGGTATGTACCCAGCACAGGCTGGTGGGTGACTGTGAGAGTCAGGGTGATTCAAGGGATAAACAACTGAAACAGAGCATGGACTGGAGACAGGGGAGCTCCTAAAACCCCCCACCTCCCTTTAATGCAGCATCTCCTGCATCTCCTTCATCTCTCCCAAATTGCAGAATAATATCAGAGAAAGCAGCAGAAATTGCTGTTGTTCCCTGGAACAGAAGAAATCAAATCCTTGGCCCGCTGAATTTCCTGGCTAAACTCACAAAAAGCAGGCTGTGACCCTAAAAACATTGAGGTCTGACATAAAGCATGTTAGTAGAAAAGTTTCCGTGGCAGCATGAACGGAGTGTACATCTGGGCCCTTGATCTGGGCCAAACCAAAGAGAAAGTGTGGATAAAAGAGGGTAAAGCCACAGAGGGACCCAGTGTTTGACAGAGCCACTGAAACAGGAGGACACACACAGGGTTCACAGGGTCACTGGGGACTGTAAATAGGTGTGTTGAACTCTGGGGTTTTGGTGTTTGTCACCTCTTCAGGCCAAGCTCTCCATCCTGTTCCCTACAGGAAACCATCCCTGGCCAGCCCCGTCCTGCTGTGCACATACATCCTCCCTCTGCAGTCAAACTCCTTTTATTGACTCCATCTGCAACGTGTGAAGGTCATTGCCTCACTTCACACGTCTCAGCAGGGCTGTATTTCCACATTTAGCCACTTCAGTTTGTCAATATTAACATCTGTGACTATTTAACACCTGCCACTGCTCCCAGGCAGGCGGGTTCAGCCCCCAGCCCCAGCCTGGCACCGGCTCTGCAGGGCAGGGCCCCTTCCTTACAATGGATATTTCTGCCCCCAGCGAGGGGGAGAGAAATGATGAGGAGGACTCCATCTCATCAGAAGGCTAATTAATTACTTTATTATACTATATTATTGTATCTCGGGTTTCTGTTGTTGAGATGACCCCGAGGTATTCGAAAGAAGAAGTTGAGATTCCTCAGCTCTGCTTTTCAAGGTTGTTTATTTTCTCTGATCTGTTCCATTCTTTCTCTGACCTGCTGAGATCTGTCCAGCAGGTCGGGTGGTGGCACAGTCCCTGCCCTTGGGGTACTGTTGGCTTTTTATACTAAGAACTGTGTGTGCTTTATTTACAATAATTTTCCAACACCTATCACCTATGTTAGACAGTCTGTCTCTACTCTAAACCAGTCCAGAAGTGTCACCATCACAGCAGAAAATGGAGGACAAGAAGAAAGACAAGAAGGACAGAACATGTCCAGATTCCTCCATCTTGCCTCTTGAACCCCCATTCTAAAACCCCAAAATTTTACTTTTTCATCCTGTGATTAATTCACTATCATTCTACTCAAATTCTTGTGGCTTGTAAATCTTCACACAAAGTTGGTAATTGTTTCCATGGGCTAAAATCAAAGGCACAGGTGTTTGTGACTCTGTGCCAAGGTCTCTGAGCCCCCTGCCAGGGTCTGGAATCACCCAGGGCAGCCAGAGCAATGTCCTGGGTCCCAAAAATTCTATATTACATTACATCTAAACTGACTCTGCCAAGCACTCAACTGCACTCCACTGCACTCATCTCGTGACTGTCAGCTGACAGTCCCAACACATACACACACACCTGGCCCTGACAGGCCAAGGAAACAAGCACCATCATTCTGGGTAAACAATCTCCATATTGCATTCTACTTTGGCACAAACACAGGCACAGCAAATGAGATAAGAATTGTTTTTCCTTTCTCTGAGGTTCAGAGAATGTGAATCTCAGAAGTATTCTTGGGAAATCGTGCCTTGCTTTTCTCTGTGAAGTTCTGCAGGAAATCCTGTTCTCCAGCGTTCCCTATTGCCCCACATCTGCTCCCCAAGCTCCTGGCCCCAAGAGGCAGAGCCCCAGTGCCTCATGTAGTGACCAGCAGTGATGGCTCTGCCAGAGCCCCAGTCCCATGGCATGTGCCCAGTCCAGAGCTGACTCTGAGCTCAGTCAGCAGAGAACAGAGCAGGCTTTAGGACTAAGGCTGGTGCTGGCCACTGAACAGGGCTTTGGCAGACAAACTGTAACTTCAGGCATTACTTGGACACTGCTGACATGGCCCAGCAAAGCCTCTTGCATTAACACAGGACAGCTGGAATGTCAGATAAAGTAAGAACTGGCTCCAGAGCAAACTGAGATGGTGCAATCCCACTGGAATCAGCTTTCATTTGCACCTGCCTGTGCATTTCCTGCTGTGACTGGGAGCAGAAATGCCCACAGAGGAGCTGCTGGAGAGGTGTCTCGTGGTTCTGCAGGCTGAGAAGTCCTGAGAAACACTGACATGCGAAGGAAGGCAGAACTAAACTGAATCATTTTGTTCAAAGCTCATCTGCCACTGTAGATCCCTGACTGCAGTCATGATGGTGGCATCTCTGGTAGCCAAGACAAAACCACAAAAACCAGAGTAAACAATACTGAGCAGATGCAGCTGTTTCCAAAATCCCTCTGGGACCAGCAGGGAAAATTCAGTCTCTCTGCTTCTGGGTTTCTTGTGCTGAAAAGGGCTCTTCATCTCTGCCTTCCCTTGAACTATGTGGGATTTCATTTTCTCATGAGTCATGTCTCATGGAAGCAGTGTCCAACTGGGACATCATTACAAAGCCTCATAACATTGCTTTTGTAGCAATTTCCCAGTAGAATAAAATTCACAAACTTCTATGTAATTAATAGTGTGGACAATTACTTACAGATTCTCCAAACCATGGCAACAAGCCAGCGCCAATGTCTTTAAAAGAGGTTTCAAGTATCAGTTTTCCACCTCTAAAATTCCCTCCCTCCTTTGACAAGACAAATATAATTACTGTTTATTTGCTTTACTTCAGGTAAAAATCCAGCAGTTTCCTATCCTTTTAAACAGCTGCCTTGAAATTCCACTGTTTGGTTAAAATCTGATTAATTGTTTAGAAGTTTTATGTCTATTCAGCTGTGCCTGGCTTGTGGGAATTTTACAGACTCCTAATTCTGTGCAGACAATATCCACTACAAACAGGAGTGACTGATCACCCTAAGAAACCAAGACAGTGCTTGTGGTTCTTCTCAGCTCCTAAAGAGGATGAGAAAGAAACTGGAAAGAGAAAAATGAGACAAAAATAAAAATAAAAGAATGGAAAGAGAGAAGGAGGAGGGAATGGAAGGGAAGGGGAAGGGGAAGGGGAAGGGGAAGGGGAAGGGGAAGGGGAAGGGGAAGGGGAAGGGGAAGGGGAAGGGGAAGGGGAAGGGGAAGGGGAAGGGGAAGGGGAAGGGGAAGGGAAGAATCCCCCCCTCTGTACAGCAGTGGAAGCTGCAGCACAGCCAGCTACAGCTAATGTGAAGAAGGTGAATCAAGATCAGCTTTTCAAGATCAGCAATTTCAAGATGAGCTTGGCAGGCTGATCTTGAAAGAAGCAGAATTTCAGCTCTCCTAAATGCCTTCTATTCCTCTACATCTTCCAGTGTCTCCTGTTACATCAGGGCCTTTCACAACACACAATATTGCCTCTGCTTTCTGCAGGAGCATCAAGGCTCCTCCATCTATGAGTTTATCATGCACTTCCTTTCCTTGCTCAGGGATGCCAGAGGGTCTCAGCTGTCCCACAGCCCAGGGAAACATGAGTGACACCCTCACAGTCCTGTGTTTCCATCAGGAAGGTTCCTCAGCTGTGTCCCAGGGCCTGAGGGAACAAGTGGGGCCTTGATTCAGACATCTGAATGCTTGAAGTGTAAAACTCTGGAACAAGAAGCATTATTACTGGCTACTATGAGGCACAGGTTAGTAATTTTAAAGACCAAGTAAGATTCTCTTAGAATCACTCCTACAATTCTCCAAGTGATGGCTAGAGCCCTGAAAAACTGAAGATGGAACAGGAAGGTTTTCACCAAATAACTGAATAATATGGAGACAAAAGAATTTCAAACTGTCAGTATGGTGAAGTTCAACACTGAAGAAAAAAAAAAATAAAATAAGAAAAATACTACTTTGGTAGTTCATGCACAGATTTTCCGAGGATTGGGAACATATGAAATAAAATCTGGCTTTCAGCATCTTCCTCTGCCTATTTCCCCTCACCTTGCTACAGCCTTCTGTTCTTGCTGGTAAATGTAAAAGAATAAATGTTTGAAAGATTTTCTCTAGAAACAGAGAAACATGAATTGGTACACAAATATGGCAATATCTTTGCAAAGATCTTCTAGAGTTTAACAATTCCTCTGTTCAGATTCCCTCCAAGTGGCCAGTTACCAGTTCCTACACCATCAAATATCCTCAAAAGGATGAGCAGCAGCAGGTTTTTGACAGACCACTCTCACTCACCCACCAGAAAACATGAAGCAATATGTGAGAAATGAAGTCAGATAAGCTTCCAGGCTGGCAAATATTTCAGATTTTACCTTGGAAGCAAACTCACTCCCACAGCAGCAGTAGCAGGTTTCAGACCACTGAGTATCTGCCTTTTAATCAAAGATTTCACCTCTTGTCTGGTAGAGCTCTCTTTTGACACTACTGACAAACAAGAGAGAGCACCTAAATACAAATGTCAAAACCAGTGATTAAAAGAAGGAGGAAAATCTTCAGAAGGAGATATCACAGCTGATGTTGAACTTGTCCTGACAGCAGCCCCAGCATCTCCCAGATGTCTTCCAAAAGAAGAGAGATGAAAAGGGAGAGAGTTTACAAGAGTCTAGGGGGTGATGGCATCAACTTTGAGCCAATTTTACCAGCCTGTGACAACTGACAAGGCTGTCCCAGGGCAGAGAAACCACTTCTGAAACCATGATAACACTCCAGTCTTCAAGGTAACCCAGAAAGAAACACCCTCCACAAGGCAAAAAGCCCCCCAGATTACAGGTACAATAAATTTTATAATGGAATGGTCTGGATAAGACAGTTCCAGTCTCAGTGGAAGGCTAATGAGTAAAAAACAACCCAAACATTTAGTCTTGCTGCAGTTTTGACACCTTAGAGGAAGGTAAAAACAGATTTTGTTTTCCTGGAAGGGATTGTTCCTGTGGGCTTCTCCAGATATATTGGTGTATCAGAGGTGTCACTTGCAAGACAGAATGTTCATTGAGTCCTCATTTCTGCTAGCTGCCCTCTCTTTACCTCCAAACTATTCCCAGCAGACTTTGATTTCCAGCACAGTCCTAATAGTTCATTTCACTCCAGAACTTTGCAGAGACCTCACAGCACTTTACAAAGAATTGTGCAAGAAATCAGCAGAGCCCTAATCCTGGCACAAACATCTCCAACAGGATCACAGCTAGGGAGATGACCAGGAATGTGTGTGTGGCACAGACAGATGCACCCAATCCTATTGTAAATGGATTGGGGGCCACTGATGAAGGCAGGAATGATGAGGAGGACTCCATCTTATCAGAAGGCTAATTTATTACTTTATGATATCATATTATATTAAAGAATTCTATAATATACTAAAGAATACAGGAAGGATATTTACTGAATGTTAAAAAGATAATAATGAAAACTCCTGACTCTTTCCAGAGTCCCCACACAGCTTGGCCCTGATTGGCCAAAGAGCGAAAACAACTCACAGCAGAATGCAATGGAACAATCACCTGTGGGTAAACAATCTCCAAACACATTCCACATGAGCACAACACAGGAGAAGCAAATGAGATAAGAATTGTTTTCCTTTTCTCTGAGGTTTCTCAGCTTCCCAGGAGAAAAATCCGGGGCAAAGGAATTTTTTTTCAGAGAATGTGAATGTCACACAATCCCAGCAGAAGAAGTACAAAAGGAAGAAATGTTCATCAGCACCAAAACATTGACCTGTCTGAGCCAGGAGCTGTGGCTTGTGATGGTCACAAAAGTGCCTGGATTTTGCAGTGGTTTGGGGTCTGATGGAGGGAGATATTCTCACACTGGTGGAGCAAGGAGGTGACTTTGGAGGGATTCATCCTGAATAATAAGATTCAACTTTGGTATTCCCAACATGCAACAAGAAGTGTATCAGAGTTTCCTGAGTAGGACATGGAAACAAGGAAATTAACTTTCATCATCTGTTATCTTCTATAAAAGAGGGAATAGAAGATGTGGAGTGACTACGGAAATACTTGCCCTTCCCAAGCACCAGATATCTTGTGCTGACAGGGGTGATCTTGGCAAAGGGAGAAAAATGGGGAAGATACTGGATGGAAATTTCATGGATGGATAATTTTTCTGCTTTAGCTTTTAATGTGTCCCTGCCTCTTGTTTTCAGCTAGCAAAGGAATTCACTTGGACATCCAAGAGGGAGAGCAGACACTTCCAACTGGAGAACATGCCAGCCTAAACTGGACATAAGAAATCTTAACCTAAACTTTTCTAAATGCCCAGTGATTTCAAATTAGTGATGAATTTTGAGGTTAAAAAGGCATCTTTGGTGGATGCTCAGTGTAGTCATCTAAAATCAAACCACATCAAAGTGTAAGCATGACAAGTCATCAGAGGTAAAAATAAGGCCCCTGGTTTTGATCACTGCACAGCCACCCTGCAGGAAATTCTGCATTTCACCTATTGCCCAGACACACAGAGAAACAGGACAGCCATTAAACTTGCAGTGAGCAGAATTTGCAAGGGCTTTGCCAAAAGCATGTCATGAATTAGTAATCCACAGCAGAAATCAGAGCGCTCGCATTCCCTGAGAGATGAAAGAATGGCTGAAAGTTGTGGCAAAATGCCTTCCTACTTCAAAATGCTCTGCAGCAGGGAAAAAAGGACAAAAAGAATATGGACAAATTTTCCTGAGCAGTGTGTTCCCTTTGATCAGCTGTGTGAGGCAGTAAATCCTGTATGCACAAGTACATGGGCACTAATTGAATCAGCTGTGTGCTTTAATAATTGCCATTGACTGCAGAGGCTTTCAGTGGGTATTTTCTCAGGACCCCTTTCCTCAGCATATCCCTTACATTTCTTGTCTTATTTACTCACATTTCAATTTTAAATCCTGCCATTGGTAACATGACAGCAGTGCTTTCATGAGCCTGCCTGGGCCCAGGGAAGGCTGTCAGAGTGAACAGGCTGATCCCAGGGAAAGGGAGGCTGATTAAAAACCTCATTGTGTCAGCCAGGCAATCAGCTGTTCATTATCCTATGACACATGACTACTGAAATGAAACATTCACATATTTTAAACTTGAGAGATTTGTACTTTAATATAATTATTTTTGAAAGATTCTTCATCAGAAAGGTTAATAAGAGCAATATAGGTTAATAACAGCACTAAGGCAGCTGACATAATCAGATAATTGACCTTATTGATATGTTAAGTGCCCTATGCTTCACCTTGGGATGTGTGACTGCTCTCCACAGTCAATTATCTTATAATGATGCCTGCTTCTTAAGGTCTTATTGCCTGAATATTGGACTTCATCCAAGGTTTTTGGTGCATCCCCCTTCCTTCTCCTGCAGGATTTCTGCTCCACTTTCATCTAAGAACTGTGCTAACATATTACAGGCACTTTTCATAAATACACTGATTCAGTCTCATCAGTGGCTTATAAATTCAGTTTCCTCCAGCAAGACTGGAGTGATTCCTGATGTCTCCCTGCAGCAGGACTGGCTTTTCCCAGGCGTGGGGTGCCTGCAGTGCTGCTGGGGCTCCTGCCCATCCCAGCAGAGAGGGGCAGCCCTCCAGTGGGGCACAGAAGGAGGACATGTGGTGTGGGAGCCTTGCTCAGAAACCCTCCTGGGATTCCTCCCTGGAACAAGGCTGTTTGCTGAGGCTGCTCTGCAGATTCAAAATGACCCCATTGCTTTTATACAACATCAAGAATAAGGAAAAAGCTGTATCTGCCTGAAAAGCAACAGCAATTGCCCCACCCTGATTTTTCCTGCCAGGCAGGTGTTGTGGCTCTGCTCAAACATCTAATTCCACACTGACTGTGTGTGCCTGCTCCAGATTGTGCTGAAATGCCCAAATTCAGCACAGGCCTGGGTGGGAGTGGGGCTGGTTGGTGGAGCAGAGGGAGCCTGTGCTGGCTCTGCAGGGCAGTGTGGGTCTGGCTGTCACCCCCAGCCAGGAGCACTGTGCTGGCTGCTGCTGGTACTGCCACCTGTCACAGCACATGCCACAATACACAGAGCATCATTGTCGGATTAAGCCCTTTTCCAACCCACAGATGGGGCAGCTGAGAGGTGTTTGAAAAACTTTTATTCCATTTCCAGTCTCATGTGAAGGGTGAGAACATACAGATGTTATAATTCATGTCATAACAAGCAGAAGCCAACTATTTCCTAATTACAATACACTATAAACATTTCTTGGCCTATCAGCTTTAGCCACACCACACTATAAATGCCTTAAAGCTAATTATCTAAAATTACCCCTGGTGGGTCCCACTACAATGCATCTTTCATAGTTCTATTTCTCCAAAGAATCCAGTCTTATTTGCAAGGCAATCCTTTGAAACTTGCTCCCCACATATCACCACACAATTTCAGAAATCTTCAACCCATACAGTGTCACCACACCACTTCAGAAGGCTGCAAGCATCTGTCCTTCTGGTTCTTTAGCCCAGCCTTTTACACCCCTCATGTTCATGCATTGCACTGTGTGCCCTCTGTTCCCTGTGTGATTGCTCAGCACCCCTGGGCACTCTCATTGCTCTCAGTGCTGCTCACCTGCTGCTCACAGCTGGACCCACTGGGGATGAGGCTGGGCCACAGCCCCACTGCCAGTGACCCCAAACTGTGCCTGCAACACAGCCCCATCCCAATGACCACAAACTGTGCCTACAATACAGCCCCATCCCAAACTGTGTGCCTACAGCCACCTGCCCTTGTTGGTGGCAAGGAGAAGCAGGAGAGGTGAGCTGGGCACGAGCTGCCCTGCCCTGGCACATGCCAGCCCTGCTGCACACAGATGGGTGTGAAACACCACCACTGCCTCAGCCAGGGCAGGTCCTCCTGCTTCTGAAGCAAGGAAATCACTGAGGACCTGTTAGTGGCAACAGAGCTTGTGATAGATGAGTAATGGCATGGCTGACTCTCACAATTAAATGGCAAATATCCTGTATATATGTTAGGAGCAGCTTTATAGATTTATAGTTGTTTTTTCCCCCCCTTGTGCTGTTCTCAGGGGTGCCCTGGGTCTGGGACATTTGGGAGGGTCACTCGTTCCTGTGGCAGCCCCTGAGCTCCAATCAAGGTGTCAGGCAGGGATCTCCAGCACTGGGCAGGGCAGGAGGAGTCCATGGACAGAACGTTGGGGGAGCTAAAGGGTTAAAAGGTGAAACCTCCATGGGGTGGGTGAGCACATGGTGGGAAAATCCTCTGCTCCTGGTGCTGAAATATTTTCTCTATTCAGTCATCTATTGTATTTTTTGATAAGGTTTTAATAAACCTTTTAAATGTTTTGGAAGTGAGTATCATTTCTCACAGGATCATTAGAAGGGGCCAGTCCAGAGCTGCTTCTGGGTCTTCCAGCTGGCTCCCCTGCCCAGCTCCTGCTTTAGAAATCCTTCCTTAACCTCGCTGTGCTCATGCCCACACAAATGCTGCTTTTATCTCAAGGGTGGCAAAATTAAGTCACAACATACCAGAGAGTCATAAAATTTTGGATATATTTGGGGTTCTTTTTCCTTGAAGCAAAGTGGGTGTGACGGTGTTCACAGGGGTCTGAGGTTGAGGGAAGAGACGAGGATCTGACTCCATGTTTCAGAAGGCTTGATTTATTATTTTATGATATATATTATATTAAAACTATACTAAAAGAATAGAAGAAAGGATTTCATCAGAAGGCTGGCTAAGAATAGAATACCAAAGAATGATAACAAAGGTTTGTGGCTCGGACTCTCTGTCCAAGCCAGCTCGCTTTGATTGGCCATTAATTACAAACAACCAACATGGGCCAATCACAGATGCACCTGTTGCATTCCACAGCAGCAGATAATCAATGTTTACATTTTGTTCCTGAGGCCTCCCAACTTCTCAGGAGGAAAAATCCTAAAGAAAGGATTTTCCATAAAAGATGTCTGCGACAAGTGGGCATCAGTGGGCAGGAAGATTTTGGAGGTGAAACAGGAAGGCCTGAACTTGGAGCTCCTGGTGTCTGAACAGTGTCTGTGATCCTGGCTCTGCCTTGTGCCTTCATTCCCCCTCTCTATCTGCCCCCTCATCTCCTTTACCAGCCTGGGCACGCTCTAAAACCTTTCATTCCCTCAACAATGAATATTCTTATCACCTAATGGGCTTAAAATTGGGATGAAATTCAGCTGAAAGGCATTGGGTAATTTTGTGCAAGGCTGGGTCTGAATCGCCACTTCAGAGCAATGTGGAGAGAGAGATTTACTCTGAACCACTGGGAAAATGAGGGTTTTGGGGAAGCCATTATTTCCCAGGCATTTTTCAGTTCTTCCCCAGCAGGCCTTTGAAGCACTCTGCAGTGTTTTAACCTCTCACTGATGGAAATGGCAGGCCAGCCTAGTGCTGCCCTGCAGTTTAACAAATGCTGCAATGGAATGGCTTGGTAGCCTCTCAGGCAGGACCCTCCAGCAGCAATCTGTTGTGCTCCAGGCTTCTCACAGACTTCAGAAATGAAGGATTGCTCTGCACTATTTATTAGTAAACCTGTTCTCTGCAGTTCTACCTGGTGGGACTGCTCTGATCATCATAATTCAAGAAATAAAATTTCATCTGTGTGAGCTGGTATCAGTTAATAATTTAACAGGGATATCTTTACAGCAGCTTCAGCCCAGTAGTGCAATTAAGTTGCACAGGCAGGGTAACTTCCATAATCTCAGGCACTTTGAAAGCTTTGGGGATGGACTTGCTGAAATAAAATTGCCTCATCCTGGCACCAGTGCCTTCAGAAAGACAATTCAGGGCTGTAGGTACCTCCATGAGACAAAGAATAAAAACACAAAAGGTGGATCAGGCCAGAGCAAACCACACCAGCCTGGGAAATGCTAAAATAATTTCCAACTAGATTTCTGCCTGACAATCTGCTGCCTGCAGGGCAGTGGACACGGCCATTAGATGTGAAGCCACTCCAGCCATCAAGGTCCCCGTAGTTCCCTTCCAAAACTGGCTTTTCATTTTCAGGGACAGAGGACAGATGGTCAGCTTTAGCTTGGCACTGTCCCTCTTACCTTTGTTTTTCCTTTCATTCATTTTTAATCTACCACCCTTAATACCCCACACTGGGAATGTCTGGGAAAATGGAGATGTCTGTGATTAAAGCAATGAGGAAGAAGGGAGCCAACAGGATGCTTTAAGTGCTTTCCAGCTCATATGGAACATATAACACCAGGTGATCACATCTGGTCTAGGCAGAGGAGTCATGATGGCAGGAGAGGTTACACTTGTGCAATATGCTTTAGAATTTGCAGAAAAAGACACCACACACTAACAGACATCCACATTTTCAGCCCTCTCCAGTGACCAGGATTTACAGTCCTTCCCATAACATTATCTATTAGTAGCCACAAAGCACCCAAGCAGAACTAATGGGTTTAAAGCAACCAAGAAAAAATACCAGCTCAGAGGAACAACTTTTTTCCTGATCTATCCAGAAAAGGGAGATGGGCCCTGTTAAACGCATCACCCCAGTGACGCACAGAGGGACTCACCTGGCCAAACCAGGTTTCAGGGCAAACTTGTTCCCTTGACAAGTTAAAATATTAAGTGAAAATATCCTGCTGCTGTAGCTCTGCTCTGAACAGGATCCTCAGGAGTCAACAACCTCCGTAGTGTGTGCTGGGCACTGAGGCAGGGGTGTGAGTGTTTGGCACTGTTTGAAACCTCTCACATCACCACTGGGGATGTGGATTTGGCCAGAAAAAGTTAGTGCCCAGCAACTCCATAATAACCTCCAGTGGTTGTTGTGCACAGACACAGAGGGAGAATCCCTGACAGTTCAGGCTGGGGAGAGAGAGCAAGTAGAGACAGTCTGCCCTCCTTCTATGAACACAAGGTTGGCTGTACCCCTTTGCATATGAACTGCATACCCATGTGTGGCATTCACATCCTCTGGAAAAATCCCTTCGCCCAGGATTTCTCTCCTGGGAAACTGAGAAGCCTCAGAGAAAAGGAAAACAATTCTTATCTCATTTGCTTCTCCTGTGCTGTGCTCATGTGGAATGTGTTTGGAGATTGTTTACCACAGGTGATTGTTCCATTGGATTCTGTTTTGAGTTGTTTTCACTCTTTGGCCAATCAGGGCCAAGCTGTGTCGGGACTCTGGAGAGAGTCAGGAGTTTTCATTATTATCTTTTTAGCATTCAGTAAGTATCCTTTCTGTATTCTTTAGTATAGTATAGTATAGTATAGTATAGTATAGTATAGTATAGTATTCTTTAATATAGTATAGTATTCTTTAATATAATATAGTATTCTTTAATATAATATAGTATTATAAAGTAATAAATTAGCCTTCTGAGAACATGGAGTCAGATTCATCATTCATTCCTTCATTGCGGCATTCCTGCAAATACAATACCCATGCATGTTCATAACCTTTCCATATAAGCTGCAAGGTAATTAAGAACCTGATTGACTTTTTAGACACTGAAGGTAAGCATTTTGAAGAGCTCAGGGGTTGGGTGTGCTGTAATGAATTAAATTGATAGGTGCTCCCAGCAAACCCAGACACTGTCAGTGAGCAGCTGTGGGGCTCCTCTGCCCCAGGGCAAGTCCATCTGCAGAAGGATGGGATGTGCAAGATGGCTTTGTTGTTGTCACTCTGTCCCTTCTGATGCTCATGCGGGATGCTGAGCAGAAACAGGCTGGGGCCACTCTGAGTAGCACTGAAAACCCCATCTTTTCTCTTTGGAACAGCCAAACTAAGACAGCTCATGCTGTTTCAAACACCAACAGTATTGCTGAGCTTGCAGGAAGTACTGGCAAGCTCCAGCAAAATTCCTGGGACTGTCTGGAGCTCACAAAGGGGAAAACCTTAGTAAGGCAGAGACTTTTATTCCACACAATCGATTCCTCTGGTGAGGTGGAGCTTCTAGAGAAATCATGACCATGGAAAGCCAGTGGGCAACAGATCACTCACAAGGAGAAGAGTGGAATAATGTCCTGATCTAAATTATTTGTACATTGTCCCCCCCAAAAAAAGAGCCTCCAAGATGAGCTAAACCCTAATCAGACACAAAGGAAACCTGTGAACATCCTAATCCATGCAGAACACCACATCAGACACCAGAGAATCAAAAGTCAGGGCATAAATCCCTGAGGAGCAGCTTCAGCATTTCCCCTGCTGCTTATGTGTTGGGTTCAGAGCAGTGAGAATCTTTTGAGCAAGGACTCCCACCTGCCTGTTTCACTGCATCAACTACCAGGACATTTGTGACAGCATCCAAATAATACATAGCAGTGATTAATAAATAATCCATGAAACACAGCACAAACTGCACTGAATCAATTTCCTGTCCCAGAGCTCTACAGCAAAGCCAACACTTGCAACTGCATTACAGAAAATATATTATTTGTACAAAAGTTGAAAAATACTGCTGTCATAATTAGATTTTCCATTAGGCTTGTGTGGCATAATTAAAAGTGTAATTTCTCTGTAAGCACATAGCAGTGCTCTAGGAAAAGGGTGTCAGAACTTATTAAGGGCATATACAGGTACTTTAACAAACCACATAAATTGATTAAGTACTAAATTAGGCTGTGGAGTCTAATTGTTTTGAACAAATACCTACTTGCTGCCTGTGAAAGGACACATTGCCTTGCCTGTTGGAAAATGCAATTTATTCCAACAGGCAATAAAATTACTAATTTTACCCATCAGTAATGCCATTCTCGGCTCCAGGTACCCAAATGTGTCCTGTGGACACCACAGAAGCCTCTTGCAGATAGCAAAAGTACCTGAAGAAGTCAGATGAAAGTAAGAGCTTGACAGGTTTGTGCCCTGTCCCCCTGCAGCTCCAGATGATCCATGGATCCCCTTTGGGACTAATTTGCCCTCAGCAGACTGCAATAACTTCTCCTGCCTTTGCAACGTCCTGGCTAAGTCCCTGTGTAAATTTCCCACTGAGATTTGGATGGAGGACACAGGAGTTGGGTCAGATGAGCCTCTCTGAAATCCACACCTGCTATTATTAGCCAGATTGGGCATGTTTTTACTCAAGCAGGCAGTTGTGGTTTGTGTGAGTCCAAGATTTAGTGATCTGCTTTTCACAGGCACGTGACACCCTCAAATCCTTAAAAAGCCTCGGAGGAGCCTCTGAGGAAAACCCTATGGGTTTGTATTTCCAGGAAGGAATTCTGCATTCTCTGGGAACTCCTAAAGCAGCAGCACTGGAACAATGAGCTGTGCAGCCCCTCAGGAGGGCTCACCCAGCTCCCACTGACTGGCTGCCACCACAGCAGCCCAGCTCTGGAAAGGGGACAGGCAGGGGCTGGCACCTGATGCAGCTGCAAGGATACATCCATTGCTGTATTTGCAGGGACCCCCATGGCAGGAAGAAATGATGCATCTGACTCCATGTTCTCGGAAGGCTAATTTATTACTTTATTATACTATATTATATTAAAGAATACTATACTATACTAAAGAATACAGAAAGGATACTTACAGAATGCTAAAAAGATAATAATGAAAACTCCTGACTCTCTCCAGAGTCCCAACACAGCTTGGCCCTGATTGGCCAAAGAGTGAAAACAACTCCCAGCAGAATGCAATGGAACAATCACCTGTGGGTAAACAATCTCCAAACACATCCCACATGAGCACAACACAGGAGAAGCAAATGAGATAAGAATTGTTTTCCTTTTCTCTGAGGCTTCTCAACTTCCCTGGAGAAAAATCCTGGGAGAAGGAATTTTTCCAGAAGATGTGAATGCCACAATCCACCTGTCCTGTGCTGTCCCAGCAGAACTTGAGGAGCTGGAGGAGAGAGCACAGCTTCCCAACATGAACTTTAAAATAGAGTTGATGAAAGGAAAAAGGACCTGTCAGTCTGGGAAGGTTTGAACCAATAAACCTCATTTCCCCAGTATACTGATTTCCTACTGTTGTGCTTGCATAAAGTCATCTTAGCTTTTGCTGCTAATAAATGGGAAGACAATCTGACCCAGCCTGTTCATTGACAAGCTCTGCAAAAGAAACCTCAGGAATATTTTATTCCTCCCACATTAGGAACGTACAGAACATACAGAGAAATTTACCATCACATAATGATCCCTATTATGCAAAGCAAGGCTGACAAAATTTCCATCATTACATCCCTGACAAGTACTCAGAACTGCGGGGGCTTGCAGGCTTTCTTCTGAAAGAAAAAAGACCTGCAAAGTAGTTTTAATGTCTTAAATATGGAGTAGGAACTTCATCCTCTCTCTATTCACAAACACCTTAAATACATCTCCTTCCTTCACAGCTCGTTAATCCCTACTCCTCTGCACTTCAGACATTTAAATTCTTTCCACAGATCTAACACAGGAGAGGTGTTTATATCATGTTTAATCAGCACTCACCAGCTCTGAACACCCCTCATGACCTTTTCAGTTACTGAGTGACCAAAGATCATTATGGGATCAACCAAGCGAGGACCTTGTGGGAGCCTAAAGCCCTTGTGCCATTACCAAACCACAATCCTGACACATTTCTCCTGGTTTTGCATCCAAAAATGCCCATCAAATGGTTCCATTAACATCAAAACACTGATTAAAGTCCTGAACCTGAAGGATAAGCAGTGAATTAGCAGCTTTGCTCAGTTTGATGCTGTTTTAGGGTGCAGATTGGATCCAGTGCCTCTCTGGTTGGAGGCTCCAGAGGTGCCAGCCCTGACCCCAAATGACACTGAGGTGATGTGCTCTGCTCACTGGTGTGGGCTGCACACACAGAGTGACATTCCAGGGCCATCTCATCCTCCTCACTGGAATACCAACACAAGGAAAAACCCAGAGAGGTATGAGGAGAGAGCATGTGGGGCTCACAGGCACAGCACCCACTGGCTAGTTTGCCTTCTATGAGAAACAACTGCTCACTTTTAAAATTATAAAGTTTATTAAACCTTAACAAAAAATACAACAAAAGGACTAAATAAGGAAAAATTCCGTGCTGGGAGCCCCTGTGACTATCAGCCTCATGTTGGTGTTCAAAATGGATGCTCCACCTTTTTTACCCTTAGCCCCTCCTAAAGTCCTGTCAGTGACTCCTTCCCTGCCACCCAGGGGTGCAGATCACTTTCTTACACCTCGATTTGGGCTCAGCTGTTGCCACAGTAACAACCCAACCCTCCCAAATGCCCCTGTGTGCCCAAGGCCATCCCGTGATAACAATCAATGCAAGGGGGAGGACACATTGCAGTGACACAACTGTGCATCTACAGAGCTTCTCTTAACACACACATAATGTTCACCCTTCACTGTGACAGCCACCATCTCGTTTCCCATCTGTAACACTTCCTTGCCTTTTTTTTGTCCTTTCTGTGCATTCCCCTCCTACCTCAGATCTGCATTCAGATCTGCCCTGATTTCCTTCTCTCACAGATTTCCTTCTCTCACAGATTTCTTTCTCTCACAGATTTCTTTCTCTCCCTGATTTCCTTCTCTCCCTGATTTCCTATCCCACTGTAGCTATCCAGACCCCCCCAAGCTGGGGTTCTTTGCCCCTTTGCAGCCCCCCTGCCCATTTTCCTTCCATCTGAAGCTGAGCAGAGGAAGGAGCAGAGCTGTGGGTATTAATGAGCATCACTCAGGGCTCCTGCTCCCAGCACTCTCCCTCTCCCATGTGGTGGGCCGGGGCACACGTGAGCCCCAGAGCAGCAATTAAGGGATTTTAGGAGCAGAATGCCCTCACAGGGCATCAGCAGATTGACACATGGTATTTCTGCCCAATAATGACTGTCCTGAAATGTATCGGGTCTGTGTGCTGCTGTGTTTCCAGCAATTTGTGAGAACTGTTCAATGTGTAGCCAGCTGGAATGCACAACAGCACATAATTGTTCTATTACTGCAGACTTCAATTGTTTCTCTTTTATTCATTAAATGGGCATTTATTGGAAGAAAGGTCCTTTTTTTAGATTGCATTTTTACACAGCTCTGGATTGGACTTGCCAGGACTGAACAAGAGCAGGCCTTCCCTTTTCTCACTGTGCTCTCCGAAGGAAAATGGAGAGTACAAACACTGGAATTTTTGTGTGTTTTGTTAAAATGGAGATGTTGAAAGCCTTTTACATTCTGCGCTGGAACAAAAATGAAGCATTTTGAAATGCTGCATGGGAGTCAAGGCAGAAGGCCACCCACGCTGGCTGTGGGAGAGGGGAGAGCAAGGGCAGCCTTGGGCATCCTTTGGAGCAGGAAAGCACCCGAGGACTCAGGGAAAGGAGGATTGCTATTGTGGGAAGCCACAGGGCAGGGGAGAACACCAGCTGCCTGGAGATTACAGTGCCAGGAGTCATCAGGACTGAACTGCAGCCCCAAGAGGGTGCCCAGGTGGTGATGTGGATCTCTGGTTTGCACCAACAGTTCCTTAGCAGGCCAGGAGTTTCTTAACAAACCCCAAAACCACCCCACTCAGACTTAAAAAGTGCTGTAGAACTTACTGTGCCATCTCAAGAAGTGTTTAAGTGTTTCCTGTTTAAGCAGCATTGTCTTGATTTCAAATAGATTTTAATATTTTACAGAATACAAGGGACTGAATCCAAACCCAGGAACCCCAAGGCTGAGGTTCCTAATTCCTATTTCAGCTGCTGCTCCCCCAGTATTAGGTGGATCTTTTAACCTGTCCATTCTGGTCAGACCACACTATTGGCCAGCCAAAACTGTCCTGCACTTCACTCTGCAACAACAACAAAAAAAAAGCCTAACATTAAAATGTAAAAAAAAGCCTCAAAACCTTAAATGCACATGTATATACAGTAAAATGCATATACCGGAGGAAATTCCCCGTGCTCTCCTGACTTTTCCTTAAGCTCTTGAAATGTGAAATGGCCCTTAAAAAAAGAGAAAAAGCAAGACGTAATTGTTTCCTGTGCAAACCTTGTGCCAGACTTTATTTTTATGGGCTGTATTTATTGACTTTAGCTATTTTTCCAGTATGCTGCACAGTGTTAGACTTGGCAAGGAATCCTACAAAGTGAAATAACATCTCTGAAAAAGTGGGAATTCTCATTGTTTGGCATGGTCAAAGGAAACTGCAGCCAAGCAAACTTATGACCTTCTCTTTTGTCAGACTCAAATCCAGGCCAGGCCAACCACTAGCTCAGACTCTTTATTCCTCTTAAGTCACCAGAAAATCCAAATTTGAAGGCAGATCCAACACCTAAGTGAAGCCCCATGTGCTCTGCTACACATTTC
This sequence comes from Melospiza melodia melodia, assembly GCF_035770615.1. NCBI lineage: Eukaryota > Metazoa > Chordata > Aves > Passeriformes > Passerellidae > Melospiza > Melospiza melodia. The sequence continues at coordinate 5,532,001 of NC_086214.1, forward strand.
CACAAGCTGCTGTTTACCAATAAGACACCCACTGTATTCACAAGGTGCCCCCCAGACAAAGGAGGGAATGATGAATCTGACTCCATGTTCTCAGAAGACTAATTTATTATTTTATTATACTATATGAAAGAATACTATACTACACTAAAGAATACAGAAAGGATACTTACAGAATGTTAAAAAGATAATAATGAAAACTCATTATTCTCTCCAGAGTCCTGACACAGCTTGGCCCCAATTGTCCATTGAGTCAAAACAACTCACATGAAACCAATGAAACAATCACCTGTGGGTAAACAATCTCCAAACACATTCCACATGAGCACAACACCGGAGAAGCAAATCAGACAATTATTGTTTTCCTTTTTCTTTGAGGATTCTCAGTTTCCCAGGAGGAAAATCCTGGGTGAAGGGATTTTTTCAGAGAAAACGTGAATGCCACAGACACCCAGCATCACCAGGAGCCATGAGTGAGTTGATTGCACCTGTTTGAGAGCTGGGTCTTGCTGTGCCTGTCAGCTCCAGGCACTTGCTGCACTTCCCAGGATTCTGCAAGCATCCAAGACAGATGTCTCCAAAGCAGTCAGGAGAGTCCCACAGTACACACTGAAGAAGAGAGAAGACAACTGAAGAGATTTATGCTGGATGGAATGACAAGCTCAAGAGTTTAACTGCACATGGCATTTCTGGAAGCTTGCCAGCCTCCAAGTTTAGTGTGTTTTGTGTACTTCACTCATAAATGTTTATTGTGACAGGTAAACACTTGTTTTGAAAGCTTGCAGGCATACTATTAAAACAGAAGTGTTCCTGACATAGTCAAGCTGTGCTGTCAAATGTTTATCTTTTGAATGATGAATGCTGGCTTCCCTCTTTGTTCCTCTCAGTGTGCAGGGAACAGATCTTAACAGTCTCTCCCAACTTGTTCGGGCTCATTTCACCTGGGGCATGGCTGGCACTGCTGGCTCAGGAGCAGCCCTGGAATCCCCAGATGCCCATCAGTGCAGGGGATCCAGAGAATAAAGGAGGAACAACAAGTTGAGACAGGACCATCTCAGTGCCAGCTCTGTCTGCAAAGGCAAATTGAGCTTTAGAGACCAGAGTTCAACAGAAAGGGCTATTTCCAGAGCTTAGAGTATCTCAGAAACACATATTTCTCAAGCCACATTCTGAAGATTTAAGCTAAGTAAAAATCTTAGAAGCAACTGTAACAAATTTTTCACAAAAGTATTTTTTACTCTGTTTTTTTAAGTAATAAGCTAGGAAATCTGGAAGCATTTAAGTCACAGTATTGGATGTATACATAGCCCATGAAACTGCAGACAGTCATAAAAGCTATTGGCAAAAATGAACAAAGAGTCTTATGGGTGAGAATTAAAATTCTCCACTTGGTGCAAATATGCCTTCTACAGAACTAGCAGAAAAGCCTGTGAAAAAAAAAGACAGTAATTTCTGTGTATCTCAGTGTAATTGCACATGTTAAAAGGCTGTGGAATTCAGCAATGATCCCATGGGCTTTCAAGTGGATTTCAGATATTTCACAGTGTGTCAGTTATAGATTGAGATGTAAGACTTTGGGGAAAGCAAGTACAATCTTTGATTAGATGAAATAGCATCAGATTTCCATGAAAATGCAAATGTTTAATGCATTCATTGCTAATGCAGCTCTGCTGCTTCTTTGTTCTGCTGCAGAGGTACTTCAGTCATGGGTTTTCTGACCTGCAATGGGGCCAATTTAAGCAGCACCACTGTGACAGTTCCCTGCTGGGGGCACAGGGATGACAATGAGAATCAATGATTTATCACTGACTCAGGAAATCAGCCTTACACACTGTGTAAGCCCTGGAATACCCACCACAGGAGGCATCAGAAATGATCCTCTCACCCAGGAGCTAGAGGAGGATTGAATATTTGTCAGTATACTGAAAATACTAGGGTTCACAGAAACAGAACACCCCAAAAACTGCTTGCAAAATGGTGTTAAACAGCAAAGTGCAAGTGCTTAGACAGCATCTAATTACAAGGGCAAAAGAAAAAAATTACTCTCCTCACAAACCTGTACATTGTGTAAGCCCAGCTTACTGCACAGACTTACAGAAAGGCTCACTCACTAAACCAGGCTTTTCCAGCAGACGGTGGAATTAGGACTTTATGACCTAGAGAGACCCACAGGAAGGATGCTGAGATGCTTGAGTGCATCCAGAGGAGGCAACGAGGCTGGAGAGGGGCTGGGAACAAAAACCCTGAGAGGAACCACTGAGGGAGCTGGGGAGCATTACTATATTACTATATTACTATATTACTATATTACTATATTACTATATTACTATATTACTATATTACTATATTACTATATTACTATATTACTATATTGCTGTATTAATTGCTATATTACTGTATTACTGCTGTGAAAGTCTAGTCAGTTCAAAGGGCAAAAGTCATGTCTGATAACAATCCTAAATCATTGTTCAAAAAAGTCTTGTCCGTTCCAAGGTTTTAATTCAAAACCTTTTTCTATGTCTATACCTTCATCTACCATCTCTGAGAGATTTCAAGAACTCTGTGAATCAGCAGGGCCAGTTCTGAGCATCCTGCCCACTCTGGACCTGAAGTTTGTACACAAACAGGCTGCCCACAAAGGGGTTCCTCTCCTTCCTTCCCCCAGCTTTAGTGATCACCAGAGTGAGCTATTTCATCCTTTTTCTCCTAGTAAAAAGTGTCCTGTGTCCTGTGCAAACTGAGTGACTCTCCCAGCCAGGAGCTAACGCTGACTATTGCTTTTGTCTTATCAAACAAAATCTGCGTAAAAAGGGCAGTAATAATAATAATAAAAAAAAAAAACATTAAGAGTCACACAAGACTTGTTAAATGATTTAAATCTTCATAATGTATAGCATTTTCCTGGTAATTAAGTTGGAACATTGAGCTGGGCCAAATCTTTACTACTGTTAGATAGCACTTCAAATGCTCCCTTGCACACTTAGAGGGTTTTTTTCCTACCACAGCCCTGACAACCAAAGGCAGGTTCCTTCAAAAGTGCAGGAATTGCTTCCCATTGATGGAACACAGCAGCACAAAGTGCATTTCACACTCACCTTTCAGCACTTCAGGAGTAAGAAGAAATCTGGCTGGAACATGGCACCTCTTTGTCAAAAAAGGAACAACAAACTCAGAAGGAGAATGTGAGAGACAAGAAGAGCTGTATTTTTATATGAAGTGGGCAGAAGAGGAGGTAGCTGGTCTCTGCTCATGCCTCCATTTTATTTTTTCTAAAGTTAGCACTGAAGATTGTTTCAAGAGAAAGCCCTGACCTGCCCTGGTAACAGACTGTGTCTGTAAACAAAGATCAATGATCATTCCCATTTTAATTTCCAGTTCTTCTACCCTTTCCCTGCCATTTTTGCCCTCATATTTATCTGCTCTTGGCTTACCCATTCCAGCTGTTGCTCTCAGCTGTTTCTTCTCTCCTGCCCTCTCAGCATTCAATTACACCCAGCTACCCCACCCAACACATTCCTTACAAAACAATTATTGTGGGAAAAGCCTGCTGCCCACACCCTGCTCAGATGGGAGATTTATCCCATGCAGTGGAGGATCCCCATGCCCATCACACCTCCATAACCATCCCCTTGCCCAAAAGCCCTCCCAAACGGCCCAATTTAGGCTGCAATCATATTTAGTATTTGTTTTAAACACAACCAGCATTGCAGGGCAATCCAGGAAAATCCAGAGAAATCCAGGTAAATAGTGATGAACACACATCACCTTTGCAATTTAGGCAGCCAACCTGCAAAGCCCTTGGAGGTTAATTGCCATTGCTAACTCCTACCTGGCAAGGGAAAAAATATTTAGATGTTCAGTAAAGGCTTCAGGTGAAGCCTTCAAAAACTTAAGGCTAAACAAAAAAAAAAGTCTCAAAATTTAGGTCTATTTGAAAAATCCTCCCTGGCTGGCTTCATATATCATCCAAGCTGAAACTGTTCTGGTGATATATTATACATGGAGACTGCACTACATCACCAGAATTCTGACACTGCCATGTTCAGGGGATGCTAGGATACAATGCAATGAATTACAACACTGGACGTTGACAAATACACTTTAGGGGAAGTTTAAATTAATTTTTCAGCTGCTTGCAGTTGACTTAGAAAGTAATTTTTATTAAATAAACTAGTGGGAGAGTGGGCAGATTCAGAGCCCTTGAGAAAGGGAATGGCAGAACAGAGGACAGACAGCAAGGAAGCAATTTCAGCTCTGTGATTTTGGGAAAGTCAGCTGGGCCAAACCCTGGCTGTGCTCACACAGCTCTGAGGAAGCATCACTGTCTGTCTCAGACATGTTTTATGAAAAATCCTTTCCTTAGGATTTTTCCTCCTGAGAAGCTGAGAGGCCTCAGGAACAAAATTATTATCTGCTGCTGTGGAATGCAACAGGTGCATCTGTGATTGGTCCATGTTGGATGTTTCTAATTAATGGCCAATCACAGTCAGCTGGCTCAGACAGAGAGCCAAGCCACAAACCTTTGTTATCATTCCTTCTTATTCTGTTCTTAGCTAGCCTTCTGATGAAATCTTTCTTCTATTCTTTTAGTATAGTTTTAATGCAATATATATCATAAAATAATAAATCAAGCCTTCTGAAACATGGAGTCAGATCCTCATCACTTCCCTCAACCTGAGACCCCTGTGAACATAGTCACACAGGTGAAACACAGATGCCAAATTCTTACTGCAGTCCCCTGTTGTTTTAGGACATGAAATAAAACTACATGGACACTGGACTTTTTAATGTAAAAAAGAGAGTGTTTGATTTCTGACTCTAACATTTATAGATTTCTAAAAGTGACCATGGATTGGAGGGTGACAGTGCCACCTCTCCAATGACACTGGACAAACCAACAGTCCATCAAATTTCTCTTCCTCTATAAAAGAGTGCAAAACTATAAGTTATTGACATAAAGTGCATGAGAAAGTTTGTTTCAAGAATGTAAATGCCAGAAGGCTTAGAAAAACTTCAAAAAACAGGACAACAGTCCCCCCTCCTTGGACTGGGCATCAAGCAGTGCAGAGGGGGAAGGGGCTGTTGTAAACACCTGTACAGGTGTACAGGAACACATGGGCTCTCACCTGGGAAATCCATCATCACCCAGTAGTCCTGGGTTTGGAGTGGTTTTTTTTTTTGTGAAAATAAACGAGCAATAACGATAAGAAAAAGTTGAAGTATAGCTGATCAGCCAAACCTTTCCTGAGAAGCAAACACTAGTACTTTTGAGAAAGCCGTGAATACTAAACACCTTTTCTCTCTGAAGGAATCTTTTGTCATTTCATGGGGAATCAATTAACCACAGTGTCTTATTCAGGTAGACTTTAGATTACTACCATATCCCTTCACTATAGATAATTAACCTCAGTTTCTGAATTAGCAGCAAAATAAGCCAGTTATTAGTTTTTATAATGACTAGAACTCAATATTTTGGGTAGTTAAACACCCAAGAGTTTAAATTAAAATAGACATCTGACAGAAATCCCTAAAGTGTTCTTCAGATCATTAATATTATAAATTCCACAGTAGATTGAACTGACAATGTTCCCTTTTCCTTTTGGAGCACTCCAAAGGGATGAGCTACTCCCTCAAATCAGCATTCAGTTTGATCTCTGAAATAATCTCTCCTTGATACCTAAAGCCTCAAGGCCAACAGCATAGTTAAACTCATATCCTCCTCCTGCCAGACTTCTGTCTAGTGAAGGGAGAAAAAAATAATGGAAAAGCTCCATGTTCCTACAGTCTGCTCCTCGCATAACCAGGGCAAAGTGATGCTCACATCCCAGAACAAAGCTCTGCTGAGGGTCCCAGGCTGGGCAAGGCAGAGGGGTGGGAGCAAGGGGGACTCTGGAGCTGTCAGGGGGATGTGGGCTGAGCACAGCCCCTGTGGGCCCTACAGGGAGGTGTGGGGCACAAGGGTGATGTCTTGGTTTGGAAAGACAGGAGTCTGCTAAGGAAGGCAGGAGCCTCCCCTGAAATGGAGAATGTAAACCCCCTCCCTCCGAATTGCTATAAATTTTAAATTAAGGGGCTCTTAGACAAAAATATGGGAGCAGGAAATAACAGTTCTTTAATAGGGAAGGAAAAAAAAAGGATAAAATAAACAATGCAGTACACTAGAACAACACTGACAGAGTCAGAACCCAACCTGACACCCTGTGGGTCAGGGTGTTGGCAGCAGTCCCATTGGAATTGTGGCTCAGCCCTCCTGCAGTGTCAGGGGTGGTTCTGCTGGAGCAGGGATCCTGTAGAGAAGGATGGATTCTTCCTCTGAAGATCCAGTGGAAGGAGAGGCAGTTGCTGTTCCTCTGGGGAATCCCATAGAGAAGCTGTGCTGGTGTCTCAAAACCGCTGGATTATATCTGGGTAGGAATGCTTGGCTCCTCCCTCTGGGCTCACATCTCCCAATGGGATGCTGTAGTTCTTATCAGCCATGCAGTGACATTCAATAGCTGTTATCAGCAGATGTCCCCTGGAGGGAGGAGTGATTGTGGTCACTCAAAGAGAGAGATAAGGCAAACTGCCCACTTGACAAAGGTAATCTGCCATACAGATGGTAATGGAAAACAACTTGCATTGCAATTTTCAACAGGTGAGAAGCACCAGGGCTTAGGGATCCTGAGACAATACTGCTGCCCCCTCCTGCCCCACCTGTGCCTGTCTCACTCCTGGGAGATGCCCTTCCTCAGCATCCTCAGCCTGTGACATTCACATTCTCTGAAAAAAAATCCCTTCACCCAGGGTTTTTCTCCTGGCAAGCTGAGAAGCCTCAGAGAAAAGGAAAACAATTCTTATCTCATTTGCTTCTCCTGTGTTGTGCTCATGTGGAATGTGTTTGGAGATTGTTTACCCACAGGTGATTGTTCCATTGCATTCTGCTGGGAGTTGTTTTCGCTCTTTGGACAATCAGGGCCAAGCTGTGTCAGGACTCTGGAGAGAGTCAGGAGTTTTCATTATTATCTTTTTAACATTCAGTAAGTATCCTTCCTGTATAGTATAGTATAGTGTAGTGTAGTGTAGTATATAGTATATTATATATTCTTTAATATAATATATTATCATAAAATAATAAATTAGCCTTCTGAGAAAATGGAGTCAGATTCATCATTCCTTCCTTCATTGGGGCACCCTGCAAATTCAGTATCAGCCCATGCTGAGCACTGCTCACCATCAGAAAGCTTTCCAATGCTCAGTCTGCATCACTCCTGCTGTCAGAGGAGCCTGTTACTTGATGGCCTACCTATACTTGCCCTTTCTTCCCACCATGGTGCCCCTGAGACTTAATTTCTTGTCCAGCCTTTATTTTCCTCTGCTCCCCAGTTCCCTTTCCACACAACCCCTGCCTCTTCCTCATACCCTGCACTGATTATTCTACCCAAGTTTTGCGCCTTGCACTTGTCTCTAATTTAATTCCTTTTTTTTCCCCTCCCCCAAACCATTTCTGCAGTTTGTAGAACTCATTTGAATTCCCATTCTGTTGCCCAATACATTTGCAGTCCCTCCTAGCTCAGTGCCACCTCTGAGTTTCATAAGTGCACTGTCAGTTCCATCATCCAGGTTGTTAATGGAAATGTTGAACAGAACCCATGGCTCCCTCCTCCCCAAAGCCTCTCTGCCCCTTTTGAGGGCTTGCAGGGAATATTTTACCCACAAAGAGGTGCAGGGACATCTACACTGACTTGTATGGAAGCTGTGACTTCTCTCAGTGAGCCACAAAGCACAAACACAAATCCTGAATATGCTGCTCAGCCCACTGCAGGCATCACCTTTATTTCATTTTAGCTCCAACCAGCCATGCATGACACCAGAAAGGGAAAGAAAGAATAAAAGCTCCAGGGATTGTCCCGCTGCAAGTAAGATGTGTATTCTAAGAAAAATGGATGTTTACCTTCCCATTTATGTGAATCAATTAGTGATAAATATCCCCAGGGCACGGAAAAATCTAACACAGATAACAAAGGATATGCCCCAAATAATGGAGGATTAGAAAAAGGCACACATCAGTAATAAAATACCAGCTGCAGATGCCACTTGAGAAGATTGCAAAACAGAGAAGAGTGAGGAGCTGAAGGAGGAGAGGAAGCAGAGGTGACGAGGAGATTGCAGGATCAGTGAAGATATATTGTGACTGTGCTTTTTGAGTGTCTGTGTGAGAGTTAAAAGGGTTCAGTGCAGAGCCAGGAAGGTCTCTGGGAGAACAGAAGGGCAATTTATAAACAAAAGAGTCAGACAGGGCTTCTGTGCCCAAAAATAAGTCCCTTTTTTCCCAGTTCTATCAGTCCCTCTAAGAAAAGATATTACCTTTCCTTTCAAACCTTACCTCTTGACAATACCAAAATAGAAAGATATATTTGCCCTGGCACTCTGATAGGACAATGGGAAATGGATGCCATGAGTCTAGAGAGAAAGAAGAAACCTTTTAAGGATGAAAAAGGACCAAAGTTAGAGCTTCTCAGGAATTACATTTTATCTCATGAAAAATGTCACCAAAAAGGAATAAAAATTGGTTCCCCTTCCTCAATAGCTTCATTTTTCCCAGGATGTTTTTATCAAAAAAATGAAATCTTTCTTTCAAAAAACCTCTAAATGTCCCTCCCTCTAAACCCCCAAACAAAACAAGTGTAGCTTTAAAGCAAATGGAGGGTTCCTAGTTGGGCTTTTTACAGCTCTGAGGCACTCTTGCAATGTAAATAATGAAAAATGAAAATCTCAAGGCCATTTTTTTTTCAACCCCTCAGTAGGCTTTTAATATTGATCTTTTCCAGCCTTCAAGTAAATAATAAAAAGCAGAGTAAGGATGATCCATTCCTGTACCCACAGCTGGGCTCTCCAAGGGACACTGGCACCTACAAGACCTGCACTGTCAGCCCTTGGGGACAGGACAAAGAGGACACACCTGTCCCAGCTGCTTTCTGGATCCAGGTTCATCATCCATCAGCATTGCCCTCTCTGCGGTCTGCTCCTCCTTTGACAGCCCCCTTCCCCCTGGGTCACACCCAGCTCTCCCCCTTCACCTCCTTCTCCTCCACCACCACCCCCATCTCCTCAACCTCCGCCTGCTCTGGGGTTTGCTCCTCCTTTGACAGCCCCCTTTCCCCTTGGGTCACACCCAGCTCTCCACCTCCACCACCACCACCACTTCCACCACCACCTCCATCACCTCCCCAACCTCCTCCATCACTTCCTCAACCTCCTCCACCTCCTCTGGGGTCTGCTCCTCCTTTGACAGCCCCTTTTCCCCCCTGGGTCACACCCAGCTCTTCACCTCCTCCTTTTCCACCACCTCCTCCACCTCCACAATCACCATCACCACCACCTCCTTCACCATCACCATCTCCTCCACCACCATCTTCTCAATCTCCACCACCTCTGGATTCTGTTCTTCCTTTGACAGCCCCCTTTCTTTCCCCTTGGGTCCTACCCAGCTCTCCACCTCCTCCTTCTCCTTCTCCTCCACCATCACCATCTCCTCCTCTTCCTCCACCACTATCTCCTCCTTCACCTCCTCCACCTCTGGGGTCTGTTTCATCTTTGACAGCCCCCTTCCCCCTGGGTCACACCCAGCTCTCCACTTCCTCTGCCTCTACCACCTCCTTCACCATCACCAGCACCATCACCATCTCCTCCTCCTCCTCCTCCTCCTCCTCCCCCCTGCCCCTGCTGCTCTGGATCAGCAGCACCTCACACTGCCCTGTGCTGCCCTGCCTGGCACCTCTCCTGGCAGGAAAGAGCAAAAGAGCCAATCCTGAGGCCAGGGAAGAGCTGTTTTCATTCAGAGAAATCCTGTTGCTGTTTTTGGTTCTCAGCATGTCAGCAGAAACCCAAGGCTTGTCAGAAGGCTGCTCCCAATCCAGTAATTACTGGAGGTGCCTCTACTTGGCCCTGTCTTGATCTTACACTGTGCAATCACTTTATTATTCAGTTTTATTTTATTATTCAGTTTGATTTGGCAGCTGCCTGAGAAACCCAAGGCTACTCAAGCTGTATATTTTAAGATCTCTAAAATCTGTTGATATAAATTCTTTTGAAGTCTTCAGGCCTGAGTCAACACTGTTAATTCTGCAGCTCCAGCCCATCAGCCTGGCAGGACACTTCACACAGGCGTGCACAGGGCTCAGCAGCAGCTTAGGAGGGATCTGGATGCAGGAGCTGTGGTTTTCCCTCTGGCTCCCAGCCAGCCCCACTCAGGAGCATCTTCTGAGGGTCTCAGCAGAGACAGAAAATGCTCAGCCCTTTGGATGGTGCCAGAAACAGACAATTAAGAGGAGAGAAAACATGATTGCTGGTGGAAATGACGAGTAAAAGCTGTGTTTGCTGGGTGGGGTATGAGTGTAACCCTGCTGGTTCTTCCTTCAGGGCTGTTGAAGATTGCAGTGCAAGATGTTTTCAATTACCATCTGTATGGCAGATTATCTTTGTCAAGTGGGCAGTTTGCCTTATCTCTCTTTGAGTGACCACAGTCACACCTCCCTCGGGAGGGGACACCTGCTGATAACAGCTATTGAATGTCACTGCATGGCTGATAAGAACTACAGCATCACATTGGGAGATGTGAGCCCAGAGGGACGAGCCAAGCATTCCTACCCAGATATAATCCAGAGGTTTTGAGACACCAGCATGGCTTCTCCACTGGATTCCCCAGCGGAACAGCAGCTGCCTCTTCTTCCACTGGATCTTCAGAGGAAGAATCCATCCTTCTCTACAGGATCCCTGCTCCAGCAGAACCACCCCTGACACTGCAGGAGGGCTGAGCCACAATTCCAATGGGACTGCCACCAACACCCTGACCCACAGGGTGTCAGGTTGGGTTCTGACTCTGTCAGTGTTCTAGTGTACTGCATTGTTTATTTTATCCTTTAATTCTTTTTCTTTTCCCTATTAAAGAACTGTTATTTCCCGCTCCCATATTTGTTGCCTGAGAGCCCCTTAATTTAAAATTTATAGCAATTGGGAGGGGTGGGGAGGGTTTACATTCTCCATTTCAGGGGAGGCCCTGCCTTCCTCAGCAGACTCCTGTCTTTCCAAACCAAGACAAGGGCCTGTAGGGGAACCTTCTCAGTCATGACAAGCACTCTCCTCCCCTTCTCTGCCAGGCCAGGGGGATTTTGGACCCTTTTCCAGGTGGAGGCTGTCCCTCTGCAAGGATCTAAGAAAACCCCTCATCTCACTTCATTGGGTCCTTGGATCTCGTCTCTTCCAGAGAGAGATTTGCAGGTTGTTTAATGTTCAGGTTTGATTTCCATCTGTGCTTTGATTTCAGATTACTCTCCCTCCTCTCAGCCTTTTCATGATCAAAACTCAGATCCAGCTTCCCCCCTCTGACTTCAATCAGTTTTAATCCTGCCTCCCTAACATCTATTTTCCTTCTAATTCCCTGAAGAATTTCCCTTCTGGGATCGCCACTGTTCACATTCTCTTACATGTTCAAAGTCCTTCACACTCTCCTTTCATCCGTGCCACGCTCCCCTATCACAGACTCCTCTGATTCCACTCCTTCAAGGGCAGGAATGTGCATTTTCATCCAGGATGTTAACAGGTTGGCAGAGCTGGATGCTCAGTGCTGCTCTGTGTTCACACATCAGAGGGCCAAGGAGGGCCCAGGGGATGGTTCAGGTGCTCATTGGAGGCTCAGCCAGGGCTCTGCTGCCCAGAACCACCACAGGGCAGAAAACTTTGTCCAGACACACAATTACCCCTGAAGGGGAGCAGGGCTTTGCATCCAGCTTGCACCTGGAGCCACAGCACAGAAATCCCATTTTCCATCCACTGGTGGAGGTTGTGGAGTGCAGGTGACTCTTCCTTGAAGAGAAGCCACACTTTTGTGGCTCTTCAACACAAAATTAATTTGGTTTTATCTGTTGGACTTGATATTTCCTTTGACATCCTGCACTGCTGTCACCTTGTGCTCAGCAGGTTGAGAAGGCAGTACTGAATTATTGCCACCAATCTGTGACTTTGTTTAACCGTTGTCATTAACTTCACTTTTCTGTGTAGCAATTAGTCCTTTAATTAGTCCTCTGATTGCTGCCAGCAGTGCTACCCATCCCTTCTGGGTTTCCCAATGACAAAACCTCTGCTGTGACGCCTCCTGGTAGGAGTTTTCTGTCACAGTGTCCCTGCAGGTCCCACAGATGTGGCTGTGCCTTCTCCAGCTCCCTGCTCCTCTTTCAGCCTTGCTGAGGCTGCAGTGGGGGCAGCCCTGGCTCTGTCCTTGTCCCTGTGCTGAGCAGGGGAACTGCCCAGGTGTTGTAATCAGAGAGCCTCAATGAAGGAAGGAATGATGCATCTGACTCCATGTTCTCAGAAGGCTAATTTATTACTTTATTCTACTGTATTATATTAAAGAATACTATACTATACTAAAGAATATAGAAGGTATACTTACAGAATGCTAAAAAGATAATAATGAAAACTCCTGACTCTCTCCAGAGTCCCAACACAGCCTGGCCTGGATTGGCCAAAGAGTGAAAACAACTCACAGCAGAATGCAATGGAACAATCACCTGTGGTAAACAATCTCCAAACACATCCCACATGAGCACAACACAGGAGAAGCAAATGAGAAAAGAATTGTTTCCCTTTTCTCTGCAGTTTCTCAGCTTCCCAGGAGAAAAACCCTGAGCAAAGAGATTTTTTCAGAGAATGTGAATGTCACAAAAAATTATTTATTTCTGCAGTGAGATGTCTATGAAACAATGAAACAATCACCTGTGGGTAAACAATCTCCAAACACATTCCACATGTGAGCACAACACAGGAGAAGCAAATGAGATAAGAATTGTTTTCCTTTTCTTTTAGGCCTCTCTCACGGCCTTTCAGCTTCCCAGGAGAAAAGCCCTGGGTGAAGGGATCATGTTCAGAGAATATGAATGCCACACCCAGGTTTCCTTGGGGATTTCTGGGTTCCTGCCCTCTACTGCCCAGACCCTCCTGTCACAAACCCCACCCTATAGGACTGTGTGGGGTCACACAGTTACCCTTTAGAAAGTCACCACACATTTTTCTAGCAAAGGGCTTCTAAGCCTATCCCAGGAGTGAACACATCACCACTCCAGCAATAGCAAACCATCCAGGATGGGGCAAACTGCAGCATCAAATCCTCTTTTCCTTTGATGCCCCCCTAGGACAACACTCAAGGGAGCACAGAAGGAAGTGACAGCCCAACCATTTTTTTGTTTTGGAGCTTTTCTTAAAATTTGCCTTTAAAGTTATAACTTCAAATACATACCAAGGCATGAAACTCTCCCAAAACTGATTTAACTTCAAGTTACTTAGCCTGAGGATGGTTTATGAAGTCTCTTTGCTCTGGAAATGCCCATCAGAAAGTTTTGGTTCCTCTCCTTCCTCCAGGCAGGAGACACAGTTCTCCAAGTAGATGTGAAGACGCAGAACAACTTTATTTTCATTTTATAGGATTTTAAAACAAATAACTTTGGATCAACCAGTGACAGCCCAAAGCAAACACAACAGCTCTCCTGTCAGGACCCAGAACATCCCTGTGGCTGTCCTGAGCAGCCCAGACCCCTGCCAGGGGTCTCAGAGACCCTGGCACAGAGCTCAAAACACCTCTGGGCTTGATTATGACCCGTGAAACAAATTACCAACCTTGTATGAAAATCAGCAAGCCACAACAGCTTAGGCAGAATAACAGTGAAGTTATCACAGGGTGGAAAAGTAGATTTTAGAGTTTCTGATATGGGGATTCGGGGGGCAAGATGGAGGGATCTGGGTGTGTCCAGCCTTTCTCCTTCTTCTTCTTGACCTCCATCTTCTGCTGTGATGTTGGCACTTTTAGATTGGTCTAGAGTAGAAGCTCACTGTCTGACATAGGTGATGGGTATTGGAAAGTAATTGTAAACATTGTAAATGTCATTTTTAGTATAAAGACATAACACCACCCCAGGGGCAGGCAGAGTGCCTGGAACTGTCTTGCTAGGCTGATCTCAGCAGGGCAGGAGAAAATTTTTTATAGATAAGACACAATAAACAACCTTGAGACCAAGAAATGAAGAGCTCTGACTCCTTCTTCGAGCACCGGGCTGGGAAAAGAAACTTTTGAACTTTTCTCGGAGTTACTCTGACCAGCTAGAGATCCCAACATTGTCCCATGAGGAGTCATTCAACATTTGTCCCAAGAAAAAAACCTGGATCCCTGTGTGGTGCAGGGAGGCTGGAGGGGAGCCCAAGGAACCAGGAGCTTTGTGCCTTGGGCTCTGCTCACAGCCAGGGGAGCTGCACTTCCCAAGCTTCTCTGCAGTCCCTGAGGAGCAGCTTCCTTCCAAACCTGCTTTCAGACCAATCCTCCCCTCCAGATTTGAATATCCTGCAGATTCACATCATCTCTTACCTCTGGAAATATTTATATGGGGTGCTTTCAAGATAAAGCACTCATATAAATGCTGAAGTATCTTTAGTACAAATAGTCAATTTTACATCAGCTCTCACACAACGCTTCTCATTGCAGCCCTTGTGTACTTCCCAGTACTGAATTGCATAACATGACTAATAGCTGTCATGCACAGCTTGCTCTTCCTCTTTTATGACAAAAAAGACTCCAGATATCTAAGTATGAAATTTCCCTCTCTACCAGCATTTTTGTCTTCCCCAGGAGCCATCCTCCTGCTCTCCTGGCACATCAGCTGCCCTGAATCAGTCGGGAGGTGCACAGACACACATTTGGAAACATAAAAGCCAACTCAACCTGCTGTTGGAAGAACAAACAACTTCTAGGGCTGTGTTCCCTTTTGGCAGCTCTTTCCCTTTAGGGAGTGTGAGGGAGCTGCCAGCTCCTCCATCCTGCTCTTGCCAGGCCTTGCAGCTCCTGGCTTTCACCTGAGCCCTCTGTGCAGCTGAGGGGGCTCTGTGTCCAACAAACACCTCTCACACAGACACTGATTTCTGTGGGAATCCATAAAATCAGAGAGGTTTGGGAAAGCTGCAAAAAGCAGAACTGTGATTAGAGCTGAGCAGGAGCCATGAGACTGGTCGGCAGAAAAATTACGTAAGAAGTAGAAAAGCAAGGACAAATAGAACAATGGTCTGTGTATTAACGCTTGTCTAGAATAACTCCCTAAGCTACAGAAAAGTTTATCTAGCAAGATATTAGGGAGTTCTAAGCTTAATAATGGAGCTCTGTGCATTGTGTTTTAAGGCTCACAAGCAGGTATTGTGTTTGAAATAAGCAAGCATTGTTTAACCAAAGGTACATGTGCTTATAGTGGTTGGATAGAACTGCTGTCAATGTGCTTTTGCTTTGTGTGATGGGTGAAAAAACTTCTAAAGTGAGTTGTAACATTGAGTTCTTGGTCTGCTGCCTGGGATGTGAGCTGCTGGCATCTTCCCATTGTCATAACCATGTAATGAGAGTGATGCTGGAAAATCAAACAGCTCAAGGCACGTTCCACAGCAGTACTGTCCTGTTTTGGATTTGTACACAGACCCCAGCTGGTGATCAGTTTCTTCCATCTTCCTGTTGCCTTCATCATCCTGGGTTCAGGCCTCTATCATGCCAGGCAACTTTTGATGTGTTCAGGCACCTAAGACAGCTAGAACCAAGGAGGGTTGGATGTGCAAGTAGTGTGAAATCACCCCATCTGTCTTTTTGGGGGCCCAGGTACTTTTTAAGGTCTGAACCTAAGGGATTCATCCACTGGGAGCCACACAATTAATCCAATTCTGCTTTGGTCTGGTTTTGGGCTAATATCCAATACTATTCTTTTTCCTTGATCACACAGATAGCAGAGAAAAGCCTTTTGAAGGTGAAGATTTCTGGATCATAAGAAGAGCCTGACAAGCAAAATGGAGACTGAGAGAATATAGGCTTGAAACAGCATTTAAAATCATTGGACTAACAGTATGCAAATGTATAAAACCAGTTCACAAATTCACTATCTCTGGTCAATTGGAATCCTGGGGAAGCCAGAGTTAGGAGCCCTAATTGCATTTAATGCTGCATTGTATTTAATGCTGCGGTGGGGCTCAATGTCCTAATTACATGTCAGTTTTCCAATATTTCTGCCAGGAGTATTTCAAACAAAAGATAATTGTTCTTTAGAGGGTTTCAGCACTGGTTTATTTAATTATGTTGGCATTTTCATGTATATTGTGAAAATGCTAGCAGAAAGAAAACTGCCTTAGAGGTGGAGTGTACTGGGGCAAAGCAAAGGAGAAAGATTTGAGAAGGAGGCTGATCCTGGTTGCTGAAGGCATTCAGGGGCTTGGAAGGGGTCAAATGAGGAACAGATGTAAGAGGAGCCTCAACATCCCAAACATTTCTGATTCTTCCTAGGGTATTACTGAGGGTGGGGAAGACTCCAGTGGATAAACTGACAGTGCTGAATAGGAATGGTGCAAACATCTTCCTCAGCATCAGAGATGGAAATGCTGCTAAAAATCACAGGATCACAGAATGATGAGGTTGGAAGAGACCTCTAAGATCATACAGTCCAACCTATGCCCTAACACCTCAACCAGACCATAGCACCAAGTGCCATGTCCAGTCTTTTTTAAACACATCCAGAGATGGTGATTCTACCACCTCCCTGGGAAGAGCATCCCAGTACTTTATTATTCTTTTGGTGAAAATTTTTTTCCTAATATCCAACCTATACCTTCCCTGACATAGCTTGAGACTGTGTCTTCTGGTTATTAGGCCATTATCCACCCCAAGAAATCCTGAGGAAGTTTCTAGACTGATCCAGGTGTTCCCTTCCCTTCTTCCCTCCTCACCAAGTGAACCTGAACACAGGGGTGTCTCTTGTGTTCCATTTTCGCCCACTCCTGTGCAGTCTGTTTTCCTCCTCAGTGCAATTACCTGGGCCAAGAACATCCTGAGAGGAAGGAGAAAAGGGCAAACTGCAGCAGCTCACTAGTGAGAGGCTAAGTGGGGCATTAGTCTCCAACCTTGGCTCAGGGTTACCTATATTAAAAGTACAAACACATGGCAGGCACCAGGAGCTGCTAATTTCAGCAGCAGCTCTCACAGAGGGGACCTTCCCAAAATAGCTCTGCTTTTGCATAACTACCATTTAAAAACTCTTTTAAAATGAAATATGCTTGTAGTCTGTCATTCTTGCAAAGTTAACTCTAGAAAAGCCTGCTCTGATAAAAAATTTCACTTAATATGTCTCAAGAGTTTCAAAGCTGTGGAAGTTTCCTCATTCTGTGTTTTCAAAATTAAACTTTCAGACTTCCTAATTTCGGCTTTGAAATAATATTAAAAAAAAAAAACATTGTCTTCTTCATTTTAGACCAAAAAAGAAGCTCTTTAAAGGATGTCAAAGGGAAGATAGAGCATTTTGACACACTTGAAGGAAAGGTAGCTGTTGATCTGATAGATTTTTATTTTCTTTGGTCACAAGCTTCACAAATGAGACTTTTTGGAGGAATCCTGAAGCAGATTGGGAAATCCTTTAAGATCATCTAACTTCTCATGAGCTGGGAAAAACACCCTAATCCTCACTACAGAGATTGGAGAAACATTTTGACAGGCAGCCTTTAGTCAAGGGTAACAGAAATGATTGCTGCTGTCTCTTGCTGTTTCAGAAATAATCCACAAGAAACTGGTGGCTGCCAATGAGGAACAGCTGTTCATTAAGAGACCCAGTTGAACTGATGGCTGCAAAACCTGTTCTCTGCCAAACTCAAAGGGAATTCACTGCAAAAACACCTTTCATACCATGAAGGCAGCTTCTACATTTTCAAAAGCCCAAATTTGTGCCAGTTTCACTGAGATCATAAAGCTGGTCACTGCTCTGACTGCCCCCAGTGCAAACTGCAGTCAGGCAGGTTTAGAGCAATTCACTCCTCTCACACAAATGGCAGCACAGACTGATGAACCAGGGCACAGACAGCAATGAATAAACTGTTCATTAAAATAATACTGCTAGCACTAAAGGAATGACAAAACCCTATTTCAGAGAGCTGTACTTGCCCTGGTTATTCTGTACAGAGAAATGCAGGAGCTTGGAGGAGACAAGATGTTGGGAACACCTGGTACCTGGATAACCCTTCATTCCACAAACACCTGCAGCTCAGCTCCTGTAACCAATTGGCTTCACTTGCTTTTTCACTTTTTAATTACCCCTTTCAACTAAAGCCAGCTGAACTCATTTGTTTCTTAAATGGGAAAGTTTTGTGTCTCCTCACCCTCCCCTTATCCTGTTCTCTCAGTGCTTTGGATAATTTTTTTTTTTTTTCCTGAAAACACCACATTTCAAATGAATGTGATATTCTATATTTGGGGGTTAATGAAATCCTTAACCTCTAGTTTCCAAGGCTGGGTGCTGTATAGCATGAGGAAAGAGAAGCAAGCCTGACTCTGAGCAGCCCTGGGTGTGTGACCGTGTTCACAGGGGTCTGAGGATGAGGGAAGAGATGGGGAGCTGACTCCATGTTTCAGAAGGCTGATTTATTATTTTATGATATATATTACCTTAAAACTATACTAAAAGAATAGAAGAAAAGGTTTCATCTCAGAAGGCTGGCTAAGCTAAGAATAGAAAAGAATGAATAATAAAGGTTTGTGGCTGGGACAGAGAGAGAGCCAGCTGGGCTGTGATTGGCCATTAATTAGAAACAACCACATGAGCCCAATCACAGATGCACCTGTTGCATTCCACAGCAGCAGATAACCATTGTTTACATTTTGTTCCTGAGGCCTCTCAGCTTCTTAGAAGGAAAAAATCCTAAGAAAATATTTTTAATGAAAATATGTCTGCGACACTGGGTGTGCTGGTGGTGAAAAGGCTGACCTAGAACAGAGGCTGGACAGAGCTAAAGAATAAAGTAGGGATTTATTAAAAGGATTTCCTCAATGGATCCACCTTGGACAGCACAAGAGCCCAGCCAGGGCTGCACCCAAATGAACCAAAATGGTCCCAAAATGAACGACTGGCCACAGGGTCTGTCACTTTTATAAGTTCTGCTCCATTTGCATATTGGAGTTGACTGTCCAATTGCAGCTTTAGGTGATGAAGTCCCATTCTTCTTGTTTTTCTCTTTTTATTCCACCATTGTTTGTGCTCTTGGGCCTGAGATTTGGATAATTTGTCCTTGGTGCCCAGCTGGAGCCGGAATTGTTTTGTCTCCCTGCTCTGTGCACAGAGCTCACCATGCCCTCATATGAAGCTCAGACCCACACACTAAAGCAGCACAGAATGGGAAAAAATATAAAAACTAAACCTGAGGCATCACCCAAGGTGACAACCAGGCTCTCACTCCTGCCTGGGTGCACCTTGGTTTGCTCATGTCCTATTTGCAGAGAGAGCCCTGGCAGGGTATCTTTGCACACACAGTCCACTGAACATTTCCTGGATGAGTATAAACCACATTTTAACTGCTGTACCATAATTCTCTTCTTTTAATTAGAAAGTGTGCTAAATACTTGTGTCCTTGGGGATTCTCATTGAACTAGTCAGGTTTCTGATCATGGAACTTCTGCGTTAATGAGACTTTTAGTTTGACTTACAAAAGCTCTTACATTTACACAGCCAAGCTTTTAACTTCAAAGTCCTTGAGAATTGTTGCTGTGCATCTGCCTTGTCTGGGGCCCTAATTCACAGTTCTGGTCTCTGTTTATTATATAGGGAATGTTTTGTTTAGTGTTTATAGATATATTTTTACAGCATTTAGGGATATTGGAGCTTATACCAAGCTCCATTACTATAAACACTGATCAAAGGGAGAGTTAAGTGAAGCTGAAGCACTAGAGGAAAATATTTCTGCAGTCATGATGGGAAAGTACAGCTGGGAGAAGAGGGGAAGCTGCCTGCCTGGTTATGCCACTTTCAAAGCCTCCAGCCCTTCTCTCTGCCTTCCTCTCCTGCCAGCACCAACCCCAAATGCCTTTTGACAGAGCAGGAAAAGCATCTCAGCTCTTGCAAAGATCAGCAAGTGTGTGGCAGTTCCTATATCCAGGCACATACAAGGTTTTGCAAGCTCCAGAAAGGCTGTAAATGCCAGGCAACAGCCAGTGCTGAAGTGTGTGTTTTTATTATATTTCCTACTTTCATTTTTTTTCCTCTGGGAGACAGAAAAAGAAATTGTTTTGGTGACCATTAAAGTCAGTGTAGATCCATAAATACTTTTCCACTGTGTTTATTTTTCTTACGCTGCTATGAGTGTTTTTCTAGAGTTCCATTAATGTCCTTGTAAGTCATGTCACATCCATCTCCTCATCAATTTTCCTTTTAAACCCTGTCACTTAGGGAAAATCAGAGAATTCGGTTGCAGCTTGAGCATTACCAGCTTTTGGAGAGTTCACTGTTCAGTTTTATGGAGGATTAGGAGTGCTCACTTACACAAGGAGTGTGTAAATTTATGGAGGATTAGGAGTGCTCATTGACTGTAGCACAAGGTTCTGGCACTGAAGCCCTTGCACACACCTTTGCACACTGAGTGTCACCCTCCCTCTGCTGCTTTCTGGGTGTTCACAGCTCTCTGATGCACTGAGCCTCATTTCAAACAGCTCCCCTGCCACACACACCAGTTAATATCAGATTAGTTAATATTAGATACAAAGCTTTGAGCATGGGCATGACCTATATCGAACAGCTCCAGAAAAACCCCAGGAATTTGGGTAATTTAGGATCCTCACCTGACTCTTGGAAAAAGCTGCCTTAGATGTGGGTTGTGACCACTTAAAACTCCATCTTTTAGGCCTGTTGGGAGAACATCAGGCTGGATTGGGAGCCACAGGGACCAGCTGAGAAGCAGCACATGCCATGCACCCTAGTGCTCCCCAAAACTGAGACAAACAGGTGTGAACTCAAAGCTGGGAGCAGCTGAAGGAAGAGTCTGGAACACACTGAGCCAGCTTGTCCCCAGGGAAAGCTGAAGTGATCCAAACCCCCCTTCCACCTTCACTGACCTGCAACAAACTTCAGCAGCATTTCTCAGCCTTTCCCTAGCTCTGAACTGGAGGAAACAACAGCTTCATCCTGGAAGCCAGAACCCTCCAGTGAGGAGGAGTAAGCAACGTTTGGTGCATTCATAATATAGATATTATTTGGCAAACTAGTTAAACAAATTGTTTCCTTTCAGGCTCCTCGTGATGTGTGTGGTTGGCAAGCCTTCCTCCCTGCTGCTCTGCCACCTGCTCTCCCTCCTGCTAAGGGAGCTCCATCTCCAGCCCCAGCTGCACCAGGCTGCCTTTGCCTCAGCCATGGGCACAGGGCTTGGCTTGGTTTGGAAAGCCAGGTGTCTGCTAAGGAAAGCAGAAGCCTCCCCTGAAATGGAGAATGTAACCCCCACCCTCTGAATTGCTATAAATTTTAAATTAAGGGGCTCTCAGGCAAAAATATGGCAGCAGGAAATAACAGTTCTTTAATAGGGAAGAAAATAAAAAGATAAAATAAACAATGCAGTAAACCAAAACAACAGTGACAGAGTCAGAACCCAACCTGACACCCTGTGGGTCAGGGTGTTGGCAGCAGTCCCATTGGAATTGTGGCTCAGCCCTCCTGCAGTGTCAGGGGTGGTTCTGTTGGAGCAGGGATCCTGCAGAGAAGGATGGATTCTTCCTCTGAAGATCCAGTGGGAGAAGAGGCAGCTGCTGTTCCTCTGGGGAATCCAGTGGAGAAGCTGTGCTGGTGTTCCAGAATCTCCAGATTGTATCCAGGTAGCAATGATTGGCTCCTCCCTCTGGGCTCACCTCTCCCAATGGGATGCTGTTGTTCTTATCAGCCATGCAGTGACATTGAATAGCTGTTATCAGCAGGTGTCTCCTGGAGGGAGGATTGGCTGTGGAAGAGATAAAGAAAAACTGCCCAGTGAACAGCAGATAACTGCCCCACCTCTGACAGATGGCAAATATAATAGAATACATCTTTCCTTTCAATCTGGGACAGGAGTTTTCCATGAGCACCCTGAGAATCTTCCAACCACCACCTTCCAGATGGGCAGGGTTTGCTGGCTCTCACTGTCAGTCCTGGGTGTATGGGAGGGCTTTGATAGGCAGCACACCAGACTGGTCATTGGTGGTGAGCTGCAGTGGAGATGGACCAGCCCACACTGGGGCTTGGCGAGGCTCAGAGAGACCATCTGACACAGGAGCCTCCCTGCCTGCCAACACCAAGGGCAGGGTGAGCATTTCCCACTGGAAAAACCCTTACTCCCAAACCATTTCCCACTGTCTGTTGTATCTGCTGGGTTCTCACTCTTGTTTCCTGCAATGATAACCTGATCCAAAGGCCTTTGAAAACAGGGCAGCACAGTCCCCATGCTCAGGATCTGCTGTGTGTCCATGGCAAGGCTGAACTCCCCAGGGACAGGAAGGCATGGGCTCTGATCCTCTGCCAGCAGGGGTTAGGTTAAACCTCTTACATGTTAAAATTCCCTCACCAAGTGCATCTTTGTCCCCCTCCTGTGGCTGGATCCCATCACACACACACAGGGTAGGGCAGCAAGGGTGGATGGACCCTTGGCAATGCAGAAAGCAAATACTCTTCAGAGATATTCGTGGTGTTTCTTCAGGGAGCATGGACCTGAGGAACTGAAGTGGTGATTTCTGCTGTGCACATAATGTTGTTCTTCCCCAGACAAGAACTTCAGACTCCTTGACTCTCAGCCTTGGTTGCTCTCAGAGATAAACAGAAAGAGTCCAGGACATCTCATCTGTGCTGGCTGCTGCACTGGACTTACAACAAATACATTTAATCTGCTGCCTACATGTGCCATTTTAAACAGTTTTTCTTTATCTCTTCCTTCTGCCACCTCTAACGTGGAGATCATCCTTGAAAATTAAGTCAGAGCTGTCTGCAGGTGGAAATTATTACAGCCACGTTAGGAAAGTCTTTTAAAGAGTCTCTGGAGTCTGGGAAAATAAATAAATTAATGAATCACCAGGACTTGTCTGCCCAGGGTTCCCACATTCCCTTGCTGCAGCCATCATGTGAACTCTTCTGTAACAGGATGGAAACAGAGACATCCCAGGAGGATTTACCAGGCAGCTGCCCTGCCTGACCCACCTTTGCCCTGTGAAGAGATTCTGGCAGCCAGTGCTTGGAAAAAAATGCCTTTTATGTCCTTACTTTCCCCCTCTTCTATTAATTTGCAGTCACAACCATCACTGTTTGATCCAGAGAGCCAAAAATGTCCATCTTCATTATTCTGGCTGTTTGCAGCTGAACAGAGCACACACACACACAAGGTCTCAGACCTCTAGGCAAGACACAACACTTGACAGTAAAGAACCAAGGGCCTTAGGATGTTTTCTACCTTTTAACAAATGCTTTTTATTTTTTTTTCCTTTTGCAGTTTCTGTGTCATTCTTGCTGAACCTCTCCTCCTGAAGGTTTTTTATTATGCGAGATTTTGTCACAAGGAGGCTGCATAAGGATGGGGAATTAAATAAAGCCATGTCCTCCCAAATCCAGATCAGTAGCACAACCTTTGGCTCATCCTCTTGCCTCCCTTGTCTAGCAAAGGGCACTCTACAAAGGTACACAAGCATACATTGCACCCCAAGGTCAGCAGTGTGGGATGAAAAGGATGAATATGTACAACTCCATGTCCTAGAAATCTGCTCTGTGCTCTCCATGGATTTGCAAATAGCTCTGCCTAGAAGCAGGAATTAAATCCTCAGCCTTTCAGCAAGGCAGGAGCAGCACATTGCTACTGCTGCTGCTATTGCACGAAATCAGAGGGTAACATCCAACATCCCCTCCCACGGCAGCAGGGATGTGTGAGCTCTGAGTATCCCTGATTAACACAGCTTTAGCCTGGCCCTTCTATCTGACACACACACTGCTGGGGGTTACTAACACCTTACACACCACAGCAGTGCTTTCTGTCATTGCTGTAAGTTACTAATACATTACACACCACAGCAGTGTTTTCTGTCATGGCTGGAGGTTACTAATACATTACACACCACAGCAGTGCTCTCTGTAATGGATATGGGTTACTAACACCTTACACACCATAGCACTGCTTTCTGTCATTGCTGTAAGTTACCAATACCTTACACACCACAGCAGTGCTTATTATCATTGCTGGAGGTTACTAACACCTTACCACAGCAGTGCTTTCTGTCACTGCTGGGGGTTACTAACATCTTCCACACCACAGCACTGCTTTCCATCATTGCTGTAAGCTACTAACACCTTACACACCACAGCAGTGCTTTCTGTCATTGCAGGAGGTTACTAAAACCTTACACACCACAGCAGTGCTTTCTGTCATGGTTAATTCCAGCCAGACACATGGGGAACACCAGGATCCCCTGGTGTTCCAGCAGTTTGTGCTACAGGACAGGATCCAGGTCCTGCCTGGCACCTCTCAGCCTCTTTAGGGATGCAGGTGCTGCTCCCTCCTCCTTCTGGTCCATAATTTTGATCCAGTATTTTGTTCCATTATTTTGATCCACAATGGTCTCAACACTGCAGTGCAGAGGTTTCTCAACTCTTCCTGCTCCAGGGGAAATTCAGGACGCCCCATCCCATGTCCTGCTGGATTCAGTGGGGCAGGGATCAGGAGAAGGAGCTCAGCCCAGAGAAGGCAGATTTGAGTTCAGCAGAGACCTCACTTTTGTTTTCTGCCACTGTGAGCAGCTCAGGCCTTGGAGGGCAGCAAGCAGCTGCCACTGATGTCCCTTAAGAAAAGACATCAGCATCACTCAGAAAACTTAGGTTTCATTTAGCCTTGTTAAAACTGCTCTCTGTTTCATTCTGCTGCAATCATTTAAAACAAAGGAGTTCATCAACACTTGAATCCTCCAGGTCTCTACATCAGTGTCTGGGAATGAGAACAAGCTGGTGCTTTTTGTCTTTAACCACCAAAAGAGTGTCAGGAGAGATTAAGTGAATTTCTGCAGAGCAAAGTGCTCCTGGATGCGAGTGTCAGCAGGGCTGCTGCTGTGTGCCAGGGTAACAAATGAGCAGTGGCACCTGCCCGTGCCCTGGACGTGCCACGGTGGAGCTGAGTGTGCAGCAGTGATGGGCTGTGCACGGGGTCAAAAAGGCAGCAGGAAAGGGAGATGGCTCCAGGGCAAGGAGGAAATTCCACCAGGGAAAGTTCTACAAGCCCAGTCTGAGATTTCCTTCCCAGTGAAATGCCAGCACACAGCAGAGCATGGGCAGGGATGTGTTGCTGAGTTTCTTTGATGAACTGTTGCAGTAGGACACAAAATGAACGACACTCACATGCTGTAGGATGCTTATCTGAATCAGCAACTCTGATTTTAGAAATAGTGGCCCAGCAGGACAACAGCTGGATACAGCTGGATCAGCTGCTGCCTCTCCTCCCCTGGCAGCTGCAGCCTCCCTCCCGCTCTGCTCCAAGGGGTTTATGAACAGATACTGCCATCAAAAGATCCTTCTTTGAGGATCTCAAAGATTCTCATCCTGCTGAGATGTCCAAGGCCAAAAATGCACGTTTATTTTGGGACCTTGATATTTGTACAATTCTGAAAGTGACCATGGATTGGAGGATGGAATTGCCACCTCTCCAACCACACTGGTCAAACCAACAGTCCACCAATTCTCTCCTCCTCTAGAAAGGAATGCAAAACAATCCTTATTTACATGCAAAGTATGAGAGAAACTCTGTTGTCATCTAATATATCAAGAGTTCCACTATCATTATATGTTGTCTTATATATCAAGTGTTTTTCTGTCATTATTGTGCAAGGATTCTATAGCACCAGAGTTTCCTATCTCCTCAATCTTTCTCACGGACATCTCCTCTAAGCACTGACTATTCCTGGTCCTTGCAGCAGCCATCTGACTCCAGTTCCCACAAATCCACTCTTTTGTACCACTTGTTCTTACTTGCTACAGGTGTGGCCTGTTATCATTTGGCCTGCCCCTAATCTTTAGTAATAGGGTCCACCTGCAACTCATTGGGGGATAAGATTACATCCTACATTGCCTTCATTTACCTGTACTGTGTCCCCCTACACTCTGTTACAAAAATGTAAGCATCAGAAGGCTTAGAAGAACTTTAGAAGAACAGGGTGACAATGAACAGCCTTCCTTCAGCTACCACAAAATGCAGATACCACCACTCATGCCTCTGTTGAGCACCCTGTGCCACTATGACCTTTCCAATTCACAAAATCAGATAAAGGAACTGGAAAGCACCAGGAAAGGCTGCAGGGTTGACAGAACCTATGGATCAGCATGTTTAACTCCTTCCTTACTACAAGCTGGGAAGGGCTTCACTGTCCTTAGAACACCCAGCCCTGCTCAGACAGGTTCTGCCTTTCAGCCAAAACAAATTGCAGCCACTTCTGTGGTGTAACACCACATGGGATTGACAAATCTTCCATCCCTTACTGATGGAAGGCACTTTTCTGATCTTCATGCAAAGAGTGGCTCTACTTCAACCCAGTTCCCAGTTTCTAGGGACCAGGTGCTAAAAATCACCCAACTGCAATGAGTTTTAAGCTCCCAACACCTCTGAGTATTTGTGTTGAGTTGTTCCCATGTGCTGATCCAAGCTCTGTCACATTCAGGTTCAATGTGATGCCTGCAGCACCACCAGGCTGGGGGTGCCACTGGAGCACAGCTCAGGCATTTTGCAGAGCTTGTCGTGTTATATTCCACTCAGGGAACAAAATGGGGAATTTTAGATTTTAATTTGTCACTTTACATGCAAATTAACTGTTGTATATTTTCACAAGTGAATTCAGCCAGTATTTATAATAACAGAAATCTGCTGCTTGGATTGCTATATGAAAATTCCCCACATTGCTTGTGCTTCCCTGCATGAGCTGTTTCATTTCAGCTTTTCTGTGCTCCCTCTTCTAGAATGCCTAAAAGATTTTGTGGGGGCAAAGAAGCACTGAGGAAAAAAAAAAACAAAACCAAGAATGAGAAATAATTGTTAGGATTACTCAGCAGGATGGCTGGATGACATTTTGTCCCTGTTTTTCACGGGCAAAACCATTGCAGCGCTTAAAATTAAGCACATGCTTAAGCATTTTGTTGATCTGAAGCCAGAATACTCAAAACTGCATCTGATTAGTCCCTCCCAACCTGCTGTTAAAGCAGTTACAAAACTGAAGTGCCCCAACCATCAGCTGAGCTCACTTGGTACAAGCACAGCCCTTCCTCAGCAAGGAGACTGATTACATTGAGTCCCCTGGAAAACAGGGAATGAAAAGTTAAGTATGCTGACATTTTCTTTCAAGAGCAAAGAAACTGATAAAATAAAGCAATGTACAGGAAATGATGCCTTTCAGGAGCCTGTAAAGTCAGGAATTCTCCTGGTCATTCCTGATTCCCAGGTTTTTGCTAATACTCCATGGGCTTTGAGCCACTTGGACAGCTCCGAGAACAAAACTGCAAGGAGACATAAGTAATTTATTACTTATTTTTTTATTTTAATTGCAAGCAGCCTCTGAAACATTATAGAGCATATAGTGCTAGACACAGCAGAAGTAATTAAAGTGAGAGGGCCACATGCAGCCATCAGTAAAACACCAGATGTAGGCAGCTCAGAAAAAATGTCATTGATTCAGCATCAGGAGAAGAGGCAGGGCTGAGATTATCAACAACAGATCACACTTTAAATTGCAGCAGCATGACTACAGCGTTTAAAGAAAAGCAGCCCAGGGATGTATTACTGCAGAGCTGGGTCTCAAAGAGGGATGGGGCCATCAGCTGCTCAAGGTGGTTTCAAAGGAGCAAGGCAAACCTGAACAATCTGTTCTTCTCCTGGCTCTGCAAGGAATAACTTGGGCTGTGATTTCCTCCACAGGAAAAATGGGATGCTTTCACATCATATTAAAAACAGTAATAATTAACTAAAGCAGGTAGAAAAAGGATCCATGGCTGTTTGTCTGGGGGGGATGCAAAGTGATGCAGCTGCAGGCAAGGCCAGAGAGCTCTTCTGAGGTGAGCAAGGACACTTTGTCCTGTTCAGTCTGCTCGTCCAGTGTGTCCTCCACGGCAGGCCCAGGGTGAGAATGGCTTCAAAGTATGAACATCCTGTCTCAGGTTGGAAATGGGGTGTGTGTTCTATCCCCACCTGTCAGAGCTGGGGCAGCTCTCTGCTGTCCTTGGGGCAGTTGTTTCTTCATCTCTCCCACAGCCAACCCTCCCTCCAGCAGATCTCGGCTGTCCATGGCCACTGAGTGTCCCTGCAGGGCTGATCCAATCCCAGCATCCCATGGGGAGATGCTCCGCCCAGGGGAGGAGCCAAGCATTCCTGCCTGGATCCAATCTGGGCCTGGCATAGCACAGCAGCCTTTGCCCCCTGCACTGCCAGAGGAGCAGCTTTCTGCTGCCCTGCATGGCCAGAGGGAGCCCAGGCCCATCTGCAGCAGCCCTGGAGCTGCAGAGGAAAACTCCCCCCTTGTGCAGGATCCCTGCTGCAGCAGAGCCACAGCTGGGGCTGCAGGAGGGCTGAGCCCCCCTGGGATGGGGCTGGGACCCCCCCTGACACACAGGGGGCAGGGACTGCTCTCACTCTGGCTGCGGTTTGTTTCGTTTGTATTATTGCATTTGTATTTTTAATTTTCCTACTAAAGAGCTGTTATTCCTGCTCCCATATCTTTGCCTGAGAGCCCCTTAATTTCAGAATTATAATA
Source organism: Melospiza melodia melodia (assembly GCF_035770615.1). Classification (NCBI taxonomy): domain Eukaryota; kingdom Metazoa; phylum Chordata; class Aves; order Passeriformes; family Passerellidae; genus Melospiza; species Melospiza melodia. Next base: position 5,560,574 of record NC_086214.1, read on the forward strand.
ATTCAGAGGGAGAGGGGTTTACATTCTCCATTTCAAGGGAGGCTCCTGCCTTCCTTAGCAGACTCCTGTCTCTTAAACCAAGACACATCCCCAGGTCCCTACAAACCCTAATGGGGTGTCACCCTGACTCATATTAAATGCCATTGACCACTCTGAATGCAATTTGCTACAGCAAAGGTTAATGATCATTTCTGCCTTTAAATAGTTTATGAAGATGTTTGATGTCTTCTAACAAGGCAGATGTTGTAACTTGCTGTTCTTTGCACTGACTTGCATATCATTGATCTTTCTTCTTGAAATGATTATCCCCAGGCAACCTATAAATCTCACTTACTCTGGCTCAAAATGCTGGACAGTGTAATGAACTGTTGTGAGGCCAAAGACAGTGGACAGGGTCACTTTTATGAGCTGGCAGCATGTGTGCTTCAGCTGTGTGCTCACACCTGCACACAGAGCCAAGGAAACACACACCTTAAGGCAGATTTTGTAATTACAGAACATGCAGTAATTCCAAGTATATCTGATAGCCTCACATACTAAATTCAATGTGCCTCGTAGCAATCTGGGGTATAATTTCAGACCCCAGCATTTAATTCAAACTCTCCTGCTACAAAAGTACCTCAAGGGCAATTTCTGCCCCATCACTTCATTGCTCTGAGCTCCTGCAGGTGTCTCAGACCAAGAACAGAGAGATTCAAAGCTGAAAGTGTCCAGAGCAGGGAAAGCTTTCATCAAAGCCCCAAGTCAAAGTGCAAAAGGGCTTGAAAATTTTACAAATTTTACATAGAAGAGTTCTAATCATTACAGGAATCCTGTGTGAAAATAAAAGATCCTCAGCTATGAAACCTCCCCCAACTTCAGGCTGCCATCAAGAGTGAGAGTGTGGGCACATTTGGGAGCAGGGACAGTGATCATGGTCTCTGACAGGAACGCACTGCCTGTCAGGTGAGCAGTTCAGGGACGTGGATGGGTTTAGTTTCTGCTTACAGCCACTGAACATCATCATGCGGGGCATTTCTGGCCAGTAGAAAAGCTGTTCATCTGCACATATCTGGAGACAAGCTTGTCAGCAAGTCACTTTTTGCTGCAGTAAAGCTTCCTTGTGAAGGGCCGTGGTGGTGTTCACAGGGGTCCCAGGATGAGGGGAGAGATGAGAATCTTGACTCCATGTTACAAAAGGCTGATTTATTATCTTATTATATATATTATATTAAAAGAAAATGGTACATTAAAACTATACTAAAAGAATAGAAGAAAGGATTTCATCAGAAGACTAGCAAGGAAAGGAATGGAATGATAATAAAATCTTGTGGCTGCTCACAGCCTCAACACAGGTGGCTGTCATTGGTCATCAAGTAAAAACAACTCACATGGGCCAATCAAAGAGGCACCTGTTGCATTCCACAGCAGCAGATAATTATTGCTCTTCTGAAGACCTCATCTGCCTACACACTTAACCCTTTTCTCCAAAGTTAGAGGAAAACAAAGAGTTTTCACAGGTACCATTGGTCAGAAGAAATGCCCCATGTGTTTATCAATTTTTGTACTTAGAATTGTTCACGATTATGAAAGATGATTAATGCTGATAAATGCAGCTCCAATATAACCAGATAAATAATAAATAAATAAATAATATAACCAGATAAATAAAAAGCAGACTGCAGGCTCAGCCTTTTTCCCTTAATACATTCAAAGAGGAGGAAGAAAAACAAAATCAAGCAGGAAACAAAAAGGAATAGGAAAATCAAAAAGGAACATCAAAAAGGAAAAAAATCTGTGTAACATCATGAAGATAGAACTGAGGGAAGTGGAGGCAAAGCAAGATCCAAGGATAAAACTGGTGTTTCTGCTGCCCACACTCACAGGAGGATGATGAGCTCATTTTACTGCCAGGGCTTCCCAAGAGTTTGGTTTGTTCTGGAGCTTTCCATGCCATGTGGCACAGCCTGAGGTGCCCCACTGCTCACCCTGATGATGAGGAAGGAGCAGTGCTGCTCTTCCTCCTGCTCCTCTTCCTCTTGGCAATGCTTCAGCTGAGTTGACAGGGAAAGATGTTTGTCCACAGCATCATTTAGAATGGACCCAAAAGGAAAAACCACGGGCAGTTCCTAAACCCCAGATAACAAACACAAATATAAATCTCCCCAGACAAGCCAGGGTAGAGACTTGATGCGCTTTACAAGCTGTAAACACTGATTTTATTAGCCATTTATGGGCTACTTTGCACAATTCAGATTTAATATCAAACAATAAAGCTCACAACAGACTTACAAAGGAAAACAGTCTCTCTCATTTACTCCTGAATTGCAAGTGTGGCATCTCTTGATCACATGAAATCAGCAGAAATCAGGTTATTCAGTTTAGGCTGCATATTTTTTTTTTTGTTTGATGCCCCACACCAGGAGCACTGAGAGAGAGGAATTAATTTCTGAGACACTGGGAACTGTAGAAATGAACTTTGAGCAGGCACTGAACAGCCCTGAGTTACCCACATCAGCATGCACACAGACTACAAGGAAACTTGTCCTTGTGGTTATGGGTGTTTATCAGTTATAATCTGATACATCAGATGTCTCATGTAAGATAAGGTCTGGCTCTACCAGAGACTGCATGCAAAATGCATGAATTTGTATGCAAAATAAGTAATTTCTTTTTTTGAGCCTACAGGCAGAAAGGGAAAATGGAAGTACAGCTAATCCTGTCTGCAAATGGAAAACAGGCTGAGGGGATGAGGTGATTTGGCCAAGACTACACAGGAACCAGAAACAGCATGAACACTTGCAAAATCTCAGTGGAACATGTGCTGTCCCTCAGCACAGCCCATGCAGGGGTTGCTCTGTGCCTCTCAAGGGTTTGGATGGTTGGCTGGTGTGGGGAATGGTGGATCTGGTCATGTGCCACTCAAATCACAGCTGTCCAGGACTCCTGGTGCAAGAAAAAGGATTTGTAATCCCTGCATGTGCTGCTTTATCCCTCCATGAGCCCAAATCTCTTCAAGTTTGGCTTGAAAAAGGCCAAAGAAAATCCAGCTGCTCCATTTCCTTTTTTCAGTTGGCAGTTTTAGAGGTGTCCATGCTCTTCCAAACCAAACCACGCAGGCTGGTGACCAAGGATTGTAAAAATCTTACACCAGGTGGGCCAAGTCTGTCTGGTATCTGCTAGAGACAGCTCAGACAACCAAAGGAGGAGGACAGAGTCCCTTCCTGAGGTAAAACCAAGCTCCCAAATGAGGCTACCCTCACACTGCTATGCACAGACATGCATGAGAAATAGCCCTAAATAAGGCCTGGGCCTGGCTTATCCAGCTGGAGGGGAGGACAGCATAGCATGTGAAATTTTGGACTGTGGACACAATTGCACTATAGGAACACCTTCCATGGGGTTCTGTAAACTGCCAGAGGGCAGAGTTGGGTGGGATATTGGGAAGAATTCCTCCCTGTGAGGGCGGGCAGGCTCTGGCACAGGGTGCCCAGAGCAGCTGTGGCTGCCCCTGGATCCCTGGCAGTGCCCAAGGCCAGGCTGGATGGTGTAGCCATGATATTTTGTGAAAAATCCTTTCCTTAGGATTTTTCCTCCTGAGAAGATGGAGGCCTCAGGAACAAAATGTAAACAATGATTATCTGCTGCTGTGGAATGCAACAGGTGCATCTGTGATTGGTCTCATGTGGCTGTTTCTAATTAATGGCCAATCACAGTCAGCTGGCTCAGACTCTCTGTCTGAGCCACAAACCTTTGTTATCATTCCTTCTTTTTCTATTCTTAGCCAGCCTTGTGATGAAATCCTTTCTTCTATTCTTTTAGTATAGTTTTAATATAATATATATTATAAAATAATAAGGTCACAGGATGGGGCTAGAAGCAACCTGGGATGGTGAAAGGTGGAAGGTGAAGGTGTCCCTGCCCATGGCAGCAGGTGACACTGGATGGGTTCTAAGGTCTCTTCTAAGGTCACCAAACCATTCTGTGATTTCTGGAAAGCAGAGTGCACAGTGGTTTGTAAACTTATTTGAGGTACTTGAACAATTCTAACCAATTACAATAGATGGAACCTTAGTGAGAGAAGAAAAGCCTCAGCAGAGCACTGATCCAAGTCTTCCTAAACAGGGCAGGGAGTGAGATGCTTCCCATGGCCTACAGCTGAGTCTGGTGAGCAGCACAAGCAGACCACAGGCACTAAGCAGCACAAAAGCTCAGCCAAGAGCAGAGTATTATCTATTGGCTCATTTAATAGGATTATTTACAAAATCACAATCAATAACAATTTAACAATTATTATGGAAGAATCTAATGATGTTATAAGGAAACAATTCACTCTAAAAAATTCTACTAAAGTTCAAACAGTTTTGGAAGGGAGAACAGAAGCTCAGCAAAGCCCCAGGTTCCCTGTGGTGGCACTCACACCCTCAAGAAGCCCTCAGGTAGCACTCTGCACAAGCTGCAGAAGTGGCAGTCAGGAACAGATGTATTTACAGTGTGTATTTCTGAACAGCTGTGCCCTGAGAGGTGCCTTTTGCCCAGGATGCCTCCAGAACCCTTTCACTTCCCACTCAGTTTGCTTTGCCCAGGCTGCCTTACCCACCCTACAAGGCAAACTGGGGGTGCCTGTTTACATCCAGCACTCTGCAGACACAATGCCTCATCCAAAGCCAGACAGCTGATGGCACAAACAATCCATCACCTACAAACCCTCACCTCAAAGGGGGCTGTGGGATCTGCCAGTGTGCTGTACATTGTCACATTCACATTTTCTGGAAAATCCCTTTGCCCAGGATTTTTCTCCTGGGAATCTGAGAAGCCTCAGAGAAAAGGAAAACAATTCTTATCTCATTTGCTTCTCCTGTGTTGTGCTCATGTGGAATGTGTTTGGAGATTGTTTACCCACAGGTGATTGTTCCATTGGATTCTGCTGGGAGTTGTTTTCACTCTTTGGCCAATCAGGGCCAAGCTGTGTCGGGGCTCTGGAAAGAGTCAGGAGTTTTCATTATTATCTTTATAGCATTGTGTAAATATCCTTTCTGTATTCTTTAGTATAGTTAGTATGGTATTCTTTATGATAATATTATAATTCTTTATTGTAATAGTACTTTATTATATTAGTATAATAAAATAATAAATTAGCCTTCTGAGAACATGGAGTCAGATTCATCATTCCTCCTGCCATGGGGGACCCAGCAAATACAATACCCCATCAAACCTCCAGTGATGCTGTTGAGTCAGGGATGGAAAGAAGACTCCACTCTTCAGGTGGATCAGAAGTGTTTAATGAAGGTAGCATGTCTTTCTATAATGTGACTCCCTAAGGTGAGACTTGATTGATCTTTAAGTAGAAACATCTCACATTATTGGTGACTGTGAACAGCACACTCTGGAGAACCATATCTATAAACAGTGGTTACAGAAAGAGAGATAATAATTGTTTGAATTCTTTCCTCTAAGTTTCCCACAGCTTCTACACAGCTTCCCATGATTTTCCTGGGAGAGCCACGTCTCTCTCTGTTCAGAGGATGTGTAATTACTACACCTCCAGCAGTCACATCTCCCTGTCCACCCCAAAACAAACACTCCTGAATGTTCAATCCAGCATGTTCCTCTTGTTTTTTTCTGATGTATTACTGGCTCAGCCCAGCCTCAGTGGCTGTGTCAGCCCTGCCAGTGCGAGCTGCTGGCACTCTCTTGGAGTCTCTGTGGTCAAGATGACCCTGAAGTGTTAGAAAGTCTCTTTTTCCCAGCCCCGAGACCGAAATGACTGGAGTCAGGATTCCTCAGCTCTGGTTTTCAGTTATTTTCTATTATCTATTCCATTCTTTCCTGACATGCTGAGGTCTGTCCAGCAAGTCGGTTCGTGGCACACTGACTGCCTTCAGGACAGTGTTATCTTTTTATACTAAGAACTGGGTGTGCTTTATTTACAATAATTTTCCAATACCTATCACCTATGTTAGACAGTCTGTCTCTACTCTGAACCAGTCCAGAAGTGTCACCATCACAGCAGAAGATGGAGGACAAGAAGATGAAGTGGAAGAGGAAGAAGAGGAAGAGGAGGAAGTGGAAGAAGAAGAGGAAGAGGAAGAGGAAGAAGAAAAAGAAGAAGAAGAGGAAGAAGAAGAAGAAGAAGAAGAAGAAGAAGAAGAAGAAGGAGGAGGAGGAGGAGGAGGAGGAGGAGGAGGAGGAGGAGGAGGAGGAGGAGGAGGAGGAGGAGGAGAAGGAGAGAAGAAGAAAGACAGAACACGCCCAGATTCCACCATCTTGCCTCTTGAACCCCCATTCTAAAAACCCAAAATTTTTTCACTCTGTGATAAATTCACTATCATTGTACTCAAACTCTTGTGGCTTCTAACTCCTCACACAAAGTTGGTAATTGTTTCCAAGGGCTAAAATCAAAGGCAAAGGTGTTTGTGACTCCATGCCAAGGTCTCTGAGCCCCTGCCAGGGTCTGGAATCACCCAGGGCAGCCAGAGCAATGTCCTGGGGTCTGACAGCCCCCTGTCCCCTCAAACCCTCGCTGAGCTGTGACCAAACCTGCCAGGTTTGTGTTGCCTTTGGTGGCCACAGAGCACAGCCTATGTTTTCCCAGCTGAGTGAGTGTGGAAAGCAGCTTGTTTTACATGGATTAAACAATTATTGACTCTGTCACTGAAAAGGGCTTTTGGGTTGTGTCTGCTACAAGAATAATAGAGTGAATAGATTTTTCTTTCCCCCCTGAGCTCTCAGAATTTTTAGTAAATGCTGGTTATTAAAGGGGTCTAGAAAAACACTGGGGGTGAAAAAAATAGGAGCATGCAATTAAAACCATTCCTACACATAGCCTTAGATCAGTGACTAGGGAAAGGGGAAACTTGCCATTTAAAGACAAACTGCTCCTATCTGGTTAAGCCTAGAAGCTTGAAGCAGCAATTGTCAACAAGAGAATAAGCAATACTTCCCTTGAAAATATAAACAAATTTTAATTACAGTTGACACTTTTCAGACTGGTGCTGGATATTTTCATCAGCTGGAAAATGGCTGTCATCTCCCTACCCTTGGGGACACAAACACTTAGTGGAAGTTACTGTAAGTGAAATCCTGCTTTGTTGCTGGCCGTGCAGTTGGGAAGGAAAATTTAAACTGTCATCATGAGTGACAAACTCTGGTCCACTGAGTAAAACCTCCACAACGTGGCAAAGGATGCTGAAATATTCCAGGGTGAGCGGAGAGGTTGAGTTTGAGAACTTAGGGGAGAAGCTTTCTCCAGTCCTGCTCCTCCCCTGCCTCACCACAGCCCCAGCAGCAGGAACCTCTGCAGAGCAGGGCCTTTGTCCTCACACAGGGCTGTCACAGGCATCTTTTATGAAAATCCTTTCCTTGCGATTTCTCCTCCTGAGAAGCTGGGAGGCCTCAGGAACAAAATGTAAACAATGATTATCTGCTGCTGTGGAATGCAACAGGTGCATCTGTGATTGGTCTCATGTGGTTGTTTCTAATTAATGGCCAATCACAGTCAGCTGGCTCGGACTCTCTGAGCCACAAGCCTTTGTTATAATTCTTTCCTATTCTATTCTTAGCTAGCCTTGTGATGAAATCCTTTCTTCTATTCTTTTAGTATAATTTTAATGTAATATATATAATAAAATAATAAATCAAGCCTTCTGAAGCATGGAGTCAAGATCCTCATCTCTTCCCTCATCCTAAGACCCCTGTGAACACCGTCACAAACTCAGTTTTGAAGCTTTGCTGAGGAAGCTGCAGCTCTCTCTTCTTCAGAGACAGAGCAGAAAGCAGCTCCTTCACCAGGGTGTGATGGTAATTCCCATCCCCAGCTGCTGCATGGAGAGCAAAGGGAGCTCTGAAGGAAGAGGCAGCACAAGACTGGGACACATGGAAGCTGAGCCAAAATGCAGATTGGAGCCTGGATTTCACTTACAGTAACTTCCACTAGACACATGGAAACAGGGCCAAAATGCAGGTTGGAGTCTGGATTTCACTTACAGTAACTTCCACTAAGTGTTCATGTCCCCAAGGGTAGAGAGATGACAGCCATATTCCAGCTGATGAAAATATTTAGCACCAGTCTGAAAAATGTCGACTGTAATTAAAATTTCAGTGCCTGAAGTAAGGACTGATTCTGGCCCTCTCCTCCTCTGCTCTGTCCAGCTCCCTGAGAGCCTGAAAGAGGGTAATAATGGGGAAAGGGACCCCATCCTAGTGTTCTACAAAGACAACACTGGAATTTCTGTGAGCTGACCAACAGAGCTATTCATTGAGGAAAAGGCTGGGAAATACCAAATTTCTTCTTCTAACAGGAGATGGGTCTGGAAGGGACATTTCTTATTTAATGATGGAAGGAAGTGAAACAAAGCAGCAGCATCTCTCTTCCTTTTAAAACCAGCACAAAAGAAGTAAGGGGCTTTGATATTGAGAGCAGCCTAAAAGAAATGTGTGTTGTCAGTGAGCTCATCCTTCTGACCCATCAGACAGTTCTCCTGCCTTTCAGCTCTGTTTCTGGGCAGTGTCCCCAAGATCTAACACAAAGTAATTGCCAGCCCATTGTGACTTTGACTAGAAATCCCAGTGCTGAGAAGGGAATCATCTGGGCTTTGATGTAGAGATCTTGGTAGCATCTGTGGCTCCTGGGCTCAGAACACACTTGTTTGATGTATTGTTGGATAGAGGTATTTGTTATCTTCTCAGAGAACATGTGTGTGCCTTGGTAAAGCTATTTCCTGACTGCCTTCTAAGACAGATAGCACAAGGCTTGTTTTTGAGGCATCAGTTCATCTGATACAGAGAACAGGCTGGAGACAAATGTAGAGACCTCCAAAGTGCTGGCATTACAAGTCACTTCGAGGTCCCTTTTGGTTCCATCCAGGCACACTGTGACAGAAAGGTTCCCTTCATGCAAATTCCAATGTCATTTCTATCTATGAAGATAGAAGGGGTTGAAGAGACAGCCTCTCCTGGATCAGTGTCCTGGTTTAGGGCAAATTTTGGGGGAAAACCTCCAAAGGCGCCTCTCCAGAAAGCAATCCCACACAGGCCCTCCCACCAACTGGGTCGGGAAGGATTCCTTGGGGAGAAATGTAAAGAACCTGTTTATTTAACAGGCACAGCACCCCCAGCACACAGAATGAACAATACCAGGTGACAGCACTCTGTCACTGCTCTGACAAAGATGACAAATTCACAAAGTCTCTCTGGGGGTGGTCGCTCTGTTCTCAGTCCCTCCTGTGCTGGGGCAGCTGCTGCAGCCACAAGGTGCAAACTCTCGGTGTTCCCAGGGCCCAGCCCGGAGCAGGCTCCAGTGGGTCCAAAAAGGAAAGGAGAAACAGTCCAGGGGAAATTTGGACTGCTGAGCTAAACTAACTAATGAGCAGGGGCAAAGCAAAAAGCAAAGCAAAAAGCAAAAGCAGCACCATGCACTGCCCTGTCTCTGCCCTGCCAGCTGTGGGGAAGCGGCTGAGAGCAAAACTCAGACAAAAATTTCACTCTTCAGAGCCAGTCTTGAAGGCACAGAACATGATATCCAGCATGAACAGAACACACGGATGGGGTTACAAGCATCATGACATCACCCTAGGACAATCAGAAATGCAGAGCAGCAGGAAAGGCCCCTTCAGCACCCACACAGGCTGACCCACATCCATGGTGGGATGGGCTCATTCCCATTGCCAGTCCCAGAACTCTCCAACCTGGCCAGTTCAGGATGAACCTAGTTATTTTTCTGCCAGCATTCACCTGCAATAGGTTTTTCTCAGCCTCTGCCAGGCTTTGCTGTGCAAGGGAAGAGCCACACTTGACTGTTCTTCTGTAACCTCAGGAGGCTAAGCCTGTCTAAAGCTGTTTTGGGATGCTGCCATGAGCCTCTTAGGGGTATTAAGGCCCCGTGCTGAGCAGCACATGACACTGCAGCAAGGCTGTACCACTGTCAGTGGCAGGTGTAAGGTCCTTCCCACACTGTACTTGCACTCCTGTCTGTGCCAGATACACACCAGGAGCTTTTCCAGTCCCTTTGAAACACACTGTACTGAATACCTTGGGGAAAACCAGGCTTCGGGCCTTTCTCTGGAACAGGGAAGGGTGCCAGCACACCTGGCCATGTCCTGGGGTAACCAGCACACCTTCAGTGCTGGACTCTCCTTTGTTGCTGGGGCTCTAAGCTAATCCTTTTATGTAGGATTGCTGTGAGATTTTAATTCCCTGGGTCATCCCTTTATCTCTTTTGAATTATCCTAGCAAGCCTCTAATCTTTTAAAAATTCTTTTTTTATTTCCCAGGATCCAATCTACTAAGTTCTCCCTCACCTCCAGAGCTGCCATTAGCTGATGTAGGGTTTTTCTGGAGTTTTGTTGTTGTTTTCCTGTGAAGGTTTAGAAATGCCCTTTTCTGTAGCTTTTAAAATATTTATATCACACAGGTATCTCTACCTTGCTTTGTCATGTAAGAATAAGATATAAATGAACATAAAGAATTATATAAATGAAAAGTCCAAGTTATTTCATGAATGCTGTTTGACAGTTTAACAATGCAGGTATTTTTATAGCTACATCCAGTACACAAGAGGAAACAGGCCCTTGGACAGTGTGGTACCCCTTAGTTTCAAGGGCAGCTTGCAGCCATCACTCAGAACAGACATCAAAATGTCCTTTCCCAGGGAATTATGCAGTCACTCATGTCCACAATTTGAACAATTCCTGTTTGCAGCAGAACAAGGCTTCCCTACCTGGCATGCCAGTACACCCAAAGAAATCAGACTGGCCTTGCCAGAGAAAAACACCTCACACAAAGGTACAAAGAGAGCTGAACATGTTTAACATCTTGCTGGATCAGCCTGCTGAAGTGTTTAAAACAATGGAAGAGGAAAGCATGTGTTCCTTTCAGCACAATCTGTGCCTTGTAATCGAGTCTAAATGCTCACAATCCGCTCGGATCCTAATGAGCAGAATGACATAAATGGCAGAATGTTCTGCTCTTTCTACAGGTTTACAAAAATGAAATTAAACATAGGCTTTCTATTACAAAACAATAGGCAAATTGAAGACCAATTATGCAAACCCATCAGAGAACCTGGTGAACTGTGGAGAATTTTGCATTTCTGAGGCAGAACGACTTTGGAGATGAAAAAAAAAACCCTCTACTCCAAGAAATTGAGAACATCTGTGCCATCAAAGAAAGAATGCAGTGAATAATTGGACAATCATAGACAGGCAGCCATTTGAATATGAAGCTGTTTGTAATGTGGCAGTGGAAGGGAAATTGCAGAATGCCAGAGCTGCCTGGCTGTCACTCGCCCTGGTGGCTCCCTTTGTGCATGTGCTCAGTTCAGGAGCTGTGGGGTCAGCAGTGAGGTCTCCAGGGCTATCTGCTCCCATCATTTTGCACATCACACACAAAATAAAAAACGAGCAGGCAGATCTCAGGTTGCTGCTGATAATTGCAGCCCCAAGATGTGCAGGATGTCTCTGTTTCTGTCTCTGCTTCAGCCCGTGCAACTGAAGAACGAGTCTGGACTCTTCACTTTTCGGTCCTGAAGTTGTTTATTAATTCTTATCTATAAAATTTTCTTTCTGCTCAGCTGAGATCTGTTGAGCAGGGCAGCCTCAGGCACTCTGACCGTCCTTGGGGCTGCGTTGTCCTTTTATACTACAAACTACGTATAACACATTTACACTTAATTCCCAATACCTATCACCTATGTTAGACAGTGCACTTCTACTCTAAACCAATCCCAAAGTGCCAACATCACTGCAGAAAATGGAGAACAAGAAGAAGAAGCAGGGCTGGACATGCCTAGATTCCTCCATCTTCTCCCCATTACCCCCATACCAAAAATCCTAAAATCTACATTTTCACCCTGTGATCATTTTGTTATTACACCATTCAAACCTGTGTGACTTTTACATCCTCATACAATGCTGGTAAATTGCTGCAGGGGTCAAAATCAAATCCCCAGGTGTTCTGGGCAGCATGCCAGGGTCTCTGAGCCCCCACCGGTCTCTGAGTCCTCAGCAATTCTGGACACCTGGAGGGATGTACTGAGCTCTGACAGGCAGAGAGGTCCTTGAGCACTCAGTTCCTCCAGCATCCCAGTTTCAGCACACCTTTAACCCCCTGACAGACAGCCCAACCTGCAGCCTCCCCCATAGCTGACTCACAGCACGCAGCAAATGTTCTCCCTCTGCCAGCTGACAAACACTGCTGACCCCTTGCCTCAAGTATGAGTGTTCTCCTTGTTTCCAGAAGGTAAATCCCATATGGAAAGGGAGGCACGTGGAGCCACCTGGCAGCCTGCAGCTCCTGCAGGAGTGACCCCCAGGAGCCCTTCCTCCCTCCAGCCAGCATCAAACCATGGCTGGATATTGAATTTGCAGGGAATGCCCCAATGAAGGCAGGAATGATGCATCTGGCTCCATGTTCTCAGAAGGCTAATTTATTATTTTATGATACTATAATATATTAAAGAATGCTATACTATACTACACTATACTATACAAGAAGGATACTTACTGAATGCTAAAAAGATAATAATGAAAACTCCTGACTCTCTCCAGAGTCCTGACACAGCTTGGCCCTGATTGGCCAAAGAGTGAAAACAACTCAAAACAGAATGCAATGGAACAATCACCTGTGGGTAAACAATCTCCAAACACATTCCACATGAGCACAGCACAGGAGAAGCAAATGAGAGAAAAATTGTTTTCCTTTTCTCTGAGGCTTCTTAGCTTCCCAAGAGAAAATCCTGGGTGAAGGGATTTTTTCAGAGAATGTGAATGCCACAGCTGGACATCTCCAAAATGTGGGTAAAGGCCCTGAGCAATGCACAGCTGTGGTTCATCCCCAGCCCCAGCAGCCAGAAGGATCTGTCCCCAGGAAGAGGAGGCTGAGCAGGGCACACTCTGTTCCCAGGAACACCCCACAGCACTCCCCAGCACCACCTCTCTGTCACAGACATCTTTTATGGAAAATCCTTTCCTTAGGATTTTTCCTCCTGAGAAGCTTAGAGGCCTCAGGGGCAAAAAGTAAATAATGATTATCTGCTGCTGTGGAATGCAACAGGTGCATCTGGGATTGGTCCATGTTGGATGTTTCTAATTAATGGCCAATCACAGTCAGCCTGCTGGGACAGAGAGCCCGAGCCACAAACCTTTGTTATCATTCTTTGCTCTTCTATCCTTAGCCAGCCTTCTGATGAAAACCTTTTTTCTATTATTTTAGTATGGTTTTAATGTAATATATATATCATAAATCAATAAATCAAGCCTTCTGAAACATGGAGTCAGATCCTTATCTCTTCCCTCAACCTCAGACCCCTGTGAACATGGTCACACCTCTCCTGTTGCAGTGTGCTGGGGAATTACAGCTCCAGGGGAAAATGCTCTAAGATACCTTGCAGGATGAACTAGGCAAAACAGAAGTGATCAGCTTAGTTGTGATTTCATGGCTAGTTGCACAGATATTCATGTGTTACTTTGCACAGTCAGTCTAATAACCAGCTTTCAGAAGGACAGACAGCGTAATGAATGGGTTGTAAAACACGCTCATAAAAACATTATAGCATGTCTTGGAGCATTTGTTAGCTGTTTGTGATTTACTGGGTCCCCTGTTTTACATTTTCTTATAACTTGCACATTTCCTCTGAAAAATAAGCTTTCAATGTGCATGCAATTTATTTTAATTTCCCTCCCCCCTCACAAGATGATAAAACTTTTACAGCCATGCAAGAATGGCAATATTGTAGTCACGAGGTTCATTATGCAGTAATTAATACATGTTAATATCCTGTAAATATTATGTTATAATGGCTTTAAGTAAATACATACTGTACATTTGCAGTACCTATTAAGTCAGCGCCACTTAAAATGAAATGTGACTAATTAATCTGTTTAAAAAGTCTAATGTCAACTTGGATATTCTTTAAAAATTACAGTAAAGTGTTGCAAGCCTGAGCAGTGATTCAGTCAGCATTTAATTATGGGGCTTTGACATTAATGCTTACTTTCCTGGTTTATTTAACTGGATTGGACACATGGGCCAGCATTAAAGGAATGAGAAGGGTAGAAGGAAGTCTCATTGTTATGAGAAGCTAAATTCCCAAATAATGCACCCCATTAGTGTTAGGTTGAGTGGCTTCAAACTTGCCCATGGATTGGGACAGCCTCCCCTTGCAGGGCCTGGCAGCCCTGGTAGCAGCCACACCACAGGCAGCCCCAGTAATGCTCCCTTCAGAAGGAACTGGAAGGACTCCACTGTGGGTTTGTCCATTTGAGACATCATCATTTGAGGCATCCCCTCCCAGGACTATCAGCCTTTTAATAATTTCAGTTCTCTCCACTGTCCTAAATACACAAAGGGAAAAATAATCCCCCAATTCCTGCTGCCATGAGGCACAAATGCAAGACAAGGTGACACATCCTGAGTGAGGTGCCCAGGAAGGGTCAGCTTTGTTAAGGCTCTGGTGTCAAGATAACCCCTGAGGTATTAAAGTCTCTTTTTCCCAGTCCCGTGACTGCAGAAGTTGAGATTCCTCAGCTCTGCTTTTCAAGGTTGTTTATTTTCTCTTATCCATTCCATTCTCTCTCTGACCTGCTGAGATCTGTCCAGCAGGTCGGGTTGTGGCACAGTCCCTGCCCTTGGGGTGCTGTTGGCTTTTTATACTAAGAACTGGGTGTACTTTATTTACAATAATTTTCCAATACCTATCACCTATGTTAGACAGTCTGTCTCTACTCTAAACCAATCCAGAAGTGTCACCATCACAGCAGAAAATGGAGGACAAGAAGGAGAAGAAGGACAGGACACGCCCAGATTCCTCCATTTTGCCTCTTGAACCCCCATTCTAAATCCCCAACATTCTACTTTTTCACCCTGTGATAAATTCACTATCATTCTACTCAAACTCTTGTGGCTTGTAAATCTTCACGCAAAGTTGGTAATTGTTTCCATGGGCTAAAATCAAAGGCACAGGTGTTTGTGACTCTGTGCCAAGGTCTCTGAGCCCCCTGCCAGGGTCTGGAGTCCTCCAGGGCAGCCAGAGCAATGTCCTGGGTTCTGACACAGCTTTTCTTCCACCTACACACTCAGCCAGAAGACATGACAGGAGGAAAAATCATTCCCAATGTGTCACATAAGTATTCATTTTCTACAGAACCCTTCATTTTAGGATGCATGTGTCCAAGGAATGCCCATCAGATTGGACCTACTACTTTACTGTTGAGTATGTGGAGGTGTCCATCTCCAGCTTTATAGGTGCCAAAAATAAATCAGATTCAGCTCTGTGAACTGCTGCCTTGATCATTCCCAGGAGGTGGGGAGCAGGCATTTCACACACACTAAATCTGGAACAGAGCAGGGGAGCAGCCCCAGCTCTCCCAAAGCCTTCATCAATACTCATAACCCCAAACAGATCACTCCAAAGGGAATTCCAACAAAGCATAATTAAGTATATAGAGTTCCACCAGAAACAAAGGCAGTTTAGGAAGCTTCTCTTCCATTAATTGAAATTTTTAAAAAGTCCTTCTTCCAGATATTCAGACATATTGCCAGGACCAGGAATGCAAGAAGTCTTGGACCCTTTCTACTTTTCCATGGTCAGTTCCTTTATGTTTTACCATCAAACTAACCTGAATAAGCTTTCCTAGCAGAGCAATTCTTTACTCTGTGCTGGAGGTAACAGTTTGGGAGAAGCATTTTATGGGATAATTACATCCTTCAGGGTGATGCCTGGAATTGATATCCTCCTTCTTGGGGAAGCACAGCCAAGACAGGACTCCAAATGCTGGGAGGCATTTTAAGATTATGGGGATAAATGACAAGAGCTCAACAAAGGCCAAAACTGTGTATGTGAATAAGGAATGTTGGTCTAGAGGCTGTGGTCTGGAGAAGCAAAGCCAAACTGACCCAAGAGAAGAAAGTGAGGTTTTAGATATATTTTCCTTCCATTTCTCAGCAGCCACTCTCTGCTCTTCAGTAAACCAGGACAATGTGAAGCTCTCCCAGCTTGTTTCCGTCTGATAGAGCCCAGAATGCCAGTTAGAAAGCTGGGTGTCATCTGGCTGTACTTCCTTCTGGACAAGGCAATTACCCATCAGAAGAGCTCACTTCAGGCGTGAAGCAGAGCCTCTGGCTTTGTGGCTGCCCTGAAGTGGGAAAGCACCTGGGACAGCTCTGAAACCTGGCTCCTGTGCATTACAGAAGCCCCAGAAATCTTGCATTTCGTGTATTTCCTTTCAGCAGTGGCTTTAGAAGTGAGGAGAACAGCAGCATCCATGGCATGCTGGAAATACAGGGGCATGGAAAAACAGAGCACCAAGAGGCAGAGGCAGCAGCTGGAGGTGCAGATTTGCATCCCAGGCTGGGACCTCCCAGAGCTGTCCTCAAAGGTAAATCCCTTACCAACACTGTGCCTCAGTCTCCCCACTGCTAAATCACTGTTCATGTTTGGTTACTGTCGCAGACATCTTTTTATAAAAATCCTTTTCTTGGCATTTTTTCTTTCTGAGAAGCTGAGAGGCTTCAGGAACAAAATGTAAACAATGATTATCTGCTGCTGTGGAATGCAACAGGTGCATCTGTTATTGGCCCATCTTGGATGTTTATAATTAATGGCCAATCCCAGCACAGTTAGCTTAGACTCTGTCCGAGACACAAACCTTTATTATTCATTCCTTTCTATTCTATTCTTAGCTAGCTTTCTGAGATGAAACTTTTTTTCCTATTATTTTTAGTACAGTTTTAATGTAATATATATAATAACATAATAAATCAAGCCTTCTGAACATGGAGTCAACATTCTCATCTCTTCCCTCACCTGAAAACCCCTGTGAACACCACCACAGGTTACGTCCTAAATCATCTCTGGGCTTATCTACTTAACATTCACAAGACCTCCAGAGATAAAGCACTTCCTTAAGTGCACTGTGCGTCTTGTAATCTCTTGGTGCTACCATGCAAAAAGAGATGTCACAGAGCATGGGAATTGCCCTGGGCAAGCTCTGATCTGCTCTTCATTTCCAAGAGCTCTTTTCTCAGTGACCCCTTCCTTTAGCAGCACATTCACCTCTGCCTCCTGTGAGTGGGAGCATCCCTACCACCAGCATCCCTCAGCCATGGAAACCTGCTGTTATGGCCAGAGAGAAGCAACCAGCACTATTATTTGGATCATTTGCTGAGGTTTGTAACCTAGAATTAATTCTCACATCGAGTCCAAACGCTGCCTATTTCACACATATCTGGGTAGCAGACAGGAGCCTTTTTAGCAACAGAAGCAAACAGAGCTACAATCAGGCAGCCCAAGGTACAAACCCTTAATAGTTCAGTAATCAGTAATAATCAGCCCTTCTCTTTATGTTCAGGGAAATCTAGTAGAACCCAGCTACTCTACAGTGAATACATTTTCATTTATAAGACTAAATGCAAGCATACGTTATCTACTTAATTAAAATCTAAATTCTCTAACGAACCATTTGTTGTTTCTCCTGGGTGCACGTTACATACATTACTGGTGTTTTCCTGAAATCTGTTGCTAATGGATTAAAATAACTGGATGAAATGTTTCACTTGCTGCATGAGGTTATGAGAGACCACAAAATGCTCTGATACTGTGCACGTAAGGAACTCCTCTCCACCATTATCCCAGGACTGCAGCTCCATTTCTGTGTGCTAGGAACCCCAATCCTTTCCACAGGTCCCTCTTTGAGGGCAGGGAAAATGTGACTGTCCCAAACACCAGTGCAACTGCTCAGAGTGGAAACTCATCTCTGGAAAGGTCAGGAAAGGTTTTGGGGACAAAGTACAGGCCTGGTGGGGTCAGAGTGAGGGGACATCATTCATAGAATTCACAGAATTCACAGGATGACTGGGTTGGAAGAGACCTTCAAGAGCATTGAGTCCAACCCAGCCCCAAAACCTCAACTCAACCCTGGCACCCAGTGCCACATCCAGGCTTTGTTAAACACACCCAGGGATGGGGACTCCACCACCTCTCCTGACAGACCATTCCATTTATCACCCTTGTTTAAAAAACTTTATCCTTATATCCAACCTGTATTTCCCTTGGCACAGCTCGAGGCTGTGTGCTCTGGTTGTGTCAGTGCTGCTGCAGACAGAGCCCAGCCCCAGCTGGGCACAGGCACCTTTCAGGAGCTGTGCAGAGTGATGGGGACACCCCTGAGTCTCCTTTTCTCCAGGCTGAGCACCCCCAGCTCCCTCAGGGGTTCCTCACAGGGTTTGTGTTCCCAGCCCCTCTCCAGCCTCGTTGCCTCCTCTGGATGCACTCAAGCATCTCAGCATCCTTCCTGTGGGTCTCTCTAGGCCATGAAGTCCTAATTCCACCTTCTGCTTGTTTAGTGAGTGAGCCTTTCTCTAAGTCCAGTCTCTTTGCAGTAAGCTGAGGCTGCACAATGTACGGGTTTGTCAGGAGAGGCTCTTTTCTTCTTCTACCCTTGTAGTTAGATGCTGACACAGATCTTCAGGAGCAGAAATGCTCCCAAATATTCCATCTCCCTTGGAGTATGGAAGTCTCTGTGCATCTGCCAGACTTTGGGAAGAAAAGACAGCAGAAATGAATTAACTGCCATTATTTAATTAGGAGGTTTTCCTTGGTAGTTTCCCTTTCTCTGAGTGAATCCTGTTCTCCAAATCTTTCAGCCCAGGCAGGTGTGGCAGCGCTGGGTTGGTTTTGTTGTGTGTTGGTGGCGCATGGTGCCTGTGACCCTCAGCTCCTGTGTCTGCACTCCCAGGGCCACAGGAGGCCCCTCAGTACTCAAGGACTGCATTTTCTCCAAAAAGCTCCTGTAAAGATTTAAATGTCATTGCCACCCTGGTGGTGAAACATTGATTTCCTTGCATTTTCATGCCTCTTTTCCAGGGGACCATCCACCCTCTAAGGGGGCACAGCTGGCCCCTTCTCTGACAAAAGGCCAAATTAGGAACATCTCAAAGGGTCACAGTCTTTACCCCCGGTGCTAAACCTGGTTCATTCTCTGTCTCTCTGGTCACATCTCCTTTGCAAAGGTGTTAAATACCATTAGCTGCTTTGAGTGTCATGAAGAATCTCCTCCATAGAAAGGCAGGGAGGGGGAGAAGAGGGGTGGAGGTGAGGCATCATGAATTTAAGACTGATGGCTACTGCTCATGAATGAAAGGAGCCTCCCTACAGCCTCACATCATTACTGCAAATCACATTATTTAGAAAGATGCCACCAGGAATTCTGCTTTGCTTCCAGCAGACACAAAGTAAAAGGGCACCTTCTCAAAGCCATTCAGGCTATTATGCATTATAATTAAAAACAATTTCTATCCTCAATAGGGTTTGATTCAGGTAACTCATTACCCCCAAGAGCCATTTGTGAGACTGAATTGAGAATGCAAATTAATGTCAGCTTTAACAATAATGCTTTTTCCCTTCCTGCTTTCACTCTCTTTTGCTAGCTTCCATTTTTGGAAGCTTTCTTTGATATCAAGCAGGTGCCGAGAGCAGAGTTGCCAGGGGACAAAGAAGGTTTTATACCTCTCTTATTAGATGCTCTTCAGTGTTTAATTGCTGCAGTCCTGCTGGAGCCAGTGCTGCACCTTCAGTCAGGAGCACAGAGGTTCTGCCTGTCCCAGCTGCAGCCCTGGGCCAGGATGTCACTGTAGGACACGAAAGAACACAAGCTCACACCGCTGTTCTCAAGGTGAAGAAAAAAGGAAGTTTATTTTCTGACTCCAACATTTATAGTTTTCCAAGAGTGACAGTGGATTGGAGGGTGACAGTGCCACCTCTCCAATGACACTGGACAGACCAACAGTCCATCAACTTTCTCTTCCTCCATAAAGGAATGCAAAACAATGAGTTATTTACAGAAAGTGTGTGAGGAAGTTCACTACAAGAATGTCAACATCAGAAGGCTTAGAAAATCTTAAAAAACCAGGGTGATACCAGGGTTTGCTCCATCAGCTGAGTTCTTGCTGAAGTTACAGGCAGGAATTCCCCAAATCCTTCTTCACAGTCCTGCCACAAGGAGCAATTGCTCAGGTTATTACTGTAACAGGAGTATTACTGGAACATCTGTGAATCCTCTGCAAGGAAACCAAAGCTCTCCAGCCACAGGCACTGCTCTGACTCCTGCACTTGCCATTGTTGCAGATGGATAATGAGATGATTGGCTCTGGCAATTAAAAGATAACTATTGTGTGAATTTTAAGAAAAGCTTTAGTGATGTACAGTCATGTTATTGTAGTTTAGATGCCCTCTGTTCTCCCCACAGTTCCCTTTCCCCCTGTATTGCTGCCATCACACAGCCTGGGCTGTCCAGCACAGGTACAAAGAAGCTGCACAGGTGTCCCTGGCATGGGGCAGGTGGGAATGGAAAAGCTTGGGGGTGCTCAGGGGGTGAGCATGGCAACACCTGAGCTCCAATCCAGGTACAAAGCAGTTTGCACTGATAAATGGCACAGAAGAGCTGAATGACAGACTTTGGGAGGGGCCAGGGCTGGCTGATGCAACCCCAGGGGTATAAAAGACTGAGCATCCAGCTTGAAGATGAACTGGCCATGGGGTATCCATGAGGGGCAGTTCCCAGAGCTGCAGCTTTTTCCTTATCTAGTCCTTTGTTGTATTTTTGTTAAGGCTTAATAAACCTTTTTAAATTTTCAAAGTGAGCAGTTGTTGCTCACACCATGGTTCTCTCTAACTTGCTACCCTCTTGTTCGGTCATGCCATTATATTATAATTGCATACACTTCTATAATATATAAACACTATATATTTTATAAATATAAATACATACTTATATAAATACTATATATTTTGCGTGCACTTCTCTAACTCCTGGCTTGTTTCAGTCTGATGCTGCCTCAAATCCAGCTCTGATATTCTTCACAAAGAACAGAGTAGCAAATACAGGAATTGAAAAGTTTTGCTGCTGTTTCTTGTTTAGACAAAGTGTGACTACAGTAGCAGTGTGGAGTGACATGAGGTTTTGACTTTGGTTGGAGGGCAGGAGTATGTGCTCAGAGATGCTGCCAGTGATTAAGCATGGCTTACCCATGAGCTCACACCAAAAGGGGAGTAAGAGTCCTCTGTGTCTCTGTTGAAAATTGCAATGCAAGATGTTTTCAATTACTATCTTGGTAGATTATCTTTTGTCAAGTGGGCAGTTTGCCTTATCTCTCTCTCTGAGTGACCACAATCACACCTCCCTCGGGAGGGGACATCTGCTGATAACAGCTATTGAATGTCACTGCATGGCTGATAAGAACTACAGCATCCCATTGGGAGATGGGAGCCCAGAGGGAGGAGCCAAGCATTCCTACCCAGATATAATCTGGAGATTCTGGAACACCAGCACAGCTTCTCCACGGGATTCCCCAGAGGAACAGCAGCTGCCTCTTCTCCCACTGGATCTTCAGAGGAAGAATCCATCCTTCTCTGCAGGATCCCTGCTCCAGCAGAACCACCCCTGACACTGCAGGAGGGCTGAGCCACAATTCCAATGGGACTGCTGCCAACACCCTGACCCACAGGGTGTCAGGTTGGGTTCTGACTCTGTCACTGTTGTTCCAGTCCACTGCATTGTTTATTTTATCCTTTTATTTTTCTTCCCTATTAAAGAACTGTTATTTCCTGCTCCCATATTTTTGCCTGAGAGCCCTTTAATTTAAAATTTATAGCAATTCAGAAGGGTGGGAAGGGTTTACATTCTCCATTTCAGGGGAGGCTCCTGCCTTCCTTAGCACACACCTGGCTTTCTAAACCAAGACAGTCTCCCATCAAACACCCACAAAAGGCCAAACAGGTAAAACTGACCAAATCATTATTGCTAAAACTGAAGCCAGTACCCCCTGGATGGGGATGGCTGGAATGCAGAGCAGGCTGCTGCTGCTGGTACCTGCTGGTGGCTGTCTCCAAAAGGCAAAGTTGTTATTTATGGTCCTTTATTCCTGTAGCATTTGCTGTCTTAATGCAGTCTTCCCACAGGAGTGTGATGAAGTGCTCTTACTTCCATTTCACATACAAGGAAAGAGAGACACAGTCTCCTCTTCTCAAAAGGCACTTGAGTTCCTGATGCCCTTGGAAATCAGCTGTAGTGGAGCTCTGAAATACCTGGGGAAACCCTGAGGGGCCCATCCAGACCTGCCAGCACTGCCAGCTGACACCTGAGATGTGCTGGGTGGATGCCCTGGGGAGGGAGCACTGTGGTGGTGATCACATGGGTCTTTGGATGAGGAAAGAGACGAGGATTTGACTCCATGTTTCAGAAGGCTTGATTTATTATTTTATTATATATTACATTAAAACTATACTAAAAGAATAGAAGAAAAGGTTCTCAGAAGGCTGGCTAAGAATAGAATAGGAAAGAATGATAACAAAGGTTTGTGTCTCAGACAGAGAGCTGAGCCAGCTGCGCTGTGATTGGCCATTAATTACAAACATCCAACATGGGCCAATCACAGATGCACCTGTTGCATTCAACAGCAGCAGATAATCAATGTTTACATTTTGCCCCTGAGGCCTCTCAGCTTCTCAGGAGGAAAAAATCCTAAGGAAAGGATTTTCATAAAAAGATGTCTGCGACAGAGCAGCTCTCAGGGGCTGCTCCTGCTCTGGGGCATCCCCTGGCACAGCTCACCCTTCCCACAGAGCCACTCACCCCAGACAGGGATGTCCTGCTGCAGAAAAGCTGCATCTCAAGCACCCAGAGCACCAGCAAACTCAGAGCACAGAGGACATGGGATGTGGTTAGCCCTTCTTTCTCCATGTCATGGGTTCAGGGAGGATCCAAGGGATTATTCCTGTTCTACAGCACGTGGAAGCATTTTGAAGGTCTTCTGACTCACACAGGGGAATCCCAGCTCTGCTCTTTTCAGTGGCCTTCAGCAAATTATTCCTCATTTTTACGTGTCCCCATCTGGAAGAGTCAGTTGCTGGTGCTGGCCTCAGATTTGATGGATTTCAATGTCATTGCTCACTCCAGATAGGGATGTCCTGCTGCAGAAAACTGCATCTCAAGTACTCACAGCACCAGCAAACTCAGAGCACAGAGGATGGGGGATGTGGTTTGGAGCCCTTCTTCCTCCATGGCATAGGTTCAGGGGGATCCAAGGGGTTATTCCTGTTCTACAGCACGTGGAAGTATTTTGATTGTCCTGTGACTCACACAGGGGAATCCCAGCTCTGTTCTTTTCAGTGGCCTTCAGCAAAATATTCCTCATTTTTATGTGTCCCCATCTGGAAGAGTCAGTTGCTGGTGCTGCCCTCAGATTTGATGGATTAACTTGATACTAATTCCACTGTGTTCAACAAGTCCAGAGCATTCCTTACTAATCAGCAGAAAGTTATTAATTCTCATTATGACTGCTTCTCATGTCCTTTCTAAAAATGCTCACTGGGAGATACAATAGTTCTCCAGAACACAAGGCAGAATCCCTTGGAAAAATCTGCAGGAAAAAACAATCAACCCATTTCTTTACAAAAATAACTTCATATCTCTATGGGAATTTGCCTCACATTAGATTTCCAGAGGAATTTTCCACTCACTCAATTTCTTAGCTTTTTCCCCACAGAGAAACTGCCTTTTAAACCCACATTTTCTGGGTAATTGGACTGAAAATGGGTTTTCCGTGGCAGAGAATGGAGCTGTCTCCTCCATGGTTGCCAGCCCACCCCCCAGAGGCTCTTCACTTTGTCCCCTGAACATGAAGCTGACACCAGCCTTCCCAATGGGCTGTCAGATGCAGACATCAGAGCTTCCCTGCCAGGACAGTGCCAGACAGGATCCCAAATGGCAGAGCTCCTCAGGAAAGCCCTTCCTGCAGAGCTGCTTGGAGTTGGGGCGCAGGGAAGCTTCTCCCACTTGTGTAGGCTGCTCCCACCATGGAACAGCCCGTGAGTAAAGCAGCAAAGCAGTCCCAGGATGGAAGTTGTGCATCCAAGTCCAAATTCACCTAAACAGAAGCAATCCCCTTGCAGTGTCATTGGCAGGATGCAGGTGGTGTGTGGGGTGTGGTATTCATATTTTCTGAAAAATTTCTTCGCCCGGAGTTTTTCTCCTGGGAAGCTGAGAAGCCTCAGAGAAAAGGAAAACAATTCTTATCTCATTTGCTTCTCCTGTGCTGTGCTCATGTGGAATGTGTTTGGAGATTGTTTACCCACAGGTGATTGTTCCATTGCACTCTGCTGGGAGTTGTTTTCACTCTTTGGCCAATCAGGGCCAAGCTGTGTCAGGACTCTGGAGAGAGTCACGAGTTTTCATTATTATCTTTTTAGCATTGTGTAAATATCCTTTCTGTATTCTTTAGAATAGTTTAGTTTAGTATTCTTTAATAGTTATTTTTTAATATTTATTCTTTAATTATAAAATATTATCATAAATAATAAATTAGCCTTCTGAGAACGTGGAGTCAGATTCATCATTCCATCCTCCATCTGGGGGCAACCCAAATACAATAGTGGGGGGTTTTGTTCCATTCAAGAGAGAGGGGGAAATGTGGGAAATGGATTAGTTGAGAACTCTCAAAGCCTGACAGAAGGCCCACACAGTGTGCATCTGTATGCAAACCTTGAGATAAGAAATGCTGACTTAGAAATGCCACAGAATAGGACAGACATTGTTGAGAGAGAAATGGAGCTAGAAACAAGTTTTAAAAGATGGCCTTACAAATAAGACTGGCTACTGTGGAGAAGTAGAACTATGAAAAATACATTGTAATAATGCTCACAAGAAATAATTTTAGATAATTAGCTTTATGGCATTTACAGCATGGTGTGGTAAAAGCTGATAGGCCAAGTGATGCCAAAAACTGAAGCCTTGTGAAGGCTGACCTAGAACAGAGACCGGACCAAGCTAAAGAATAAAGCAGGGATTTATTAAGAGGCCTAAACAGATCCCCCTTGGGCAGCACAACCCAAAATGGCCACAAAATGGACAACCAGTCATGGGGTCTCTCACTTTTATACGTTTTGCTCCATTTGCACATTTGAGTTAATTATCCCATTCCAGCTTTAGCCCATGCAGTCCCATCCTGCTTGTTTTTCTCTCTTCAGCCCACGTTGTTTGTGCTCTTGGGCCTGAGATTTGGATCATTTGTCCTTGGTCCCCAGCTAGAGAAGGAATTTTTTTGTCTCCCTACTCTGTGATATTACCATCCCCTCATATGAAGCCCCGACCCACACATTAAAGCAGCACAGAATGTGAAAAATAGAAAAGCTAAAACCTGAGGCATCACTTACAGTGTATTGGGAAACACTTATAGTGTATTGTAATTAGGAAATAGTTGTCTTCTGATTGTGCTAGCATCAATTATAGCATCTGTATGTTCTCACCCTTCACATGAGACTGCAAATGGAATAAAAGTTTTTAAAACACCTCTCAGTTGCCCCATCTCTGGGTCAGAAAAGGGCTTAATCTGACAGTGGTGGCCTTCACACCCCACCAGGATGCCTTGGCCTTGGATGGATGCCAGCTCTGCTACCTCTCAGTGCCTCCTTTCCCAAAAACAGGAGTGTGATAGATGAGCCATGCCATGGTTGACTCTCACAATTAAAAGGCAAATATCCTGTATATATGTCAGGAGCAGTTTTATAGATTTATAGTTGTGTTTTCCCCCCCTTGTGCTGTTCTCAGGGGTGCCCTGGGTCTGGGACATTTGGGAGGGTCACTCGTTCCTGTGGCAGCCCCTGAGCTCCAATCAAGGTGTCAGGCAGGGATCTCCAGCACTGGGCAGGGCAGGAGGAGTCCATGGACAGAACTCTGGGAGGGACCAAAGGGTTAAAAGGGGAAACCTCCATTGTGTGGGTGAGCACATGGTGGGGAAAATCCTTTGCTCCTGGTGCTGAAATTTTTTCTCTATTCAGTCTTCTGTTGTATTTTTTGATAAGGTTTTAATAAACCTTTTATAGTTTTTGGAAATGAGGATCCTTTCTCACAGGAGCAAGGCGAGAAGGAGATTGTTCAATTTTATTTTTTTGGGAGGAGATAGGGGGAGGAGAATGTTTTATTTTTTTTTGTTAAGCCTGGCTAGCATTTTGACTTTGAGCTGCTTGGAGCAGCTACATCTCTTGCCATGCATATTCATGATAACCACGTCCTTGCTGACCCATCAGTCACCTTTGGAGCTAAAACAATGAACCAGGACAACTTGTGATGGCAAAGGCTCCCAACCCTGCCTGCTCAGGCACCACAACAAGCACTTTCAAAGCCAAGGGGGCACATTTCCATTCTAGAGAGGGAGTTTTTAGTTTGACATTCCAAAATAAAAAACGTAAGCAAGACAACAATCCTACACATTTCTTTTTGATCTTCTGATGGAAAAAAAATCCCGAAAATTGTATTTTTGGTTTTAAAAAAGTGTTCATTTGGAGAAATACTGTAGTTCTTTAATGCCTCAGAAAAAGTGCACAAGAACCCAAAAAATTATTGATAGGAAAATCTGATGTTTCACTTTTATTATTATATTAATTAGTTTCCCTTCAGCTACAAGTTTAGACCCCAGTTTGAATCCATTTATACTCAAAACTTTCTTCCTTTTTGCACAGAACTATTACTGAAAATTAATTCTGATTTAGAGTTCGAGTCCTTGGGCAAAGCAATAAGCCCAAATTTCAGAAAGAGAAAACAAGTAAAATCTCTATTTCTTTGAGAACAGTAAAATCTTAACAAGTCTCCAGATGATATCAAACATCAAAATCTGTCAGAAATTGCTTCCTGAAAGGAAAGATTACTCAATTTATCAAATAACTTGTAAATTCATATGTCTGGCATGGGCAAGACTCAAGGGAGTTGCATGAATTATAACAAAGCACTCTGGCTCCTCCCTGCCCATTTCATTTGAAAGAAATAAATGTCAAGAGAAAGTGGCCTGAAATGTCTTTTGGAATAAGATGTGATTCCCCATGATGAGTGGAGGATTTGGTCCCTAAGGCAGCTTGGCAGGACAGGGGCAGCAGCATTGGCCTGGAGCAGCACAGCCCTTTGCAGCCTCCTGTATTGAATTTGTGATCCCTCCAGACGAAGGCAGGAATGATGAATCTGACTCCATGTTCTCAGAAGGCTAATTTATTATTTTATTATACTATATTATATTAAAGAACACTATACTAAACTACACTAAAGAATACAGAAAGGATACTTACTAAATGCTAAAAAGAAAATAATGAAAACTCCTAACTCTCTACTGAGTCCTGACACAGCTTGGCCCTGATTGGCCAAAGAGTGAAAACAACTCACAGCAGAATGCAATGAAACAATCACCTGTGGGTAAACAATCTCCAAACACATTCCACATGAGCACAACACAGGAGAAGCAAATGAGATAAGAATTGTTTTCCTTTTCTCTGAGGCTTCTTAGCTTCCCAGGAGAAAAATCCTGGGTGAATGCATTTTTCAGAGAATGTGAATGCTACACTCCTGCCCCTCTGTCCCCTCTCCTACATGATATTTCTGTACCCCTTATCCTTCCCCAGCCCTCACTCTGCTGCCCCCAGCCCTGTACTGCTCCCACTCCTCTTCACCAGTGTCCCTTCTCCAAAGGCAGGGACCCAAGGGCATGGAGGAGGCTGCAGGGATGGGATCTGATCCCAGAATCTCCTTTCCAACAGGCAGGGGCTTCCTCTCAAGGGAGCAATGCACAACAAAACCAAGAACACCCTCCAGAAACTCCCTCGGAGTGTTCTGGGGAGATGGTTGTGGCTGGGCCAGTGGAAGGTTGTCACAGACATCTTTTATGAAAAATCCTTTCCTTAGGATTTTTCCTCCTGAGAAACTGAGAGGCCTCAGGAACAAAATGTAAACATTGATTATCTGCTGCTGTGGAATGCAACAGGTGCATCTGGGATTGGTCTCATGTGGTTGTTTCTAATTAATGGCCAATCAGAGTCAGCTGGCTCAGACAGAGAGCTGAGCCACAAACCTTTGTTATCATTCTTTATTTTTCTCTTCTTAGCTAGCTTTCTGATGAAATCCTTTCTTCTATTCTTTTAGTATGGTTTTAATGTAATATATATAATAAAATAATACATCAAGCCTTCTGAAACATGGAGTCAGTGCCTCTGTCTGTCCTGCTGAACAAACCTCAGCAAGCCAGAGAAAGGATTTTATAGATAAGAAACAATACACAACCTTGAGAGCCAGAACAGAAGAATCCTGATTCCTTCTTTGACTGCTGGGCTGGGAAAAGAGACTTTCTAACACATCTCAGGGTCACTGTGACCAGCAGAAATCCTGATACTGCAGCCCCAGAGACTGAGCCCCCTGCCTGTGGCTGAACCATTTCAGTCTCCTCTGGAGCAGGTACCTGCACAAACCACAGGGCAAGCTCAGAACTGTGCTGCAGGGTGAGTGAGGGAGGAGAAAAATGAAAGCATTTGCCCACAGCAGAAGTGCCAAGCTCCACAGGACAGGATTCCATTCCACAAGGATGAATGTTAAATTCATTGTTAAATAACAAGTGCTCAGTAACACTCCTGCTTACACATTTTCATGCTGCTGTACCCAGAGAACTTTACTTCTGTGAGAAGCTTAGTTTGCATCCAATGGCATTAGGATGTAGTAATGCCCATTTCAGGCTAGACAGATGGGGCACAAGGACGCCTCAAAATGAGCTGGGAAAGCCACAGGACCCAGACTCACATCTGCAGGAGCTCACACACGACTCCACTGAACACACTCCAAACTTACTCCAAGATGAGAATCTGAATCAGAACTGCATTTTTCCCAGATGATAACATTTGGATGCGAGCACAAACAGCTCAATCAGTAAAAGCCTGGACCAAACATCCTCTGTCCTGTGGTGGATAAAGTATTTTTGTTCTTCAGCATTTGGGGTGGCTCAGGAGCACTGGTGGGGAACCAAAGCCCCCAAGTCTAGACAAGGGAAATAAATCTACAGCTTGTCAAGATAAAGCAAAAAGGTGTATTTGTTTTCTGAATTAATAAAGCTCAGTTTAATCTCTGTTCCACTAGGCTGCAATTCCACAGGGTGTGGTGAATTCTTGCAATGGGAGCAGAGGGTATCCTGCAGGCCCCAAAGCTGTACTTCTGCATGAATTAACAAAAACTCAGTGTTCTGTGCAAACCTCATCTGACTGTAAGCTGAGCTTCCTAACTGAGTAGGCACTTTTTTCTTCAATCAGAACCTTCAGAATTCAGCTCTTGAGCCTTCATTCTGAATGACACTGTGCCCCATTTCCATCATAAATCTAGCCTAGGTGCCACACTGTCTCTGCTCCACATTAAACCATGGGCTGTGGTGATGAGGGGAGTGGGATGGCCTAAGAAGAGCTGGGTTTCAGCATTACCAACACTCAAGATTTGTCCCAGCTTTTTGCCTACAGGCAGCTCTAAATCTTCTTTGATCAACCACGCGCACCCAAGTCAGGCCAACTCTCCCAGCCCCAGCTTCTCCTTCTCCCAAGTGCACTGGAAGCACAAACATTCCCAGCTTCAGATGGAAAACCTACTCACTGAACTCACCTGAGGATGTTTATTTTGACCTAACTGTGCCTTGTGGGACAGTGTGATGACATCTCCCTGCACACAGCTCCTGGACTACACCACACATCCTCCAGAGCAGCAGCACTGGCAACAATGAGCAATAACAAATAACAGTGATTCCAGCATTCTGCAGGACCTAAATGCATTTTAGGTGCTCCTGTTGCTAGAAAATGCAGTCATTAATTTGATCACTCTTTTGGGGTTTGGAGGAAAAAAGCTGGTAAAGAAAATGTACCATCACCTGCAAGATGAGCAACCCACATGGTATTTGTTCCTCCTCTTCCTACTCATCCCAGCCTGCACTGGTAAAATCAGGACAGCAGGATACTTGGAAGAGAAAAGCAGAGACCAAGAGTTCCTGTCCTCTGCTGAGGATAAAAGGAAAGTTTTCTGCTATACCTGAGACAGGACAGGAGGGAAGGACTGGTCTCAGGCCATGTATGAGATGGGAGTACTGAGGGGAAATGGTTGTGAAAGCAGAAAGGTTTGTGTCCTTTAAAAATTGTGGCATTCATTATTTTGTTCATGTGCTCTCTGAGTGGCATTACTGTGCATTATGCTCTGTAAAGAATGAGGTGCTCTTCACACCGGCTATTGAGATATTCCAGGCTGCCAAGGCCTTCTATGAAGCTATTTTAGTTTTTGTCAGAGGAAACCAATGCCTTTTCAACAAATAGAGAATAATAAAGAGGAAAAGAATCCTCTTTTCTTTCTGCCATTGTTACTAGCAATGACAGGGCTGCTCCAGGATGGATCCACAGGCACTACACACAGCATCAGGTCATTGCCTTCAAAGCCTAACTAGTTTATGCCAGCTTGGGACTTGGCCCTGTGTATTCAAGGCCACTTCAGTTCTCTCCACATTCTCCCTTGCTATTAACTCTGCTGAGCTGTGGCCCATATCCCTGTTTGCTCTGATTTTTCTTCATACTCCCTCTCTCTGACCTCTTTTGGAAGAGCTGGTAACAGCTTGCCTCCTTGAAAGTGGATTGTTTCCCTCACATCAGCTGAGAAGCAAGGTCAAGATCCAGCTGCTCCCAGCTGATAGCTGTAAAACAACAATTTTGGTGGAGACGAAACCAATCTGCTCCAAGCTCTTCTCTTCTCTTGGGGAGAGGTGTGAGGAGTGGGTTGAGGATGGGTCTTTACACCTTATACTCAGAGCAGGCAGCCTGCTCTGGTGACAAATTGTGGCATTCACATTGTCTGAACAGAGACAGACATAATTCTCTCTCTCAGGATTTTTCCTGGGGATGGCAGTGAGAAGATCAGAGGAGAAAACAATTCTTATCTCTACTTGCTGCTCCTGTTGTTTGGCACATGTGGAATGTGTTATGGAGATTGTTTACCCAAAGTGATTTGTTAATTGGACTTTGCTGATGGTTGTTTGGATTGATTGGCCAGTTGGATCAAAGCTGTGTCCTGGCTGTTGGAGATAGTCAGGTTTTTCTTTAGTATCTCTAAAGTATAGTATCCCTTTAGTATAGCTTTAATATGGTATTAGTGTAATATAACATAGCTTAATAAAGCATTTGTTCATCCTTCAGAATCATGGAGTCAGAGTGCATCATTCTCTACATTGGGGTCACCCTGAATCAATAACAAACTGAGGCAAATAAGGTGCTGGTAGAAGAGATCACAGGGCTGATCACAGAGAGCACCCAGGCAGTGTGCTGTTTCCCACAAGAACTGAGCCAAGAAAACATTTCTTCAGAGATTAAATGCTTCACTTTTGCAAGGAAAATAGAAAACCAAACCCACTTAAAAGTCTCTGTATGACACAAGCATTGTCCCGCTCTGTATTTTGTTACTTTGCTACTGAGAAAGGCTGGGAGAGCAGGAGATGGGCTGCACAGAGCCCTGCATGTTGCTGGTTCCCATCACAATGAAGACAGAGGTTGGCAAAGTGGACTAAATCACATATTAGCTTATGATGTGACCAAATTCCACTTTCAGGGACTTAGGTAATTATGCTTTCACAGAAGTATAAACAAACCCAGACAAACCAAAAATCCAGGAGAAACCCCCTGTGTAGCAATGCATCTGAACAACTCAGACTGCAGTGTGCACCAGCCGTTTCCCTTGTAACTGTTTTATCAGAATTTTCTCAGGGCCCTCTGGAATTCTTGAAGGTTACTAAGACATAAGCTGTGCTGAAGTAAGAAAGAAGAAGCTAAGAAACCAAATTCCAAGACCACAAGAAATAGATAGCAGAGAATTGTGAATCACCTGGACTGTGACCAATCACACATTCTCAGAGGTGCATGCAGAACACGTGGACAAGCAGAGGCACCAATAAGAAATGAGTGATCAGTGTGGGGTTAGAAGTATAAATAAGTGTTTATTATTTAATAATTCATAGTATATTTATAATATACTTATAATATATCTATTTATAATAATTTCTAGTATATTTCAGCAGTAAGGTTAGAATGTATAAATAAGTGTTTAATGTAAACAATAAACAACTTCTGCCTAATCATACTGGTCAGTTGCCCAGGAGTCCTGAATTTCCCATGCCTCCTGGACCAGGAGAAGCTCAGCTCAAAACCCAGAGGCCATCACTGCCGAGGGACAGCCCAGACTCTCTCAAACCAGTTTGCCCAGCAGGCACCAGACACTGTGTGACTGGTAGGATCCCCTCAGGAAGCACCCACGTGGCCTTCAGAGTGCCAGAACACATTCCACACCTTGGGATGGCACCAAAGGCTGCCCGTTTGCCCTCCACTGCTCCCCACTGAAGCTGTTCCTCCACCACCCTCCCAGCAGCTCCATCTGCTGAGGTTCAGGCATCCTCCCCTTCCCCACCAGCACCTGCTCAGGTGTTCAGCTGGCTCCTCTTCCCTCCAGCCTTGAAGTGAGCCCCAAGGCTTCCCTGGGGTATCTGTGGATGTTGGAATTCAGTACATCCCTCCAGGTGTCCAGAGTTGCTGAGGACCCTGCCAAGGGGGCTCAGAGACCCTGGCATGCTGCCCAGAACACCTGGGGATGTGATTATGACCCCTGGAGCAAGTTGCCAGCTTTGTATGAGGACCTGAAAGTCACACAGATTTGAACAGTGTAGTAACAAAATTATCACAGGGTGAAAATGTAGATTTTAGGATTTTTGGTATGGGGGTTATGGGGACAAGATGGAGGAATCTAGGCATGTCTAGCCTTCCTTCTTCTTCTTGTTCTCCATTTTCTGCAGTGATGTTGGCACTTTGGGATTGGTTTACAGTAGAAGTGCACTAATATAGCTGATAAGTATTGGGAATTAAGTATAAATATGTTATATGGAGTTTTTAGTACAAAAAGACAACACCACCTCGGGGGCAGTCAGAGTGCCTGTGGCTGCCCTGCTGAGCAGACCTCAGCTGGGCAGAAAGAAAATTTTATAGATAAGAATTAATAAACAACCTCAAGACCAAAAAGTGAAAAGTCCAGACTTGTTCTTCAGTTGTGCGGGCTGAAGCAGAGACATCCTGCACATCTTGGGGCAGCAATTATCAACAGCAACCCAAGATGAGGAGAATAAAGCTAAAGGGATTTGGGCCCTCAGCAGATGTGATGAGCATGTCCCTCATCAAGTCCCTCTCTGAAGGGTTTTGTTCACTGGTCCTATAGCCTCAACTTGAAACATTGCCTCCTGAGCTGCTGCTGAAAGCCAGCTGTCTACCATTTATATTGTTAATTCATTAAAAGGAGTTCTTTATCCTCTCAGGAAATAACAGCAGTCCTGCTTACTGGCAGACAATAACATCGGAGGGCTGCAATCGCTGACAATATCAATTATTTAGCTTTCTGCCAATTCCTATTAGACTTTCCAGGCTAGAGAATTTACACTGTGTTATTGAATTAAAAAACAGCTAAAAGCTTTAGGGAATCCAAACTAATTAGCCAGCATTTGTAAACCCCTTTGTTCATGGTAATTTGTTTACAAGAGTAGCTCAACCTTTTAATTATGGGCACACTCACAGGCCACATCCTGTACCATTACAGGCAGCTTTTTTTTTGTTTGGTGCAAGAAGGGCAAAGATGCAGAGGCTAATTTTACTTTAATGAGTTGTGATGACCCCACTTGGAACTGGATGACCCTAAAATGTAAAGTGTGCCTATAATTATAACTAAGAAAAAACCCGCTCTAGATGCTTTGAGTGGGCCAGAAATTATCAACGTCCAACAGTGTTGGCAATTCAAGTCCAGAGCCTTGCCTCTCACTCCCTCTCCAGCCTCTGTTACGGATCTCAAGGCATGCTTCACCTTCTTGCCTATTCAAATCTATTTGGTTTAACTCCTTCTGCTTTAGGCTTGAAAGACAAAAGGTTTAGATGTTCTAGAACGGGTCACATCCTCACTTGTGATGACCTGGCATGACAATTGGCACCTCTCACTTGGCAGGCTGTCCTCTCTGTTTGTGCCGTCATTTGTCATCACAAGCCATGACCCTGCTCCCCAGACTGCACAGACATATTTTTATGAAAATCCTTTCCTTAGGATTTTTCCTCCTGAGAAGCTGGGAGGCCTCAGGAACAAAATGTAAACAGTGATTATCTGCTGCTGTGGAATGCAACAGGTGCATCTGTGATTGGCTCATGTTGGTTGTTTCTAATTAATGGCCAATCACAGTCAGCTGGCTCGGACAGAGAGTCTGGGACAGCTGCCTTTGTTATTAATTCCTTTCTATTCTTAGCTTAGCTAACCTTCTGAGATGAAACCTTTTCTTCTATTCTTTTAGTATAGTTTTAATGTAATATATATCATAAAATAATAAATCAAGCCTTCTGAAAAATTGAGTCAGATCCTCACCTCTTCCCTCAACCCAAGACCCCTGTGAACACTGTCACACCAGACCACGAGCATCACCAATGTTTCACAGGTCCTTTCCCTGTAGCATGGAAGTAAGGGTTCAGTTTTGGAAGAAATGCTTACATTTCTGATTGATAGAGGATTTTTAGTCCATTAAACAGCAAGCTGTAGCAAAATGTTTGCTTGCTCTTTTGATGGCTTTAGCAGGCTGAGCTCTGGGGTAGAGCTGCTCCATGGAGCTGAGCAGAAGTGTTTGGGCTGAGGCCCCAGGAGCAGCAGGTTTCCTGCCTGCAGTCTGGGACCATCTCTCCTTATGCAGCAATGCATGGACATATAAATAAGAGAAACAGACAGTGTTTCCCCACTAGGTCTGGTTTCTTCTCTGAAAAGCTGTGCAAGGCTACTCAAAATCAACTGTGAAAAATCTTGATATTTGCCTTGACATTGAACAGAAATTCTGAATATGTTAATTTCTGAGTTAAGGGGTGGCAAAGAAGGGAATGAAAGTGGAGTGATATGTCTCTCAGTGAGGGAACATGCAGTACATTGCAGGAAAATTGGAATGCAAAGATTGCAACAAAGTTCCTGCTTTATTTTGAATAGTTGCAGGAAACGTTCCAATAAAATGTATATCTGTATTTTTAAAAATATATCAAACTTAATTAAAGGGAGAAAAATGCTAATAAAATGTTTAAAACTGCTTCATCACTGATAGTCACACAGTGTATTGGGCATCCATCAGTCTGATCTAACAGATACAGCCTTAGCCCATGGGATCAGTGTGAGTGAACAGCAATCTTTCCACTCATCCCATGGTGGCCCCATGGCAATTGCAGAGACTCCCACAGCACAGGGTACAGGTGTCCTGTGGACAGCAGGGTCTAACCAGAGCACACCACTGCTTTCTCCCAGTCTCTGGCACTGGTTTTCTGGGCCCTTGGCCAGGTTACTTTTACCCTCTGTTGTTCTGTTTTCCAACCTGGAAACTGTTCCCAGGTCATCTTCCATCCTACCCCATGTCATGGCAGGTATTGTTCAGGGTGCCGTGACCTTCCCAAAGAAGTGTTCTGAAAAAGGCACCTCGGGGGCACAGGCACATCTGTGCTCACCCCAGGTGATTTCAGCTCTTCTGGGACCCAGGAGATGCAGAACAAGGGATCTGTGTGTGGGGTTCCAAGGAGAGCCTTCATTGAGCCTCCTCCCCAAAAGGATCCAGGTACATAGAGCCATGTATGAGCACGCAAAGCAGGGTTTATATGGGGATCTCGAGGGGTGGGGCAAAACACCAGGGCCAATGGGATGAGGGCACAGGGGTGGAGCCAAGGGCGAAGGGCCAATGGGATACATGGAATCTGCATGTCACAGCAAGGCATTCTGGGAGAAGCCTTTTTCCTCACCCTAACAAAGGTGGTTATCCTTTGAGGAGTTTTCCCTCCAAGGGAGCACTGTGGATCTTTCCTGGCCTCCAGATCCCCAGCCGTGGAATTGTTCAAGGTCAGGCTGGACAGGGCTTGGAGCAAGCTGATCTGGTGGAAGGTGTCCCTGCCCATGGCAGGGGGTGGAATGAGATGAATTTTAAGTTCCCTTCCAACCCAAACCACTCTGAGATGATTCTGTGGCTCTGTGTCTCTCAGGCACTCTGGGCTCTGGGGGGATATTACAGAGCTCACTGGCTCTGGGTCTCATCTGACAACATCACATTTAGCTTTGCTTTAAGGGCAGTGGAACAGCATGTTTAGGTAGAGCAGCTGATTTAATCTCTTTAGGAATTTTTTTATGAGGCTCAAATAGCATCCATAAAAATGGAGATGGGCACAAGTGTCCCTCAGACATCCAGGTCTTCTGGACCACGTTTAGTTAAAATACCATTAACTGTGCAGCATGTTTGACAAGAATGTATGACAGCACCAGCCATATGGAAAGCATAAATATTAAATACTGTATATTGCAGCCATTTGCAAGAAACTGCATTAATCCCTTGAAGGTTAATGAGAATTATTCATGTGCATCTGAGGGAGAGAAGTACTTCACTTTAGAAATTGAACAGCTTGACATGCCTGATTTTTCACTTACCAATAAATATGAAAATGGAATATGGATGGACATCTTAGCATTGTGCCTGCATGAGAGGCTCATTGAGCAACTCAGAGGTTTGTTTTTTCAAATCAATATTTTACATCATTAATATTTTCAGTTCCAGGAATCAGCGGAACAATAAATCTTGCCTGATCACAGATGGTTTGCCACTGTGTAGATATTCCTGCAAGAGGGGAAACAAATGTCAAGGAGTCAAGACAGCCCTGGTTTGTTTAGTTAAGTCCTGAGAGTAGAAAGGAGGGATCAATACCTTTGTAGGGCCTGCTGAGAAATCCAGGAAAGGGGGGAAAAGAGAAATGAGGCAGAATTATCCTTGATGGGCAAGATCTACCACTGACATCATGGAGAGCACTCTATTCACGTGTTTGAAAAGTCTCACCAGAAAATATGGACAGATATTTAAAAAGCGTTTCAGTGAGTAATAGATGTGGGGTTTTGCAGTAATCCCTCTTGAAATTGTTTCAAATGGTTTTGAAACAGCTTTGTTATGGCCTGTTTTTACACAAGCCACCTGCATCAGCAGAGTTATTAAAAACTGGAAATGATAAAATTTCATCAACCTTATCAAAAATACAACAGAAGACTGAGTGAAGAAAAAAGGTTCTGGCGCCAGGAGCAAAAGATTTTCCCCACCATGTGCTCAGCTCTCTCACAATGGAGGTTTTTCCTCTTTGACCCTCTAACTCCTCCCAAAGTTCTGTCCATCAACATCTTCTTCACTGTCCAGTGGTGGAGATCTCTTCCTCAAATCCTGACTGGAGCTCAGATGTCACCACAGTGACAGGCCAACCCTCCCAGATGTCCCAACCCCAGCTGTCCCTTGATGACCACATGAGGGGGTAAAAAGTAACTATAAATCTATAAAACTTTTCTTAACCTATATGCATGATATTTGTCTGTTAATTGTGAGAATCAATCATTGCATTACTCACCTATCACACAGCTGAAGCTGCTCCAGGGGCTGAGCAAAGGGACTGATGGGGACCAGGGGACGCCCTAGAAATAGGTCAGGGGAAGGAGAGGGAGAAGGAGCTGTCAGATGAGACACAGTGCTCTGTCTCTGCACCAGGAGTGCTGGCAAATGTGTCAGGGCATCCCATCACATAGGCTTTTCCTTCTCAGATATCTGGGCTTCCAGTCCTAGTGCTGCAAATGTGGCTTGTGTGAAACAAGTCCAGAGTGCCAGCAGCCAGCCATGCCCCTGCAGCACAGTGCAAGTGATGGGAAGCTACAGGAGAAATCCTGTGCTACTGGGCACATCCTGCCCTATTTTCTGTGCCAGAGCAGCCCTGTGCTGGTGTGCAGTGATGTGTGTGGACCAGGAGCAATGGCACATACAGCCAGCTCCTGGTCCCACAGAAACCTCACTGAATCACATGCAAACTCAGCATTCTGGTTATCAGTAACTAGACTTCCAAGGAATTAATGCACTTGATTCCTCCTTGTCTTAGTTTGGAAAGCCAGGTGTCTGCTAAGGAAGGCAGGAGCCTCCCCTGAAATGGAAAATGTAAACCCCCTCCCTCCGATTTGCTATAAATTTTAAATTAAGGGGCTCTCAGGCAAAAAAAAAAAAATGGAAGCAGGAATAACAGTTCTTTACTAGGGAAGAAAATAAAAAGATAAAATAAACAATGCAGTACACTAAACACTGACAGAGTCAGAACCCAGCCTGACACCCTGTGGGTCAGGGTGTTGGCAGCAGTCCCATTGGAATTGTGGCTCAGCCCTCCTGCAGTGTCAGGGGTGGTTCTGCTGGAGCAGGGATCCTGCAGAGAAGGATGTATTCTTCTTCTGAAGATCCAGTGGAAGAAGAGGCAGCTGCTGTTCCTCTGGGGAACCCCGTAGAGAAGCCGTGCTGGTGTTCCAGAATCTCCAGATTATATCTGGGTAGGAATGCTTGGCTCCTCCCTCTGGGCTCACATCTCCAATGTAGTTCTTATCAGCTATGCAGTGACATTCAATAGTCTGTTATCAGCAGATGTCTCCCCAGAGGGAGGATTGGGTGTGGAAGGCTAAGGAAAACTGCCCAGTGAACAGAAGACAACTGCCATACAGATGGTGAATAGATACAATTTGCTTGGCAATCCAGGACACACTTGCACTGTGTCCAAGGCCAGAAAAGCAGCTGAGGGAGAGTGGTTTGTATCAGAGATGTATTTATGAACAGCTTCTAAAGGGTTAGGTAAAGGGTGTTTGAATAAGTAGCTAATCAATTTGTACAGATTATTATAAGACCAGCAGAGGCACAGGCTGCTTATGAATGCCTTACAGTGTCAGCTCCCATTATGCACATAACCATTTGATACCTGTATTAGTCACCTCTGTAGCAGCTATCACTGAGCATTTATAACAACAGCATCTACGTGGAGCTCCTTACAAAGTCAGTGAATCCATGAGACTGGTACTCATTGAGGAGAAATCAGGTAGGAGGTCTCTCTCTTGTACAAAGGATAGTTTCTCTCTCAAGGGTGTCTCATTGCCCAGAAATCTGGCAACCCATGAACTCCAGCAGCAGAATTTTGCTCTGTTTTCATTGTCAGACACAGCACACAAGCACTGTCAGATCGTGGGAAGGAAAACACAGCTGGTGATTCTGAACTATGTTATGTTTTTATTCTGAGTCATTTGCCATCTCCTTTAAATAATCCCGGAAGCCTCCACTGGGATTTCCTTTTACAGCATCAGATTGCTCTGATCTGTGTCTGTCTCCAGCCTTTTCCTTCTGCTTTTCAATTTCTATTCTGAGCCAGCTTCACTTGAGGAGAGGATGGGCTCAGAGTCATTTAGAGGAACATTTTAAGGCTCTGAGGATGATCCATGACTGATGTAAAGCACAGCAGTGGCTTTGGAGAAGCCTTGCAGTTACACCAGTGGTGCATCTTCAGCTTGCAAAGTTGCCCTGATACTGCCTTCCCAAAAAACACAAAGCACAGCTTGGCTGGGCAGGAAATTCCCCATTTCCAAGCCATGGCATGGCACAGTTTGGGCTCTGGCCACATGTATTTAGAACATAAATCAATATTACCAATTGATAATGTGTGTTTGACAGCACTGACTAAAAATTTTAAATGCATCTCTTACAAATAGCTAAAGGCTGTTCTCCTTTGAGCAAAGAACAACACCTTGAATATTGAAGATGATTTTCTAAAAAGAAATTTGGTATGAAAGTGTACATCCACTCACTGAAATTTTGTCAGAGAATGTTGTCTCACTGCAGCTGCCAGCATTGCTGTGTGCCACAGCACAGGCTGCCCATTGTATTTGGCTGCCCTCAGCAGCCAGGTTCTTCCTCCTGAAGAAAAAATACCATTCAGACAGAGTGCCAATAGGCTACAAAGTTAAAAAGCGGACTATCTCACTTTTTTTTTCTTTTTTTTTTTTTTTTTTGTGCAGCTGTGGATGGTTTGGGATGTCAAAGACCTTAATAACAAGGCTTAAAGTACAGTCACACAGGAGTGCTGTAAAGGCATTGCACATGAGGCACGAGCCCTTACTGCATCCTGCTTTACCCTGTGCTTTGGTGCTGCAAGAAGCCAGCAGACAAGATTTGTTGTGCCTAAATTTCTTCTGGATACCCACAGATAGAGGGAAAACCAACAAGAAATGGAAGTAAAGCCAATCCATGCCCCTTTCCCTGCTTTACTGCACAATATTTGCTTGACAAGGTTCACAAGGCCCCCTACCATCAACTGCAACTGCAAGGTCAGGGCCAACTTTGGAAGTATATGAATTTTCCACAGCTATGCTGAAAACAACCTGCCCAGGAAATGTTGTGTCCTCTCTGGCAGAAAGGGAGCAAACAGAAAGTCATGAATCCTTCAGCCCCTCACTGGCTTTGGATAGGCGGCACAGTGTGACCACAAAGGTCAGCACAGGATCTTTCCTGGGAGGGGCAGCAGTGTCTCCCCTCAGTTTTGTTGTCTATGCCCCAAATTTTCCAGATGCTGATGATGCTTTGTGATGGCTGATGTTGTCATCTTATTGCAGGGGCTCCATACTGTTGTCTCCTTATTGCAAAAGTTTCACTTCTTCTTGGTGTTTCTCATGGGC
The DNA here is from genome assembly GCF_035770615.1 of Melospiza melodia melodia. Classification (NCBI taxonomy): domain Eukaryota; kingdom Metazoa; phylum Chordata; class Aves; order Passeriformes; family Passerellidae; genus Melospiza; species Melospiza melodia. The sequence goes on from NC_086214.1 coordinate 5,600,953, forward strand.
AGTTCCTCCAAACACTAACTCTTTCTTCTTCACAAAGCAGCCAGCTGACTCCAGTTCCCTGTTTTGTCTCCCTGCTCTGTGCAGAGAGCTCACCATCCCATAATATGAACCCAGACCCACGCACTAAAGCAGAACAGAATCTGAAAAATAGCAAAGCTAAAACTTGAGGCATCAATTAAAACTTTAATTTCACTACGAGGAGAGCAGAAGAACAAGAACTTATGTGGATAAAATTCAAGAAAGCACAACTCTGCCCTTCTCCAGGAGCCATTCCATGTCACAGTCGTTTACACAAGCAAAGCAATTCCTTAGAGCAAATCAGCTTCTTCTTAATGAAGACTTGTTCTTTTCAGTAAGTCAGTGCTTTTGGTGGGGAGATTTAATAAACTTCATTCTTCTTCCTCTCATTGTGATAAGTAAATTTAATTTTACTCATATTATTAATAGTATTAAGCATCTCTTGAAAATGTACAATAGGCAATCTGAATCAGTTTGTTCAGTATGAAAATCCTCTTTTCTGAAACAGTATTTGGGTAAATGGAAAATATTCAGTCCCTCATAAGTGGATGTTGAGACAGAGGGAAGATACACCCAGAAGGAAATTCCAGCCCTTAGGAGGGGGACAACAGCAGAACCACTCATTTCTATTATTGCTGACATTTCCTTTGCCTCCAAAAAGGGAACTGCTGAATAAAAAAGGCTGTGTCCTGAATTCACAAATGTGAAATGTTATTTGCAAGCACTTCTGCCCTGCCTCTGTCTGAGCTAGGGAGGGTTCCCCTCAAAGCCCACAGCTCCCCACTCCCATAGCCCAGGTACAGGCTGTGGCTGCCACACCCCTGTCCTCCCAAGGCAGCAATAAACTGCAAAAAATTATGCATTTGGTGTTGGAACACAATGTGCTTTCTCACACTCTAAATCATTCAGTCAGATATGGGACTGTGCAAGGCAGGCACAGAACATCAGCACCCATCTCCACCTTTGCTCTGCCCAGACAACCCACAAATGGTCCCTGTCACCTACCCACAGTCTCCAGCACACATTTTTCCCCTGGCAAGTGTTTTTTGGACCATCACACCTGCAGATCACCAGCCAGTGCATTCCTCAGGCTGGCAGCCAGAATAAGGCTGAATGTGTGTTAATGAGAGGAAATATTCTCCTTATGCAAAAGGTGAATCAGGGAGATAAATTCAAAAGCTTTCTGTGCCATTACCATAGGCAAGTGCTACAGAGTTTAATCAGGTCTTTAGAGAACTTAAAAAGATATGGAAACTAGTCTAAAATAGGCTGTTTCCTACAGAGGAGCTGCCCTTTCCTGCGATGCCTTCCAGCCTGGCCCGAGTGCCTGGCTGCCTAAAGATTCTGCACAACTCTTACAAAGGAGCAATTTTATCCCCATTTTGACAAGGCATTAGTATAATGGCCTGATCAGCAGATAATCTCCTTTTACAGAACAATAATATTTACAAAGCCTAAAAAAGTAATTTCCTCCCTCCCTTGCTGACCTAACTATCTCCTGGAGTTTCTGAAATAACCAAAGGCTTTTCAGTCACTTTGTATGTATGAACAATGGAGACTCTGAATGTATCATTTCTTCCCTCTTCAGAGAGACTTTTCAACAGAACACCCTTCATTTCTTGCAGACATTCTCTTTTCTCTAAGCATTACTGACACAGACTTGTTCTCCTTACCTCGCCTGCACTAGTCATGCCTTGCTGGCTCATTTGGTCCAAACATGATAAATCAATTTCCATCCAATTAGGCTACGCCTGAAGAATTAATTTGATACACTTTACACTGTAGTATTTTGTATGTTCCTAAATGCAATTAGAAAACTTTAATTTAATCTTACATGCCCAATATGATCAGCTGGTACATAAGACAACCCAGTTGCAGCTTGTTCAGCATGCAATTGTAGTTGTAATTGATTAAAATTGTTTTTGCAAGTGTGTCTTGATGTCATGGATGACTTGATTTGCTTTGGGTCTTACTCCTGCAAGCACACAGCCACATCAGAAACTTTCTCTGTGTGAGCAGTTCCTCAAACTGTGCAGCATTTATGAGCTGAGATAGGCAGGGACAGGGCTTGCTGCCCCAAAGTTGTGATTCTCTCCTCCAGCAGTGATTCTGTGGTCAGAGATGTGAAGACAAGAGGGTAAAGATGACAAATTTTCCAAAAAATAAATTTTCCTGGCTTTGTGTGTCCAGAAATCCACCTAGGCTTCTGTCCTAAAGGCTTCTCCAAATCTGGTCCCAGGTAACCAGATACTTTTATAATTGGATCTAACTTAGGATCTAGCAATTCCTTAAAGGATTTGGGAGGATATATACCTCCTGGAAAATATTTTGCAATAAAAAGCAGTTTGTTTGAAATCTTTCAATAGCAAAACAGCTGTCTAGCTCAACCAAAACTGACTGGATCAAAACCCCACTGTTCCTTATTTTCAGAAGTAGACTACAATGTGAAGGTTGACTGTAACTGGACATGACAGAATCCTAATGCCTTCAATTCTCTTCACCCACTTCTGTGAAGTGTTTATATTTGAAATCATGGTGAGTTAACATGAGTTAAAGGCACATGCTCTCATCTCTCGGTATGGAAGTAATGGATTGTTCCCTGGATAATACCAGGGCTTGTCAAAAATATATAACATAAATACTGATTTTTCACAGCTTGTAGTTCTCACTGTGTCAGGAGGTAAGAGAATTTCAGAGAGGCGGGGAAAAAAAAATCTGAAGATACAAGATGGAACAATTTTGTGCCATACAAGATACAGGGCCTATAAGTTTGTTTCTGATTTGTTTCCTCTGTTTTGTTAAGAACAAAAGTCAGGAGGGAATTTCCATTTCATATGTATGATGTACTTTAGGAGGCAGGTGGTTTATAAAGTATTAAACAGCACAATGGGACATAAAATGACCTAGTGACTACCTCTGCCTGGGAAGATAGGTTGGTATGGTGTGGGAAAGAGAGAGAAAACATCATCCAAAACTCAAAATGACCAAGAATATGGGCCCTTGCTAAGCTGACTCTTAATTTTAAAAAATCCAAATATAAATGCCACATTTGTGTGAATCACCACATCACACACTGATAAAGGGAAAAGAAGATGTTAAAATGGAAATGTTTATTCTGCCCAAAGCTTCACAAGTTCTTTATTCAAATGAAAGCAAACAAGCTTTTTAACCTTCATTTTATTCTCTGCTAGACTGTCTCAAATAGGAGACTGGCAGGGGGAAGAGCCAAAAGAGGAAGGTTCTTTCAAAGAAAGTAGTATTGACATTGAATTAACAACCCTTGCACCCAGACCCTGGTGAAGACCATGCCGACACCTTCAGATGACCCTGATGACACTGAAGAACAAGGCTCAGCCATGAGTACAGAGGTGCCAGCAGTTCTTTTCTCACCCCAGCACATAATTGCTACTCCCACAACATCCAGAAACGCTAAACAAAGCTCTTTTTCTCACAGCTTGGTGGTTATCTCTGCAGAAACCTCCCCCATCCTCCAGTCTGCCTTGATTTCACCTTCCAGGCTGGGTTTGGCAAACTGCTGCCTCAATGTCACAATCCACTAGGGCAAGTGAGTTGTGATGGTTCATTTCCAGATACTAAATTGCAAAAGACAAACAGCAGGGACTGTCAGTTTAATCACAACAAATGCACCTTTATTGAGGGCCAGCAGCAAATGTGATAGATTAGAAAAGAAATAAAGGATAGAAGGAGAAAGAGGGGAAGGGGAATATTGTCGCAGACATGTTTTGTGAAAAATCCTTTCCTTAGGATTTTTCCTCCTGAGAAGCTGGGAGGCCTCAGGAACAAAATGTAAACAATGGTTATCTGCTGCTGTGGAATGCAACAGGTGCATCTGTGATTGGCCCATATTGGATGTTTGTAATTAATGGCCAATCACAGTCAGCTGTCTCAGACTCTCTGTCTGAGCCACAAACCTTTATCATTCCTTCCTATTCTATTCTTAGCCAGCCTTCTGATGAAATACTTTCTTCTATTCTTTTACTATAGTTTTAATGTAATATATATAATAAAATAATAAATCAAGCCTTCTGAAACATGGAGTCAGATCCTCGTCTTTTCCCTCATCCTGGGACCCCTGTGAACACCATCACAGAATATAGCTACCAACGAGATGGCATCCTCATGGTCCAGCCACAGATTTGCCGTTGTCCATGGGGGTTAACCAAAGTCATCTCAGAAAGTTACAGTTTATAGAGTCTCAATCTAAAGCAAGTGGCATCTGGCCAGAAAATGGGGAAGATTAATAGGCCATTGTGTTGAGACCTTTTGGTATGTGAGGCAGGTGTGAGCATGCAAGGACAAGCCACCAAGTCAGAACTTGTGGGGCAGGTGTGAGCGTGTAAGGACAAGCCACCATTTATCAGAACCTGTTTGAAGCAATGTTCTGTGAAAGCACAGCAAGCACACCTGCAAACACTCACTGGCGATAACATGCAGAAAACATCTACCCCAGCCATGCCAGAGCTGGTGTCAGGGGTCCTCAGGGCCCTTGTGACAATTGTGAGGCAAATGAAGGAAACTCCAGACCGTCTCTTACACCCAGGCAATGAGAACAGCCCCAGCTGGCTGCACTGGGCTGGGAATAATGAACTTCAGCCTCCTGTGCCTGTGGGTCCAGACTCCTGCCACTGCAGGCAGCAGCCCTGGCAGCCAAACCCTGTCAGAAACAGAGCTCTGTTATTAGACTGGGTAAGTGCACATCCCACACTGCTGCTGCTCCAGAAGTTCCTTCCTGCGGTAGCCTGTGGTTTCTGGTTTATTGATGGCCAGTCTGCACCAATTTCTTCTCTTCAAGGGCTGCTCACCATCTCAGCACAAACTCCCTTCCTCCCTGTGGGCTCAGAAAGAACAATCATGGGTCTGCTCAGCCCCGCTGCCAAAGCTTTGCTTGCTTGACGTCTTCCTGCTCACCCTTAACAGCCCATGTCAGAGCTGCTCCTGGCTGGGAAGTACAGCTGCCTAACCAAAGAGCACTGCTGCAGCCTGGTGTACCTACTACGGGCCTAACCACTGCAACCTGCTGTACCTACTACAGGCCTAACCACTGCCAGCTGGTGTACCTACTACAGGCCTAACCACTGCAACCTGGTGTATCTACCATAGGCCTAACCAACCAAAGGGCACTGCTGCCAGCTGGTGTACCTACTACAGGCCTAATCCCTGCAAGCTGGTGTACCTACTACAGGCCTAACCAAAGAGCACTGCTGTGAGCTCGTGTACCTACTACTACAGGCCTAACCCCTGCAAGCTGGTGTACGTACTACAGGCCCAACCAACCAAAGAGCACTGCTGCCAGCTGGTGTACCTACTACAGGCCTAACCAAAAAATCACAATCACAGAATCACAAGGTTGGAAGAGACCTTTAAGATCATAGAGTTCAACCCATTCCCTGACACCTCAACTAAACTGCAGCACTGAGTGAACAGCCCTGCTGCGAGCTGGTGCACCTACTACAGGCCTAACCAACCAAAGAGCACTGCTGCGAGCTGGTGTACATACTACAGGCCTACTACATGTCACATTTCTGCCCTTCTCTCCTTGCCATCAATATATGCCCTTCACATGTCTCAATGGCCAAGGGCATGGCTTGAGCTGTGCCAGGGCAGGGTTAGGTTGGATATAGGGAAAGGTTCTTCCCCCAGAGGGTGCTGGGCACTGCCCACCACCCCGAGGCTGCCAGAGTTCCAGAAGTGTTGGACACCACTCCCAGGGTGGGATTGTTGTGGGGTCTGTGCAGGTCCAGGCACTGAGCTCATAGATCCCTGTGGGCCTGTCCATCCCAGGATATCCTGTGACTCTATGATTTTATGAAAACATGCTTGAAATGATTTCGCTGCCACTTTAGTGTCAACTGACAAGATGGTGCAATTCATTGCAATGACCACTGTAGGCTGCCCACAGCCACAGAGCAGAGGTTTCCTCCCTGCTGTACTATTCACCTGCACAGGACCAAAACCAGAGCAGCTCTGGGTGCCTCTGTTCATGCTGCAATCACAGCTCCTGGCTCCAGGATAAGTCAGTCCAAAAGAGGCATATATATATATATATATATATATATATATATATATATATATATATACACATACACGCACATATATATATATCTATCTATATTATATATAGATATATATTATATAGATATATATTATATATATATATATTATATATATATATATATATATATATATACATTTTTTGAATTTTTTTAAAATTTATATTTTATAACAGCTCTTTATTCAGCCACATGGCCCATGCTGCCCCTGCTCAACAAAACTTGTGCACTGGATGTCCTACTTCTGGGAAATTCCACCACTAAAAAGAGGATTTTATTTAAACAGACATCACTGGGCCAAAAAGAGACAATACATTCAGCTGGTTCTCTCACATACAAGGTAATCAGCAGTGAGTATGTAAGGGGGATAAAAAAGGGAAGAAACAGGTATACACCAGGAATTTTCAAAAATCCTTTGCAGCAAAGTATGTAAGTGTATTCCTAACACTAAGCCCTGCACAGGAATAATTGCACTAAAGCAATTATTTGGATTTCCATAGGTGAGCACACCTAGCCATGGCAGAGCCAGGGTCAGGCCCACATACCTGGTGCTAACACAGAGTGAGTAAGTGGCATGTTCTGCAGAATTTTGACCATGTATTTTCTGTTCCTTTTTGTTATAGCAGGTGTTAATACATCAGGTGCCTCAAACTGTACCTCTTAAATATTTATTTTCCTGAATATTACGTTTCTAGTCATATTATTTAAATGTATCAGGAAAGCTCCAACTAAATCTTTTAATCCCATTTGATCTGCAAACAGAGCTGCAACATGACAGCTTGGATTAATGCATCTGGCATTTGTGAAATTATAAACCTCACACAGCAAACAGACAGCGACTGCTGCTCTTTCCTTTCTGCTTGTGCAGCACCAGGCTAAACTAAAACAAACCCTTTCCCTGCATCTACATTTGATTGAAAGATAGACATGCAGGAAAGGGTGAAGTACCCTAAGTGATGGGCTCAGTGGGATATTGAATTTATGTCTACGCTTTGATGCTTCTGGGTTTCGTTTTCTGCTCCTGAGTAGAATTAATTCTGTTCCCCACAGGAGTCAATTTGATATTTTTTATACACCCACCACCCCCCTCCATTTTATTGTTTTAAATCCAACTTTAGGGAAAAGACAAGAGGTCAAGGAAAGGCAGAAGGAATGAAAAGCAGAGAGGGGACCTTTTACGCCACAAATACTGGTAAGACCCCTTTTAATATCCTAAGTCAAATTTTGTCTGTCTTGGTTTCAAAAAGAGACAAGAAACTCTTTTAAAGGGGTCCCTGTATCCTCATTTCCAATTCCATGTTCTTCCTGACAGCCCTTTACTTTGTGTTCCTGACAGTTACACCACTGACAGCATTACTTTTCCCCTTATACTCCACAGCAAGAGGCAGAGACATGGTAGCCTGTGCTGATCCAGCAGCCCAAATCCAACAGTGAAAACCCCCCTGGCTCTGCCCCATGCTCCTGGGCTGGCTGTGGGGAAGGGCGTGAGCTCTCCCAAAGCCCCCCAAACCAACAAAACGCTGCTGAGGCTTGCAGAGACTCATCAGCATTTAGAGATGCCACCTTCACACCATGCAGGACACTTCAAAGAGTGTAAAAGCACAAGATTATGTATGGAACAATATTGTATTTGCAGGAATTGTCCCAGCAAAGGCAGGAATGATGCATCTGACTCCATGTTCTCAGAAGGCTAATTTATTACTTTATTATACTGTATTATATTAAAGAATTCTATACTATGCTATAGAATACAGAAAGGATACTTACAGAATGTTAAAAAGATAATAATGAAAACTCCTGACTCTTTCCAGAGTCCTGACACAGCTTGGCCATGACTGGCCAAAGAGTGAAAACAACTCCCAGCAGGATCCAATGGAACAATCACCTGTGGGTAAACAATCTCCAAACACATTCCACATGAGCACAACATAGGAGAAGCAAATGAGATAAGAATTGTTTTCCTTTTCTCTGAGGCTTCTCAGCTTCCCAGGAGAAAAATCCTGGGCAAAGGGATTTTTTTCAGAGAATGTGAATGCCACAGAACAGAGCAATAAAAGGGAACAAAACAGGTGGAGGAAGAAAAGGACTGCTACAAATGAAGGCCTTTGGAAGTTTGCCTCTGACAGCCTGTGGCCTGGTTGCAACATCATGTTGGTCCAGACTTTCCAGTGGTCTGAATGCTGAGCTGATGGTCAGCTACACAGTAGAAACATCCAGGTTTCCAAGCACACAGAACCATTCCTCATCCTACAGTTACACAAATCCCAATTAGCCCCATTTACAAGTAGCTCTGCCAGGGTTACATCCATGTGGTGTGAAGGGATGTTTCCCATATGCCCATTTCCCTTCCCACACCATTCCACCAGACATGCCCTGGACATCCTGAAGTGCCCATGGTCACACCAGAAAAGTGTTGAACCCCCTGGCCCCAGCACGGTGTCCTTGCCCATCTCCACATCCAGCCAGAGATGTTTCCCACTCTTCACAAACCAGGGCAGAGGGTCCCAAATTGCAATGCCACAACCTAGACCTCAAATCTGGGCCAAGTTCTCATCTCCTGAGAAGAACAGCTGTCAGTTCTGAAGTTCTTAAGTGAGATTTGAAAGCTAAGGACCTGAATATAACCAAACTTCTCTTTGGCTGAGTTTGCAGATAGGTTGACACAAACCCTATGCCCTGTACCAAATTCAAACTGTGCCTTTCCTTTGAAATCTACTGTTCTGTTGATATTTCAGCAGCAAGGCCCTCCTTTGAAGAAGGATAAAACCTCCCTCAGAAGCAGCACAGAAATCCCTGCAGAATCTGCAGTCCACAGGGGACCCACATCACACTTGCATTGACTGACTGACCCTTCCTTCCCCAGTGGGGATGCACTGATGGCTGAGACAGTCAGGAATGTTCATATTGGGCCCAGATTTGTTGATTCCAGGGCCTCAGATTCTTTAAAGCAGACCTACTTATAGCCTGCAATGTGTGAGTGACTCTCTGCTATTTTGGCACTAATATTGTCAAATGGCATTAATTAAAACAAATCGCTTATAAAACAGGCTGGATTCATCAACAATAAGTGAGGAGATATTTTTTCTTTGCCTTTTTTTTTTTTTTAAGGATTTTAATGAATAAACAGCAATTCCTATTCATTATTTATCTACTTCTGAATTTTAATGAATAGTTCCCAGCGCTCATTAACAAATCTCTGTATTTATGGAAAACTGGCACTTCATAAATATCAAATTGTGCTATTTTATGTGCTGGTTCTATATAAATATAGAAATTCTGTAATTATCACTCGAACTGATCATTAAAATTCAAAAGCAGATAAATAAGCACAAGCTTCATGCCTTATTATTCAGATAAAACCTCTTTTTTTTTAATATGGTTCCCTTTTCCCCCACATGTCACACCCTTCCCTTGGGGTGGCACACTGTCACTGCTCACCTTGCAGGTGGCACCTTTCTGCTGTGTTACCCGAGGCTTCTGCCCTGTGCCAGCAGCAGGAACTCTTTCCCCCAGCCTTGCCTCTCGAGGTGGTGAGATTCCTGGTAGGCATTCTCATTCTACACTGCTCTGTCCTTTTTTCCCCTCGACACTGTTATTGACTTTGGTATTATCACAGCATAAACCATTAGCCATTTTATGCAAATCCCTGTGTTGAATGAAATCCGTGTCAATCCATAAAATCAAATTCCAACGTGCTGAGTGCCCTAAGCGTCTGGAGCTGCCTTTGTTCAGAACTGCTGGGAGGAACCCCCCCAGTCCCACCCAAACCAAAGTCAGGCTCTGCAGCCTGCTCTGCCCTTGATCCCACTCATCTCTGGGGTACAGAACAGCTCATGTCCAGATCCCAGGGTGAGGGGCACCTGAAGCACCACTGCTGCTGTCCAGGAAGCTGTCCCAGTTTTACAGCACTTCATTCCAGCTTAGTGCTTGAACCAGTGTTTGAATCCATGTGAGGAAAATGAGCATTAACTGTAGGAGCGTTGGGGGTGGGACAGTGGGGATGGATGGAGAGCAGAGATCTCTGCAGCCAGGTCAGGAACTTGGGGTTTATTGCAAAGGGCCTGGGGGCAGGGCCCTGCTGGGAGCTGCCAAACACAGCTTAGAGCAGGACTGAGAGGAGAGAGGGGAGAGAGGATGAGAGGGTGGAGAGGAAAAGGGGTAAGAGGGCGAGGTTCCCGTTCCAATACAATAAATCTTCTTCTGTGCTGAATACTCTAATTCTCACTAACCAATCTAGTACAATATACAAATCCTACAGCATTTCCATACAGCCTATAAGAATCATTACATTACCACACTGTGTTACATTTTAAACCTTAAAAACTCCTCTTTGGCCCCTTCTGCCAAGCTGCAGGGTCTGCTCTGACCCTTGGGCCTGTCTGCAAGCAGAGGGTGTTGTTCCATCAAAAGGGGATCACCTTCAGCTGGCCACACCATTGTTTTCCAGTTGTTCAGTAACTGAGGGATCTCAAAGCTTGCTTTCATTTCAATCTCGCTTATAGTTTCTATATTCTCAAAATCTTTTGCCAGACAATCATATTTATAAGGCTTTCCTATTTCATCTTCCCCAACAATTAACTTTACAGTGAACAACATATCAGCCTCCTGCACTTGGGGTTGCTTCACTCAGGCCATGTGCAGCCAAACCCCCAGAGCACACCAACATCATCTGGATGTGTGGTGGTGCTCCCATCCCAAAGCACAAGGAGATGAAGAAGGTAAAAGATATGGCTCAGAGGCCACAGTGCCTACTCAAGGGGAAAAGCAAAAACAAATTTAAAAGGCAGATAAAACTGCGATTCTTGAAAAGCAAAATCTGTATTAGCCTAAAAACCCCAGAGATTCTGCAGGGCAATGCAGCAAGCAGATGTGTTGTATTAATGGTTATTCCTCTAAAAAATCAGTTAAATGAAAGCATTTAAGGTCAGGGGAATCTTGTGTTTCCTAACTGCATTAGGCCACGAGACTGAGGGCTGCCCAGGCTGCACCTCTCTCTTTAGAGAAGTCTGTGTGCAATATTTTCCCCAGCCTTTTTTTGTTCTATCCTGTGTTAATGCCACAGTGCTGGAGATGTTTGTGACAATTGTTAAAAAAGAGATGTGATTAGCAAATGGAAGAACCATGACTCCTTTTAATTAAAAATCTTGGTTTTTCTTTTGTTTAAAATCCCCCATCACCCTGGTGTTTTGCATGTCAATGCACATGTAATGAAACAGACTTTGGATCTCAAAAACTGGGACTCCACCTGAACATCAGGTCGTTTATCAGGTTGGAAATGGGAAAATTATTTCCCAGTTTGCTGACTAGGCTTAAGTGGTTCATAGCATAATAATCCAAAACTTCCCTTGTGCCAAAACTGACATTTTTGTGCTCCCCAGAGCTAAAGCAGACCAACACTCTTCCAAATTGAGTCAGTTGAGTCAACTGAGTCAACACTCCCTGCACCACCTGTGAGAAAAAAATGACACTTTTATCCTTTTTTAGTCCATTTAACTGGAGAACAGTGAATTTAGAGGAAGTGTTGAGTTTGATGTGTTTTAAGCCCACCTTCCCCTCTTGCCATTAAGGAAGACAGGTGGTACACCAGCACTTCACCTCATTTCTTCCACCTGCTTCCTTTGCTCTGCAGAAACTTTGCCTTTTCTCTGACACGGAATCTGTACCCACTCTGGGGCAGGAGGAGTATGCTCAGCCCCTGTTGGTGATGGCACCTCACAAAGTGAGGCTCTGCTTCATCACTGATGTTTTCTAAAAAAATCCCTTCACCAGGATTTCTTCTCCACATTTTACTGCTCTGGAATGTGGTCTGGAGATTATTTATCCAAACATGTGAATTTTTTTTAATTAATGACCAATCACAGCCAGCTGTGTCAGACTCTGAGGAGTCAGTCATGAGCTTTCATTATCATTCTTGTTTAGCCTTCTGATGCATCCTTTCTCTATAGTTTAGTATAGATTTAGTATATAATTTCTTATCATATCATATCATATCAGCCTTTTGAGAACATGGAGTCAAATTTCCATCTCTCACCTCCTCCTGGGGACCTCACAACACCACAACTGCAGGCCCAGAAAGAAAGATGAGACAAACAGGAGGATGGATTAGCTCAGGCCCTTCCCTGCAGCCATTACAGACAGGCGAGTCCTGGGAGGATGCACTGAAATCCCTGTGCACAAACCTCATCTCCCACAGCAATGCCTTTCACAACTCTCAGGAGTCTCTGTGGTCAAGATGACCCTGAGATGTTAGAGAGTCTTTTTCCCAGCCTGGCAACTGAATAAGGAGTCAGGATTCTTCTGTTCTGGTTTTCAAGGTTGTTTATTTTCTCTTATCCATTCCATTCTTTCTCTGACCCGCTGAGATCTGTCCAGCAGGTTGGGTTGTGGCACAGTCCCTGCCCTCAGGGTGGTGTTAACTTTTTATACTAAAAACTGCCTGTACTTTATTTACAATAATTTTCCAATACTACCACCTATGTTAGACAGTCTGTCTCTACCCTAAACCGATGGTCCAGAAGTGTCACCATCACAGCAGAAGATGGAGGACAAGAAGAAGGAGAAAGAAGGACAGGACATGCCCAGATTTCTCCATCTTGGGACCCTGAGCCCCCATGCTAAAAACCTCAAAATTCCACTTTTCACCCTGTGACAAATTCACTATCATTCTACTTAAACTTTCACAGCTCGCAGATCCTCATATAAGGTTGGTATTGTTTTCCATGGGTCATAATCAAAGGCACAGGGGGGTCTTGGGCTCTGTGCCAAGGTCTCTGAGCCCCCTGGCAGGGGTTTGAGCCATCCAGGGCAGCCAGAGGGATGTCCTGAATTCTGACACCCAACAGGGAATGTTGCAATCAGCTCTTACCAAAGGCAAAAAATCCCCCACAAATTTTTCTCTTACACTCCTGTTGTCCCCTTATCTCTAGCACTTTTTAAGTCCAGTTCCACTTTTTCAGTCTGACCCTTCTTCCATTGTGCTGAGCTTCTCCTCAGTGCTGGCGGCTGCTATTCAGGGGCTGCAAGGCAGGGGAGGGTTGAAGGTTTCATTAGAGCAAAGCCCTCCCAAAGCTGAGCATTGTGCATGGCTCAGCAGCACAGTCATCACTCCTGTCCCACCGCCCCCTGCCACACTGGGGAGCTTCTCCTCCAGGACACATCCCCTTGGCATGTCATGGTGAGAAGTTTCTGAAATATTTTTGAATTTATTATCTCAGTTGCAGCAACAGAAACATTTGACTTTTCTGTCTAAATCAATAAAGGGTTCTTTCTCTTTTCCTTTCTTTACTTTAAGGACATGCCTGCACAACAGTTTCACTGCCAAGCTCTTCAAAAGCACAAGCAGAGGAAGAGCTGTCGGATCATTCTGGCTGTAATTTCAGGGTATCTTTCAATTGCCCACTCTAAGAGGGTCAGTCTTGTACTTTTTGACCACATTTCCCCTCCATCCAGGTTTGATGTTGACCTACTTTCCCATGCTACAATTCACTAATATTCCCTTCAGCATCCAGATAATAAAGTGAGAGGAAAAACCCAAACCCGACTTGCACTAAGCAATTATTTTCAAGTCCATATGCATTCACTGTGTTAGTGCCAGGGTTTTGTTAATGCACAATAGAGGATAATGAGATCACTTTCTAATTCTCCATCTTCTTCCATCTGAAGCTCTGGGAGCTCTGAGGAGAGACAAAAGCTGTCATGTTTTACCAGGGCATCCCTTCAAACTGCAGCACCTCACAGTGATTATAGCCATGTGTTTACAGGAAGGTGTAAAAAACAAGTGGATGGATGAATAAATAAATGAATTAAACCCCTCATGTTAAACAGTTGACACAGATTAAATAACATGTCAGGCAACTTGTTTCCCTTTGCAAATGCTGTTCCTTTTAGCTAAATCCTCAGGTAAGCCCCAGACAAGCAGAAGAACAGGTGGGAGATGAAGCTGTGTAGGAGACAGATGGGATTCTCTTACAAGCAGCCTGAAAACCCAGCACTGAGAAACATGACCCTACACAAAATCTGTCCCTGGGGAAGGAGCCTTCTCCTGGCACTGAATGTGTGAGGTCCCAGCCTGATGTCCTCCCCAGTCCTATCCCAGCCCTGTATGTGTGCTGGGAGAAAACCCCAAAAGTGTTCCAGGAGCTGCAGAGCCACCCTAAAACTGTTCCAGGAGCTGAAGAGCCACCCCAAAACTGTTGCAGGAGCTGCAGGGCTCTGAGCTGCCCTGCTGGCATGGGTGTCTGAACTGATCTCCTGAGGCACGGCTTGGCAGGGGAGGCTGGGACAACCAGCCTGTGCCTCTCCACAGTTCTGGCTCCGGACACAGCCCCTGGGTCATCCTTTGAAAGCAGAAAGAGCACAAACAGGCAGCCAGCCCAGACACAGGCTGGGGAGAGATGCTCCCTGACCAGATGGAATATTCCAAGAGAGACATTGGAAAGTGGCCATGGGAGCCAGCAGCCCAGATCTCATTAACTGTGTCCACACTGCACAGACCTGGAAGGCTCTGAGGTGCTGGCACCTGACTCCTGTGCCAGCCTGTGCTGCTGTATCCCCCCTCCCCAGGCCACATTATCATCCTATAAATGCTCATTAGGCCTCAGTCTTGATGAACAGCCCTTGGGCTCAGCTCCTCTTGAGCTTATCAGAAACCCTGACAGCTCCAGGAACTGCTGCTGTCCAAGGAGCTCCTGCTTTTTAACCAACTCCTGAAACTCATTTTTCCATCCTGAGTAACAACCCTGGAATAACAATTTTGTTGTCAGAATTTCTAAGGCAGTGACTGACCTGAACTGCAGCCAGGATGGAAAATGGCAGTGACCAAACCCATCCCCTGTCACCCACAAACAGCAGAGAGCCCTGGAACCTCTCCCTCTGCTGGGGCCTCTCCCAGCCCAGCAAATCTCAGGTTTCTCATCCCTGCTGAAGGACAGGGATGGACCCTGGGCTGATCCCCCCTCCCTGAGCTCAAGGCTTTGCCCTTGGGGAGATCCAGAGGCTCTGGATGTGAGCACTTCACTGAGTTCCAGGGGGATCTTTCACAGGTTTGTAACCTGTACTGACCCTTTAGGTCTGTGTGTGTACAGGTGGGAATGTGCCACAGCAAATGCACATGAATATTGCTCCCCTTATCACTGAATACTTAGGATTTGTAAGTAAATGAGGCCTGTGAGTTACTGGTGTGCTGCAGTAAATTCTACACAAATCTTTTGTTGTTTAACCTAAGCCATTGATTAAATGTTGTTAGCTTTAAGTGTTGTTAAAACTCAATGTTGGTCGAGTCCAGGGCTCAGGTTGGAGGGGGGGTCCACTCTGAACCTTGTGCCTCAACCAGAGGGTCTCTAATATTCCTTTTTACTCTCACCCTCCCCATCCTCACCCTTCATCTCTCTCCCCCCACCTTCACACCCCCAACCCGCAGAAAGACAATTTTTGGGCTGATTCTCATTTTAGATGGATTGATTTTAGATTTTGCTTTGCTTTTATTCTGTTTAACCATCTAGTAAGCAGTAGAATGAACCTTACCCATGAACTCTGTCATGCTTTCTCTTTTATAGTGAATCTGCTTTTGCCAATACCTTTGCTGGTGATGCTTTCAGTGACCTAAAACACTCATTTGTGACACAGCCCCCATCAGCAGCTTCCACACAGCTTCATGGCAGCTTGACTTTTCACTGCTTGTAAATCCCTTTTGGAAAGACAGATTCCTTTGTGAAAGCAATTTTTTTCTGTCTGACATGATTGCCACAGGGGAGATCAAACAGCTGGAAACTGCAAGGGATGGACCATTGTCTTGGTTTGGAAAGACAGGAGTCTGCTAAGGAAGGCAGGAGCTTCCCATAAAATGGAAAATGTAAACCCCCTCCCTCTGAATTGCTATAAATTTGAAATTAAGGGGCTCTCAGGCAAAAATATGGGAGCAGGAATAACAGTAGGGAATAACTAGGGAAGAAAATAAAAGGATAAAATAAACAATGCAGTACACTAGAACAACACTGACAGAGTCAGAACCCAACCTGACACCCTGTGGGTCAGGCTGTTGGCAGCAGTCCCATTGGAATTGTGGCTCAGCCCTCCTGCAGTGTCAGGGGTGGTTCTGCTGGAGCAGGGATCCTGTAGAGAAGGATGGATTCTTCCTCTGAAGATCCAGTGGGAGAAGAGGCAGCTGCTGTTCCTCTGGGGAATCCAGTGGAGAAGCCGTGCTGGTGTTCCAGGATCTCCAGATTATATCTGGGTAGGAATGCTTGGCTCCTCCCTCTGGGCTCACATCTCCCAATGGGATGCTGTAGTTCTCATCAGCCATGCAGTGACATTCAATAGCTGTTATCAGCAGATGTCTCCCCTGAGAGAGGAGTGGGCGTGGAAGAGATAAGGAAAACTGCCCACTGGACAGAAGACAACTGCCATACAGATGGTGAATAGATGCAATTTGCTTGGCAATCCAGGACAACCATGCCAGTGAAAGCTGTTTCCAGGGTACTGTAAATAGTGGATGCACCTTGGAAATGAGGTTTTGCCTCAGGAATGTAAACTGCAACCTGTCAGACTACCAGGATAGCTACAGGAGGTCATGAGTAATGAGGGAAATGGGTGTAACTGGAGGTGTAACTGGGGATCCACTATCAGCAATGGATAGAGAGACTTGGTGTGATGGCCAAAGAATCCAAATTTATTGTCAACTACAACTGCTTATATACTTATTCTAGGAGGGATAGTCATGTTTTACTGCAATGATTGGGTTAATCATCACAACAAACATACATTTTAAGTATCTCTTTCTTGCAGAAGTCTGGTGTAATTTTCCTTTTCCAGTAAGTCAGTCTGATTGAATCTTCTTGCAATCTTGATTTAATCCTCAAAGTTCTGCTTGCTCTTGCCAAGGCATTTTGTCTATCAAATCTCATGCTTGACCGGATCCAAAGTCCATCATTTGTCTTGTGTATCCCAATAATCACCAGCAGGAGCACATGGCTGTGCCTTGGCAGCAGGGCACATACACATCCTCTGGATAAAGCTGATCCAGGAGGAATGTTAGCACCTCCCAGAGCCCTCACAGTGTTCTGTACATTTATCTGCAAACAGACACCTTGATGAAAAGAGATCAGTTGTATCCTGAGCCCTGCACAGCCATCCCAGGAAGGTACAGATCTCCATTGGATTTCTGACATTTCCACCAGGCTGGAAGTGGATTAAGCTCTACAAATGAACAAATCTGCCCAGACTAACAGACATGGCAGGAGGTGGAATCAGGAGCTGTCAGCTGCTGCTGAGTAACTCGGGCAGAAAACCCTCCTCTGAAGTTCTGTGTGAGGCTTTGTGGAGCTTACAGCTGCTTTCTCACCTCTCTTGTCAGGAGCAACTGAATAGTTCAACAATATTGTTAACCTTGTGCAAAGCAAAATACATCCTGCCTTAAGCAGATTTTGCAGACCCAGGATATTTCACTATTTCTGTAAATTTGGAAATTTTGCTGTCTGGTCACATTTTCCTCCCTATCAACCTGGGCAGTGTGATTTGTTGCCCTAGAAGAAAATCACTCTTATGTTAGCGCAGCACACAGCAGCAACAGTTCTAAGATCTGACACAGCAGCAGTAAGTTCCTGACCTGACATTTCGAAGAGACTTTTGCTGGCTCTGGTGTGCTTTGGAGTAAGCCCCAAAGACCTTGTCCAGGCTTTACCCCAGTAGTCTTCCTTGTGATCAGCACTTGACTCTTCATCTGCTGAGGCTCCTGGGGTCTCTTTATTCTTTATTCTGAACATTCAGCTTACAGTCAAATGTCAGCCACTCAAAAATAAGTAGTGGTTTGTGGTTAAGGAGTGGGAAGAAGAGGGCTTGGTTAATTCCCAGCTCAACCACAGATATCCCAAGTGAGGTTGGCCAGATTGCTCAGTCTGGTTTATTCCAGAAGCACTGAATTCAGTTGCTACCCAGTGGTACTTTTATGTGCTCGGCCCTTAAAAACCTTTCCTAGTACCCACAGATGTAGGGCAAGGAAAATCCTACCACCTTTCTCTGACTTACTGAAAGCTGGAAGCTCAGTTCCAGGCTCTGTGCTCCGAAACATTTGTACAGCACTGAGCACAGGGAGCTGCAGGGGCTCTAACAGAAGAAAGAGCCAAAAACAGAGACCCTCCCTGTGAGAGGGTCAGCAGAAAGGGCTTCTCCCATATCCCAGGAAGATGATCAGAATATGCCAGAGGGGAAAAAAAAAGATAATTGTCTGAAACTGTAAGATTACCCATGTTGACTCATGGGCACATGCAATGAGTTTCTGGCACAGTGATTTTACCTCCTCATTTGAACCACTCCAAATGAAGGCAGAATTTTAGTCACACAGAAATTACATCAAAAGGAAAAGCCAGATGTTTTGTGAATCCCACCACTAATGAGCTACAAGTGCTGGTTTTTTCCATTGTACAAGAAAATGATGAATTTTTAAACATATACAAAACAAATTGTTTGTGATTGCATTAGACCTTCAAAAAGAAAGAAGGAACATAAATTCAGAGATGAATAGCACAATATTGGATGCTTGCCTCAGAGCTCGACTTCAATAACTTATCTCAATAAATCCCCCTGCAGAAAGCATCTTATGTACTTCAAGCCTGGAGAAGATGAGACGTGAATGCTGGAGGAATTACAAGACAGGGGCATTCTTGCAACAGTGAACAAGCTGAAAATTACAAGGTAATGGAAACTCAGCAGGAGGCTGCCATACCCTGCCATTAGCTAACTCCTCCAATGATTGCTGCAGAAATCACTCAGGTTGTGTAAGCACTGTACACTGCTGCTGCACTTTGCATCTCCCTCCACCTAAGCACACAGACAATTTAATGAGGCAAGAAGAGATACCTGAGCACCAGGGGCTTTGGCTTGCAGATGAAAGGGGGCTGCCTCCCAGCCCAAGCACAGCCCTTTGTCCCTGCTGCCTGCCTCTCCTTTGTGCCACTTTGACACCAGCTCTACAGATCCATTTATTAAAGCAATTGCCATTTTTAAGCCAATATAGCCCTGACCTCCTCAAACTGCTCTACTACCGTGACTCTGGAGATCAGGAAAATGAGGAATTAACAGCAGCAGAGTATTAGGCCTGAGTTCCTTAAAGGGCAATTAGTGCCTGTCCTTCATGCTTCTTCCCACAGCCTCATCCCATAGAAACACTTGTTTTTCCAGTCTTGGATAATCAGTCAGCTTCATATAAACATGTCTGTGCTGTGGTTCTTATTTTGCCAACCAGGAGGTTAATGAGAGTAAGACACATTTGCAGTATTAAAAAGAAAAGAAAAAAAAAAACAGATTGGCAGGTGAAATATAGCAGAGCAGAGTGGGAAATGCACCTACAAGAAACCTGGAAAGAAAAAAAATACTTCTGTGTAGCCTCATACTTCTATTCACAGAGAAAAGCAAGGCACAATTCTTCCCAAGAATATTTCTGGGATTCACATCCTCTGAACCTCATAAAAACCCCACAATTCCTGTCATTTACTGTACCTGTGTTTGTGGAAAAATAGAATACAACATAAAAATTGTTTGCCCAAAATCATAGTGTTTTATTTCCTTGGCCTATCAGGGCCAAAAATATATGTGTCAGGACTGTCTTGTGACAGTCCTAAGATTCAATACAGTGTGAGAGTTGTGTACAAAGTTGAGTGCTTAAAAGATTCATGTATTGAATAATATAATAAAGTAATTAATTAACCTCCTGATATCCATAAAATCAGATACGTCATTCTCTCCCCTTGTCAGGGCCATCACAGCACTGCAATACCTCCAGGCAGATGCATCACAGAAACAGAGGAAATCTGCTGAAAATTTTGGCACATAAAGGAGACACAGGAGAGATCATGATAAATTTTCAAAGAGCTGGGAAAGGAGAGAGCAGCAGCAGTGGCCAGCAGGGCACCCCTGTGTATTTAGGAAATGACAGTGGTGCTCTGATGGTGCTGGAACAAGGAAGCACAATGGTCAGGGCTGTCAGCAGGTTACACACTGCAATGAGGCCCTCCAAGTCAAACAGAGGTGTCACCCAGATTTCACCCTCTAAGAATTGCTTTCTCCTCCTGTCCTGTGTGCTGTCACCTCACAAAGCCATGAGAAATGTCCCCAGTCCTGCAGGCTGAGGGTGGTTTGGTCTCAGAAGAGCCAAAGGGAATGAGATGTCCGTGCCAATCCAGCCTTCCTCCTTCCTACCTATGGGAATAAATCACAGGGACTCAATTTTCTTCATGGTGGAAAAAGCCCATTCTTCATTCACATAACTCCTTTTTACAGAGTTTTACAGACCACCAGTGGGACTCCAATTGATTAGTAATTTTCTTGTCAATTACTTTATTGGTCAGTAAAAAGTTGTTATTCTGTATTAATTGGTCACTCCAACCGCTGGTGTGTATGTGCAGGGAAAGTTGTGAGAGGTAGTTTTCATTTTTCTATCTAACGGTGTAAAAATAGCTTACACAGGTACAAGTTGCTTTTTACCCAGGAACAGATTGTTATGTTAATGAACTGCTCACACCAGGATTGCTTTCATATGAGAACTTGCAAAGGGAACTTGGCTTAGAAGAAATGACAGGCCAGGCAGAGCAGACCTGATTTTATAAGGCTTTTCTTTGTTGTCTTATATAGCAAGAGTTCTATTATCGTTATAGTGCAAGGATTTCATATCACCAGAGCTTCACACCTTCTCAATGTTTCTCATAGGCATCTCCTCTAAGCACTGACTGCTCCCGGTCCTTGTCATCTGACTCCAGATCCCACCAATCCACTCTTTTATAATACTGTTCTTATTTTTTATAGGTGTAGCCTGTTAAGATCAGGCCTGCTCCTAATCTTTAGTAATTGGTCCAGCTGCAACTCATTGGGGGATAAGATTACATTGTCTACCACCTTCATTTACCCATACTGTATCCCCCTACATTTCTTTATAATTTTTCTACCTTACTGCGACACTCCCCCTCCCTATCAAGATGAACCTCAGCAGAGCCCAGGCTCTGTTCCCCTGGCCAGCTCTGATCTTACCCTAGCTGGGTTTCAGACACAGAGACAAGCTTCTCCTCCAGGGACACAGAGAGAGCCTTCACTCATCACAGCACAGAGGAAATACAAGAGATCAAATCTGCAGCCTGATTTTTGATCTCAAGTGCTTAAAAGATAGGCATCTAAATCCACACTAAGGTGCTTTCTTGTCTCAGTGAAGTGTTTTGGGGCATGACAGCAGAAAGCTTGACTCTCAGGCAGTGCAGCTCGATGTGACCTGACTCTTGTTGTCACCTCATGTGAGATAAGCCCAGCCCGGCCTGATGTCCCCACAGCCTGCTCTGCCAGACTGGGGTGGGTTAATCCTGTCTCACTCCTGCACTGTCCTGCAGGGGGACACAGTATGGGGTAAATGAAGGTGGCACATCATGTAAACTTATCCCCCAAAGAGTTGCATCTGGACCAATTACTAAGGATTAGGAGCAGGCCTGATCCTAACAGGCCACACCTGTAGCAAATAAGAACAAGTGGTATAAAAGAGTGGATTGGTGGGATCTGGAGTCAGATGATGACTGCTGCAAGGATCAGGAACAGTCAGTGCTTAGAGGATCTGCCTACGAGAAACATCAAGGAGGGATGAAACTCTGGCAGTATGGAATCCTTGCGCTATAATGATGCTAGAACTCTTGATATATAAAACAGCACCCTCCCTATCATTCTCTGGCTCTGTTTCAGCTCTGGAGTCCTTTCCTCACACTGTGCCCCATCCATACTGGGCTGCAACCATCAGCAGCTCCTTTGATGCACACTGCTTGCATTTAAACTCACCCTCCTCCAGTGTTTTCCAATCAATATCCCCTGCCAGGATTTCTGAGATACCTTGGCATTTTCTAAGAGCTATGACAGAAAATGTGAGATGGATTGCAAATGCCACCAAAGCCACTGGATGACATTTATTTCCGTGCCAGACTTCAAATTTGGTGGGATAGATTTCATTCTGAGTTGGAGGAGGGATGTATTTCACCCTCCGTGTCTCAGAGATGCTTTCATAGTGGTGCATGTTACATCCCTGGTATAAAATACACAATTATAAAACTATGTCTCTAACTATTATTAAAAAAAAAACCTCTAAAAAAAGATACTGACTATTAATTGTTAAATATTCTTGGTTTTATTCTGCATCCAGAGAAAGGAAATTTAGAAACATTGGTACTCTGTGTGTGGAAGAGTCTCTCAGATCCCAGAACGTGCTTTGGTTTTTATGAGTTTCATTTCAGGAGCTGAATTTTTAACTCAAATCAATAAAATGCATGGGTGCACTTACACGCTCATCCAGCTTTCCTGGACATGTTAGAAGATTACCAAGCTTGCCTGATTCTAATTAAAAACAGACTAGTGGGCAATTAATTTAACTTGTACCAACTTGTAATTACAACATTTGCTGTACAACTCTACAAATACAGGTGGCAACGGGGGGAGAGGCTTCCCTGGGATTTTTGTGGTGCTGCTCTGAAAAACCTCAGAGCAAATCACTTGTGGTAGGTTCCAGTGTGAGACCTGCATTGTTTAAAAATCATCTCAACGCTACCTTATGCAGCAATAAAATGCAAGATGTGTGTCTGGGTTTGAAAAGCCAGGTGTCTGCTAAGGAAGGCAGGAGCCTCCCCTGAAATGGAAAATGTAAACCTTCTCCCTCCCAATTATTAGAATTTTGAAATTAAGGGGCTCTCAGGCAAAGACATGGGAGTAGGAATAACACTTCTTTACTGGGAAAATTAAAAATACAAATGCAATAGCACAAAAAAAGAAAACAAACCACAGCCAGAGTGAGAGGAGAGCAGTCCCTGCCCCCTGTGTGCCAGGGCGGTGTCCCAGCCCCATCCCATGGGGCCTCAGCCCCCCTGCAGTGCCAGCTGTGGCTCTGCTGCAGCAGGGATCCTGCACAAGGGGGGAGTTTTCCTCTGCAGCTCCAGGGCTGCTGCAGATGGGCCTGGGCTCCCTCTGGCCATGCAGGGCAGCAGAAAGCTGCTCCTCTGGCAGTGCAGGGGGCAAAGGCTGCTGTGCTGTGCCAGGCTCAGATTGGATCCAGGCAGGAATGCTTGGCTCCTCCCCTGGGCGGAGCATCTCCCCATGGGATGCTGGGATTGGCTCAGCCCTGCAGGGACACTCAGTGGCCATGGACAGCAGAGATCTGCTGGAGGGAGGGTTGGTGTGGGAGAGAGAAAGAAACAACTGCCCTAAGGACAGCAGAGAACTGCCCCAGCTCTGACAGGTGGGGACAGAACACACAGCCCCAGTCACATCTTCCAACCTAAGACAATGTGGGAAATTAAAACTGCAACATTCTCCATGGATCCCACTCATTCCATTGCTCCCAAAGTCTGACCCATTACTCCCCTGATGAGCTGTGTTCCCTGCTTTTCAATCTGACCTCTTGTTTGCCTGTGCCAGGTGGTTCTGTAAGTAAATCCCCATCTGCTGCAGCTGCTTGACCATTCAAGAGTGGAGTTTCATCCACTTCTGCCTTTCCACTTTCTCCATCACTATTCAGGCTGCAATGAGAATGAGAAATACCACCAAGTTCTTCAGCTCCATAACCACCCTTCCCTTCTGAACAGATTTTTTATTAAAAGGCTTCCTGAAGACCTATGCTGCTACTAAGGCAGATTTAACAACAAACAGACTCTTCTCCTCCTCTTTTGTAGAGCCAAGGACTACTCACAGCCTCAGTGGAACATTCTGGCAAGACAATGTTTCCTGTGCAGTGGAGAAAAGCTAAAGTGCTTCCTATCACCATGTGATGTTATGACCTTCCCCATAACCAGCAGGAAAAATCCATCTACACATTCCCCTAATTCAAGCTGCCAATTAAATAACAACAAATAAATGACAACTTTAATGTCACTTCACTAAAATGACTCTGCAATAGTATTTGCTTTATTGCTCAATTGTGTTCTATCAAATATCAATCACACAGCTCTGAAAAATATCCCCAGAAGAAGGGGGAGGGGGGAAAGAAATAATGGAGGAAGGGAGGAAGGAAGGAAAACTAGTGGATGAAGAAGCCAGAAACTGCTTTCTGATGCTGGGTTTACATGGTTCATCTCTTCTCTAAGATTGGGCACAGCTCAGTGGAGCTGATGAGGTGACTGGTACATGCTTAGAGCAAAGGTGGTCTTCCAGAGCAATTCACATTTCCATCTTTTATTTCTCATGCCAGGACACTCAGAGATTGTCAGACACTGAGTCAGTGCTTGGTTTGCAGAGAAAAATATACAGAGTTCAAACCTGAGATTTTGTGATTTGAAGCACTGCATTGCCCCTGCTCCCTTGGTGATACCTGATGTACAGGAAACCAAATCACTTACAGTTGACACTAACTTGTTCCACTGAGGATTCTTATTTGTTCTGAATGATCTTCAAGCTCTGGAGAGTGTGAAATGTACACCACCAACCAGAAAATGCTTATGATGATAGTTATTTGTCATACATTCTCTCACTGATTATTGTTTATGGGATAGAAACAAAAACAGTGAATAATTCAGGTGGGAAGGTCTCGGGTTTGTTGTTGCTGGAAAGGCTCCTGAGGTATTAAAGAGTCTTTTTTCCCAGCCCCATGACTGAAGAAGAAGTCAGAATTCCTTGGCTCTGCTTTTCAAGGTTGCTTATTTTCTCTGATCTGTTCCATTCTTTCTCTGACCTGCTGAGATCTGTCCAGCAGGTCGGGTTGTGGCACAGTCCCTGCCCTTGGGGTGCTGTTGGCTTTTTATACTAAGAACTACATGTACATTATTTACAATAATTTTCCAATACCTATCACCTATGTTAGACAGTCTGTCTCTACTCTAAACCAGTCCAGAAGTGTCACCATCACAGCAGAAGATGGAGGACAAGAAGAAGGAGGAGAAGAAGGACAGGACACGCACAGATTCCTCCATCTTGCCTCTTGAACCCCTATTCTAAATCCCCAAAATTGTACTTTTTTACCCTGTGACAAATTCCCTATCATTCTACTCAAACTCTTGTGGCTTGTAACTCCTCACACAAAGCTGGTAATTGTTTCCATGGGCTGAAATCAAAGGCACAGGTGTTTGTGACTCTGTGCCAGGGTCTGGAATCACCCAGGGCAGCCAGAGCAATGTCCTGGGTTCTAACAGGAAGGGACCTTGGAAGCCTTTAGCCTCAGCTCCTGTTCAAAGCTGTCTCAGCTGGATTGGATTCCCAAGGACCTGATGGGGTTTCAATATCTCCACTGTAGAGATCCCTCAACCTCTCTGGTCCCCTGGTCATGTCCAATCACTCTCATGATGACACTGTTTTCTTAATATCTGCAAAGGTCTGTCCAGAATGGTTGAAATGGCTGAAAATGTCTCCTTATTCCTCTTCCCTTCTATCACTACAATTTCCTGCACTGAACACTGGATTTGTTTTCTCCTAGCAGAGGTAAAGCTGGAATCAAGCTGTGTGGAGACCTCTGACAGCATCAGCATTGTGCGATATTCTGCAATAAGCAGGTCCAGAGCTCACATCCTCAGATTTGTAAAGTCTTACCCAGATATAAGGTCTAACTCTGCACTTACTGAAGTTAATGAGGTTCTCCCATCAATGATAGCTGGCATCCTGTGGTGTCAGGGACCACTTATGAAGGGTCAACAAAATTTTTGCATTATTAAATAAGGACTCTAGTGAAATCGCTGCCAGCTGGGGTTCTGCTGGGTATGTGCTGCAGTAACTTGCACTGTCAACCAAATCCAAGTTTTCACTGAATAACAGAGCGAAGGGGGAGCAGTGAGTTTAGCAGAGGGGCTGGAGCACATCAGCACACAAGATGTGACAGAAAGGAGCTGCTGTCAGCAGCTGCAGCAAGGACTCACTGGGCTGTGAGCAGCTCTGCCTGGTCCTTTGCTTATCATGAAATACAAAGTTGTTTGGTTTCTCTCCCAATATTTGCTGCCACAGACCTCAAACAGAACTTTCTGAAGAGAAAGCATTCCACAGCTACATCAGTTCCACTTGCCACAAAGGCAAACTTGTCTGCTCCTTAATTGATTTTCCACAGACAATTGATTTAAACCTTTCAAACCCCTCCTGATGGTAGGATTAGAGCTGAGCCTGAACAGTTTGCAGGGCAAGCCTGAACAGTTTGCAGGAGCTGCATTTCTCTTTCACAGAGTTCTGCTTAATTGGACGAAGGGGACAGAGTTCAAGGGCGAGCCAATAGAAGGTGTTTTATTTAAACATAACCCTAAAGTAGCTATAATGAGAAAGCATGTCTCTCACTCCCATGTAGAAATGACAGAAGAGATGTTTCAATTTCATTTCCCTCTCCTGGCTCGGTGGCTAACACAGGAACCTGATGCATTTGATCCTCTAATATTAGTTCAGGGAAATGTGTTTATTATGAGTTCCATTATAATATACTTAGCACAGTCCTTTCAAGTGATGACTAGAGGTTTATTTAGGAACTAATTCAGCACCAGCTACACTTAAAAAGCTTTCACATGTCAGTAGAAACTGCATTAGATCTTTACTGACAGTTACAGTTTAAAAAATCAGTAATGGACGGGAGGGAAAGTGATTAAACGTTTTTACATGCAGCTTATTGACATAATCAGCATTAATTCTCCCAGTGCATTATTATTTCCAATAAGTTTTCTTATTAGGATTGGTGGAAAATACCAAACCTCCACAGGTGCTGTGAAAATTGTTTCCTTCTAAAAAAAGTTCAGTCTGGCATTCCAGAACCAGGAATTCCCAACAGCCACTGGGAAATGTTTTCACTCGTAGTAGAATACCCAAGTGGTCATAAGCCCTCTGCCCATCATGGTTTTATGAGGGGATAGAAAGACTAAACTCCACCTCAATTTGAAGAATATTCTGTTTTTCAGTCCAGTGATGAGTTGCACTCACCAATTCTGCTCTCCTGCAGGGGAGATGAGGTCCTGTCCCCCAGGCCTGAGTTCTCCCACTGCTGTGTTTGCTGACCAGAAAGGAGGAGCACTTCACAGCACAGATGTTTTAGAACATATTTTAGACCAGTTAATAATATCTGAGGTTCTCAGGCTAAGAAATATAAAAGAGATTTGGGATTTAGTGCCTGGCAAAGCTGACAACCATGTACAGTAAACACTGGCTGTCTCTATAAGCTCTTTATGTTTTGAATGCAGTACACAATGTGAAATGACCAGTATTGAATTAAATTTTCTGCATACAATGAAAATGTCTTAAAAATGGTACTGTAAGTCCACTGAGAAACACTGCAGTGACAGCAGCCAAGGCAGTCACATCCCTGTGCTCCATCTGCCCAGTCCTTCTCTGCTAGGACACCCCAAGGAGGTTTTCTGTACACAGCAAACAGAACTAGCAGCTTTTCTTTTTACAATACTCAGGACTGCAGGTAAGATGAGGGTTCCCACTGTGTTTCTGTGGAAGAGATCCCTTTCCCTAAAGCTTTCTCTCAAAGCAGTGCTCAGCAGCGTTGTCTTATATATCCAGAGTTCTATTATCAGTACAGTGCAAGGATTCCATATTGCCAGAGCTTCGTTACTCCTCAATGTTTCTCGCAGGCAGCTCCTCTAAGCACTGACGCTTCCTGGTCCTTGCAGTTGTCATCTGGCTCCTCATCCCACCAATCCACTCTTTTATACCACTGTTCTTATTGGCTACAGGTGTGGCCTGTTAAGATCAGGCCTGCTCCTAATCTTTAGTAATTGGTCCAGCTGCAACTCGTTGGGGGATAAGATTACATTCTATACCACCTTCATACTGTATCCCCCTACACAGCAGCTGGCTGGAGAGCAGGCAGCCAGGATATTGAGTGTAAGAAATGACCACTCACTTCTAAAATTTCAAAGGTTTATTAAACCTAAACAAAAATTACAACAATGGGCTGAATAAGGCAAAATTACAGCACTGGGAGCCCCCATGACTATCAGTCACATGCTCACCTGTAAAATGGATGCTCTGCTCTTTATACCCTTAGTCCCTCTCAAAGTTTTGCCAGTTAACTCCTTCTCTGCCATGCACTGGTGGAGATCACTTTTCACACCCTGACTGGAGCTCAGGTGTTGTTCCCCCAGCTTTCCTGGTGACAAGCTGCCCTCTCTGAATGTCCTGACTGCTGAGGTTGTCACAAGGGAGGGAAAGAGAACTGTGGGAGGATATATTACTGTAACATCACTGTACGTCTGTATAATATCTATCTCTTAATTGTGAGGGCCAACTATTGCATTTCTTACCTATAACATCTAGGAACCTTCTCTGTGTGCCACTGCTGAGGCTGCTGTCCCTGAGCCACAGCCCTCTGAGCCCTCCTCATGCTTGGCAGGCCCTGCTCCTGGCCAACATATTAAAAAACTCCACAAAAACACCACCACCACAAAAAAAAAAGACCCAAACAAAAAAAAAGACCCAAAACCCCTGCATTTTCCATTCAGAAAAGCTAAGTATTACTCTATTTTTAACCTTTTTTTTTTTTTCTGTTTGTCCAGGTAGTGTAGCCCCCTGAGGTGCTCCCACTGAGGATATGAGCATAGCCTTTGGCAAGAGAAGCCTGATAATTTCTGAAAAATATATTACTGGTTCAAACCCTAGTTAAGAGGAAGTTTTGCACCAAGCACTGTGTGCACAAGCTATTTCTGCACCTTTCAAAGCCCCACTGAAGGTATACATGTCAGCAGGAGCACTCAGCTCTAGCCATGGGGACACTCTGTCCCTGCACCGGGACAATTCCTGTGGTGAGGAGCTGCTGATGCCCCTGTAATTTCCTCTGTCCCTTTCAGCTGTGCAGAAGGTCCTTCACACCAGCCTGTCACCTTCCTCCCTGCCAGACCAGTTTGTTCAAATTCAGATTTGCATTTCCTCCTTTAACTTGATTAGTGACAGCTGCTATCATCTGAGAAAATCTAAATTGTCTCTTCCTGTGCTAATGAATCACTGCGCTATGTGTGTGGGGATTAGAGAACAAATGGATTTATTAATACACTGCTAATTAAAGGGAGAGATCTACTGTTCCAGTGGCTTTTGGTGAAGAGGTTGCAGCAGGTTTTGGGGGTGGAGAGAACAGCCACAGGTTGTCACTGCTAATCAGAAGCCACAATTGGGGTCTGACTGAGCCCAAGTACTCGTACCTAAGATTTGAAAGTTACAATTGCTCAAGCCTCTAGCATCACAGTCACTAATGGTTTTGTCTTAAGGGTAACTGGGCACTTAAAAAATCACCAGGCAGTTTGTAAAATGCTAGTGAAAGGTTTTGTAAACTAAGGCTAATTACAGCAACAACAGACCTGTCTGCAAGGAGCTGTGATGAGAATACTGAGGCCCTGAAGAATAACTCTCATTTAGTCTTCTTGGGAGTGCAGCTTCAAAAAAAAAGCCATTGCACATATTCTTCTTCTCTCATCACTTATGCCAGGAACTCAGAGGGGTTCCCAGCCTCTCTTTACCAAATACAACACAAGGACTTGTCTCCTGCTGTACAGCAGGGAGCTGGGACTGGCCAGGAATAACACTGAACTCTTTTCACAACCACAGCCCAATCCAGAATCCTGAAACCCCACAGAGAAAAAGCACAGGGAAAAAGAAAATCAAAATATACTCATGTGTCACACCCCAAACCAGGTCATGTTTTTGGAGAGGAAAATGTCTGCTCTGGTGTGGCCATTCTAGCACAATTAAGTTTCTGTGGGTGTCCCAGATTGCAAAGCAAGATGTATTCTATTACCATCTGTATGGCAGTTGTCTTCTGTTCAGTGGGCAGTTTTCCTTATCTCTTCCACACCTGCTCCTCCCCCCACGAGGACACCTGCTGATAACAGCTATTGAATGTCACTGCATGACTGATAAGAACTACAGCATCCCATTGGGAGATGTGAGCCCAGAGGGAGGAGCGAAGCATTCCTACATGGATATAATCTGGAGATCCTGGAACACCAGCACGGCTTCTCCACTGGATTCCCCAGAGGAACAGCAGCTGCCTCTTCTCCCACTGGATCTTCAGAGGAAGAATCCATCCTTCTCTACAGGATCCCTGCTCCAGCAGAACCACCCCTGACACTGCAGGAGGGCTGAGCCACAATTCCAATGGGACTGCTGCCAACACCCTGACCCACAGGGTGTCAGGTTGGGTTCTGACTCTGGCAGTGTTGGTTTAGTTCACTGCATTGTTTATTTTATCTTTTTATTTTCTTCCCTAATAAAGAACTATTATTTCCTGCTCTCGTATTTTTTTGCCTGACAGCCCCTTAATTTCAAATTTATAACAATTTGGAGCGGGGTGGATCACATTTTCCATTTCAGGGAAGGCTCCTGCCTTCCTTAGCAGACACCTGTCTTTCCAAACCAAGACAGTGGGGAGGATTAACATCTCCATGGGATAAGCCAATAAGGAATTCTATTAGAGAGATCTGAGGAAGACTTTCCTTCTTGCCCTCACCTTTTAGTCTAATTCTTTTGGCCCTGATTTACCTCAATATCAACACAGTATTGGGATACAGACAATTCAATAATTAATATTCTAATTGCTCATATCATTGAAGTGACAGAGAAGGGAGCACTTTCATCCCTTAGATCTCCTGCCATCCATACACACACGCCATGGTGGACATCAGGCAGCACAGACACATGAATAAAGCACCTCTAGGGAGATGAGCTGTTCCAGGAGGGTCCCTGCAGTCTCCAGGCCAGCAATATTCACACCTCAAGAACATTGGGGCAGGAGGCTGAGCTGTGGGAGTTTATGGACTGCAAATCTCAATCCACTGGAATCACCACAAGTCTCTTCATGGACTTGATCTCTGTCTTTGTATCAGACCTGGATTGTAACATTGACATTCTCTGAAAAATTCCTTCATCCAGGATTTTTCTTCTGGGAAGCTGAGAAGCCCCAGAGAAAAAGGAAAACGATTCTTATCTCATTTGCTTTTCCTGTGTTGTGCCCATGTGGAATGTGTTTGGAGATTGTTTACCCACAGGTGATTGTTCCATTGGATTCTGCTGTGAGTTGTTTTCACTCTTTGGCCAATCAGGCCAAGCTGTGTCAGGACTCTGGAGAAAGTCACGAGTTTTCATTATTATCTTTTTAGCATTCTGTAAGTATCCTTTCTGTATTCTTTAATATAGTATAGTATTCTTTAATATAATATAGTATAATAAAATAATAAATTACCCTTCTGAGAACATGGAGTCAGATTCATCATTCCTTCCTTTGTTGGGGCATCCCCACAAATACAATACCTGGACCTTCAGCTGATGGAAATCTCTGCATCTCCTGAAGCCACACAGCTATGCCAGTTGAGGTCAGCTGATGCTCCTGCCCTTCCTCTCCACAGAAATTCAACTTGCATAACTGCCTGCAAAAGCATTTGCTGACAACAGCCTTCCCCTTTCAAATGAGCTACTTCCCCTGCAGTCCCAGGTTCTGCATCTTCTCTAATAATGTCTTACTCTAGCTGGATGATCCATCACCATAAAGTCATTTATTCTTTCAGACACTGTTAATTTTAGTGAGGCTGGCATGAATTAACAAGCCATTGATCCACATTTACAGATACAGTAAACAACTCTTGATTTCTTTCACTTCCTACCCTTGAGCATGCTAAGTAGTTCCAGGCAAGGCTCCTCACTGGACACACACCCACCTTGTTACTGAGAGATACCCAAACCTTTCCTGCAAGGTTATCACTGCACGCTCTTCTGCAGAGGAAGAGAAATTGAGAGCTTATTGGTATGAACAGACCTTCAGGATATCTTGATTTCCTGTAGTCACTTCAAATAAATCAATAAGATTCAGGTTTCTGTTATCACTTTGTAAAGATTATTCATCATTCCAGTAAAAGCCTAAAGAAAACAAAATGCTTTTCATTGTGGATTCTCTCTTTTATTGGTAGTTAAAAGATTAGACTGTTGTTATAATGGAAGAAAAAACAGTCCTCAGCTTGACTTCAGCTGATTTTGGTGTTGGGGAGCTCACTGCTGTGCTCAGTGGTAGCTCATATTGATGGCAGCAAAACCAGATGGAGAGTCCCAAGCCCAAAGTTTCTATTCAAAACACTAAAAAAAAAAAAAAGAGAAATCGTTCAAATAATTAAAGGATCGCTTGAAGAACTTCAAACAATCCTTCTGAGGTACCTGGTCCTAACCAGCATGCTCCATGCTCCTTTCAATTTAGATGCCCAGACATGATGTGTAAATGATGCATTTTTCAGCATGTGAAAGAGGCGAGCTCTCTTGGAGAAGCTGACCTGGGACTCCAAGCATGAATGATCCAGTCAGTCCTGTCTCACAGGCTGGGAAGGGTTTTCAAAACATCATATCATCAATTGCCCTTGTTATTTGACCGTAGCCCACTGTAATGTTTCCAAGACACAATGGGAATAAATAACACCATTTTCTTCATGGTGGAAAAAGGCTTTTCTTTATTCACATAACTCATTTTTATACAGTTTTACAGACCTCTTGTGGGACTCTAATTGGTCAGCAGCTTTCTTGTTAATTAATTATTGGTCAGTAACAAGTTGTTATTCTGTATTGATTGGTCACTCAAACTGTCAGTGTGTATGTGCAGGGAAAGTTATTTTTGAAACATATTTTTCATTTTTCTATCTAAGGTGTACAAACAGTTTATACAGGTACAAGTTTACCCAGGAATAGATTGTTATGTTAATGAACTGCTCACACCAGGCTTGCTTTCACATGGGAACTTGCAAAGGACCTGACAAGGCCAGCCACTGATGCCAGGAGAGCCAGATTGATTTTATGAAGCCTTTCTTTATGATTTTTCTACCTTACTGCAACAAGACACTGCCCCAGCTGCAGGGCTTCCCAAAGCTGCCTGTTCCAGGCCTCACCATTTATTCACAGCAGCAATCTGCATCTCCTTGGCGGAAGAATAAAGCCTAAACATCCTTGTTATATCTCCTGCAGATAACAAGGACAAACTACTTTCCTCCCCTTTTAAAGCTGCCTTCTGTTAGCTCTGGTTTGTCCTAACTGCTCTTCCAGAGACTCCTCTGCTCCTCACTGGTAACCACAGGACAGCAGTGCTGTGCCTCCCTTCCTCAGACAGACAAACACATTTAGAAGATGATGAGTTCCAGACATGACTGCAGGCAGTATGAGTTTTTTCAGGGTACTTTGAAGTGATGGATAGCATTGCCAATGGTAAATTTAGCTCAAGCATTGGAAAACAAGGGCAATTCCCTCACAGCAGATTCAAGTGGTCTTCAGCATCACCCCAAAACCACAGAATTACTGTGACCGTGTTCACAGGCGTTCTTGGATGAGGGAAGAGATGAGAATCTGACTCCATGTTTCAGAAGGCTGATTTATTATTTTATGATATATATTATATTAAGCTATACTAAAAGAATAGAAGAAAAGGTTTCATCAGAAGGCTGGCTAAGAATAGAACAGCAAAGAATGATAGCAAAGGTTTGTGGCTCAATTCTCTGTCCGAGCCAGCTCACTGTGGCTGGCCATTAATTACAAACATCCAACATGGGCCAATCACAAATCCACCTGTTGCATCTCACAGCAACAGATAATCAATGTTTACATTTTGTTCCTGAGGCCTCCCAGCTTCTCAGGAGGAAAACTCCTAAGGAAAGGATTTTTCATAAAAGATGTCTGCGACAGAATTACAGAATGTAAAAGGCCGGAAGGGGGCACAGGGGTTCAATGGTGGCACCTCCGTGCTCAGGCAGGGCCATCCCCGAGCACAGGGCACAGCATTGTGTGCACAGGGCTCTGCAGGATCCCCAGTGCTGAGGGAGACTCCAGCCCCTCCCTGGGCAGCCTGCTCAGGGCTGGGCACTGCCCAGGGCACAAGTTGTGCCTGCTGGGCAGGGGCAGTGCTGGGCTCAGGCCCTGCCCGTTCCTCTTGTCCCATTGCTTGGCACCAGCAGGAAGGGCCTGGTCCACGCCTTGGACTCCCTTCACACACAGACACTGAAGTCATCACAGAGCACCACCCCAGGTGTGCTGTTAACAATAATGTTCCACCATCCTCCCTGGGAGGGTGGGCAGGCCCTGGCACAGGGTGCCCAGCGCAGCTGCGGCTGCCCCTGGATCCCTGGCAGTGCCCAAGGCCAGGCTGGACAGGGCTGGGAGCAGCCTGGTGATGCCTTGTGAAGGCTGACCTAAAACAGAGGCTGGACAGAGCTAAAGAATAAAGTAGGGATTTATTAAAAGGTCTCAATGGATCCACCTTGGGCTGCACAAGAGCCCAGCCAGGGCTGCACCCCAGGTCAACCAAAATGGTCACAAAATGGACAACTGGTCACAAGGTCTCTTATCGGTTCTGCTCCATTTGCTTCTTGGAATTCATAGTCCAATTACAGCTTTAGCCCATCAAGTCCCATCCTTCCTGTTTTTCTGTCTTCATTCCACATTGTTTTTGCTCCTGGGCCTGAGATTTGGATCAGCTTGAGGCTGTGTCTAGCGCAGGTGAGTGGCTGTCACACCTGACACATGGGTCTCAGGTTCTCTAGCTGGTCAGAGTGACCCTGAAATATTTTAAAAGTCTTTTTCCCAGCCTGACGCTCGAAGAAGGAGTCAGAGCTCTTCAGTTCTCAGTCTCAAGGTTGTTTATTGTATCTTTTCTATAAATTTTTTTTCTCCCGGCCTACCGAGATCCGCTCATCAGGACAGACAGATGCACTCTGGCCACCTCCGAGGTGGTGTTATCTTTTTATACTAAAAATTATGTGTACAATATTTACAATTACTTCCTTATGTCTATTACCTATATTAGACAGTGAGCTTCTACTCTAAACCAATCTGAAAGTGCCAACATCACAGCAGAAGATGGAGGACAAGAAGAAGGAGAAAGAAGGACAGGACATGCTCAGATTCCTCCATCTTGCCCCCTGAACCCCCATTCTAAAAACCCCAAATATATATTTTTTCACCCTGTGATAAATTCACTATCATTCTATTTAATTTGTCATGGCTTGTAGATCTTCATGTAAGGTTGGTAACTGGTTCCATGTGTCATAATCCAAATTACAGGGGCATCTTGGGCTCTGTGCCAGGGCCTCTGAGCCCCTGGCAGGGGGCCATCCAGGCCATCCTGGCCATCCAGGACAGCCAGAGGGGTGTCCTGAATTCCGACACATGGGCTTACAAAACAGGGCTCAAAGAGACACCTGGGAGGGGTTGGAAAGGACAGAAGCCCAGAGAAGGAGTCTCTAGCTATTGTTCCTTCCTCCTTTGTGCTGCAGACATGCAGAGAAGAGGAGAAAATGAGGATCCTCTGTGCTTAATAAGGAGTGGAGCCACGAGGTGAATATGCAGGGGGTGCTCAGCACAGCTGTCAAAGAGCTGGGGATGCACTCTGTCACATGCACAGCATCTCTGTGCAGGAGTTTGGAGGTGCCCTAAGAGCACTCCAGGTACCAGGGGTGAGCCCAGGGCTCTCCCCAGCAGTTTGCACAGGAAGGACCTGCCAGGGCATCCTGAAGTGCTAAATAAGCTCCTTCATCACCATAGAATTCTATCATATTTTCTCCTCTCTTCAAATGAAAGAAAGCAGGGTAAGAAACAGACTACTTTATATTCAGGGCTCCAATAACCAACACTGCAGGATGTATCACTATCAGAGGGTAAGGAAAAGGAAAAAGAAGCTAAATGGTGGTATTATTAAATGCAAAATATAAAAACATTTAAAGTGACACCTTCCTGAAGAGAGCTTTCAAATTATTCACAGTCAATGCAATACAATCCACAGCTAATTACAGTCTGTACATGCCACTGAAAGTAATGCTAATCATAATTACTCTGCACTTACACACTATAGCAATTTCCATCTGAAGACCTCAAAGTCTTTATAAACATTAATTAATCCCATTGCCCTGCTGAGGTAACTGTTACCACAATTCTCATTTTAGGGACAGGTAAACTGTGGTTCAGATGTAAAGTGCTTTGCTTGTTGCATTTTGGCACAGCAGGTGGGATGATTACCCTGAGCACTCCTGGTACAGGTGTTGGGTCTGGGGGAGGAGGAGGGTGCAGGTATTGAGGCAAAGGGCATATTCTGGAGCTGAGGAACAAGACTTTGACAAAAACCCTTCACTCACACTGCTACACAGCCAGGGCTGTATTTATAGCCCCCCTCAGTGTGCTAGTTCCACAGCTGAGGTCGATGCATTGACCCTAGAAGCACTGACACCAGTTTTAAGGGCTGATTTTGCCTTCTGTAGAGTCCTTTCCTTTCCTTTCCTTTCCTTTCCTTTCCTTTCCTTTCCTTTCCTTTCCTTTCCTTTCCTTTCCTTTCCTTTCCTTTTTCACAGAAAATAGCATCACAAAACATTATCTCAGAGACAGGTTTGAAGAGAGGACAGCAAATACCAGAATCACTACTGTTACCAGCTTTGGCTAATAAAGACCCTTTTTTTTGGGATTTTGAAAATGCAAAGTGAGAGGATGTTGTGCATCTGGGAGACAGGGTGGAATTACAAAGCGTTCCAGTTAAGCCAACCAAGCCGGCCCTGTGCCTTCTCATATCTGCACAGAGCCTCCAGGCCTCCAGAAGGATTCACCACCGGTAATGGCAAGCACAGGAGTGAAGGTAATTTGGGCCAGATTCACCTGGTGAGCAGACACCTCTGGCTTCACAACTTAGGTATCTATTTCCACTGATATTCCATTGAATTTTGAGACTAGGGAGGAAAAACCCATTTATATAGGGCTTGTGGCATCTTGGCCTGTATCAGCCATCATGCAGGAGCAGCCAGTGACCATCCCTCTGCACTGGGTGCTGGGGAGGCCACACCTCAAATGCTGCATCCAGTCCTGGGCCACTCCTTTTAAAAAGGACGTTGAGGTGCTTGGGCATGTCCAGAGAAGGAAAGGAGGCTCCTGAAGGGTGTAGAAAACAATTCTGATGAGGAACAGCCAAGGGAGCTGGGCCTGTTTAGTCTTGAGGAGGCTCAGGCTGGACCTCTCTGTTTTCTGCAACTGCCTGAAAAGCTCACAGAATTCATAGAATCACAGAATCACTGGGTTGGAAGACACTTTCAAGATCACAGAATCCAATCCAGCCCCAACACCTCAACTAAACCCTGGCACCCAGTGCCACATCCAGGCTTTGTTAAACGCACCCAGGGATGGTGATTCCACCACCTCTACAGGCAGGCCATTCCAGATTTAATCACTCTTTCTGTAAAAACTTTTTGCTAATATCCAACCTGTATTTCCCTTGGTGCAGCTTGAGGCTGTGTCCTCTGGTTGTGTCAGTGCTGCCTGGAGAAAGAGCCCAGCCCCAGCTGAGCACATTCCAGGAGCTGTAGTGAGGAGGAGCTGCTCTCTTCTGCTGTGCCTGCAGTGAGAGAACAAGAGGAAATGTTCTTTACCTGAGACAGAGAGATTCAGATTAAATACTACAAAGAAAATTTTCACTGTTGAAAGCGGCTGTCACTGTTGATAGGGGGGCTGAGGCACTGGAATAGGTTGCCTGGGGAGGTGGTGGAATCACCATCCTTGGCTGTGTTGACACCTGGATCTGGCTCTGGGTGATGTGGTGTAGGGGTTTAGGGCTCCAGTGGCAGTGCTGGATGAGTGGCTGGACTGGGTGATCTGGTAGGTCTATCCCAGCCTTGATGGTTCTATGATTCTGCAGCATCTACCCTAGAGCAACAGTGAAGGAAAAGTGTAAGGGCATACAGTATGAAGGTGGCATAGAATGTAAACTTATCCCCCAGCGATTGGTCCATTTAGTAATGGACCAATTACTAAAGATTAGGGGCAGGCCTGATGTTAACAGGCCACACCTGTAGCCAATGAGAAAAATGGTATAAAAGAGTGGATTGGTGGGATCTGGAGTTAGATGATAACTGCAAGGATCAAGAACAGTGCTTAGAGGAGATGTCTGTGAGAAACATTTAGGAGGTGTGAAACTGGTGATATGGAATCCTTGCACTATAATGATAATAGAACTCTTCATATATAAGACAACAGAAAAGCTACTGCTAAAAAAAAAAAAAAAAAAAAAAATTAGTTTTACACCACACAGCCCCCCCCAGGAAAGGGAGCTCCTTCTTGGGCTAATCATTCATGATGCAAAAGATGAATGGGCTTGAAAAATCCCCTCAGCAGAATATCTGACAGTCCAAGAGACAACAAAACTTAACTTCAATCTCCTCTCACCTGTAATTACTTTCCTGGATCTGCATCCCATGGCTCAGGAAATGCACTCAGATTGTGTCCTTACCCCCAGTCTCCACGGGTTGTTGGGTGTTAATCATTGTCTGGCACCATAAAACACAAGAGCCATCACTATCAAGGCTGCCAACTTAAGAGACTCTTGTGATGGGAACGTTTCTATAGACCTGCACAATAAGACTAATTGCATGGGCTTGCTGTAAAAGCCAGAGGTCGTTTGATTACTGGCTGTTTTGTACCATGAAAGTGCACATTAATTATTTAAAGGATGGACTTATAATTATTGCAAGCTCTAAGTAATTACCTATAATTTTGGCAAATGTTAGAAAAACTGATAGTCTAGCAAATTCAGGTTTTAGTCATTAGTAAGCTACTAATTACATTTAAATTGTAAAATGAGAATTATGCAATTTATCTCCCCAATAATGCATAAACATTACAGTGATTGTAGGTTTTAATGGACTATATTATTACTATAAAAAGCAGAGCAGTGATGGGCAGTGAGGGGCAATTTGAGTTCATTGCTGTTATTTTACATGATAATTGCTTATCAGTGACTGCACAGTGATGGGTCTTCTTGATTAACATGAGGTAAGTCCATTCCACCCATCCAACTGCACTGGAAAATTACAAAACTTAGTGAAGAGTTACTAAAGAGTGTTGATTAATCTTCTATCAATACAGGCCTAATTGCTGTAGGTAAACAATCTAGAAATCACATATTTTTTTTTCTTCCTCTATCACTTAAGAAAAGCAGAATTCCCAAGTCACACTGCTTTTTCATGCTGATTTCTCAGGATATTCTCATGTACTCCCCACCCATCCCTGAGGCTCCTCAGTGCTGCTCCACCACCTGTAAGGAACAGGAAGGAACAGAAGCATGCCACAAAGTAATACAGCACATGAGGATTTTTCAAATGCTGCTATTCCAAAGCAGCCTGTGTCCATCTAATATCCCAGCACACCAATGGCAAAATCCATTTCAACACAAGAAAAGCAGTATAAGGACTAAATTCAGATTACCAGAACAGGTTTGAAACAGTAACTTGTTCTGCATCATTCCAGAGAGAGGAGCTTCCTAATAATAATAATAATAAATGCAAACTATCAAAGGTGATCAAGTATGGGTCAAGTATGAACTATGGGTGTGCATGCTCTGATCTTACAGATGATCTCCTGTCTCTCTGCAGCAGCAGGGGTTCACAAAAGAATCAATCCCTGTGGGAATCCACAAATTCAGAGGGTTTAGGGAAAGCAGCAAAGGCAGGCCCCAGAGACAGCAGAACTGTGATTAGAGCCAAGCAGCAGCCATGAGATTGGTCAGCAGAAAAATTATTTAAACTGTAGAAAAGCAAGGACAAATAGAACAGTGGTCTGTGTATTAATGCTTGTCTAGAATAACTCCCTAAGCTACAGAAAAGTTTATCTAGTGAGATATTAGGAAGTTCTAAGCTTAATAATGGAGCTCTGTGCATTGTGTTTCAAGGCTCACAAGCAGGTATTGTATTTGAAATAAGCAAGCATTGTTTAACCAAAGGTACATGTGCTTATGGTGGTTGGATAGAACTGCTGTCAATATAGAATATATGCTATGCAGATATAAATACTGTCAATGTGCTTTTGCTTTGTGTGATTGGTCAAAAACCTTTTAAAGTGAGTTGTAACATTGAGTTCTTGGTCTGCTGCCTGGGATGTGAGCTGCTGGCATCTTCCCATTGTCATAACCATGTAATGAGACTGATGCTGGAAAATCAAACAGCTCAAGGCACGTTCCCAGCAGTCCTGTCCTGTTTGTGATTTGTACAGAGACCCCTGCCAGCATCAAATCCCTGCTTAGCAAGAGCCCCAAAGTCTTCACAGTGGCACCAGGGTCAGTAAGGAAAAGGGGACAGAGCTGTGTGTGGCTGGGACACACCAAAGGGGAGCACAGGAGTGCAGGGCACACAGGGACACCCTGACAGCACCACACGGGGCTCAGAGGACAAATTGAAAGGCCAGGGCAGGAGGTGTGCTGCAATTTAATAATGTCATTGTTCCTTTGGTTCCAGGTGATTTCTCTGTGTGGAATAAGCAAGGCAGCCATCAGACAGAGGTGTCAGTCACACAAGGCTTAGGAGCAGTGCTGGTGAACAGATAAGGATAGAAATGGAGGATATTCTATCCAGCTGAAAATGACTGCAATTAATCCATATTAGAAACCAGAGGAGTTTATATCTCAGACACTATTTTCAGCCAGCAGCACTTCCCTCCACAGCTAAACAGTGGTATTGGAGTTCAATACTTTGTGAACAGAAAAGGCACCACCAGCCACTGTGAATCACTCAGGCAATTTCCCTATGGATTTTCACCTTCCCTGTTCCATGAACTACTCAGAAAATTGAGCTGAGGGACTGCTAGAGGTGAGGACCTGCCCATGTAGTAAAGAGTTTCATGATTTCAGTATGACTCCTGTCTGCAACACAGGGAAAACTTGTCTCCTTAGGATGTGGGAGGAATGAAATGTGGGACTGTATTTCCAGTCTTGTCCACAGTGAGACACTTTCACATGGTGAGCACCTTAAAAGCTGGAGTCTTGCCAGTGTAACTGGCTTGGTGTGACACCAGGGAAATTTAAGAGCTGCTTTGTATTGTTATTTTACAAGCCCTTATACAGTGTTTGTTTTAAATTATGTGCCGTGTGATTTAGTGGTGTCTGCTGCAATGATGAAAGCCAGTGCCTGCTGTGCTGTGTGACTGCTGTCTTCTCTTGGAGATGAGATATTACTTTTCACTGAAGTTTCCCAAAAGGCAGCAGCAGCTTTAGCTTTTGGGGCATCAGATCTGCTCAGAACTCCCAAAAATAAAACCCAGGGAAACCATGGTGCTTTTAGCCCTGTTATAGATGAGTAATGGGAAGGGTGACTCTCACCATTAAAAGGCAAATATCCTGTATATATGTCAGGAGCAGTTTTATAGATTTACAGTTGTGTTTTCCCCCCCTTGTGCTGTTCTCAGGGGTGCCCTGGGTCTGGGACATTTGGGAGGGTCACTCGTTCCTGTGGCAGCCCCTGAGCTCCAATCAAGGTGTCGGGCAGGGATCTCCAGCACTGGGCAGGGCAGGAGGAGTCCATGGACAGAACCTTGGGAGGGGCCAAAGGGTTAAAAGGGGAAACCTCCATGGTGTGGGTAAGCATGTGGGGATAGAATCCTTTGCTCCCAGTGCTGTAATATTTTCTTTATTCAGTCTTCTGTTGTATTTTTGATAAGGTTTTAATAAACCTTTTACATTTTTTGAAAGTGAGAATAGTTTCTCACAGCCCCAGTCTGCATGTCATTCAGCAGAGTGGCTCATCAGATGTTGGCTGGCAGGCAGGAGGAGGACAGAGGACACACCTCAGTGCCCAGGTGGGGACACCGGCAGTGCTCTGTGAGCCATGCCCAGGGCATGGGGGCAGCTCCCCTCCTCTGCTAACAGGGTTGCTCTCATGGGATGTGGGTCAGGCTTTTATTAATGAGACTTTGGAAGGCAATGGGAACATAATTTCTGGTGTCAATGCTCAGGCCTGCCCCTACTCCCTGTAGTGTGTGCTGGGACACAAAGGTCTCAGGTTTGTTGTTGCTGGAAAGACTCCTGAGGTATTAAAGAATCTTTTTCCCAGCTCTGTGCTTGACGAAGAAGTCGAGATTCCTCAGCTCTGCTTTTCAAGGTTGTTTATTTTATCTGATCTGTTCCATTCTCTCTCTGACCTGCTGAGATCTGTCCAGCAGATCAGGTTGTGGCACAGTCCCTGCCCTTGGGGTGCTGTTGGCTTTTTATACTAAGAACTGTGTGTACTTTATTTACAATAATTTTCCAATACCTATCACCTATGTTAGACAGTCTGTCTCTACTCTAAACCAATCCAGAAGTGCCACCATCACAGCAGAAAATGGAGAACAAGAAGAAGGAGGAGAAGGACAGGACACACCCAGATTCCTCCATCTTGCCTCTTGAACCCCCCTTTTAAATCCCCAAAATTCTACTTTTTCACCCTGTGACAAACTCACTATCATTCTACTCAAACTCTTGTGGCTTGTAACACCTCAC
The DNA here is from genome assembly GCF_035770615.1 of Melospiza melodia melodia. Classification (NCBI taxonomy): domain Eukaryota; kingdom Metazoa; phylum Chordata; class Aves; order Passeriformes; family Passerellidae; genus Melospiza; species Melospiza melodia. The sequence continues at coordinate 5,643,238 of NC_086214.1, forward strand.
ACAAAGTTGGTAATTGTTTCCATGGGCTAAAATCAAAGGCACAGGTGTTTGTGACTCTGTGCCAAGGTCTCTGAGCCCCTGCCAGGGTCTGGAATCACCCAGGGCAGCCAGAGCAATGTCCTGGGTTCTGACACAAAGGAACTCCTGCCTGGGCAGCTCTGTTGAACTGGGCAGATCTGGGCAGTGCATATTTCTCCAACAGTGAGAACCAAAACCTCTGCCCTGGAGGACAGGCAGGAGAAGAAAGAATTACTTTTTTTCAAATGATAGACTTTAGCTTTCTTAAGAGCAATACAGGATCATCCCCAGGAACTCAAAAGCTGATGAAATTCCTGCCCTGGATAACTTCCAGGTTGCTAGAGACTGAAAGAATTGGAAATAACAGGACCCTGGGGGTTTTGATGCTGCTCAAGATATCTAATCCAAAAAGTTCTTTCTGCCAATGCCCAGGCTCAGGTGCTTCACTGGAGATGAACTGAGCCTCACAAGAGCTAAACACGGGATAATGTAACTCCACCACTCCTACTCAAGGCTTCAGCTAATCCCAATTTAGCATAGGTTCACCTATACACTTGAGCATTGGAATTTATACCCCCTACAAGACTTTTTGTTAAGTAGATTACTTCTGCATTGAAACATCCAGTGACTCTGCACCTCCCTGAGTTCTGGCCCTTTCTAGGAATTGCCTATTTATAACACAGGCACATCAAGGCTTTGGAAAAACTTCCTTTCTCTACAAACCCTCTTGGGTTCTGGTTCAAAAATGGCCACAGGTCAGTGATTATCTGTCGGGACTCAGTGCATCCCTCTGGGTGTCCAGAGTTGCTGAGGACCCCGTCAGGGGGCTCAGAGACCCTGGCACACAGCCCAGAACACCTGGGGATTTGATTATGACCCCTGGAGCAAGTTGCCAGCTTTGTATGAGGACCTGAAAGTCACAGAAGTTTAAATGGTATAATAATAAAATTATCACAGGGTGAAAATGTAGATTTTAGGATTCTCGTTATGGGGGTTGTGGGGACAAGATGGAGGAATCTAGGCATGTCTAGCCTTGCTTCTTCTTCTTCTTGTTCTCCATTTTCTGCAGTGATGTTGGCACTTTGGGATTGGTTTAGAGTAGAAGTGCACTGTCTAACATAGGTGATGGGTATTGGAAATTCAGTGTAAATACGTTATACGTAGTTTGTAGTATAAAAGACAACATGTGGCTGTCCTGCTGACCAGATCTCGGCTGGGCAGAAAGAAAAATTTTATAGATAAGAATTAATAAACAACTTCAGGACCGAGAAGTGAAGAGCTCTGATTCAATCTTCAGTTGCACGGGTCAAAACAGAGACATCCTGCACATCTCAGGGCAGCAATTAACAACCAAATACCCGAGAATTAACCAGAAGGCATCTGAAGAGGATCAGCCCTTCAGCCAGTGCACATTTCCTCAGGGATGGTGAAAGCCATGGCTCTGTGGGAACACAGGGACTGGATGGGACACTGAGGCCCAGGTCATGACAACAGAGACATCCCATCATCTTGTGGCATTCACATCCTCTGAAGAGAGAGACATCATTCTCTCTCCCAGGGTTTCTCCTGGAGAAGCACAGAGAGAAGAAGAGAAAACAATTCTTATCTCTACTTGCTGCTCCTGTTGGTTTTGCACATGTGGAATGTGTTATGGAGATCGTTTACCTGAAGAGATTTGTCCGTTGGATTCTGCTGAGGATTGTTTTGTTTCCTTGGCCAATTGCCTCAAAGCTGTGTCCTGGCTGTCTCAGACAGTCACAGGTTTTTCTATAATATTCTTGAGTATTTCTTTAATATGTAATATAATATATTATTAATTAGTATATATTATTAGTAGTACATAATTTATATAGTATATATTAGTATATACTATAGTATATACTAATTATAGAATAGTATATACTATATTATATGATTAATTTAATATAGTATTATAGTATAAATTAATATAGAGGAATAGCAGATTTGTCTTTCCAAACAAGCTGGGGGTCTGCTGGTAGATAAAACCAGCACTGGAAGATAAAAGAAACAATGGGAAGGATTCCACTGATAAATGAATGAAAAAAGAGATTTGCTTTTACAAATCAGCTTTAGGTTTGCTGATAAATGAAATTAGACATTGAAAGATGGAATAAACAATGGGGAAGAAAAACCCCTAAATTCTGTAAGAATTAAAAATTAAAAGGGAGGGTTTTACATTAGAGGGAAATCTTTGGCATCAGGTGTTCTGGGAAGTCTGTACCTCCCAAGTACCTCAGCCAAGGGGGAAAGAGAGAAGGGAAATGTGGACAGGAAATTGGGATAAAAAGGAGGCTGTGTCCTCCAAAAATTTGAGAGATCCCAGGGGAATGCCTCATGGCCTCTCCCTTTATTCAAATAAAGTTCCAGGACTCCTCTGTCTCCTTTTTGGACATAAACCTCTGATGTTTGTGGATTAATTTTCCTAACAGTATTAATGCAATATAATATAATTTTAATAAAACAATCGTTCAACCTTCTGAATCAATAGAGTCAAATGCCAATCATTCCCTGTGTCAGGGACACCATGAATTCAATATCGTCTCTTTCTCACCTGCTTCCAGATGTATCTTTACTTTAAACTGGCAGGCTTTTTGTCTCTGGTATTCTGGCATTAACACTGTTCTGTTCCCAAATCTTCTTACTTTAATGGCTAAACACTGTCTTGTTTCCAGGCTAGATTAATTCATGGTTAATCTATGTTTTGCTCCTAGCCAATGCATTCCTCTCTCACTGCTCTGTACTCCCATATGGTATTTTTAGACAGCAATCAGCTCATCTCTTGGTCTGTGATGTGCCAGACTAAACAAGCCAAACTCTTCCAGTCCCATTTCCTGTAAATCCATTTCCTTTGATCTCTCAGTTCACGTTCACCTTTCCTGGATGGGACTCACTGGAGTTTCAGCAGCTGTTTCAGGCACAGCTGGCATGGCCACTTGCCCTTGCTGTGACAGCCCCACCATCGCAGCCCTGCCCCAGCTGCAGCACAGGGGCACTCCTCATCAGCAGCCAGCACAAAAGGAAATCATCCCACTTGTTTCCAACTGCTCTCTGTTACTCTGCTTTGAACAGCTTTTGCTGTTAGTCCAAGCAAGGACTTGACCTCTCCCTTCATGTTTTTAAATTTTAGAAATGAATGCTGCAAACTGTTCGACGCTGTTCGTGGGATAAAATTTTTCCATCAAAAAAATTTGTTTCATTACAACTGCTCTGAGCCTGCTTGCTCCAATTCTTCCCACAGGTTTGGCACACGGCACCCAGGACTCTGCCAGCCTCTTCTCTGTTGATCTTGGATGAACAAAAGAGCTGTTCTCCAGAGCAGCTGTTGGGGAGAAGAGATTTGGAGACCTGGCTTTGCCCACATCAAGTGAGCTCCTCACTGCACACCCCTCAAGACTCCAAGGAGCTGGTACAGCCATTTTGCATGGGGCTGATCAAACCAAACCTCTGTGCTGCCAGAATTGCAGTGAAACTGTCCAAAGGGTAGGTCTGGGGCTATCATGGTCCCCAAAGCGGATAGATGACTGTTTCAACTTCATCCAGTCATCAATCTGTCTCAACAATTTGGGGGATAAAGAAGGTTGTTGGGCTTTTTGGTCTGGACTTAAAACTAACTTAATTATCCATCCCCACTTTGCTGGGCTGAGCTCAGCTGGACCAGCCTCCCCAGGGTTCCTGTGCCACCACACTTCTCTCTGGGAGTGGGTTTTGTGCACAAGGCTAAGAGCAAGAGCTTTGCCAAGAAGGTCCCATGTGGTGTTCACAGGGGCCCCAGGATGAGGGAAGAGATGAGGATCTGACTCCATGTTTCAGAAGGCTTGATCTATTATTTTATGATATATATATATTATATTAAAACTGTACTAAATGAATAGAAGAAAGGATTTCATGAGGAGGCTAGCTCAGAATAGCATAGAAAGGAATGATAACAAAGGTTTGTGGCTCAGACTCTCTGTCCAAGCCAACTGGGCAATGATTTGCCATTAATTAGAGACAACCACATGAGACCAATCCCAGATGCATTCCACAGCAGCAGGTAACCATTGTTTACATTTTGTTCCTGAGGCCTCCCAGCTTCTCAGGAGGAAAAATCCTAAGGAAAGGATTTTCCATAAAATGTGTCTGTGACAGTCCCAAAGTCTGACAGGACCAGTGCGGGGTTTGGTGCTGGAAATCCCAACTCACTACTGCTTTTGAACTTACTTGTGTTCTCAGTGATGTCCAGGGAAACTTATTCTCAGTAGCATTCGTACCCCATGGATTCCCAAAGGGCCTTTCTTTGGTTTTACACAGCAATATCCACTCCCATGCTCTGGGTATGCGCATGTTTTAGCAGCAGATGGGTTTTTAGGCACAGAGTCTTGTCTGGAAGGGGAGCAATGCCCTCCAGCAGTGCAGGAGATGCCTGCCTGTGCAAAAGCCACCAGTGACAGCACTGCCAGAGAGGCTGGGCTACCAGGGCACTGGCAGGAGCAGCCCTGAAATCCACATGCCCAGGTTTCAGAGATCCTTCTCCAGGCTGCCTGGCTCCAAGGAAAGGCAGCTGATCCTCATTAGTGAGGCAGCCAAGCAGGACAGGTAGCCTCAGGTTACACTAACGAGCCAATTAAAAGGATTCTAAAGGAAAGCTGGCTGGGGAACAGGGAGGAGGGAGCCTGGCAGCTCTGGCTGGGCAGGCAGAGCTCTGCAGCTGAAGGTGAGCTGCTGTGTAATTACTGACATTTCTTCTATTGTGCCATGGGGGAAGAGGAGTCTAAAAAGATTTAAAATGGCTGACTTGGGGCTGTGATGTTGTTAATTTGTCTCATCAGAGACTGAAGTAAACCAAATAGCAGTAAATAATGACATCCCTGCTCTACTTGGCAGGGCACCTTAGGGCATTTTGGAATCCCTGTTTGACCCAACAGGCACCAAGGGTCCCACCAACACCCTTGAGGCCTTCTGAGACAGCTCCATGGGATGGGGAGGCTCCATCATCCAGCAGTCACCAGAGACCAAATCCAAATACACATCCAGCATTTCACAGAAAACAAATTCCAACCCAAATTCCCACCCAGCATTTCACAGAAAACAAATTTCAGCCCAAATCTGCCCAAATTCTCTGCTAAGGACAGGAATTAAAATCGTGACTCCAAATGATCATTTCAACTTAATCCAGTCATCAATCTGTCTCAGCAAGTTGGAGGATAAAGAAGGTTGTTGGGCTTTTTTGCCTGGACTTAAAACTAACAATTATTATGCAAACAGACTTCTTTCTTTATTAACTCATTCTTTGTTAGCCCATTTGCATCTCATACCTGAAACTCCTTTTGATGTCTTCGAGGATCCATTACAAACCAGATAACCCATATTAATTCACTGTGATTTAACAGATTTTGGTTGGTGAAATTCCTACGGGTTTCCTTCAAACCTGTGCAATGGATTTTTGCCCAAGAGTTAGGGGAAGTTTTATGTATCCAGCCCAATGTCCTGTTCCATGCACTGGCTAAAAACCAGTGCTCCTGAGTCATTCCTTCTGCATAAGCACTGCTGGAGTCTGGTAAGCAAAAACAGCCCCTCAAACCTCATGATCATTTTTCAGCCATATGAGAAGAACACTGAGAGCCTGTTCTGAGTTAAAACCCACAGTGCTAGCATTAGACAAATAATGGCAATAGCTTCTTGCACCAAGAGGCCTCAGCTGCAAAGAATCCCAGTTTAATCTGATGGAAAAAAGCTGCCCACAAGGGGCACAAACACAAATAGCTCCTGGCACATCTGATAGAGCATCAAGATGCACCTTCCATCCACTTGGCTGGGATCTCCTGAGCCTGGGAATGGCAAACAGCAGAGCCAAGTTTGTGTTCAGCTCATCTGAATGATCACACCGCAGAGGAAAAGCACATCTGCATGGCTGGGTATGGCTGAGAAATCAAGCACTTTGGCTTTTCAAGTGGAAGACAAGAAAACCATAAGTTCTCACTTCATTTTTTTTTAAATAAAGAATAGACATAGTCTTTTCTTATTTAAACAGATGGATACTACTCCTACCTGGGAAAGAACATGCACTGCCTTTTGTAGCTGGATCAAAGTAAAGTTGAACGGATAAAATAACACCTGAAATAATACCATGAAGTATTGCAGGACAAAGAAAACAGTGACAGCTCTATGAGTCCTGGGTTTGGGATGAGAACAGGAGAGAGGAAAACTTGTTTTTATTAATAATTTCAAGAATTATAAATTTTAACTCCTCAATATCACAACCACAGTGCTTCCAGTACATCCACAAGGATGTTGTCTGGCTGTCCAGCATCAAAATCTTCAAACAATTCACGTGAACAACTCATGAATATACAGTTCTATAAGTTCATCCTGCAGCAGAAGTTGGTGTCTGACCAAATGATGAAAAATGTCAAAGTTCTACTAGTCTAAGGAATTTGGAATGCTAGAATAAGACATTACTTAAAATAACAGCAGAAATTAAAATGCCAGAAGATGGCTTTGGAGCAACCACAATGAGATTTGGGCAACCTAGACACAACTGCTCTGTCTTGTACAAATTTCCTGGGTAAAGAGCAAGTGCACTGCAGTATAACTGTGTTCCTAATGGAAAATTGGGATAAAAGTTCTTCTTTGTCTAGTCTTAGTTAAAAATAAAAGAACTGTAATGAGGACTTGGACAGTGTCTTCTGAAGTGACATTTCAATGATGTAACATTTCAGTCCCACCCCAAGGTAACTGCTAGAATTGCCATATTTTCATCACAGACAGTTTTAATCCAAGCTGGTCAGCCTTATCTTTTCACGGAAGAGTGCAGAAGATGATCAGCTGAACTCACTTCTACCCCAATATCATCCCAGGGATGAGAGAGCTACTGCTACTGGGAACCATGATGGCTTGAAATACTCATGAAAAAATTACAGTTGAAATAAGAAACTTTCAACTGTGCAGATATTGAAATAAACAAAGTTTTTAATATGAGATCTTCTGTACTTTTCCTTGCAAAGCTTTTGAAGACTTTTGAGAGCTACAAAATTGTTTTCTTGGGCTAATGTAGATGTAATGGTTTTCCCCTCTAACTGAGCATTGTCAATGATTATATCTCAGGGAGATCAAAAAAGACTTTGAATTTAACCTAAGAGTTTTTCGCCACTTGAAAATGTTTTATGAATCTTCTTTTAAACATGAATCTCTGAGGTGAACAAGGAAAAAACAGACATCTGCACTGGTTTTAAGTAAACAAAAACCACACAGAAGCTAATGAAACATTAAGTGAAAATGTACCTATCTCTGGCTACTTAATTCCCCATATCTTGGTCCTTGCAAGCAAAATAAAGATAACAGGAATAAATCAACAGTTTTGAGAAGCTGACACGGAGGCAGCATTTCATGCAGATTGGTTCATGTTCATGACCTGTTCAGCCACAAAGATCTAATCCCAACATCTTCTGACCCCTCTCCATGGTTCATTATTTCCTAATCACTTCTGGCCCTCACTGAAGAATGCTCTGAGCTTCTCAGGCTGGAGCAAATCCATAAATCAAGGACAAACCCTTCTGGGCTTTCTTTAGTAGCCTGTCTTTTCTTTATAATCTTTTCCATCTGAAATTCACTTTGTGAGGGTGTAAATACACTGCTAGCAAAAATTAGGAAATGAGGGAAAATATTTCCAGTGCAGAATAAATTGGCCATTGAATTTCTGAGCTGGTGTGAGACATTAACTTGGCACCCACTCAGGGAACTGAGGATATCTACTGCAATTTGTTATCTTGTTGCTCTCCAGCAGAGTTTCTCACTGTTCCTTTATAGAAATGCAGCTTCCCTCCCATGGGTAGGCAATAGGAAAAAGGAAGACTCACAGAATAACAAACTGATTATTTTGATGGCTGTCTGTAGCTTGTGTTAAAAATTTTGCAATGCAAATGAAGAACACATGCTTATTAACAATCAATCTTTGTGTCAACTTCTGAAAGGAGGTAACAATCAAATTTGATATTTGTTTATTTTCTAGATCCCAAAGAGGCCTTTTCTCCTCCTTATATTCTGCAGTAAAATCATCCTTATTGGGCCACAACAGTGACTTACAGATAAATGTCTGCTTTTAAAAGGAAATTGCATGAGTGACATTTGTTGTGGTTATATCTCCCAGATCAGCAGAGAGAAATGCATTCAGACCCCTTAAAATGGAGCACCTCCCAGGGTGTAATGGATTTAACAAGCACTGAAACAACAGCAAAGAGGATGAGAGGAGCTATCCAAGCTAAGAAGATGAGAAGGACTTTCCTTTTCACTCCAGCCAGACAAATAAGAATTACATTCTTCCACTTTCACTAACAAACTTGCAAGGCTTGTCAATAAAAGCAGCAGGAGGCAAAGCAGTGCACAATGATGGGAAGATTTAATGTGCACTCTTCTCACCTGTGGCTGATGGGGGGTGGCTTTTCTGCATATTATGGCAAGAAAAAAGTTTAATTTTGATATAAATAAGGCAGAACCTGACTGGTGAAGTCGCTCAGGAGCTGTTTCATCATTTCCCTTGTGCAGTAGAAGGAAAAACAGTGGACAGAGCGGGGAACCAGAATAGGCAGAAAAGGACAGAGATGAGAAAACCTGGTTTTGAAAAAAAAAAAAAAACACTTGCAAAGAACGGAGATATAAAAGAGTTATGCAAAACTTGTCCTGCTCTACTATCTTGGATATTATTTCCAAACTGGGCCTGGTGAATGATTAAGAAAACTTCCCAAAGCACAAAGCAGCACAGACCTGAAAATTCCACAGCCTGTGGACACACACTGAGTCTAACTAACAATAACAGCTCTTGTGAGGCTGGTAAATCACTCTTTCATAAAGGCACAGAAACACTTTCAAACTGGCCTTTGGCTTCATCCCAGAGTGGTTTTGGGCTGGGCACCTCACCCTAAAACATGCCTGAACAGAAACTTGGGCTCCTGTCCTGGTTCAGAAGGAGCTGATTTGATAAAACTAAGACAAAAGATCTATCTGGGATTGAATTCACCAGCTAAAAGCACTGGAAAGCAACAGTGAAAATATAAAGATGGCACAGTTCTGGAATATGGATAAATATAAGACATATACTGTAAATGGATTTAAATTTCTGAGGCAACACAAAATGTGCTCTTAGCCAGAAAACTGATTGGGATTTATTTGGGGCTCTCTAACAGCCTATCTAATTGATAACATTCAGATATCATTCATCTCTCAATGCACAGCCAAAGTTGTCAGTGTTATTTAGGAGCTGAACAACCAAGGAATAAAACAGAAGTTGCTTCTTTAAGATTAGTCTCATTTGAAAATATTTAGATATTTAGCTCTTATCCCCATTAGACAATAAATATTTAGATATTTTTAATAGACAAGCTTATTCTTCCTTTTTAGTTCTTCTTTGTTGTAAGCAAAACTGACAATGAAATTAGACAGACTTGAAGTAATACCAAAATAATAACTACAAATACTGTTCAGCAGCCAGTTGCTGCACCTGTGTGAGCCCAAACACTTGTGTTGTGTGGATTAGTTTGAAGCTTCTGAAGAAGCTGCAAGTCTCCACTGCTCAGAGTGATGTCCAGCTCAAGCAGTTTATAGGTCCGAAAAAAAAAAAAAAACACTATAAAAATGTGACATTGTGGTGTTGTGAGGTCCCCAGGACGAGGTGAGAGATGAGAATTTGACTCCATGTTCTCAGAGGTGAATATATTATATTACATTATATTACATTATATTATATTCTAAAACTACACTAAAGGAAGAGAAAGAATACATCAGAAGGCCAGACAAGAATGAATAATAAAATCTTGTGACTGACCAGAGTCCTGACACAGCTGGACTGTGATTGACCATTAATTTAAAAACAATTCACATGGAACCAATCAAAGATGCACTTGTTGGTAAACCATCTCCAGACTACATTTCAAAACAATCAGATAATTATTGTTTACATTTCTTTTCTGAGGCTTTTCAGCTTCTCAGGAGAAAAATCGTGAGGAAAGCAGATTTTTCAGAAAATACCACGGTGACAGGCCATGTCTCTGTAATTCATCTCACTGTCAGCTGGTTACCATAAAATAAGGCTCCAGAGCAAGTGAGGAGTAAGGAAAAGTCTGCTTAATAGTGGGGTGCTGCTAAAAGTACGGCTTATCACCTCCAGGGCTGGGTTATTTGGAAAAGTCCTGTCCTCCCCAAGACCAGGAGGTAGAACAGACATATCCTGAAATAAATCAAATCCAGTATCATCCATCATCTCTTCTGACTATCTATATGACACTGATCATATTTTCCATCTTATCTTTTGTTGTATTCTTCTATGGGAAGTCAATAAAGAAGATTTTCTTTGCTTGTCACTCACACCTCTGGAACCGTTAAAAACCACAACCCTTTCCCAGGAGACTATTTCACAGAATATAACATCATACACAGATTATCTCAGGCACAAAATCAAAGACTGTTTGGTCCAACTTCTAAAGAGTATATAAGAAAAATAACTGTAGAAAGAATAACTTCCTTTGCATGCTTTTCTGCATCTTTTCCCCTGCTTTAAAGATGGTTTTCAGGTCTCCTTGGGTGTGGTGTTTGTGAGGCTCCCCAGGATGAGGTGAGAGATGAGAATCTGATTCCAAGTTCTCAGAAAGCTGATATTATGTTATGTTATGTTATGTTATGTTATATATTCTAAAACTATACTAAAGAAAGAGAAAGGATACATCAGAAGGCTTAACAAAAATGAATAATAAAAACCTGTAACTCCTCAGAGCCTGTAACAGCAGGACTGTGATTGGTCATTAAATTAAAACAATTCACATGGAACCAATCAAACATGCACCTGTTGGTAAACAATATCCAAGCCATATTCCAAAGCATCAAACACAGGAGCGGCAATCAGATAATTATTATTATCAGATAATTATTCTTTTCTGAGGCTTCTCAGCTGCCCAGGAGAAGAAATCCTGGGCCAAGAGGATTTTTCAGAAAATATCATGGAAAGTGATATTTATCATTTTAAAATGAAAAATATAATTTTCAGAAAATATCCCCAACAACTTGGGGAAAACTGTTTTCTCTGTGTGGATGTAGAAAGCACAAACAGCACTGGACTGGCCCTGTTGCCCAAAGCTCACAGCTCAGTGCCAGCCTGAGCCTGTGCCAGAGGGACACCAGTTTAAACACAGCCTGAATCAGGCAGGAGATGAGGATTTAGATGAGTTAAACAAAACAAGGAAGGAAGAGATCACTTTTTAGACTGTTCCTAAATGGATTTTACAGGCTGTATCCCCACAGAGGGATCAAGCTGTAGCGCAGGGGCCAGCAGTGGCATCCGTCCATCCATCCATCCATCCATCCATCCATCCATCCATCCATCCATCCATCCATCCATCCATCCATCCATCCATCCCTAGCCATGGCAGCCCCCAAAGCAGATCCCATTGTTGTGCTGCCACCTGTTCAGTGTGTCTGTCTGTGCCAGGGTGAGAAGGAAAAGCAAGGTTATTAAAAAAGCAGTTTGGCTAAATAAGGGAACTCATTATGTGTGCTATTTTTGCTCCTCAAATGCCTGCCTTCCTCTCTTTCCCTTGAGGTTTCCAGAGAAATCTGACAATCAGGGCTGAGGTTTATTGTCAGCTCCCATTAGGCAAATCAGCCTGGCTGGGGATGGGGGAAGGACAAGGGGAAAATTGCCCTAACAGTGAGCTGATTAAGCACCAAGCATGTCTGTGCACACAGCCACCACCAGAAAGTGCTGGGCTGGAGGTGCTGTCCCAAAGCAGAGCCTCTGAGAGCTGGGGAATGCTGCTGCTGAGCACCACTGTCTGTCAGGGCTGCAGGATGGGCACAGCACTCAGCTCCCACTGCCCTGACAGAGCAAAGGCCCTTCAGCGCGTTCACCTGCCACACAACTCATCTCCATGTTGTAACTGATGTGTAAATGTGGTGTTCATTACTTGAACTAAAGGCACACGAGCCTGCAAAACAGATGATTTGCCCCAGAATGTGAAGGGACTCTCTGGATGCGTAGCATCGGGTTTGACATTTTAAAATCACTGCATTAAAAAAAAAAAAAAAGGAATAGTCTTATTTTCCTTTTAAAAATAATTATTTTCCATCAGTGATTTTATATGCACTCCATAACAGAGAATAATAGAATGGGTTGGAAGGGGCTTTAAGGATCACCTAAATCCAACCCCCAGCCGAGGGGGGGTTCCTTATATATGGAGCAGGAGCATAAGCTCTCCTTCACAGAGCAGAGGCCCAGTTTTAAACAGAAAAGGTTTCAGTCTCTCATATTTTTAACCACCATGCTCACAAAACAGGCCATTATTTTAAGGAGAGGCCAGTCCCCACTGCACTGTACTCATCCTGGTTGCACTTCATGCATCTTCCAGGACCAGGCACTACACACAGTTACAGAACGAGGAAGAAAAATTAGAGTCATTATCCATTTCCTGCTACAGAAAACACAGCTCTTATCCCTGTTAGAAACAGTGGGATTTCCCTGCAGCAAACATCTTTTTTAAAACTGCAGCCATCATGGTAGGAAGGCAGCTTGTACATTGTGGTTTCCACAGATATATCACAAAGAAAAAAATATTTATTTCTCCAGCTGTGAGATGTCTATGAACTGTAATCATGCATGCCTTCTTCGTCATAAAGCAGTTGTTCAGCATCATCAAATCAAATTCAGAGTAAACAGGGAATTAAGTTCAATTCTGTATCTTCTCACAATCACAGAGTCATTTAAATAAGCCCCTGACCCACAGAAAACATCATCAGTATAGCCACAAACATAAAATGATATTTAGGAGCTTCCGTGGCACCTGTGGCTTAAGGAATCTGCATGTTAGAAATTCCAATTACCTTGGCAGCATTGCACATCCTTGGAGTATGACTGTTCTGGGGTACCAATACATCCCCCCACAAATGGAGAGGCCAGCCTATTGTAAATGTAAATTCTCTCCCCACCAACAAGGGGAGAGAATAATCCATCTGACTCCATCTTATCAGAAGGCTAATTTATTACTTTATTATACTGTATTATATTAAAGAATACTATACTTTATACTATACTAAAGAATACAGAAAGGATACTTACTGAATGCTAAAAAGATAATAATGAAAACTCCTGACTCTCTCCAGAGACCTGACACAGCTTGGCCCTGATTGGCCAAAGAGCGAAAACAACTCCCAGCAGAATGCAATGGAACAATCACCTGTGGGTAAACAATCTCCAAACACATTCCACATGGGCACAGCACAGGAGAAGCAAATGAGATAAGAATTGTTTTCCTTTTCTCTGAGGCTTCTCAGCTTCCCAGGAGACAAATCCTGGGTGAAGGAATTTTTCAGGAAATGTGAACGTGGCACAGGGGTGTCTGGCTGAGCAGAACCTGGATTCTCTGTCGGGAGTTTCTTCCCCTACGCCATTCCTGCCCTGGAGCTGTGTCTGGGGCTCTGGTACCACTGCAGAGGACAAATGTCCCCCTTTGTGCCAGCTTCTCCTCAGTAGCTCTTCATCTCCCAAGCCACTTCAGAGCCCCCTGCTAAAAACCTCACAAATGGTGGTCCCAGTTTCTAAACACCACTGGAGATGAGCAGAACAGACTCAGTAATTATCTGAAGCTGGATCTTTACAGGAAAACCCAAAGTTTGAGGGATAAATTCTGTATTTTGCCTCTCAATTTGTACTTCTCCCCTGCAAAACCCACTGTATGTACAAGTTTTGTACTCGTGTTTAATCAACTAAACCAAAAAAATCAGCGTACCTTTGATAGGGTATTAGTGAGGATCTTGCACTGAAGGATTTCTAAATTAATATTTTAAAGCTTTGAATAAAAGCTTTCCAATATATCTAAGTGCTTTGAGCTCTGAAGTCCCAAACCTAAGCATTTACCAGACTTTCAGTGGAAAATTTCAGTGGAAAATAAGTCATTTTAAAATTTACATTATTCCTGTTAATGAACCCAGGATTTCAGTGTTCTGTGCCTGGATTTTTCTTCTTTTTGGGAAATAAACTTGTGTCAAGAGTTTGGAAACTGCTGCACAAAACATCCAAGAAATAAAACTGCAGCAGTTTTTTTTTCCTTTAGCATAGCAACAGAAAAGCCAACCTTGACTGCATCAGGATCTATTTTGGATAGGGTTACCAATTACTATCTATTTTGGACAGGGTTTCCATTCACATCCACGCAGGTGAACATCTCAGGGAGGGAGGAGGCTCAGCGAGCCCCACAGGGCAGAGCTGCCCCACCATGGATGTGAGGGGCTCCAACATCCCCCAAAAAACCAGAAAAGGCTTTTCCCAGATGCTGCCATGCCACAGAAAACTAATTTCTCCCACATGAGAGGGCAGTGCTGCTGCACGCCGGTCAGGAGTCCATTTCAGAGCTGGAGCTTACAGGATAAACCATTCAACCTACAAGGAATTGTCAAAAAACACCACAGCTAAATAGCAAACACATGTAAGTCCCAGGCATTTCCCTGAGCCCCACTTGTTCTTTTTTTAGCCTCAGGAGAAAAGCACATTCTTCTGCATAATTTATTTCTTCAGCAGAATTATGCAGAAAACTGCAACTAAATTGCTTTTCCTGATTAAAAACAGAGCCTTTTATATTCTCCCCTCCCCCCCACTTCTGGATTATTTGCCTTATTTTTTTTTTCTTTTTTTATCCTAGAGCTTCTTCCTCCTAAATGTAGCTCTTTTAATTTTGCCTGAAAGAAAACAAAGCTCCACCTGATCCTGCCTTTCCCAGCACACCCCCAGGTGTGGGCAGGACACATCCCCAGCCCCAGTGCTCTGAATTTGGAGTTTGCTGATGAAAGGGGGAGGGTGTTTTGTCTCAGGCAGTGAAGCAGCTTTCTGCAAGCTCCCCTGCCCTTGGGATGGCTGTCACAGGCACCTGTACAACAGAGCTGGGTTCAGCTGCTCACAGATGCAGGGCTCAGATCAGTGTAAGGACGATCAAGTAATTTGCTGTTTTTCATGGGTTTTTTTGCCTGGGAGTGTGAGGGATTACTTTCAGCATCCCTGGAAAAGGGGCTGAGGATCAGTGGTTGGTGGCGGAGCAGCTTCACCTCCCTGTGAACTCAATTTCCTCCTGCACTGGAGATGCACTGCTGCTATTTGCATTTAGCTCTGGAGGAACGCACTGTCTCAGCTCTTCAAAAGCCTTCCTGTAGAGACCAGGTGCAGTCCAGAGGCTGCTTATACACCTCTGTGTGCCCAATGCTCTCGAGGTTTCTGCTGGTCATAGTGACCCTGAGATGTGTTAGAAAGTCTCTTTTCCCAGCCCAGAAGTCGAAGAAGGAGTCAGAGCTCTTAATTTCTCAATCTCAAGGTTGTTTATTGTTTCTTATCTATAAAATTCTTTCTCTGGCCTGCCAGGGTCCATCCAGCAGGACAGTTCCAGGCAGTCTGCCTGCCCCCAGGGTGGTGTTATGTTTTTATATTAAAAACTACGTGTACAATGTTTACCATAACTTCCCAATACCTATCACCTGTGTTGGACAGTGAGCTTCTACTCTAAACCAATCTAAAAGTGCCACCATCACAGCAGAACATGGAGGCTAAGAAGAAGAAGAAGGAAAAAGACTGGATATGCCCAGATTCCTCCATTCAGATTGCCTCCAAAACCCCCATTCTAAAAACCCCAAAAAACCTATTTTTCACCCCGTGACAAACTAATTATTATTCTACTTAGGCTTTTGTGGCTTGCAGATCCTCATATAAGGTTGATATTTTTTTGCATAATCAAAGTCACAGGGTCATAATCAAAGTCACAGGGGTCTTAGGCTCTGTGTCAGGGTCTCTGAGCCCCCTGACAGGGGTTTGAGCCATCCAGGACAGCCAGAGGGATGTCCTGAATTCTGACACAATGCCATGCTCTTAGAAGAAATAAAAAACTGATGGATTTTCACTTTCATTTAATGTCTTTGCCTGCTACAAGGAGCTGATGTGATGAGTCAGTGCTGAGCTGTGTTTATGGTGGCTGCCTGCTTGGAAGGAATTAGGGCTGTGGCACTTAAATACAGGTACACTCAGGATTATTCAACAGGCTTTATTTCCAGCATGCCACCACTGTAGTTCTCTGCTTGGTTGGGCTTTTTCCCAGGTTCAGCAGCACCAGTGGAAGTGAAAATGCAGCTGGTGTAGGTCTGTGGTGAAAACTCTGCAAGTTTCCATTACAGTAGTATGGCCTTCTCCCTCCCTAACCTGGTCCTTATCACTCAATAGTGTCTAAAGTAAAAACAGGGTCTGGGTCACACACTCAGAATTCATGGAATGGGGAAAGGATCATCAAGTCCAACCCAGCCCCAGCACCTCAACTGACCAGGAGCCAGAATCCATGGGAAGAGCTGAGTCTTACCACTGGAACTGTGTCTATTGCCACTCATAAGCCACAACCTCACAGGTTTGTCTGTTCAGGTTGTGTTCATTTTATCAGTTCTGGCTGAACTTTGTCTCATTCTCCTTATTGTCTGTGTCTCCACTAACAGGATACATCAGCTGTTAGAACCCTGCCACTGCAGGAGCTCCTGACACATCTGATATGTCAGGAAGTGTCTCAGGTTGGAGATGGGGATGTGCATTCTATCCCCATCTGTCAGAGCTGGGGCAGTTCTCTGCTGTCCTTGGGGCAGTTTTTTCTTTATCTCTCCCACACCAACCCTCCCTCCAGCAGATCTCTGCTGTCCATGGCCACTGAGTGTCCCTGCAGGGCTGAGCCAATCCCAGCATCCCATGGGGAGATGCTCCGCCCAGGGGAGGAGCCAAGCATTCCTGCCTGGATCCAATCTGGGCCTGGCACAGCACAGCAGCCTTTGCCCCCTGCACTGCCAGAGGAGCAGCTTTCTGCTGCCCTGCATGGCCAGAGGGAGCCCAGGCCCATCTGCAGCAGCCCTGGAGCTGCAGAGGAAAACTCCCCCCTTGTGCAGGATCCCTGCTGCAGCAGAGCCACAGCTGGCACTGCAGGAGGGCTGAGCCCCCCTGGGATGGGGCTGGGACACCCCCTGACACACAGGGGCAGGGACTGCTCTCACTCTGGCTGTGGTTTGGGGTTTTTTTGTACTATTGCATCTGAATTTTTATTTTTCCTAGTAAAGAACTGTTATTCCTACTCCCATATCTTTGCCTGAGAGCCCCTTAATTTCAAAATTCTACTAATTGGGAGGGAGAAGGTTTACATTTTCCATTTCAGGGGAGGCTCCTGCCTTCCTTAGCAGACACCTGGCTGTTCAAACCAGGACAGGAGCACACCTCTCTTTCCAAGTAACAGGTTGGTGATGCACTGGTGGTGTCTCTTTCTTGAATCCATCAATTGTTGATCTTCAGCTTAAAACTTCAAACAAACTATTTTCTCTAATTTGACCTATCTTTGCTCACTATTAGCTTTGCTTATTGTAGCATTATGTGGTCTTCCAGAGTTGTTGGAAGATTCTGGTAGGAAGGGAACTTCCAAGAGAAAGCAGGGGGAAAGAATATTAATGGGACAATCTTTGACTGATATTCTGAATTAATTGTAAAAGGAGAATTCCTGTGTGTCCCCAAATAAGTAACCTTTTTTATTAGTTCCTAAAATAATATATACAACGGCTTCTCAACAGTAACTAAACCAGTAACAACAGATAAATAGTATTTAGTGCATTTATTTGCAAATTAGGTCTGTACTATTTAGGACAACTTTATTTCTGAGGATATGTCTGCAAGGGAACCAGAATCATAGAAGGAACTCCTGTTGCTGTTCCCTTGAGAAGGAGTTTTTGTTCCCCACTTTAGGCTTGGCACAGCATTATTGCAGGAAATATCCTTGTGAGAGCAGTGATTAAATGCACAGGCTGAACCAGGCTGTACATATTGTGCATTACATTCCAGCTGATTGCATTAAATATTCCAGATTCACGGGGTCCTCTCAGTAGATGCAATGCTCTGCTGAGCAGAATCATCATCAATATTTAAACATTCTCTCCAACCAAGCTGTAACAGCCCCATTTGATACCTGGCAATGGAAATGATATCTCAGATTGTGTTGGAACCCTGGTTCCTGAGAATTTTAGACCTTCTGTGCTGAGAGGATCTGACCCCCAAGGTTACACTGCATTTGACCTGAGGCTGTGGAGAAGGCTTCCAAAATTGATTGATAGCAGTGGGATTGTGGGTGTGGCATTTGAATAGAAATGTGTGATATCACAGGGTGAAAACTTAGAGTTTAAGTTATATATAATATATATAACTATATATATATAACTATTAAGTTATATATAATATATATAACAATATATTATATAGTAAATTATATATAATATATATAACTACATATATTACTATATATATATATAGTAATATATATAAAGCAAGATGGAGGTTTTAGGGTGGAGGCTGGTCCTTCTTCTCCTTCTTCTTCACCTTCTTCTCAATGGGTTTGGTGGTTTTATGTAATTGGATAAAAAAAGTCCCCACTGTGGGCCATGGGTGGTTGGTTATTGGGTCATAAGTAAAAATAATTTCAGTGTCATTTCTTAATTGGACAGTTTATCCTTAAAGGGCCTTGTAGAGAGAGGGCTCCATTTTTAGCTTGTTAGAGTGAAGTGATGTAGAACTCAGGGTTTGTGAGACTGTGACATGGATAAGAACTGATAAACATCTGAGTCCCAACAAGAAATACTATCTCACACATTTAATCCTGACCTTGACAAAAAAGATAAAACTCAACATGATTGCAATAGGTTTCAACCTTCACCAATATCTTCTGTAACTACTGTCCCATGGTCCCTCCCTTCTCGAGCCCAGCTCTCTCAGGGATTTGATGCTACAGCCCACACTGGTCCCAGAGTCCTGCTATCCTGCCAGCAGAAGGTAGGTGACCCTTTGATGTGATCTCAAGAAAATGCACCTCTGCACAATCCATTTGGCCTCTTAGGGCCCCTCAGAGGCTTTTGGGGCCCCTTTAGGGCTTTGAGGCTTTTCTGCTCTCATCACAACATGCTCCGAAGCCCCTCATGGGCCAAGGGACTCCTGGAGGCTCCTCCTTCCTGGGCAGGAGCTGTGGAGCTTTGGGTCTCATGTCCTCCAAGTGTGCCCTGGCTGATGTGGCATCAGCATCCTGGGCCCATTTTTCCAAGTGCAATTCCCAGAATAATTTAGAAGGAGGGGCTGCTCCACCTGTGCCAAGTGACGAATTCAGCTGGAGCTGAGTTCATCCATTCCTGTGTCCTAAGCCAAGCCCAGCTGCATCCCCAGAATGGAGACAGGGAAGGAAGGATACCCTCAGATACTAATAACTGAACTTAGAGCAATAATAAAACATGATATGCTACGTTAGATTTCCATTTAAAATAAAATCCTGTGACACGGGGATATCATTAACATTTTTATCTCGTCACAAGTAACTAACCCATTTGAGGGCAAATATAATTGATCAAAATGGATGCTTCTTAGCAAAAGAGTCTGTGTAAATAAAAACAGTGGAGATTAAAGGGCTAAAATCAGTGGTCTTTGCTGCTGAGTCTCCAGCAGCACCCTGTGTGCATCCCCAGCAATATGTTTACAAGGAAGATTTAGGAACTAAATCTATGATATTGCTTCTCCCCTGTCAATAATCTGGTAGCCTTAGGCACGGATGCCAATGGAAAAGAAGGCTGGAGTTCAAAGATGTGGGACATGAGAAAGTAGCAGGGATAATT
This sequence comes from Melospiza melodia melodia, assembly GCF_035770615.1. Taxonomy (NCBI): domain Eukaryota; kingdom Metazoa; phylum Chordata; class Aves; order Passeriformes; family Passerellidae; genus Melospiza; species Melospiza melodia. The sequence goes on from NC_086214.1 coordinate 5,662,936, forward strand.
TTCACCTGATATCACATCATCAGAAACTGCTACACAAAATTATTGTGAATTATGGGGGCCTGCTGTGCATTTGATTTCCCACAGCTGCCACCACAGCAGTCACTTTCCTGAAAATTAAGTGCATGTTTCATCTGCTCGCAGAAAGGGAAGAGGGGAAAAAAGGTAAAGAAAGAAAAATTTATGATGGAAAAGCCACTGAAATCTCCAGTGCCACGGCAGGCAGCCACAGCCTGTGCTCTGGGACAAGCAGCAGGGACATGTGGCAATCAGAGCCAGAGCTGTGTGTCCATCCCATTTACATCCCCCACAACTCGCTGCTGTCTCTTATCTCCAGGACAAAGCTGATTATTCCACTCTCTCCTCCAAAGCAGCAGCACTGCCAGGAGCTGCACTGGAGGACGATGAAAGGCCCTCATTTGTCAGGAGAGAGGGGCTGGGAGAGCCAGGGAAGGGGATTCTTTCATTCCTGCACCTCAAACTGCAGCTCTGAGCGGCTCCTGAGCCTGGTTTGAATGCCCTGCCCATGGGCTTGGGCACAGCACCAGCCTGACAGCCCCACCAATGCATCTCCCTCCTCCACCCTGGCACTCTCCACCAGCAAATGTTGACCAGAAAAGCCATGTGGTTGTTTAATTTGCAGGCAGATTTTACTAGCATGGAAACAAAGATACTTCAATCACGTTTTTGCATCCCGAGCTTGCCAAGTGCTTCTCTGAGTGCTAATTAAATTCCACAACCTCCTCAAACAGCAGGTCAATCCAATCTGACATTGCTGGAGATTTGTTTCCCATGGAAGTGCTGCAGAGGTGCCCGTGCTGGAACCACTGGCCCAGTTAAAGATGATTTGACAGAGGCAGAATTCCCAGATGTGAGAAATGATACTCACTTCCAAGAATTTAAAAGGTTTATTAAAACCTAATCAAAAATACAACAGAAGACTGAATAGAGAAAATATTACAGCACCAGGAGCAGAGGATTTTCCCACCATGTGCTCACCCACACCATGGAGGTTTCACCTTTTAACCCTTTGGCCCCTCCCAAGGTTCTGTCCATGGACTCCTCCTTCCCTGCCCAGTGCTGGAGATCCCTGCCTGACACCTTGATTGGAGCTCAGGGGCTGCCACAGGAACGAGTGACCCTCCCAAATGTGCCAAACCCAGGGCACCCCTGAGAACAGCACAAGGGGGGTAAAACACAACTGTAAATCTATAAAACTGCTCCTGACATATATACAGGATATTTGCCTTTTAATTGTGAGAGTCAACCATGGCATTACTAATCTATCACAGGAGGAAATGAATCTCCAAATTCCTGTTTGTGGCCCTGAGCAGCATCGTGCCAAGGTGCTGAAGGGAGAGCCTGCTGTGTGAGGCCATGGGGTATTGTATTTGCAGGGACCCCCATGGCAGGAAGGAGTGATGAATCTGACTCCATGTTCTCAGAAGGCTAATTTATTAGTTTATGACACTATATTATATTAAAGAATGCTATACTAAACTAAACAATACAGAAAGGATATTTACACAATGCTAAAAAGAGAATGATGAAAACTCCTGACTCTCTTCAGAATCCCAACACAGTTTGGCCCTGATTGGCCAAAGAGTGAAAACAACTCACAGCAGAATCCAATGGAACAATCACCTGTGGGTAAACAATCTCCAAACACATTCCACATGAGCACAACACAGGAGAAGCAAATGAGAGAAGAGTTGTTTTCCTTTTTCTCTGAGTCTTCTCAGCTTCCCAGGACAAAAATCCTGGGTGCAGGGATTTTTCCAGAAAATGTGAATATGACAACTGGGCTGTGCAGGCAGAAAAGGCCTCATCTGTGGACAAGATTCAGCCAAAGCTTATATCTTCTCAGACACTGCAGTAAGAGAGAGAGAGGTCCAGGAAAGGCTGGACTTGGGACATTCTGACTCACAAAACAATTTCTGGGCCAGAGGAACATGGACTAGGCTAGCAGATGGCCTTCCACCAGCTCATGCCAGCCACGCCCAGATCCAGATCTCAGTCCAGAGTCCCTGATATTTCCTTGGGCAGAGTGATGCCTTGAACCTCATCCCTCATACAGTGACTCCTTTGATTCTTGCACTGCTCCAGCAGCACTGGATCAACCCCAGAGAAAACCTGGAGTAATAAAATCAAGTTTCACTGGGCCTCTTTCTGTGTCTGGACATCTTCAAGAAAGGTAATTTTGTCCCAAGGCCTTGAATTTTTAGCCCTTTTATCTCAGAAAGAAGATTGGTATGAATCCTTAGAGTAAAAACTAACAAAATTGTTTCTCTCAAAGAGGATTTTTTATGAGATAGAATGAATATTGATCCAGAGAAAAAGGAAAGAAAAGTCACTCTGATTCCTGAAGCAATTTCATCCACACAGGTGACCTTTTCAGATCTTCCCAGGACTTCTGAGTTTTTGGGGGTCTTGATCTTCACACAGGAGGACTGAGAGGGTTCATATGAGATAAGATAGGAGGCTTAACAACTGCCACCTTTTTTTCATTAGCACTTGTTTTGCAAAGAGTCAAGTTCTCCTTCATTATGAAGATGAGGCCAGGATAAAATGACTGGAACTCATTTTAATGGTAAATTTACTTTGATATCAAGCTGATACTGAAGACAGATATGAAGTTATTCTGGGGGAGTCAACTGAATATCAACTGAATTATTATATAATGAGGAAAAGGGTTGAAATTTGGGTTAATTGGGAGTATTACAAACAGAGAAAATGGAAAAACCAAAAAGTGCAAACATATTGTAGTATCTCTTCAAAAGAGTGTGCACTCAAGTGTAACTTTTTTGCCTATCTGGAAGAAAAAACCCAGCTAATTTGGGAGGCAGTGGTGAGCATTTCTGTGATCTGGGGGGAGAGACAGACTGCAATGAGAAAAGGAGAGGAATGGGGTTTGTTTTAGTTCAAAATATCTTGAGCTGTTAAAATTTTTGCCATGCCTAGAAAACAAGAACGGAAGAAACAGCCCTTGGTGATAAATTGTAATTGTAGGGGGATACAGTATGGGTAAATGAAGGTGGTATAGAATGTAATCTTATCCCCTAAAGAGTTGCAGCTGGACCAATTACTAAAGATTAGGAGCAGGCCTGATGTTAACAGGTCACACCTGCAGCCAATCAGAAGAGTGTTATAGAAGAGTGGATTGGGTGGTTGAGGGGACTGCAGTCGGTTGGCTGCTGTGAGGATAAGGAAGAGTCAGTGCCTGGAGGAGCTGCCTACAAGAAACATCAAGGAGGTAAAAAACTCCAGCAATATGGAACCCTTGCAATGTAACGACAATAGAACTCTTGCACTATATATGACAACAATAAATATCTCTTTTCTTTAGCAATTTCTGTTCCAGCAAGCCAGTCTCTGTCACTCTTACATCTGACCCCTAACATAACAAAAATAAACACAGCTTTCAGAGGTTTGCCTCTTGCTCTGCTCTTTGTAACCTGCTGGGTAACTTCCTGTGCCCACAGGTGGCTGTCAGTGCTCATTTGTGCACAGGTGGGGATCTCTGGGCACGCAGGGCCTTCCATCAGCTGTGACAGTGTTCACAGGGGTCTGAGGATAAACGAAGAGATGAGGATCTGACTCCATGTTTCAGAAGGCTTGATTTATTATCTTATGATATATATTATATTAAAACTATAGTAAAAGAATAGAAGAAAGGATTTTATCAGAAGGCTAGCTAAGAATAGAATAGCAAAGAATGATAACAAAGGTTTGTGGCTCAGACTCTGTCTGAGCCAGCTGACTGTGAATGGCCATTAATTAGAACAACCATATGAGACCAATCACAGATGCCCCTGTTGCATTCCACAGCAGCAGATAATCATTGTTTACATTTTGTTCCTGAGGCCTCTTAACTTCTCAGAAGGAAAAATCCGAAGGAAATGATTTTTCATAAAATGTGTCTGCGACAGACCCCTCCAGTGGGATCAGCCAAATCCATTCCAGCCTCTCCTGGGATGCAGCAAAGCAAACCCAGCAGCACCTCTGAGCACAGGATCATTAGCAGAGGAGAAGGGGGACTGCATTCCTCTGACTTCCAAGACAGCAATGCCAACAACAGAAGAAAAGGGATTATCTTTTTTTCTCCCAAGGTTGGGAGTCCTGTTTCAGGTTTCAAGCCATGCAGACAGCAATAATAACCTGCCCTGAAAGCTGCTGGCTGCACAATGGCAAATTACTCATGGGCAGTGATGGCAAAATTTAATCCCTGCTCTTAGAATGCAACCCACATAGCCACTCAAGACAACATAATAGCACTTTTGTAGCTCTCTGCTGCAAACATCACTTTGAAAAGGATACAGCTGTGGAGGGGAGTCTCCACATGCGTCATTTCTGGCTGCCTACCAAATGATCAGAGCTCAGACACACTGTGCTCCCTCACAGCTACTGCACAGACACACCTGGGGAAGGCACAGGGAATGGATGGAGCCCTGTGAGAGGAAACACAAGGAGAAAATTCAGTTGCTGGCCAAATTATCAGGTTGGGAATTCATCTTCTGAAGAACTGGAATGTGAGAAAAATCAGGAGACAGCTCCAGGCTGGGATTTAATTTAAAATCCTTAAGGCACTGTATGGACTCATTTGGGATTCTAAAGCTGTAAATGTGCCAAACATCAGCCACTCTTTCACTGAATGGCCACACATGGAGGAGGTCAGACAAGGCCACAACCAGCACCAGCAATTCCTCCCTCTTTCCATTGTTCTCTTGAGCTGTCAGTCACACTGTTTCCAGCTGCCAAATACATCAGCTCAGTGGCCAAAGGAGGCCAAAGCCCACCCAGTTTGCTTCAGCTCTGCACAGCACCAGAAGTGCCTCGTGTCCTGCTCAGCAGCCAGAGTTGTGAGGAGCCTGCTCTGGGCAGGAGAGGAACCAGCCTGGAGAGCAGCCCTGGGCACTGGGACCCTGTTGTCTTATATATCAAGAGTTCTATTGCCATTATAGTGCAAGGATTCCGTATCCTCAGAGTTTCACACTTCCCCGATGTTTCTCGTAGTCAGCTCCTCTAAGCACTGACTCTTCCTGGTCCTTGCAGTTGTCATCTGACTCCAGATCCCACCAATCCACTCTTTTATGCCACTTGTTCTTATTGGCTACAGGTGTGGCCTGTTAAGATCAGGCCTGCTCCTAATCTTTAGTAATTGGTCCAGCTGCAACTCATTGGGGGATAAGATCACATTCTATGCCACCTTCATTTACCCATACTGTATCCCCCTACAGGACCCCCCTGGCTGTGCTCTGCCCCCACCCTGGGTGCTGCCAGGGGATGCCCCTGCTCTTCCAGGGCACACCCAGGGATGGTGACTCCACCACCTCCCCAGGCAGCCATTCCAGAACTTTATTACTCTTTCCATAAAAAACATTTTCCCAATATCCAACGTGTATTTCCCTTGGTGCAGATTAAGACTGTGTCCTCTGGTTGTGTCAGTGCTGCCTGGAGAAAGAGCCCAACCCCACCTGGGCACAGCCACCTTTCAGGGTGTTGTAGAGTGATAAGGGCACCCCTGAATCTCCTTTTGTCCGGGCTGAGCACCCCCAGCTCCCTCAGGGGTTCCTCACAGGGTTTGTGTTCCCAGCCCCTCTCCAGCCTCGTTTCCTCCTCTGGACGCGCTCGAGCGTCTCAAAATCCTTCCCAAGCTCAGGGGCCAGTTTATCAGAAATATCAGCCAAAATTAGTTTATGCAAAGCAAATCCAAGAAAAGTGTAAGCTTCTTATGGATCACTCTAAGAGATATAACATTTCTGTGTGTATCCTGTGGTACCACCTGAGCCTCTGCATTGAAATAATTGTAGAAAGAATTTCCTTAGAATGGTCTGGTTCTCACCACAAACCTTTGGGGTGTGTTCTCCCTTCCTGGCACAAATAAAGATACAGGATTTTGAGTGAATTGCCTAATAATTCTGTCATGAGCTGATCTCCTTTCTCCTTCCTCCCCAGCTCACCGTATTACTGATGGGAACAAGAGAGTTGTTATCAATCAAGGCGAGCTACATTGTGATCTCTGCAACTGAAATCCATTTCAGATTGGAGGATAAAATGTGATTATATTTACACTTCCTTGACACAATTCAGGCAGCAAAATAACAGCCTTCCACAGACATTTTTCTTCTTCATATTTAGATTTGTCAGTATTGTGGAGCTGTGTGAGAAGGGAGGGAATTATTATAGCAGCTGAGATTCAGTGATATGTTTTAGTTGCCTCACAAATGAAGATGTTCAGTTTATTGTGTTGTCTTCCCATCTTTTTCATCTCCAGGTTCCTTGAATACTGTCCAGAGCATCCTCCAGATTGATGAAATTGTATTTCAATCAATACAGTTCTATGTAAATATATTTTTGGTTTTGACATACCCTATAAATTATTTTTACTTATAACTTTAATTGTTCTGTATTCATCACAGGAGATGGAATTTTGAACTCATGCAGCTGTTTACAAATTAAATTTACAATTAATGAAGAAAGTAGGAGATTAGGCACTTCATATTTCCCAAACTGCATTTGAAAAGGGTGTAATCAGGCTTTATATGGTCAAACCATGTTTGGACCTTTTGATATTAAAGGTGTCAGCCCCAAAAGATCCCAAAAATGCAAAAACTGTTTTGACCCACATAACCTGTGTCAAGCTAAAGTTGAGCTTGATGTGCTGGCTGGAGCAAACACTATACCTCATAACAAAAGTCTCATTTCCAGTAGACAACCATCTGTTCTCTCCTCCTGCCAACACTAGCAGCGATGTTGAGCCCATCCACCCCACCCAGAGCACAAGAAAACCTCCTTTCACATGAGTGTCTGGCACTGTGTGACCCCAGCACCACCAGAAAACCCCAACAGCTTTGCTCTGAAATGGAAACAATTCTACTCTCAGAATTTTACATGTTTTTAGGAACTGTATTACAATTTTGAATGTATTTCCTGGATCCCTACAAAGTGTTTCATGGAAGGGCCAGCCTCTGTCATCTCTCCAGATTCACAGAGACAGTTTTTAAATCAGTAGCCAACCTGAGACTGGTTCAGTATTCTCCTCACAGCCCCATGCTCTCTAGCAGGAGAGCTGTGAAAAGGTGAGTTAACCAAAAGCATCGATAGCAATTTTTAAGGAACAATCATGTAGAATTACTGTTCAAACTTGATCATATACCATAATACACAGAGCTCATCTGCAGGATAGCACACGGAAACTGGGAAGAATGAAAGCCCTTTCTCTTTTTTTACAACTGGAATTCAAGACCTCTTCATTGGCCAATTTTCTAATACCTGCAATTTTTATTTTCTTTTATTAGTGCCTCATTCTGCCTCATCTTCAGCAGACTGCCTTAGGCAAAGCTGTGCTTCTCTCCATTTCAGTTTTTCTCTCTTTTACCTGCACCACTTAAACAGCAAATTGGAAATTACAGAGTGCAATTAGGAACATAGCCTTGCCCTGCCATTTAGTACAAGCACAGAAAATTAGGGGAAAAACATAGATAAAGTCTGAAGTTGAATTCCAATGCAGTCACTGCTCCTGGGCCCAGAGGACCAAGGCTGCCCCTAAAGGCTTACATGCAAGAATCAGGATTGTGACAGTGTTCACAGGGGTCTTAGGTTGAGGGAAGAGACGAGGATCTGACTCCATGTTTCAGAAGGCTTGATTTATTATTTTATGATATATATTACATTAAAACTATACTAAAAGAATAGAAGAAAGGATTTCATCAGAAGGCTAGCTAAGAATAGAATAGCAAAGAATGATGAAAAAGGCTTATTGGGCTGTGATTGGCCATTAATTAGAAACATCCAACATGGGCCAATCCCAGATCCACCTGTTGCATTCCACAGCAGCAGATAACCATTGTTTACATTTTGTTCTTGAGGCCTCCCAGCTTCTCAGGAGGAAAAATCCTAAGGAAAAGATTTTTCATAAAAGATGCCCCCATGGTGCTCTGCAGCACTATGGTAATTTATCCCAGTTCTATCTTCCCCATTGGCCTTCCCTGCCTCTTTTTCCCTATATGTCCATGTTCTAGAGAGTTCTCCCTTCCCTGTGTTCCCATTGGTTTGTGTAACCCCGCCCATCCACCCTGGCATTCCCTATTGGTCCCTTCCCTGTACACCATCCCTGAGCCCTCAGACCATTGGATCCCTGTTGCCCTTCCTGCCTCTCTTCCCTGTATTTATACCGTGCACCCACCTTTGTCTTTGCCCTTGGGTTCCTTCAATGTTGCCTGAAATAAGGCATGTTGGAACTCCATGCCTGCGCCCTCCTGTGCCTTCCCAGCCAAGCTGCTCTGTCTGTGTGCACTGTTCTCTTGCGGCTCCTGCCCGTTGGCGCACGACGCTCTCTGGGCAGGTTGCATCCGCCACCATCGTGGACGACATCAGGAGCAGCTCAAGCCAAGGAATCCTCCTGATGGCCAATGGAGGGAGGATGAAGCTCCTCCAGCTCCTCCACTGTGTTGTCCCTCTCCCCTCAGAGCAGCAGCAGGGCTCATGGACCCTTGGGGCAGCTCCCACTGTCTGTCTGTCTGTCCTGCCTCCCCTCCTCCCCAGCCTCAGCTGCTCACCCATCTTCTAACTTTTCCAAGCCATCCACAGGAGGCAAGACGTCCTCCCTGATGCCAGTTTTGGAGGAGCAGTGACTTTGCTAATGAAATGCTTTGCATGCCAGAACATGCTCCCTCCATGCCTTACCACCATATGGTTAAATTTTCCCCTCCATCAGATCTAATAAATAGTGTTTACAAATTCTTAGGCATGCCTCCCTTGTAAAATCCACTAAACCCACAACAAATATACTTATCATGGCATTAATTTGGTTAGAGATTTTCTCAGAGTATTGACAGCCATATCTAATTTCCAAGGATTTATTTTTATTTCAAAATATATTAGATACATTTTTTCTTCACCCACTCCAATTCCTTTATAATTGTGTTTCTTCTGAAGGCAGGGGGCAGCTGCTTTACAACCATCCACTGTCAGACTACATTCCCTCTAAAATATCCTTCAATAATTAATATTTTATATTTATTCACAAGTAAGAACTTAAACTTTCCTACAAGGATCTACAAAGCCCTGAGTTCATTTGTCCTACAACTGAACACTGACATTTCATGGTTCAAACACCACTCCCTGCTGGGAGATTATCTGCTACCATGGTCTAGATATTAACATCTGCAGTCTGTGAAGAAGCTTTAATAATCTTAAATATAAATTTTAATATAAATTCACTCATTCATACTTGGTCCTTCTTAAAAATGAAACCAAGCAGACACCCAAAAAGCAGAGACTTCATTTTATATTCAGCACCAATTTTTGATACATTTCCTTTCTTGGTCGATCAATTGGCTTATGTTAACAACAAAATATCTGGACTGAGTGTCCTGCTGGCACATTTGAATGCCCACATTTCTCCTGAAATATGAATGTTATCTACCATATATACAAGATTTCTTTCCACTCAACAGTTTTAGAATAGCTCTGGCTCCTCAGTTTGGGAAGGACGTTGAGACACTGGAGCGTGTCCAGAGGAGGCAACGAGACTGGAGAGGGGCTGGGAACACAAACCCTGTGAGGAACCCCTGAGGGAGCTGGGGGTGCTCAGCATGGAGAAAAGGAGTCTCAGGGGTGCCTTTATCACTCTACACAGTTCCTCAAAGGTGGCTGTGCTCAGGTGGGGCTGGGCTCTTTCTCCAGGCAGCACTGACACAACCAGAGCACACAGCCTCGAGCTGCGCCAAGGGAAATACAGGTTGGATATTAGGAAAAGGACAAATGATCCAAATCTCAGGCCCAAGAGCACAAACAATGTGGGCTGAAGAGAGAAAAACAAGGAGGATGGGACTGCATGGGCTAAAGCTGTAATTGGACAGTTAACTCCAATGTGCAAATGAACCAGAACTTATAAAAGTGAGAGACCTCATGCCCAGTTGTGCATTTTGTGACCATTTTGGTTCATCTTGGGTGCAGCCCTGGCTGGGCTCTTGTGCTGCCCAAGGTGGAACCATTGAGGCTCCTAATAAATCCTTGCTTTATTCTTTAGCTCTGTCTAATCTGTTCCAGGCCAGCCTTCACAAGGCATCAGCTGAAAGGTGCAGCTTCCCTGTGCCCACCTGAGTGAGGCAGAGACCCCAGGGAAGGGAAGGGAAGGGAAGGGAAGGGAAGGGAAGGGAAGGGAAGGGAAGGGAAGGGAAGGGAAGGGAAGGGAAGGGAAGGGAAGGGAAGGGAAGGGAAGGGAAGGGAAGGGAAGGGAAGGGAAGGGAAGGGAAGGGAAGGGAAGGGAAGGGAAGGGAAGGGAAGGGAAGGGAAGGGAAGGGAAGGGGAAGGGGAAGGGGAAGGGGAAGGGGAAGGGGAAGGGGAAGGGGAAGGGGAAGGGGAAGGGGAAGGGGAAGGGGAAGGGGAAGGGGAAGGGGAAGGGGAAGGGGAAGGGGAAAGGGAAGGGGAAGGCTGCTGGGTGTCACCCTTAGTGGCCTTGTGTGTTTAAGGCAGGGCTGGGAGCTAATGAGGCTGCTGGCCTGAAGATGTGTGCTTAGCACTGAACTCCATGACCTTGGTCGTCTGACTAAGCACCATCCATAGCTGTAAAAGTGAGTGCAAAGCACAGTCCAGATGATCCATGTGGAGAGCTTTGTGCATGAGGGTGTCTGAAAGCTGCTCCTGAGCCACTGCAGAGCAGAGGGAAGCCAGAGTAATTCTCTGCACCTCAAAGTTCCCAAAGGTACCTCATATTGACCTAAAATGCACTGTTCTCCAAAACAATAAACACAGTCAAATAAGAAGACAAATGAAACTATACTGAGGTATATAAATCTCCTCTGGAGGATGCAGTATAGTGACTTTTTACTGAAACACCGTGGATTAGTGCTTCTGTATTACTGAGATGTCTTGAATGAATCCCTTTTTGGAACGTCATTGCACATAAAACAAATTAAATGCTGATATTTAGCTCCTGGAATATTGCTTCACTTTCCCCAAAATTATTCTGTGCACATCTGTGTGTACCAGAAAAGATACTAATTGAGCTCACCTTATCCCTTTTTTGTGTCTGTCAAGGTATTTTTAATCACTTGTCTAGTGTTACTAATCTCTGCATTTTCTCTCACAAGGAGCATTTGAAGAAAGGCTTCCCTGTACTTCCTGTGTGTATGGGTCCACTCCCTCCTCACCCTCCCCAGGTCACCCTCACCCTGTGGGAATAAATCCCAAACTCCATTTTCTTCATGGTGGAAAAACCCCTCTTCATTCATATAACTCCTTTTTATACAGTTTTACAGACCTCCTGTGGGACTCCAATCGATTAGTAATTTTCTTGTTAATTACTTTATTGGTGAGTAACAAGTTGTTATTTTGTATGGATTGGTCACTCAAACCCCAGTGTGTACATGCAGGGAAAGTTGTTTGTGAGAGATAGTTTTAATTTTTCTATCTAAGGTGTAAAAACAGTTTATACAGGTACAAGTTGTGTTTTTATCCAGGAATAGATTGTTATATTAATGAACTGTTCACATCAGGATTGCTTTCACATGGGAACTTGGAAAGGGCCTGACAAGGCCAGCCTCTGATTTTAGGAGAGAAGGGTTGATTTTATGAAGCCTTTCTTTATGATTTTTCTGCCTTAGTGCAGCATCACCCTGCACAGGCAGCTCCACAGATCAGTCACTGCTGACTAGGGACTTTGTGCTCAGCAGCCTCTGGACTTATTTGGGCTCATGGGGCTCCTCTGGAGTCACAAATTTGGCTTTTCAGGCTGTGCTCACCTCTCTGCTGTGCCCTACACTTAATTCTGCCCTTTTCTCCTCGTTTTCAATCAGGCGGGATTGCAGAATGCATCTCAGGAGTTCTGAAGGTTCACTGCCCAGTTGGTCAGTGCAGGCAGTGCCCAAGAGAAAGGGACATTGCAACCCCTGTGTAGCAGCTGGGGCACAGAGACAGACCTGACTGGGTCCAACAGGAAAATGGAAAGTGAACTTAGAGTTTAATCCTACCTGAGACACCACAGCCACAGGAATGCCCTTGTTAATTCTTTTAACCTGAATACCATAATCTTTTCCATTTGTTGTTTTGTTTCCTTGCAGATAATAGCTGTAATTACTTCATAGCATTCAATATCTTTGGAATGACAATTAAATAACAAATTATTATATATTTTCTGCATCTCTTACTTCAATGCACAGGAATTCCTAGTCTCACAGGGATCACATCAAATGTCACCAAGTATTGTTGGTAAATACTTTAAAAGCAAATTGGTACTTGATAAAATCTTCATAATATTGATAAAGAAAAGTTTTTCTTTTTAAGAAAGCCCTGACTCAATCCCTCAGTGCTCATGCACCTGTGGAGTGGAAAGTTTTTTGGATTGCTCTTGAGTACCAGGATTTTTTTTCCCCACTTGTATTTTGGCACCTTTCATCTCAACCTCTTGCTGAAGCTGATCATCCCTGTGGTGCCTAAATGAGAGATGACAGAGAACCCATAGGGAAAATAAGGCTGATGAAATGCAAAGCAGCATTATTTATGCTGAGCCTGTGTGCAAAGTGCATTTCAAACTTCCTTAATTTTTCAGTAATAACCAGTGTTGAGGGGCTGGGGCAAGTGAATATTTGCATTTGATATTTCTGAATAGCTCATCTTTTTATTTTTCCCTTGGCTCAGTGAAGCAGAGTTTTGGGTTTTGTTTTTTTTTTTTTTTTTTCTTCCATTTGACTTGAAGATCTGAGGGATAATTGAAACCCTGCAGGAAATATCGTTGGGGTCCAGAGATGGGAGGGGGAAATTGGCTGGAAAAGGGAGTTTGAGGCCACCTCTCTTTTCAGCCTACAGGAGATGAATGCTGGCTGCTCACACTTGGAGGTGCATTGCTGTGGGAGCCTCACACTGATGCTGTCAGTGTCATATTCCTGTTCCCCATCAAAATTAATTGCTTGACTTTGAAATATTACCACGCTTGCTGCTCTTTAAACAAATATCCTGTCTCCCTGAGGAAAAGCCATCAGCTGCAAAGTGCTGCTCCAGGGTCAGGCACCTCCAGGCAAGGCTGGGAGCAGCCAAACCCCTCTGCCACACACCAGCCCACTGTGGCTTTGGCCAGGAGTTAGACAGTAAAGAGCCAAATACTGATCTGTTCATTTGCCTTAATCAGCACTATGTAAGAAATTATCCAAAATACATAGCATTGATAAAATCCAGAGATAATTCACTCAATATTTCACCTTAGAAATATGACTGGAGGAGCCAAACAGATCAAACCCTCTCTCACAGAAATCTCTAACCTTGGTGGGATGCATTGGGTCAGGCAGGCAAGCAGAAAAATCCTGTCCTGTTGGTAATCTGATATTCTGCCTTTACTCCTCACATTGCAGAAACTGGGAGGGGAGGACATCCCTGTTTGCTTGAAGGGAGTCTTGCTGATGCCTGAGGTTTTGGCTTTTATATTTTTTCACATTCTGTGCTGCTTTAGTGGGTAATTCTGGGCTTCATATGAGGGGATGGTGAGCTCTGTGCACAGAGCAGGGACACAAAACAATTCCTGCTCTAGCTGGGGACCAAGGACAAATGATCCAGACCTCAGCCCAAGAGCACAAACAACGTGGGCTGAAGAGAGAAAAAGAAGAAGGATGGGACTGCATGGGCTGGAGCTGGAATGGGACAATTCCAGAAGCTTCCTGCTCCCCCCAAAAACCGAACCAAAGGAAACAGAGATAATATGCTGTATTCTGTATTGTAGATAAAAGGGTCCCCACACAGGCAAAATGAAACAGGCAGTTCCAGATTTAGAGGACAGCTTTGTCCATTGCTGCAATTTTCTCTTATTTCCAGTGGCACAACAAAAGCATTCCTGTTTAATCCCCAGGTCAGGGTAAGCAGCTGGTCCTTACTGAGACCTGTCCATGTTTATCCTGTCTGTGTCACAGCCAGGCACTTCAGGAATGTCTGTCTGTATGAGCAGTGTGACTGTGTTCACAGGGGTCTGAGGATAAACGAAGAGATGAGGATCTGAGTCCATGTTTCAGAAAGCTTGATTTAATATTTTATGATATATATATTATATTAAAACTATAGTAAAAGAATAGAAGAAAGGATTTCATCAGAAGGCTAGCTAAGAATAGAATAGGAAAGAATGATGACAAAAGCTCGTGGCTCAGCTCTCTGTCTGAGCCAGCTGACTGTGACTGGCCATTAATTACAAACAACCAACATGGGCCAATCACAGATGCACCTGTTGCATTCCACAGCAGCAGATAATCATTGTTTACATTTTGTTCCTGAGGCCTTTCAGCTTCTCAGGAGGAAAAAAATCCTAAGGAAAGGATTTTCCATAAAAGATGTCTGTGACAGAGCAGGGCATTCCAGGCTCCCTGGTGCCATCCCCAGAGCCACAAAAGCTGCATCAGCAGGCAGGGAACCCTGAGTGGGAACAGGCCTGAATGCCAGCCCAGCACCACAGGAATTATTGACACAGGACCCCAGGCTGTGCAGGGCAGCCCAGAGAGCAGCACAGGCAGGGAAAGCAGCACAGCCACAACCTAATTGTCCCCTTTGCATGTGACACTCCATCGGTGTCCTGCTGGGCCCAGCCCCAGCCAAAACGAGGGCCCCATTTTGCTGCAAACCTCCCAGGCAAAAATTTCCTTGCCACTCAAACTCAACAGATCCTGTTTTAACCTTCCAAATTAACAACTCGTTGATCATCTGCCAGGCATGAGAAATATCAGCTCAAGCTATAAATTTTTGGGAAATTTACGGTCACAGAGTGGTATAAAGTAAACCATACCACAAAATAAACCATACCACAAAATAAACCATCCCCTAGGGGTTCAGGTACCTCCTGCTACCTCTGCTGTGCAGCTCAGAGCTCTGCTCCTCACCTGAAAGGCAGCCCTGGTCTCTGGGTGAGTATTATTTCCTCCCACTGCAGCAGGCACCAGAGGGGATCACCCCTTTCCTCAGTTTGTTGCCCAGACTTCCAAATACAGCCCTGTAAACAACAAAATGTGACCCTAAAATTTCTTGTGAATGAATGTAAATCCTTCCTTCAAGCACACAAACAGCAAACCTGCTTATAAGATTTATTATTGTCAAGCTGGGCAATTACAGCATGGAATCAAATTTGTTTTTTAATAATGGAGTACCAAAGCTCTTGCCAAAGAAAGTGAGGAAAAAAGAATTAAGTCAAACTTAATCTGATCCAGATGGGCTGCACCAGGTTTTGCCCAGCATGGCACTGGTTTGATAAGAGAGCCTGGTCTTCCACCCAAAGCCTGGAAAGGCTTCCCTGCTGCCTGAGGAAGTGGCACACTTTGGAATCCAACTGCAAGAAGATGCAACAGATTTTTAAATTACACAAATTAAAAATTAATTAGCCACTTGGTTTTTTTGTCGTGTGATTGGTTTGGTGCTCAGGAGATTAACTGTCAGCAGGGTGGTGACCAGCAGAAATCAGCTCTGCTGCAGCCCCATGGAAAAGCAGGGGTGGGTGACAATTCTGAAGCAGCTGGTGGCAAGAGGCTCCAGCACAGCTTAAAGGTGAGAATATTCTCCCTGACTTGCTTAATTTGTAAAAGAAACCTAGTGAGACCTTCTGGCAAAGTAACAGAACTGTGCAGGCTACAACTGTAATTTCAAGTGTAAAATGTTAAATTAAAGCATACTGTTGGAGCAATGGGGGTAGGACAGTCAGGACAGGCAGAGAGCAGAGATCTCTGCAGCCAGGTCAGGAACTTGGGGTTTATTGCAAAGGGCCTGGGGGCAGGGCCCTGCTGGGAGCTGCCAAACACAGCTCAGAGCAGGCTGAGAGAAGAGAGGGGAGAGAGGATGAGAGGGTGAGAGAGTAAGGGAGTAAAAAGGTAAGAAAGCGAGGTTCCCATTACAATACCATAAATCTTCTTCTGTGCTGAATATTCTGATTCTCACTAACCAATCTAGTACAAGATACAAATCCTATAGCATTTACATACAGCCTGTAAGAATCATTACATTACCATACTGTGTTACATTTTAAACCCTAAAAACTCCTCTTTGGGCCCCTTCTGCCAAGCTGCAGGGTCTGCTCTGACCCTTGGGCCTGTCTGCAAGCAGAGGGTGTTGTTCCATCAAAAGGTGATCACCTTCAGCTGGCTACACCATTGTTTTCCAGTTGTTTCAGTAACTGAGGAATCTCAAAGCTTGCTTTCATTTCAATCTTGCTTATAGTTTCTATATTCTCAAAATCTTTTGCCAGACAATCATATTTATAAGGCTTTCCTGTTCCATCTTCCCCAACAGCATACTTTGGGGGTAGCTTCCTGCTCCCCCCAAAAACCAAACCAAGGTAAGCAGATAATATGCTGTATTCTGTACTGGTTTACCCTGTTGAAGAAGAGGAACGCCTCTATCCATCAGACACTGCCCACAGAAGATCACAGGTCAGGTTTGCTCCCATTTCCCTGCTGCTCTGGCACAGACACCAGAGCCATGTCCTGCCCATAAGGAGCTGCTCAGGTCCTTTGCTTGCTCTCTCAGAGGTGCTGTCTGTGCACCTTTGCCACTGTCAGCCTCCCAGCTGCTGCTACCCAGCTCACATACCAGAGATCCTGAGCCCAGCGGTCCAACATCTGCATTATTCTGCTCCCACATCCACTTTGTGTTTTGTGGTGAAAGAACAGCATGGCCTGAGCCTGCCAGAAGCAGAAGAATGGCCCAGCTCTGTCCCAAATTAAGTCACTTTCTTGCACCTCAGTGTCTAATGAAGCAGATTTTATTTCTCCTCTTCCCTCTGCCCTTACTAGAAATGTTTCTCTGAAGGGCAGTGAGTCCCTTTTCCTGTTGTCACACCCAATATCCTGTCCTAGCACTTCTGAAATACCAGCACAGGAGCTGGGGCTCCCATGCCCTGACAAGGCAACTCAGCTGTGCTGGTTCAGGGGATAAGGACAAATGGTACACAAAAATTGTCAATTCCTTGCATTGCTATCACCAATGAACATTTATTTTCTAAGACTAACAAACAGAAAAATTATGTTCCCGACTCGACAGCTTCTGTCTGAGTTCTATCATTGCCTTTTTTTGTACAGTTCCCCATATCCTGCATCATTTTCTTGCCTGCTACATTCTCAGTGCTCAGGGTGACAAGTGAGACACATCTGCTTTCTGTTTAAACCAGTGAGGAAATATTTATGCTGCAGGAGGAACCTGTGGTTTTGCTTGTGGTGTGAGAGGAGGCCACTGAGTGTTGAGCAGGAGGCTCCTTTTACCTGCAGATAATTCTCCAGGCTGGAGATTCTCCATATACCTGCAGATAATTCTCCAGGCTGGAGAATTCTCCATATACCTGCAGATAATTCTCCAGGCTGGAGAATTCTCCATATATCTGCAGATAATTCTCCAGGCTGGAGAATTCTCCATATATCTGCAGATAATTCTCCAGGCTGGAGAATTCTCATATATCTGCAGATAATTCTCCAGGCTGGAGAATTCTCCATATACCTGCAGATAATTCTCCAAATACATGCAGATAATTCTCCAGGCTGGAGAATTCTCCATATACCTGCAGATAATTCTCCAGGCCAGAGAATTCTCCATATACCTGCAGATAATTCTCCATACACTTGCAGATAATTCTCCAGGCTGGAGAATTCTCCTTGTACTACAGATAAATCTCCATATATCTGCAGATAATTCTGCATATACCTGCAGATAATTCTCCAGGCTGGATCAGCTCCTTGCTGTTGAAGTGCCTGGTACCAAGCCATCAGCTGTGTTGCCAGTTTTTGCTTTCCCTGGGTGGTTTCTCTCCGCTGGAGCTCAGTGTCGTGGAGGGAAAAGGGAGGAAAACAGAAAAATGTCACCAGTGTATACCCAGTGTTCATAGTGACATGCTGGTTGAGTTCTAAATTATGTCTCTAATTACTTGGCATGATTTATTGAGACAGTTTAACAAGGTCATAAAGCACCACAAAGTGACACAACTTGCTCGCCAGCTGGAAGCTCTGCCACTGAAGTGCTCCCTTCTCTCCTGCTCTGTCATGCTTCTTGTGCCTCCTCCCACACCATCCAGCATCTCTGTGGTTGGATGGAGTCAGGCTTAACATTTCAGATACCTCTGTGGGATAATTTAATACCTCTGAGCCAGTGGTGCAAAGGTTTAGGGATAGCAAAGCTGGGCTGAAGTGTTGTGTCCCAGGGTATTTGTAAAACAGATCAAAAAAAAGATCTGTAACAGACCTGTTGCAGATCTGTAAACAGATCTGTAAACCAGACAAAGGAGTAGCTAAAATAAAATAGTTCCATTAATGACTCATAAAGAAATGAGAAACCTAGAAAGTGATCAGGTAGGAGTATTGTAAAATGCAGGTTCAGTGAGAGGGGAAAGAATGGTGCCTCTGACTCCATGTTCTCAGAAGGATATTATATTATATTATATTATATTATATTATATTATATTATATTATATTATATTATATTATATTATATTTATATTATATTATATTATATTATATTATATTATATTATATTATATTATATTATATTATATTATATTTATTATGTTATGTTATGTTATGTTATATTATGTTATGTTATGTTATATTATGTCATGTCATATCATATTTTATTATACTATACTATACTATACTATACTATACTATACTATACTATACTATACTATACTATACTATACTATACTAAAGAACACAGAAAAGATATGCTAAAAATGCAAAGAAGATAATAATGAAAACTCCTGACTCTCTCCAGAGTCCCGACACAGCTTGGCCCTGATTGGCCAAAGAGTGAAAACAACTCCCAGCAGAATGCAATGGAACAATCACCTGTGGGTAAACAATCTCCAAACACATTCCACATGAGCACAGCACAGGAGAAACAAATGAGAGAAGAATTGTTTTCCTTTTCTCTGAGGCTTCTCAGATCCCCAGGAGAAAAACACGGGGTGCAGGGATTTTTTTTAGGCAATGTGAATGCCACATAGGAGCTAAAAAGGGAATAAAAAACGCTGCTGTAGTGCTTCCCAAGCAGCCAGGCCCAGCAGCATGAGAGCCTATTTGGGGGAGAGAAAACAGCCCTGCAACCCAGAGGTGTTGTCCTGCACCCCTGCCATAAACAAGAGGGTGCTGAAGGCCCTGCCCAGGGTCATTTGATCCCAAAGAGCTGCAGAGGATCTCACTGATCCTAAATGTACAGCAGGGCTTTGCACCATGAGTGCACATCACTGCAGTGCCAGTTAAAGCTGCCAGCACTGCTGGGGCCCTTGGGGAGGGATTGTGCCCTTCCTGTGGCAAAGCAGGGCACTGTGGCAAGGGAGAGACTCTGCAATCCAACCCTGGTGCATTTCAAGGCTTCTATAAATAATTAAGGGAGCTCATTAATTAATAAAAAGAGAGTGAAATTGCAGGCACAGGAGGAGAGGGGCAATGAATACCCACTGGGGGATAAGAAGTATGTCCTACACTGCAGCTTACACAGACTGGAGTCTTTTAGAGTTAAAGTGGCTTTGTGGTTTGAGCTAGAGAAACAAATCTTAGCTGGAAGAAAAATCTTCTGGGAATAACAAAGCTACTTTCTAAACCCAAGTTACACTTGGGAAAATTTTTCAAGATTTACACACTCAAGTGAGAACAGCATGGGATGTGAACAGATGTGTGTGTGTATTTCTCAAATGCATGAGGAAAAAAGGGATCTAGCTGGTGCCTGAGGTTGGCTTGCACCAACAAGGCTTTGGGGAAGGGATAAAACAGAGCAATGCAGAGAAAAACATCTTTCACTAATTAGATCATTATTAGTCTCCTCTGGCTCAAACGTGGGCAGCTTTGAAACCCTAGCTGCTATCAAAGAAAAGATTTACAGAAGTTCCACAAAGACAGAAAGAAACAATAAAGCCTGGTAATATCCCAGTGGGCTGAGCATTGGTAGAGTACACTGACTGCAAGTCACTAATTACAGCAGCTTTGAAATCAGGAGCTTAAATCTGTGCTAAACAGCAACACAGTGCTTTGGGCCACAGCTTTTCTTCTTGCAGAGAGGAAAAGTGCCAAACACACACACCCAGGCACAGAGAAGTCATTGCAAAAGGAAACCAGGAAAGTGCAGGTGCAGCTGAATGCTAGTGAGCCGACAATTCCCCAGTGGGGGATTGAACTGCATATTTCATATGCACAATTACCTCTTTGCACCCCTGCATGCCGATTGGTGCATTTCCCTTCCCTGCCTATCTTTAAGAATGTCACCTTGGAAGTACCAAATTTGCCTGAACTGCTGATCCAAATGTCTAGCAGGCATCAGGGTTTTAAGCAGGTGAAAAGGCTGTTTTATCTCATATTATTGACACACTGCCTGACATGAAATTGGTACTTTGCTGCTGATGACTTCTCATCTCCTGAATATTTCCTGGGAAGTTTTGGCATGCAGCAGGTGAGCTGTGCAGCACAAGTGAGGGGAGAGGAGATCTATGTCTAGCCTACAGGAAGGAAATGCTGATAAAAGGTTTCAGATGAGGTTGAAGCCTGTGATCTTGCCAAATCAAGAAAATGGAAGGTAATACAGGTGCCTGTGCCAAAGGGGTATTTTTTGCTGTCAAGCAGCCCGACATTTGCTCTGGTTTCAAATACTGATAATCTGTTGTGAAATACCCTTTGGATTTTGATAGCCTTTGGATTTTGATAGCCTTTGGATTTTGCTGTCAGCAGCTATGCAGAGGTGTGGGATGTGGGATGGGTGGGCAGGAGGAGGATGGAGGAGAGCACAGAGCTGCCTAGTGCCTGCCCCAGGCTCTGGCACACACCCTGATTCTCCCAAACTATGAAAAATCCTCCAGCATGAAACAAGCACAAAGTACATTTGAAGAAGAATGTATTTAACTGGAGGGAAAAGCAGACAGCAAAACTTTAGCACAGGCATCTGAATTTCCTTCCATTTTCTTGATGTGGGAAGACTTTGACTTGCTACTTTAAGGCCCACATAGCTCTACCCCTTTAACAGATGATTATTAGCAGCCAGCAAGATCCATGCAAGGAGTAAAGGAGTTTTTCCCAGTGCAGGGCCAGCACAGCCCTTATTCCTAAATTTTCCTTGTCTGGGGTATAGAAGGTAGGGTGACTTCCAAATCTGTTACACTGTCAGGTTTTAGTGCTCCAACTTCCCTGCACTGGCATCCAGGCTCCCAGAAAATTATACTAACACTGAAATATGTGTCTGGTGTGACATCTAACCAAAATGCTAGAGGAAGGGTTGGGGCTTTACTTGTTCTGCTTCATTTTTACTGTTAGTGACCTGAAGTGGCTTCCAAAAAAGAGCAACAGAAGGGAACAGAGCTTGAAGTAATTATGCTAAAGAATAGATATTGCAGAAAAGCTACACAGTTATTCATAGCTACTCTATAGTAGTTTTAAATGGCTGCATATATGTAAGAACTGATGGATGAAATGATGGATAAAAGATATTTCCATCTGGTATGGAAAAAAAATCTATGTCTAAAGCTGCAATGATTTATTAATATATCTAATCAATACCAATATGTCTGTATCAACTTTACATCTAATTTAAACTTTCAAGGCTCAATGTACTCATTAAATAATATAATAGATTTACATATTTTAATTATATTTTATGGATTTTATAGTCTTAGAAAAGCATAGTCAGAGAGTTAATATTTGCTGAGCACAACTGTGTAAAACACAGAGAAGGTGTTTCAGGTCTTGTGCCAAGGACAAATCAAGGTGATGTTCCTTAGACCAAACAACATCTCAGCACATATTTAGTTGTGTCATTTGTCTTTGTCTTGGGTTGGAAATGCAAGATGTGGCTGGGTGTGTCTATTCTATAACCCTCGGTCAGAGCTGGGGCAGTTCTCTGCTGTCCTTGGGGCAGTTTTTCCTTTCTCTCTCCCACACCAACCCTCCCTCCAGCAGATCTCTGCTGCCCATGGCCACTGAGTGTCCCTGCAGGGCTGATCCAATCCCAGCATCCCATGGGGAGATGCTCCGCCCAGGGGAGGAGCCAAGCATTCCTGCCTGGATCCAATCTGGGCCTGGCACAGCACAGCAGCCTTTGCCCCCTGCACTGCCAGAGGAGCAGCTTTCTGCTGCCCTGCATGGCCAGAGGGAGCCCAGGCCCATCTGCAGCAGCCCTGGAGCTGCAGAGGAAAACATTTACATTTTCCATTTCAGGCGAGGCTCCTGCCTTCCTTAGCAGACACCTGGCTTTTCAAACCAAGACAGTCTTACAACAGGGAAACTGAGTCCTGGAACAGGAGGAATGAACTTGGCTCAGGCCTCAGAGCAGGCAGGGGCAGAGCCAAGCTGAGGCCTCCCTCTGTCCACCCTCCTTTATCCAGGCATCAGGCTGAAAGAATGATTTGTGTCACAGACACATTTTATGGAAAATCCTTTCCTTAGAAATCCTTCATGAAAAGCTGGGAGGCCTCAGGAACAAAATGTAAACATTGATTATCTGCTGCTGAGGAATGCAACAGGTGCATCTGTGATTGGTTTCATCTGGTTGTTTCTAATTAATGGCCAATCACAGTGAGTTGGCTCAGACTCGCTGTCCAAAACACAAGCCTTTTTTATCATTCCACTCCTTTTCTATTCTTAGCTAGCCTTCTGATGAAATACTTTCTTCTATTCTTGTAGTATAGTTTTGATATAATATATATCATAAAATAATAAATCAAGCCTTCTGAAACATGGAGTCAGATCCTCATCTCTTCCCTCATCCTGGAACCCCTGTGAACACAGTCACAGATTTGTGTTCCCAGAACTGCTTTTCCAGCCACATCAGATCAGTTTGTAAAATATCTCAATCTTTCTGCAAACCTTGCATCTCTCTTAAACAATCCCTGCTGTAACAGCTACACTGACATGTCTGCATTCAAGCTCTACCCATCAGTTAAATGCAGCTCCCTTGAACCAAGGTCAGCACCCACTGAATCACATCCTCAAGGGCTTCAGCAGCCAAAGTGAGTGCTGAAGATAGGAGTGGAGAAGATTTGAAATAAAAACTGAACTGAAAACACAGAGGAAAGGAGGTCAGCCTTGCCAGCTCTCTTGACTCTACTAAAGGAGTGTGATATTTCATGTCTCCTCCACAGCTTCAGCTGCTTGGTCTTGTGAGCAGAGAAATAAAGTTTCTGGTTCTCGTGACTGTGAGGAAAAAGACCCCAAAATTCCCAACTAATGCAGCCCAAGGATATTCTAATCTTAGCTGAAGCCTGTTGGTCCTACGGAGGTATAAAACACTGCTCCAGCACATAACAGCAAAAGAACAAGCAGTCACTTGTCTGTAATTTGGTGATCCCCAACATCTGAAAGCCTTCTGTTGATTTAGTAGTCAATCCTCAATTACTCTCCAGCTTTCTTTACTCCTTGTACAAAACCATTTTCTAGCATCTACACCAGAAATACATCAATAGGGCTCTGTGAGAGCCATAAAATCCACAGTGTGGGATGTGTTGTTTTAAGATCCCTTCACTGATTTAGGGAAATAATTAATTGCTCTCTCTTCCTTTCTACTTTTCCAACCAGTGTGTCCTTCCCTGCTCTGTGAACTGCACAGGGTTGGCACAGTCCCCTTCACAGCAGGTCCCACAGAGCTGGCTGCAAGATTTGGGAAGGCAAAATTTGCTGTAGCTCTGGGAGACCCTCAGTGTGTTATACCTTAACAACCTCTGCTGGTTTGTTCTGGGTAGAGTTAATTTCCTTCACAGCAGCTGGTACAGGACCCTGGTTTGGATTTCTGCTGGAAACAGTGATGATAACTCAAGGATGTTTTCATTTCCTCTGAGCAGTGTTTGTACAGAGCCAGGGCTTTTTCTGCTTTTCACCCACCAGTGAGGAGGCTGGGGGTGCACAAGGAGTTGAGGGGACACAGCCAGGACAGCTGACCCCAACTGAACCCAGGGCCATCCCATCCATGGGGTGTCGTGCTCAGGAAATGCTGGTTTAGGAATAGCAACTAGTGATTTAATTACTCTCTGTTATCTGCTGCCCTCCTAAACTCTATCATGTAACTAGTTCATTTTAATTTTCAAATAAATCCTCATTATTGGATTTATTATTTATTATTAAATAAATCCTAGTTATTAGAACCTTTAATATAACTTTCCCTGAATATGCACACAGATGACATTGTTTCACTGATTTTCCCAAAAAATAAGGGAAAATACTTCATTTAAATACTTTTGAATGAAGTATAAAATATAACTAAGCCACAACAAGGGTGGGAATTCCCCACAAAAATCAACCTGTGATGGCTGAAACAGATATCTATTATGAGAGATTTCCTGGGGGGCACTTCCGTAGACAGCAGCACAAAATCTCTATAGTTTACTAGATTTTATAGTTGATAGTTTTATAGTTTATAGTTTTACATAGTGCTTGAGTTCTAGCAACACGACTTCTACACAGTTTCAATACAAGAGAAAACATGAATGCCTTCCAAGGCACACATGAGTCAATCCAGGTCAGTCCCAGCTCCCAGACCAGTCCTGCCTGAACTGTGCCAGCCTTGACCTCTGGACAAGGTCCTTCCTCTTTTGGCTCATCTCCCTTCAGATGATAAACCACATCTCATTTTTGTCCTTGCTGTTCCCAGCAGGCCCTGGTCTCACTGTTGGAACCCAGGACATTGCTCTGGCTGCCCTGGGTGATTCCAGACCCTGCCAGGGGGCTCAGAGACCTTGGCACAGAGTCACAAACACCTGTGCCTTTGATTTTAGCCCATGGAAACAATTACCAGCTTTGTGTGAAGGGTTACAAGCCACAAGAGTTTGAGTAGAATGATAGTCATTTGTCGCAGGGTAAAAATGTAGAATTTTGGGGATTTAGACTGTGGGTTCAAGAGGCAAGATGGAGGAATCTGGGCATGTTCTCCTTCTCCTTCTCCTCCTTCTCCTCCTTCTCCTTCTCCTCCTTCTCCTCCTCTTCCTTCTCCTCCTCCTTCTCCTCCTCCTCCTCCTTCTCCTCCTTCTTCGTTTTCTTCTTCTTTGTTTTCTTCTTCTTCGTTTTCTTCTTGTTTTCTTCTTCTTCTTCTTCTTCTTCTTCTTCTTCTTCTTCTTCTTCTTCTTCTTCTTCGTCTTCTTTTTCTTCTTCTTCTTCTTCTTCTTCATTTTCTTCTTGTCCTCCATCTTCTGCTGTGATGGTGACACATCTGGATTGGTTTAGAGTAGAGACAGACTGTCTAACATAGGTGATAGGTATTGGAAAATTATTGTAAATAAAGTACACACAGTTCTTAGTATGAAAAGCCAACAGCACCCCAAGGGCAGGGACTGTGCCACAACCCGAGCTGCTGGACAGATCTCAGCAGGTCAGAGAAAGAATTGAATGGATAAGAGAAAATAAACAAAAAGCAGAGCTGAGAAATCTCAACTTCTTCTTCGGTCATGGAGCTAGGAAAGAAAAAAAATATATAATTTCTAATAAATTTCTAATACCTTGGGGTCATCTTCACCGCAGAAACCCCAGATCTCACCTCTGGGGGTGTCCCTGCTCCCTTCAGCCCTGGCTCCAGCTCCAGCTCCCCCTCATGTTTCTGCATTTGCTCAGTAAACACACCATGTTCTGTAGAATGTAAAACATGAGCATCTCATCCACTGATAAAATTACTTCTGTGCTTACACAGCTACTTAATTCCATTTTGCCATTGATTTGTCATTTTAAAGTTAAATAATAAACATGGATTGCAGCCAGGATACTGAGTGCTGCTTTCTCCCCCCTCTAGCTTTTGATTTATGTGTTTGTTTATTTACTGATGGATTTAAGTACTCCCTTTTGCATTTCACACATAATCTGGCAAATCCTGGGGATTTACTTTCACAATTGATTAGAAAAGTCAAAGTTTTACAGATAGGATTAAAATGGAAAATATCTAGGAGCCTTGATGGAATCAGCTTATGACAAACAGTGTCTCCAATAGGCTCTCCAGCCTTAAAAACCTGTGTTGTGTGTTGTCAGGCACTGTGAAGACATAACTGTTTCCTGTTACAGGTATCATGTCAATTAAAGCAACACACTTGACTTGCTCATTTGTTCTTTGTGGGAGTGCCTTGTGGGCTTTTCATTTAATCAGCATGAGGGAAAAGATTTTTCTATTTGCTGGTAGTTTTCTTCTCTTGGAGATTAAATCAGACAGGCTGGAAGGCAGTGCTCAGGCAAGCAGTGCATTTCCAATATTGTCATTTCAGTAAACTAAATTTTAAAATTCTAAAACTGTTGACGTGTGACATTTTGGTTTTTACCTCTTCTGTTTTAGCTCCAAACCATGTATTACTTCTTCAGTGTTATTTACTTTTAAATCTGTGTTTGGAATATTCCTAATGCTTTATGACAGGGCAAACTGCACTTCAGCTTTTTGATTCTCTGTCAAATGCTGAACCTGGCTTCCTTTTGATCCACTCTCACAACCAGAGCAACCCAAACCAAATCAGTTATTCACACACAGCTGACTCCACAGTGGAATAATTTTCCAGATCATGAAATTTCAGTGCGGAGTGATAAAAAGATTAGGCTGGTGTCAAAGAGTAGATTACAGGGCAGCCTGGAGAAAAGAATTAGATCTGCTGCTAATCTCATTCTCCTGGGGCTCGAGGCCTCTGTGCTGCTGGGTGGTGAAACTCAGTTCTGCTGCACAGAGCCATCAGCGGTGTGAACACATAACAAGGGCCTTGCTTTAGTGTTCTTGGTGAATTTAATGCCAAAATTGAAGAAAGGAAGGGGAAATTCCTAGAAGAGCCAGGCATCCCTCTGTTGTTAGCTGAGCACTGGAATTTGCAGCACAGTCAGGATTGGCCCTGCCTGTTCCATCAGGGTGAGTGAGCAGACATGGTGAGGTGATGGCAATCACTGTCTGTGTGTCCTGGTGCTGGAATGTAGCCATGATATTTTCTGAAAAATCCTTTCCTTAGGATTTTTCCTCCTGAGAAGCTGGGAGGCCTCAGGAACAAAATGTAAACATTGATTATCTGCTGCTGTGGAATGCAACAGGTGCATCTGTGATTGGTCTCATGTGGTTGTTACTAATTAATGGCCAATCACAGTCAGCTGGCTCAGGCTCTCTGTCTGAGACACAAGCCTTTGTTATCATTCCATTCCTTTTCTATTCTTAGCTGGCCTTCTGACGAAATCAATTATTCTATTCTTTTAGTATAATTTTAATATAATAAATATTAAAAATATTTATTATATTAAAAATAAATATATATAAATATATATCTATTGTATAGTATATCTATAAAATTAATATATAATAGATACAATATATATTACATATAATTTTATATATTTATATACTATATATTGCATCATACATATTTTATTTAAATATAATATATTTTATATATATATGTATATCTGGAATCAGATCCTCGTCTCTTCCCTCATCCTAAAACCCCAGTGAACACGGTCACACTGGAACGCCACGTAAAGCCAGGGACAGACAATGCACAGAGACCCACACAAGTCTGGAAAACACCCCAATTAAATGAAAATAACCAGCCCCATTAAGTGGCAGCAGTCATTGCTTAATTGCTACCCAGGGAGGAATCCTAATTGAGAGCAGATGAAGTTTAGCAGCGCATCTTAGGCAGCAGATTATTGCTCAGATATGAAGGAGAGGCAAGAAAAGGAAAATCAGAAATACAAACTGAGGCATTTCAGTCTAAAGCTGAAGGTGTTCATTTTTGCTAGATAAAACCAGAGCAGGGCTGGGGATGCAGGGAATTGGGGTGTCTTTCTCTCCTCACCCATAAGGTCGGGGTCTCGTAGGAACTGGGCTGAAATACCCCTGAATTTCCTCGTTTTTGCTTCCAAGGGGGGAAGGAGCAGGACCTGAGCCCAGCTGCTGCTGCTGGACATTTAACCCAGCCCAGCTGGACCCAGCCAGGCTGGACCCAGCCCTGCTTGTTCTCTGGAGCCCAGAGCAGCTGAAAGCACCTCTGTTTTTTCTTCAGCTACAATCAGCACCCGTGCTCTCTCTATACCCCCGGTCCCTTGTAAAGACTTTGGCTTTATCAAGATAATGTGACTTTTTGTTTTTCCCCCTTTCCCTAACCCAGCAATTCCTCTTTCTTTGGAAGAGCTTTGACCTTTAAATGAAGATGCATGCAAAAAAAAAAAAAAAAAAAATCCAGAGCTTGTTATCAAGACCATCAGTGGCCCAGGCTGTGTGGTAATGTCCAGCTCAGGTAATGAATCAGATCTATCAGTGCCTAGATACTAAGGCCCTTTTTTATCCTTGCAAACTCAGGGCTTTCCAAATCTTTAAACCTGATCAGAGATAGAGCACTACAAGAGCTTACTTAAATCTCAGCAAGCAGAGAACAGGGTGAGGGGCAGAGAGCTCACATGAAATAAAGACCACTTTTTAAAGATAAAACGTAACTCCAGGTACAAGGAAAGCCTTTGGAGAACAGAGGAGATCTTTGTCAGGAATCTATCTCATTTAGTCCCATTGTTCCACTGCAT
Source organism: Melospiza melodia melodia (assembly GCF_035770615.1). Classification (NCBI taxonomy): domain Eukaryota; kingdom Metazoa; phylum Chordata; class Aves; order Passeriformes; family Passerellidae; genus Melospiza; species Melospiza melodia. The sequence continues at coordinate 5,691,369 of NC_086214.1, forward strand.
GCTTTGCAGAAAGCCAGCCATTTATCTTGCCTTTTTTGCACAGATTTTGGATTTTTTTCTCCATTCCTGATGCCAGTTTCCATTTCATTAGGAAATTAATCACTGATGAGGTGCTAGTCCTGTCTCTGTGCAAGCAGGCCTCAAACACAGGCTAATCAGGAAAAAGAAAACATACAGTATTGTGACCTGAAACATGAATGCTTGTACAAATCCAGGTGTATTTCTGTTGTGCTATGTTCTGGATGCTGTTTTTAGTGTTTAGGGCATGCAGACAAGGAGCTCCATGTCAGAGTACCTGTGGTTATATACCTTCAACACATGCTAAGGCCCCAAAGGGAGAAATCTTCAAAGGAAAATGCAAAGGGCAGAAGAATCCCTAAATTTCCACACAATTTCCCCCATGGGCTGTGTGAGCTGAACCTTGCTGGTTCACAGCACATGACTGGAATGCTGTACCCATGTCCCTGAAGGCCTCAGAGGGATGTCTCATTTTCACACTTGGTGCACTGCACACACACATTTGTGTCTGGGGTTATGTGCCCAGACAATCCCATCCCTGTAGCTTGAGCACCTCTGCAATGAGGCATGATACTGAAAAGGGTTTTGCACAGAGAAGTCAGCCCAGCAAGGCCATGTCAGCTTGGGCCTGACCTTTCCTTCAGCCTTGCTGCAGATCTGATATTTACTGTGTAAAATATCTGTAATCTGTAATGTTTTCAGTGGCCACAAACAGACTGGTACACACACAGCTGGCATGCACAGGACAGTCTGCACCCCGACATCCTTCATCTGCTGAGCCCTGAAAAGCCAGGCCCTGACCCACACAGCTCATTTTGGCTACTTCAGGTGTTCCACAGTGAGAGAGGAGGAGAGGGGATGCCACTTCTCTATGCCCCGCTGTCACAGACATCTTTTATGGAAAATCCTTTCCTTAGGATGTTTCCTCTTGAGAAGCTGGGAGGCCTCAGGAACAAAATGTAAACAATGGTTATCTGCTGCTGTGGAATGCAACAGGTGCATCTGGGATTGGTCTCATGGGGTTGTTTGTAATTAATGGCCAATCACAGTCAGCTGGCTCGGACTCTGTCCAAGCCACAAGCCTTTGTTATCATTCTTTCTTTTTCTATTCATAGCTAGCCTTCTGATGAAATCCTTTCTTCTATTCTTTTAGTATAGTTTTAATGCAATATATATCATAAAGTAATAATCAAGCCTTCTGAAACACGGAGTCAGATCCTCGTCTCTTGCCTCATCTAAAAACCCCAGTGAACACCGTCATACCCTGCCTGATCTCAGCCTGCACTCAGACTGTGTTTGTCTGACGCAAACTGAGCTGAAATTGCCAGAAATACCCATCTTGGAGCTTGAAAAATGTGAGGTTTTTTCTCCAGGAACATCAGTCTCATAAAATATAGTTCTGCCTGCAAGCCCAGTCTCTTTCATACCCTCTGACAGTACTCCTACATGGCTCTCATGATGCTGCATAAGTCTTCACAGCTTCCAGCTAAAATTTTGTTAAATTTCAGTTAGATAACCATGAGAAAAAACAAACACAGCATTGCACAACCTTGAGAACCTCGTCCCTCAGCTTTATAAGGTTAAGATTTATAATGCACACACTTATTTTATGCAGCTTCTAAGTGACTAATCTAATTTCTGCATTTAGAGAACACACAGCATTTTGCAGAAATGTACAGGATTGATTCACTTGTGAGTTGTGCAGGAGTGGAACACACCACTTTCACTCATGTCATCAAAACACTTTGGGAATTGTTGTGCTGGGAGTTTGATCAAACTCCTGCACAGGGACAATTCCCACAAGGGCTTCATGTTTCAAAGATCCACATTTACCAACCAGCAGCCTGATTTTCAGGAGGAAAAAAAAATCCAGCAGCTTTCTGAGTCTCCCTCCCCTGTTTTCCTCCAAAAATTATTCACATGCATGACTTGCATTCATTCCTGCAGGCAAGGATGCCCTAGGTCCACCTAAAAATTACTTAAAATCTTAAGAGACAATACACAAAGAGATGGAGGGCACTGAGCACCTGATAACAGCATCACAGGATGAACATTTCAGGTGCAAAGCCATGAGTTCAGGGAGGACAGGAGCAGCAGTCTGGCAGAATGGGCCAAGGGCAGCCAAGGAGGAGCCCAGCAATGGTGGACTCGTTGGAAACTTGTTCTTCAGTCAAATTGCTTCATCTCTCCCAGTGCCTCCTGTCAGGTTTGGCTCATCACCTCTAGGACAAAGCCTTCTTCACATGGTGTAGGTAAAAGGCCAAAGGCCATGGTGGAATCTTGATTCCCTGGAGCCTGTCAGAGCCCAAAAATACCCAAGTGCTAAGTCATCCTTAAAACTAAAACCTTTCCCACCTTCTATTTCTCCTGGAAAGTACCTTTACTTTGCCAATTGTATTTCTTTCTTTCTAGCTCCACAGTGAATTGCTTTGTGTCCCAAACCGTCTTGTAACTTAGTTAATCTCTTATTTTACTGTTGCGTTATTTTCAGCACTCCCTGTCTATTTTCATCTTCCTGCTAGTCCATGTTTTTTGTTCTTATTAAAGAATTTACAAGTCCTTTTTCTGTTCCTTGTTGTGATGGCGATTTTTCACCTCATTCTCTATTCTTCTGCATTTGTGTAATGCACAGTGCAGAAAGTTTTCAGTAATGAGTTTGAATATTTTCCATCACTGACAGTTTTGTTTCTTCTATATCTGTTCTCCCTGCTCATGCTGGAGCAAAAGAGGACACTTTAAATATGCTGTGCATCAGCCCATTGATTAAGTAGGAAACTTTTCTGTGCAGTAATTATTATTGCCTAAGCTATACTGAAGCCCAGCAAATCATTTTTATTTCAGTATGCTCTGCAACTCAGAGAAAGAAGCCCTAGTCATAGTTAGACAGCATATGAATTGCTAGAAGAATCCCAGGTTGTGCACAGATCATTTATAACCCAGCCAGCCCAGTGTTTGCAGAGGGTTTTGCCCACTAAACATCTCATAAATCATTGACTTCCTTTAAAAAGATAACAATAATTTCAAAGAGGTAAGAGGGATTGGTCTGGATCATTATGTTCTCCCTCTAGGGCAGGGAGTTGAAAGTTTTAATTTTCTTTCATCAATCTAAGTCATCACCCAAGGCTGGAGTGTGATGTTTGACTTCCTCTACTGGAAACCTTAGTGAGAGAGATCTGAGCACCCTCCACAAAGGTCTTAAGTGATGCTGGTGCAGTTGTTCAGAAGTTTGTGTCTCAGATGAGTGCCTGTGAGCAGAGTACAGTGACCCTGTGTCACTGTGGGAGCACAGCCTAAAGCCACCAGCAGCAGAGCCTGCTTGTCATGGGTTTACAAATAAAGAGAAGGGATCAGGATGATGTCACTTTTACAATCAGGACCTCCCAAACAAGTCTCTGTGTACAGGCATTATACAGCACAGCCAGAATGATTTCAGCACGGGTTTGGTATCATTAAATTCACTGCACATGATGTGCAGAGTTGATTTGTGCAAGGAACGTGCTTGGGCTTTCAACACATCTGGCAACCCAAGCCATCCCTTCAAACCAGCTCACTGACATTCAGGAGCCAGAATAATTGTTCTAAATCTTTCAAATCTGGGCAGACAAAGAAAATATAGCCCCATAAATTCAACTGTACAGCTCTGAGGCAGGAGGGTTCCTCCTCCAGTGCAGCTGCTAAAGCTGCACTGATGCTCCTCCACGTGATGTGTCTGGGGTGTGGAGTGGTGTCCCCATCAGCCCAGGGCTGCATCCCCCACCTGGGGCATTCACATTCTCTGAAAAATCCCTTCTCCCAGGGTTCTTCTCCTGGGAAGCTGAGAAGACTCAGAGAAAAGGAAAACAATTCTTCTCTCATTTGCTTCTCCTGTGTTGTGCTCATGTGGAATGTGTTTGGAGATTGTTTACCCACAGGTGATTGTTCCATTGCATTCTGCTGTGAGTTGTTTTCACTCTTTGGCCAATCAGGGCCAAGCTGTGTCGGGGCTATGGAGAGAGTCAGGAGTTTTCATTATTATCTTTTTAACATTCTGTAAGTATTCTTCCTCTATTCTTTAGTATGGCATAGTATTCTTTAATATAATATAATATTATAAAGTAGTAAATTAGCCCTTCTGAGAACATGGAGTCAGATTCCTCATTCCTTCCTGCCACGAGGGTCTCTGCAAATACAATACCCACTGCCCTGGAATCCCACTTTCTGTCTGCTCTTTCCCACACTGGGGCACAGTTAGCTTTTCTGTTACATTTGTGTAACCCTGGAATCTCCCCTGAAGTTCATGGCTGGTGCTCTGATGTGCCCCCCTTCCAGCCACAACAACCAGAGCAGAAACAAGGGCAGCCCTGAGCTAAGCAGTTGTCCTTCAATTAGTCTGGTGGGTTTGCTTTTTGCAAAAACTGCACATCCCTGTAATATTTTCTCCAAATGTGCTAATTATGTAAAATAATTAGCTGAATACTTTATATAACAAATTTTAAGTATTGCATTGATTCTTTGTTATTTTCTATTGCAGTCAACTTGGTTTTAATTGTAATAATTGTAATAGCTTTAATAATGTTTTAGTTGTAATAATTTCTTGGAGTACTATGAAGAACACAGGAACTTTCTAATAGGAACTCTGCAGAAAATGAGATGCTGAATGTCCCCTGTAGTCCATAACCTTGTGTCAGAAATACAACAAAGGAGACAAGAAGGCAGTAAACAGGGGAAGAAATGTCTTATATATATAACTCCAGGTAGAAGGAAAGCCTCTGTTGAACAGAACACATCTTTGTCAGGAATCTGTCTCATTTAGTCCCATTGTTTCACTGCCTGCTTTGCAGAAAGCCAGCCATTTATCTTGCCTTTTTTGCACAGATTTTGGGTTGTTTTTTCCCCCTTGCCTGATGATGGCTTATCTGGAGTCCCCAGATGTTCTAGAGGAATTCTGGCAGGAAGAAGTTCAGTACAGCCAGGCATGTGGGGTGCTCCAAGCTGGAGTTTTGGACCAAAACTGTCAGAAAGAAGTTCAGCACACTCCCACATGGGATGTTCCAAGCCAAGACTGTCAGCTTTGCACTTCCTCATGTTGTGTCTCACATCTTCCACCTGGAAAAGAAGATGCCACATCCATACACCAAAGGGTAGAGCAATTCAGAGCGCACAACATTAGAAAGCTGTTTAGGTACAATTTGACTTCCTGACAGCAGCCTGTTGCAGGCACACTGCACCAGCTGTGCCAAGAGCCACTTCTGCAGGCAAAAGGAAAATTGGCACCAAATTATTGCTTTCTTAATCCTTCCAGTGCCACTGCCAGCACAGACAGTCCTGGTTGTAGTTCCAGATTTGATGAGGCATTCCAAACAATTTATTTCCTGTGTGCCACAGAACTGGAGTGACAGAGCACAGATGAGTGCAAGAAATGAGCAAATCCCTGAGGTCCAAAGCCCCTTTCACAGGCTCCAAACAAGATCCATGAGCTCTGCATCCCTGCAGATGCTGAACTCACTGACAATGTGCCTGAGAATGCCGGGACAGGTGTGACAAAAGGAGACTTGAGCGCTGCAGAATCACAAGCACTGCTTGCAGGGATGCAGGACTTGGAGGATCAAAAGCAATGGTCCAATCTTCCCCAGCTCCTGCTTAATTAAAATTCTCAGCACTCTGTTCAGGATACAGAGTTCAGTTATAGTTCAATAGGAGTATCACAGACTATTTAAGTAAAATGTATTTCAATAAAAGGAAATTCAAACTACAGAAGAGATTTTAAAAGGTAGGGATGTATTTCTTAGAGCTGGTGTTTCTACCTTTATAAACTGATGATCTGTCCTCTGTAAAATTAAATACAAAACTATAATGTTTTAACAGGAGTATATTACATTTAGCTGCTTACCTAGATTTCCTTGTAAATTAAACTGAAGCCCTCAGCAATACTTTTCTTCCTTTTGTTCTTTCTTCTCTAATTATGCCATGGCACTAATTATCTTATGGGCAAAAGCAGTCTACACAGTGCTGCTGCTGCTTCAAAAACTTAACTGCCCTTGTACATTAACTCTTTTATACCTTATGAATATTTTCATTCAGCCAAAAAAATCAAAAATCAAACTGAAATGCAGCAAAGAAAGCAAAATTCTGATCAAGTTATCTCTTTTTCTAGAAGTTGTCTGCCTCCTCTCAGCCGCTTGTCATCCCTATGAATTCCCAAAGTTTGATTCAGGTTATCTTTGAACTACAGCCCTTCTCTAGGCTATGAATGGTACCTGTACTCCAAAAAAGCATTAATGTTTCCTAATCCCTGATTTCCATTTTCATGATTGTCAGGATCTTTTGCTGTAGCCTTTATGTGCCTGAGTGGGCTACCTCTAGTATAATCCCATCTGGAGTAATTTAACAGCAGCTGTCAATAGTGCAACCATGAATTTTTTCATCTGAGAAAATCATTGTAAAATTGGATCATCACAGAGTGCATTTCAGTGAAAATAGCAGTTGGATGGTTTTAAGTAATGTGATGTTTCTAAGGTTAAATCATGTAATGTTAGCTTATGGTTAATGGCACAAACCTATGCTCACTCCACAAAATCTACTAAACGAGAGACAAAAAGGGATCTAAACAAAATTTTCAACTCATCAGCTCACCACTGAGTCACCTTAAAGCACTGATTAACAGAACCCTTGCTCTCCTATCTACACCCATAAGTGGCTTAATATGACATAAAATATTCTGATCAGGGTTTTTAACTCAGTACAATTTTACTGATGTTTTTACAAGAAAATACAACAACATTATGCATATAAAGCACTCTGCACAAGGCCTTAATTTTGCACAGGCCCATCAAAAGTAACCTTCATTTATTTTGCATGTGTCACTGATCCGTGTGACCTTTAAACTGCTATTAAGCAGGAAAATTAAATATCCAGCAAAAAGCTTTGAAAGAACAATTCATTAGAAAGTGCTCAGTTTGTGCTGCACGTTGCATCAAGTCACAGGCCTCTAATGGGAAAGTTCTGACATCTGGTGATGCCAGGGGTGAGCATCCCTATCCCAGACCCAGACCCATCCCAGTCCCATCCCAGATCCATCCCAGTCCCATCCCAGATCCATCCCAGACCCATCCTCATCCCATTCCAGGCCTATTCCATATCCAGACCCATACCAGACCCATCTCAGACCTATCCCAATTCCAGACCCATCACAGACCCATTCCAAGCCCATTACAGACCCAGAACCATCCCCAATGCATTCCAGATCCAGACCGATCCCAGTCCCATCCCAGACCCATTCCAGACTCAAACCCATCCCATCCCCATCCCAGATCCATCCCAGACCCATCCTCATCCCATCCCCATCCCCATTCCAGTCCCATCCCATCCCCATCCCAGATCCATCCCAGACCCATCCCATTCCCATCCCCATTCCTGTCCCATTCCATACCCATCTCAGTCCCATCCCAGTCCCATCCCCATCCCAGATCCATCCCAGTCTCCATCCCATCCCCATCCCAGACCCATCCCATCCAAGACCCATCCCCATCCCAGTCCCACTCCATCATCTTCCCAACCACCCCCAGAGCTCTGTCTCCCCAACTCTCACCCTGTGTGTCACCCACAAGGTTTCCTCTCTGCCCTGCTAACCAAGCCCCTCAGAGACCATTCTCCCAAAGAGGCACAATGGGATAGCCCTGGGTTTCCTCCAGCTTGGATCAAAATGTTCACATGCTTCTTTTTCCTCGATTTCTGCTTTGAAGGACAAAGTTCTCCTTTCACTCAAAGCCATGAACCCTTTCCACCACACCTCACAGCACATGGTTGGGGTGTTCCTGCCTCCCTTTGTCTGTGCCCAGGCTGCTGGGGTCATTACACAGGGCAGGAGAGGCAGAGCCTGGAGCACAGGACTGCTTAATGGGCAAACAGATTATTGTTGTTCTGTTTTATCTCACTTTGGTTTGAAAACCAGAAGGCCCAGAGTCACCCAGGGAGACCCAGCAGCACACAGGGATCTGCTCCATGTGTGGAAATCCACAAAATCAGAGGGTTTTGGGAAAGCAGCAAAGGCAGGCCTCAGAGACAGCAGAACTGTGATTAGAGCTAAGCAGCAGCCATGAGATTGGTCAGCAGAAAAAATATGTAAGAAGTAGAAAAGCAAGGACAAATAGAACAATGGTCTGTGTATTAATGCTTGTCTAGAGTAAATCCCTAAGCTACAGAAAAGTTTATCTAGTGAGATATTAGGAAGTTCTAAGCTTAATAATGGAGCTCTGTGCATTGTGTTTTAAGGCTCACAAGCAGGTATTGTATTCAAAATAAGGAAGCATTGTTTAACCAAAGGTACATGTGCTTATACTGGTTTGATAGAACTACTGTCAATGTGCTTTTGCTTTGTGTGATTGGTCAAAAAATTTTTAAAGTGAGTTGTAACATTGAGTTCTTTGTCTGCTTTGTCACTTTGGTTTTAAAAGCCTCGCCTGGAGCGAAAGGCCTGGAGTCAGCAGCACTGGGGAGAGCCAGCAGCTCCGTCCCAACAGGGATCTGCTCCGTGAGCCAGACCAGGGGCAGGTTTCAGACACACAGCAACAGCCAGAACAAGCCTGTCTTCCCCTGTCCAACAGTGACCCCTTGGTGACATTGCTCAGTAATAAGCACAGGCTTTGGGGGGAGGCGGATTGTAATCATTAAATTGTAAATCCCTTTAAATGCAAAGATCAAAGGGAAAGTTTCAATCCTATGACACATAATTAAAAATGCAGACGTGAATGGCTTTGATTCATGAATGCTTATGTACTTTTAAATTGTTGCCAGGGAGATCAGGGCATGAGAAAATTAAAAACCATTACGCTTCAAAAGGATAAATGATTTTCACAGCTTTCTAACATTATTTCCTGTTGCGCAGATTTTTGTGTGTTTTAACATTTTCCCCACCCTGCCTGGGCAGATTAGTTCTAAAAAATGTTTTCCAGAAAATGTTCAGAACTCAATGAGATTAAAAGGAGATTAGTGAACTTGTTGGTTGGAGAGCTCCCATTTGTACCTAATGGCAAACACTTGGGGCAGTTAAAGAGGAACCCTACCACACATATTTTAACCTTATTCCTGAATTCTAGTTTAAAAAGCTGTGACCTTTTAATTCATTATTCTTTTTCTAATAGAGCCAGTGCAACACAATATGGTACAGGCCATAAGCCAAATCTCCCTCAAGTTAAAGGAAATATTCCCAGGACTATAGTGATTTCAATCTGTTTGTTTAACATTTCTCACTTGTAAAAGTCAAAGCACTTAACTGAAAGGAAAAGGCTGCTTCCTATTTCACAACTAAAAATTGAGATATACAAAGTGGACATGATTCTCAACCATCCCACCATGGATGCCAGAGTTAATTGTAGAGCTACAACAAATATTTCCACTTCTGATCCATGGTGCCTCAGATTTGCCCAGCTTCAATGTGTCACTTTGGCACTACCAGCTGGCACCTGATAGATCCTTTGAAGTGCTTTAAAATCTCCCCAGTGTTACCAGGGTCAAACCTTTAATTCCTCAGACAGAAACATATTGCTGAAATGCATCTGGGAGTTGATGGCTGCGCTGAACTCATGGACAGCAGTTCCATTCCTGGTCTGAAAGTACATGTGGAAACTTCTACCCAAACTCCATGGTGCTGAATTTACATTGCCTTTTAGCCCCTGGTGAGGATAATCAGGTGAAATCCTGAAAGCTGTGCTGTACACAGCTGGACATGAGTTTCCCCTCCTCTCCCTGCATGGCTGGTGGAATCCAGGATGATTTATCTCATCTCCTAGCACCTACATCTTCAGAAGTCTCCATATCATGGAAGTGATTTTGGTCTGCAGTTCCATAGGATGAATCCCACCACCCAAAAGTTGTACATTTGGGATGAAGGACTAGATCCATCCCCAGAGACACTGCAGCTCTAAATACACAGTTATCCCATTGTGTTCCCATGCTTTTGAATTTTGGGACTCCACTTCAAATTAAATAAGGTTCAGCTGAAATTCATCTGCATGAGGCTGACTTGCTCCTCACTCGGGCATTGTTCAGCTTCCAGTCAAGTCAACCTTCACAAAATTTCCCCTGAGGGAGAAAAGGCAGAGACAAGTAGCAGCAGGCTTACAGAGCACTGAACAGTCCAGCAGGTATCTGATGGTGAAAGGAAAAGCCTTTTGTATTTGCTTCTGAACATATGAATCAGACATTGTTTCTGTTTGAGACTAGGCTGTTTCCAGAGTGTCTCCACAGAGATTCAGTGTAAATTGCCATCCCAAAAATGCACTGAAGCTTTGTTATCCACTGTGTTGACTGAGATCGCTCCAGGGAGCAGATGCCCTACAATAAGACATCTAATATATTACTCTTTATGTCATTTGTCATATCTAATGTCTGACTTGCAAAGAGCATGGCAAGAATTTATCCTTTTTTTCAGCTGGTAGTTGTTCAAGAACATGTTATTATTGTTCTCTTTTTTTTGCCATTATTGGATCAATAATGTTGCAACATAATTCTCATTCTTCAGATTTCAGTCCAAAGAAGATTTTCTAGTCTCAGTTTCTTTGTCACACAGACCATAACTCTTAATCCATTTACTGCAAGGCTTAGATCAGTAACTTGCATTTGACTAAGTTAAAGCATGTGGTGTTGACTTGAGAACTATAAGAAATGAAGAAGCAGTTTATTCTATATTTTTTAAGAAAGTGTCTTATTTTTATGTGAATTTGGCATTTCTCCACTAATGTTGATGTTCCAATCAGCATTTGATATATGAAAGAACAAAGTTTCTCATGTTCAAGCACCTGGATCTTCTTGTAAACCTGGTTCTTGAATGCTGTCCTCTTCCACAAACCTTGCAAAATTACTGTACTGTCTTAAAGGAGCAAGAGACCAGCTCCTGTACAGGTTTAAATGAACTGTGGTTCATTTAAAAAGTAACTAAGAGAAGTCCAATACAATCAGAAGAGACTTCAGGGCCCTGGGATCAGGGCAGCAGGATCAGGAGCACATGTAGTGATTTCCTTGATTCTTCTATTAACAACAACTAAAATTGATAGGAAGAGGCAGATCCATCAGGTCAGTGGGTGCAGCTCTGAGACTGGTGTCAGAGGAGTCACAGCAACACAATTCTCTCCAGGATGGTATTCCTGCAATTCTAATTTCTGTTGATATCAGCTTTGAGAATTAATGTAAGAAAAGCACGTGCACTGTTTGCGTATTGGCTTGCAGAACCAGGGCACACAGAATTTGGTAAAACAGGTCCAAGGACAGTGTCCCACATCATGAATCAGTCACCATGCCAAACACTGAACTGTTCTCTTTCATCCCCATGGTCAGACTCTGACTCCTACCAGGACTAGTTGCAGGCAAGAAGAAGGCAGCAGCAGCTGTTCTGATTTCCAGCATGCTCAAAAGCAGGGGCAACAGGGAATCTCACAGCTGAACAAAATCCTTTGCTGCTTGTTTTTATTTATGCTCCAATTTCAGCATCAAAACAGTGAACTGGCATTCAAAAATTAACACTGATCCAGGGACTGGTGGTGTGACTTTCTTCCTCAATTCATGTTCATTCTGGTCCCAGTAGTGATTACCTTCGTCACATCACAAGGCCAAGCTCACTGCAAGTCTCAGGAGAAGGAAAAGAACAAAACTACTGAATTTGAATAGTGCTTATAATTAATAAATTTTATAAACTTCTGGACTGTGTGCAGCAGCAGTAAATGTGCTAAATTTTCTTTGTAGGACAAAGATTGCCACAGTTCCTGACAATGGCAGCAGTTCATCAGCACACTGAGGAAGAAATAATTTTCAAATGGATAGGTAGCCAGATGGCAAGTGTTCTCTTTTTTCAAAGACACCTGCATATTTGAAGCAATTCTCTCCTTAACACACTCAGCCTCACCAGGCCTGGGACCATTATGAAGGGGAAGATGAAGAGGAAATCCTCATCCAGAGATCACAGAGCTGACAACTGCCTTTCCTGCCCTTTGGAAATTATATTGAGAGTTGAGAATATCTCTTCTCACCTACAAGAGCGGTTGGCAACTGAGTGCTGAGTAAGCCACAAAAGACTCCCAATCCACTCTTCTGTGCACTTTTCAAAAGAAATCAGTGTTCTCCATGTTCTGCAGGTCTCCTTTACTGAACAGCCACTTAGCAATATCCTTCCTCTGCTCAGCCTGTCCTTGAGTTGGAGTGGCTGCTTTGTACCAGGGTAGAGAATACGTTATAGACAAGTTTTTCAGAAATCCTGAGCTCACAGAAGTACTGAGGCTCAAGAGATTGCACTCATCTCCTGACTGCACCACTGGCTGCCCAATGACCTCAGCCCCACCATTCCAGGAGTACTGAATGGTGGGAATTAACACACAGCTACTTGTGTGTCGAACACAAAAAAGCTGGGGATGAGCAGCGCTGGAGAACAGTGAAGCATGATTACTAATAGCTTGCATGATTATTCCCAAACACATGCAGTCTCATAATATTGCCTTCATTTGGCATAACACTGCCTGGAAACACCAAGAGGAAAACACTGTTTTGCTCTAGTGTTTTATTGATAACTAGAAAGGGAGATACAAACAGAATATCTGCATTGCCCCAGCAGACAAACAAAACCCCAAGTCCCACAGGTAATTACCATCTCCTAATTGGGTTTGAAAACAGGAGATTTGAGTCTGAATGCATGGAGTTTGCACCAAAATGAACAATTACTTGTCTGAGGGATTCAGTGGTTTCAAAACACAACAGGAAGAGGCTGAAACTGAGGCTGAATTGAGGCTTTAACTGTGAGTGTGCTGATAGCCCACACATGCCCCCACTAACAAGCTGCTGCTTTCACTAGCAGGAGTCAGAATTCACAGTCACCCCCATTGTCATTTTTATCTGCCACTCCAGGCTCATTACATCAGTTTAACTAATGGCAATTAATATGAAAATTAAAATTGATAGCAAAATTAAGCACTTGGAAGACAGTCAGTGCTCCTACATAACTCTGGCATGCCTAATTACTGTTGTAACAACACCCCTGGCACAGGGTGGCCAGGCCTGTCCTGGTGCAGCCCTGACTCCTCTGCCCTGGCCCCTGGGTCTGCAAGATGATGATGGTGGTGATGATGATGATGATGCTCTCCCTTTTCCCATGGGGTTCACAGACCACACTTCTGCCTGGCAGCCACATCTGAGAACTTCTCAGATGCTGTGACAAAGTGGTCCCCTATGTGAGAAACAACTGCTCACTTATAAAATTTTAAAAGTTTATTAAACCTTAACAAAAAAATACAACAAAAGACCAGAATAAGAAAAAAATCAGCACTGGGAGCCTCTATGACTATCAGCCATGTGCTCATCTTCAAAATGGATGCTCCACCTTTTATAACCTTAGCCCCTCCTAAATGCCTGTCAGTGACTCCTTCCCTGCCATCCAGGGGTGCAGATCACTTTTTACACCTTTGTTGGGGAAGATGGAACAGGAAAGCCTTATGAATATGATTGTCTGGCAAAAGATTTTGAGAATATGGAAACTATAAGTGAGATTGAAATGAAAGCAAGCTTTGAGATCCCTCAGTTACTGAACAACTGGAAAACAATGGTGTGGCCAGCTGAAGGTGATCCCCTTTTGATGGAACAACACCCTCTGCTTGCAGACAGGCCCAAGGGTCAGAGCAGACCCTACAGCTTGGCAGAAGGGCCCAAAGAGGAGTTTTTAGTGTTTAAAATGTAACACAGTATGGTAATGTAATGATTCTTATAGGCTGTATGGAAATGCTGTAGGATTTGTATCTTGTACTAGATTGGTTAGTGAGAATCAGAATATTCAACAGAGAAGAAGATTTGTGGTGTTGTGATGGGCTTTACTCTTCCTCACTCTCTCATTTTCTCTTTACCAGGCTCTTGCCTTCTCTCTCTTCACCTCTCTTTCCTTCTCTCAGCCCTGCTCTGAGCTGTGTTTGGCAGCTCCCAGCAGGGCCCTGCCCCCAGGCCCTTTGCAATAAACCACAAATTCCAAGCCCTGGCTCCAGAGATCTCTGCTCTCTGTCCATCCCAACCGTGCTTCCCCCATCGCTCCTACACACCTCGATTTGGGCTCAGCTGCTGCCACAGTAACAACCCAACCCTCCCAAATGCCCCTGTGTGCCCAAGGCCATCCCATGATAGCAGTGCAAGGGGGAGGACACATTGCAGTGACACAACTGTGCATCTACAGAGCTTCCCTTAGCACACACAAAATGTTCACCCTTCACTGTGACAGCCACCATCTCATTTCCCATCTGTAACACCTAGTTTGCTATTGATGCATGCAAAGATTTTATAGCATGGCTTAGAGTTCAGAGATCAAAACCAGCCATGAGCTGGCTCAGCACCAGCCCTGAGCTCCTCAAAAAGCCAAGGTTGCTGCCAGCACACAGCCCAAGTCTTATACCTGACATAAGAGGAAAAGAAAACTGCTGGACCTGCCCATGACCTGGAGGTTTCATTTCAAAATATCTACTTTGCCAACCCAAATGCTTAATTATTCAGAGTTTGTTTAATGCTTTGAAGGCACAAGCTGTAGCCCAGAATTTTAAAATCATTATAATCCAGGTTCTAATATCTTCCAGCCTTCATTCAGCAACACTTTAAGTGTTATTTGCACCGACATTACTGTGACAACAGCCTCTCACCATCAGCAATGTCCAAACTTTCCACCCATGACATGCAGCTTAAAACTCATCTAGTTTTAAATGAGCTGGCAGAATTAGAATTATCCTCTAGATTTTCCATTACCAAGGCAGCAGACACATTTTACAGCCATCCTTTCAGCAAGGGACTTTGTCACACTTTACTGATACAATAATCAACATAAATCTGCAAAACACTTTTGCTGACATTGTTGATAGGGAACAAAACAGTGCTTTAAACACACTCAGCCCTCATTCCCTCAGTGCAGCTTATCTGGAGCTGCTTGGCACAGAGGATGTTGTGATTTTATGCCGGTGTGTCCAATTTTATGTTGACACCTGCTGTGTCTGAGTGCAGCTCTAAGTGCCTTGTGCCCCAGAGCTATCTTTACCATGCACTGCCTGGCCTGTAACTACCTCCATCATATACTTACAAATGGCTCCAAGCAGTGAAATAACATCTGTATTGATCTAAAGAACATTTTATTGATTAAAGGCTTCAGAAGAAACCGTGTGAAACGCAGGCACATTATTTAACAATGTCTTTCCAGTACCTGTGTTGGAAATATAGGAACATGAAGCTGTTAAATTTTTGATCAAAGAGCTCCCACTGAGATTGCTGCAATGATGCAAAGTCAAATACTTAAGCTCTGGGGCTCCCCACCCCCCATTCCGGTCTCGTCTATAGGGGAAAGGGAATGACCTACAGGCTAAAGATTGTTTATGGATATTGACATTCAGGACCCAGGACATTGCTCTGGCTGCCCTGGGTGATTCCAGACCCTGGCAGGGGCTCAGAGACCTTGGCACAGAGTCACAAACACCTGTGCCTTTGATTTTAGCCCATGGAAACAATTACCAGCTTTGTGTGAAGATTTACAAGCCACAAGGGTTTGAGTAGAATGATAGGGAATTTGTCACAGGATGAAAAAGTAGAATTTTGAGATTTAGAATGGGGGTTCAAGAGGCAAGATAGAGGAATCTGGGCATGTCCTGTCCTTCTCCTTCTTCTTCTTGGCCTCCATCTTCTGCTGTGATGGTGACACATCTGGATTGGTTTAGAGTAGAGACAGACTGTCTAACATAGGTGATAGGTATTGGAAAATTATTGTAAATAAAGTACACCCAGTTCTTAGTATTAAAAGCCAACAGCACCCCAAGGGCAGGGACTGTGCTACAACCCAACCTGCTGGACAGATCTCAGCAGGTCAGAGAGAGAATGGAACAGGTAAGAAAAATAAACAAGTCTGGGGCAGGAGACTTGAGTGAGTGACAAACCCTTTGGGAAGGACAACAGGTACATATCTCCCCTGGGCTGCACTTTGTTGAAGATTGCAATGCAAGATGTTTTCCATTACCATCTGTATGGCAGATTATCTTTGTCAAGTGGGCAGTTTGCCTTATCTCTCTCTTTGAGTGACCACAATCACACCTCCCTCTGGAGGGGACATCTGCTGATAACAGCTATTGAATGTCCCTGCATGGCTGATAAGAACTACAGCATCCCATTGGGAGATGTGAGCCCAGAGGGAGGAGCCAAGCATTCCTACCTGGATACAATCTGGAGATTCTGGAACACCAGCACGGCTTCTCCACTGGATTCCCCAGAGGAACAGCAGCTGCCTCTTCTCCCACTGGATCTTCAGAGGAAGAATACATCCTTCTCTGTAGGATCCCTGCTCCAGCAGAACCACCCCTGACACTGCAGGAGGGCTGAGCCACAATTGCAATGGGAC
Source organism: Melospiza melodia melodia (assembly GCF_035770615.1). NCBI lineage: Eukaryota > Metazoa > Chordata > Aves > Passeriformes > Passerellidae > Melospiza > Melospiza melodia. Next base: position 5,707,753 of record NC_086214.1, read on the forward strand.
TGCCACCAACACCCTGACCCACAGGGTGTCAGGTTGGGTTCTGATTCTGTCAGTGTTGTTCCAGTGTACCGCATTGTTTATTTTATCCTTTTACTTTTTCCTTTCCCTATTAAAGAACTGTTATTTCCTGCTCCCATATTTTTGCCTAAGCGCTCCGTAATTTAAAATTTATAGCAATTGGGAGGGGTGGGGAGGGTTTACATTCTCCATTTCAGGGGAGGCCCCTGCCTTCCTTAGCAGACTCCTGTCTTTCCAAACCAAGACAATTTCAACAGCTCTCGGTGGGGTTAATGCCAAATTAAAAAGCTGTTTTGTCATGTAGAAGGGCCATCCATCTTGAAGGCTTTGTATTTCATCTTGCAGGTAGAGGAGGGGGATTTGGAAGAAAGCCCCAGCAATGAATGGGCACAAGAGGAGCAATTAGAAGTTTAAAAATAAACCCATGGGCAAGCTGAGAGGAGTGTTCCAGGTGTGGAAAAGGAGAAACTTGGCTGCAGGCACAGGGGATCAGCATCAGGCTGCCTCCTGGCAGCTGCTGACAATTTATGGCACCTTTTAGTTCATGCCTTACACTCCTGTTCTCCTCCCGAAGAGAAAAATCAGAAAACACTCTGGCAGGAAATAGGAAATGTAAATAAAACACAGCAGCGTCTTGGGAAATCCACATTCAAAGGCTTTCAGACTCAATCTCCACACAGGTCGACTCCCCAGGATTGTGGGGCCTGTAAGAGAAATCCAGTATCAATTGTTTTATCATTGATGTGTTGTAAGGGGAAGGATAGCACACAAAGGTGATGAAAATCTGTATAAGGAAACTGGATGAAAGCAATGTTTGGGAGACAGAAAGAATGTGGCATGGTCCACATGTGTCAGGGGTGGTTCTGCTGGAGCAGGGATCCTGTAGAGAAGGATGGATTCTTCCTCTGAAGATCCAGTGGGAGAAGAGGCAGCTGCTGTTCCTCTGGGGAATCCAGTGGAGAAGCCGTGCTGGTGTTCCAGAATCTCCAGATTATATCCAGGTAGGAATGCTTGGCTCCTCCCTCTGGGCTCACATCTCCCAATAGGATGCTGTAGCTCTTATCAGTCATGCAGTGACATTCAATAGTCTGTTATCAGCAGGTGTCTCCCCAGAGGGAAGTGTGAATGTGGTCACTCAAAGAGAGAGATAAGCAAACTGTCCATTGACAAAGGTAATCTGTCATACAGATAGTAATTGAAAACAACTTGCATTGCAATCTTCAACAGAGGGTAATGCAAATTGTGTGTTCAGAGCATTTACAGACCAAACTGATCCTCTCTTGCTCCTGGAAGGAGACTTTTCCAGTTAGTTACAGTTCATTAACTGCTGCCATTGAGTGGTTCTTATTTTAATTCCTTTGATCTAATTCAAACAGGGATTTTTTTTCTTTGTCAGCATTAGGCCAGAGTGTAAGTTTTGCCTTAGTTAATGAATTATAAAGCTAATTTACATTAATGGCTATTACTGGACACCTAGAAACATTCAGGCTGTCCAATCACTCCATGGCTCCTTTTCACTTGAAAGGTCAAAACCTCTGAACCCTCTGACCCTGGTCAAAACCCTCTTAGATGAGTGGTGCCACGAGTCAAATGTAATAAATCAAAGACTTCTATTAAATAAAGAGAAATTAGCTGCATAAAAGATCACAGTTCTTGTTACCTTTAGTATCTCCTGCTGCTTCCTCATGATTGAAAGGCAACTTTGAAAATGTCATATTAGAAAACACAGAGCATGTTGTACTCGGTTCTCTTGACTCAGAAAGATTCAGGTTAACACAGGGAAACAAACACATGGGAAAACTCTGGGAATCCTCAGGCAACCTTGTTGTTCCCCCACTGTTCATCCCCGGGGATCACAGTTACACAGCAGAACAAAGCTGGAAGAAGCAAAACTGACCAAGGAAACCACAGCTCATTGCAAAGGATGCAAACCCCAGCATTTCCATTCAGGTTCTGTGGCACAAGCCTGACTCTGCTTTGGCTCATTGTCCTGTAACAGAGGCAGAAGGGCCCTGAAAGAACAACAATCTGCCCACTGGAAGGTTTTCCTAGCAAGATCTCAGATCTTGGCACCAGGCACAATTCCAGCATGATCACGCTGCAGGGTAGAGCCTTCTACCACATGCTGATACAGCCACAACAAAGATAAACATCAGAGTACAAATAGCCTTTGGAGTCCAAATTTTTAGGGGGAGAGTTTATTTAAAAAGCCAAAAATGCTTCCAGCTAAATTCTTGTTGGTTTATATATGAATTGGGGAACTGAAATAATTGTGGGAAAGGTGGAGTATAAGGCAGAACAATTGTTTTTATTATTTTAACTGTAACCACCCCAAACTAGTTTCCAGCTAATTTCATTGCAACTAGGCATGTGGGATTTTATTGTCATCATTTTTAGTAGTAAAAATGCTTTTTCTCTCCCACTGAAGCTTCTCCTCTGCCTCTTGATTTCCCAGAACATTGTAAATATGGGACCGTATAACATAAAACTTCGAAGAGGCCATTACTTAAACAAACTGATGGGGTCATTTTCATTTATTTCATGACAGCCTCCTCCACCCTTTACTTTCCTTTGAGGTCATTTTTTGATTGTCTTGTTTGGAAGCCAGGCAATTTGTCCCACACTCTCTGCTGTTCATGGGCTAATTAGAATTTTAAAAGTAATTGAAACACCCTTTGCAGTATGCTGTTAATTCCCTCCAGATTGCTGGGAACGTTAGCTTCAGTGTTTGTTTATTTTAACTGACTCTAAAATATTAAACTGTGGTGGTTTAGGAATGGTATTCTCCAATTTAGGGCTCCCTCTAAAATCACGCTGCCACTTGCTGCCTTTTCTTCTCCCATTCCTGCCCTGAGCCTGGAGAGGAGAATTGGAGGCACAGAAGGCAAAGGTCAGGGTTGAGATAAGAAGAATTTACTGGAAAGAGCTGGGAGGTAAGAAGAGGGACAGTAATAGCAACAATAACAAAAGTGTACAAAACAAAGAGTTATAATAGATGAGTAATGCCATGGTTGACTCTCACAATTAAAAGGCAAATATCCTGTATATATGTCAGGAGCAGTTTTATAGATTTACAGTTGTGTTTTACCCCCTTGTGCTGTTCTCAGGGGTGCCCTGGGCTTGGGACATTTGGGAGGGTCACTCGTTCCTGTGGCAGCCCCTGAGCTCCAATCAAGGTGTCAGGCAGGGATCTCCAGCACTGGGCAGGGAAGGAGGAGTCCATGGACAGAACTCTGGGAGGGGCTAAAGGGTTAAAAGGTGAAACCTCCATGGTGTGGGTGGGCACATGGTGGGAAAATCCTCTGCTCCTGGTACTGTAATATTTTCTCTATTCAGTCTTCTGATATATTTTTCATAAGGTTTTAACAAACTTTTTAAGTTTTTGGAAGTGAGTATCACTTCTCCCAGAGGGACTCACGTGCAAACTGCTCACTGCAGGAACCGGCATCAAGAATTTGGGACAGAATTGACTGGGCAAAAATTTAGCAGCAGTTTACAGGGAAGAATTAATACTAGAATACGTTCACAGTCTGCAGAGTCATTTAATTTATTTTTTCTACATATGTCTCTGAAAAGAAGGACAATTTCATGAGAAAACAATCGTCACTACTATACAGTCCTGCACTTCACTTACACCCTATCATTTGTGCAAACAAAAAGTTAGTGTTGGATTATCCGCAAAGATTTGACACCACTTTCCACAATGAGTACTATTACAATTAAACAATTAAAATGGAGCCACACTTGTCAGAGAAGTGCTGCAGTGTGTGTCAGTCAGTGTTAACAAGCACTTCTATCTGTGTTTGCTTATTCATTCATGCTCTGATTAAGCCAACTAATGAAAGCAGCTGTACCTGAGTTCATTCAGCCAAGGATCCCCTCTTAAGGACCATAAGATGACACCCAGAAATAAATAAGAGCTAGGCAAGTGTTGTCATTTCCCAAGTACTCTCACAGCCCTTACCATTTCAAGATCAAGGTATTTCCTGAATCAAATCTTATTTATCTGTCTAGTAAGACTCAGTAGATGTCTTCTCCAAATGCTGTGGAGGCTCTGCGTCCCACAGGCTCCTTCTGCAAATTCAGTTTTTGGCAAGGAGTTTCACAGGCCTGATGACACTGTATTTGTCTTGAAAACTGTTGGTACAATTCTTAATGACATAATTTTATTTTCTATCTATTCCTTCCATTTAAACTTTTTTTTTTTTAATTATTATTTGCTCTTTTGGTAGCTCTAGACTACTGAGGTGATATCTTCATGGAATTCAAGTTTGCTCTGAATTGTGGCGCCCTTTTTGTACAGCTACATCTCTTCAGAAGTGAACAGTCTGCCTTCCTCACATGGTTACCAGTTACACCATCGTAGCTGTAAAGAGATAAATGCTTTATAGCTGTGTAACCCTGCCTGTACTGGCACTGTTCTGATTGATAAATGCTTTATAGCTGTGTAACCCTGCCTGTACTGGCACTGTTCTCATTGATTCCCATGTTTGTCACCCATTCCTAACTGAAATACTTAGCAAGGCATGAGGCAGTACAGAGGCCAAGGAAACCCAAACTGTCATCCCACTGTCTAAAACAAGCAGCTTCAATCAACAGCACTGCTTCATCCCAGCCGTGCACTGCTGATGGAAGAACCTGACTGCTCCTCTGCTCATCCCAGTGCTTTTGTTTGCCCCCAAAAGAGCTTGTGTCTGTTACTCAGGCTTTCACCTCAAAGTATCAATGAAGGGTTTCTAAACCACCAGGCACTGAAGGTTGAGAAATTGTTTCTCCCTCATGTTTCCATGGTTACCATATCTCCAAAGTGTCATTCAAGTCACCTATGTTAGTTCGCTCCAGGTGCCTTCCCAAGCTCTCACCAAGGTGCCATCCCCCTTTGGATTAGTGAGTGTGCAGCAAGGACAGCCAGTGTAACCCTAGTTCCTCCTCCCCAGGGGTGGCCCAGAGGTTCACTGAGCAGGTCCTGCATGGGGTGACCCTTCTGTCCCTGGCCATGGCCACTGACGGCTCTTGCATTGCCTCCAGAACACCCCACGTGGGCTCTGGCAGGTCTCAGGTCAGTGCTGAAGGCTCAAACCTGGTGGGAGGCAATGAGATTCTGTCTATGGCTGAATCATATTCCAGCTAAGATGAGGAATGTTTTGAGCAACATTTGAAGGAGCTGGGGCTATTTAGCCTGGAGAAGAGAAGGCTTAGAGGTGACCTCATTGCTCTGTTCACCTTCCTGAAGGGAGGCTGGAGACAGATGGGGTTGGTCTCTGACAGAACCAGAGGACACGGCCTCAAACTACATCAGGGAAGGGATAGGTTGGATATTAGGAAGAAATTTTTCACTGAAAGAATAACAAAGCACTGGAATGCTCTTCCCAGGGAGGTGGTAGAATCACCATCTCTGGATGTGTCTAAAAAAAGACTGGACATGTCACTGGGTGCTATAGTTTGGTTGAGGTGTTGGGGCATAGGTTGGACTCGACGATCTTGGAGGTCTCTTCCAACTTCATCATTCTGTGATCCTGTGATTCTGTGAAGATGTATTTACTGATGCTTTATAAACCTGACATTTTTCAAGAGAAGAATAAGGCCATGGATAGCACCTCAAACCAGGCCAGTGATGCCCAGAGCTTTATTCAATGTGCTCAGAGTCCTTCAGGCATCAGTGTTCTTCTGCAAACCCAATGCTGAAGCTCCAGGCAGCCTGACAGATTAAAGCCAAGGAAAACCAACTTTGAAAGCAGCATTGAGAACCGTGAAAAACACACAGCAGTTTGTAAAATGCACACTTTAAATATGCTTGGCAGACAGCAGAATAATAAGTGAAGACACAATAACTATATATAAAAAAGTCCTTAGAACATCTGAAAAAACAGTTCTAATGTATTTTCCAGCTGCCAGTTGAGATGATCTGGCAGTACCAGAAATCACCAAGGAGGCAGCTGGAGCCCAGGGGACAGGAGCCTGTGGGGCAGAGGTGCAGAAGGTCAGGCACTAAATACCAGAGCTGACAGGAGCCAGTCAGTGCAAATAATGTGCAGGCACCAGGGCACCATGGTTCAGTGCCTGAGCATGTCTGGGGCTCCATCAGATGGAAAGCAAGAGCTTTGACAGATCACTCTTCAAGATACAGAGCTAAACAATGATGCTCAAGAACTTAAAAACTCTGTTACATATTTGTAGCCACATTTCTCTTCACAGAGAAAAGCAAGGCGGATCTTCCGAAGAATATTTCTGAGATTTTCATTCTCTGAACCTCAGAGAATGATCAAAACAATTCTTATCACTTGCTGTGCTGTGTTTGTGCAAAAGTAGAATGCAATATGGAGATTGTTTACCCATGTGATGGTGTTTTGTTTCCTTGGGCTGTCAGGGCCAGGTGTGTGTGTGTGGGGACTGTTGGGTGACAGTCACGAGATGAGTGCAGTTGAGTGCTTGGCAGATTCAGTTTAGATGTAATGTAATACAGTATAATATAGTATAGATTAGTATAGTATAATAAAGTAATTAATTAGCCTTCTGATATCCATGGAGTCCTCCTCACCATTCACAGAGAAATTCACCTTCACAGAGAAAAGCAAGGCACATCTTCCCAAGAATATTTCTGAGATTCACATTCTCTGAACCTCAGAGAATGATCAAAAAATTTCTTATCACTTGCTGTGCCTGTGTTTGTGCAAAAGTAGAATGCAATATGGAGATTTTTTACCCAGAGTCATGGTGTTTTGTTTCCTTGGCCCATTAGGGCCAGGTGTGTGTGTGTGTTTGTGTCAGGACTGTCGGGACAGTCGCGAGATTCTGGGCAGTTGTGTGCAGTTGAGTGCTTGGCAGATTCAGTTTAGATGCAATGTAATATAAAATAATAAAGTATAAAAAAGTAATTAATTATCCTTCTGATAAAACGGAGGCCTCTTCCTCATTACTCTCCTTTCTCCTGGCATTCCCTGCAAATACTGCACATATTCCAGGTACCTTCTGCCACCCATCCCGCCCAGACAGGCGATGGAAGGGCACTATCCAAAGCCTCTCCTTATGAAGAACATCATCCATAGTCAGGCCAGATACTCCTGAACTGAGATGTCATTTAAAGTTGCCCAGATTCAAGAGGAAAGGCTGATTGCCAAGCTGCTGTCAGCTGAAAACAAGCCCTGTGGAGGCACTCAAAGTGTAGAGGCTGAGAGAGTCTTAATTCACTTTTAAGGATCATGGCTTAAGGAATTCATTCAGACTGAAGGATGGTGCATTACCAAGGAAGAAATACAGGGAAGTGAAAACCACCGTGATTAATAAACACAGAAAATTTACTTCCAAGCACTTTACTACACTCAATTTAAAACGTTTTCTGTTCAGTCTAGCTATGTTTATCTACAAACACATAAAATGACATTATATGTCCCTTCTGGTGGATAAAATGGCAAATAGTTAAGAGCATGCAAAAATAATCAGGGCAGCTAGCAGAAAAAAGCTCTTTTCTACTGGAAGTTACACATGGAACCTAGAAAGAGACTAATTGCTCCCCAGGACCCTGTGATTAGCTAAATCTGACTTGCAAACAGCTGCAAGATCATGGTATCAAGGAGTGGGTACCTCTGTTTTCTGTCTCCCTGGCTGCTTGAGACACATTTTCCCTGTGATTTGAGCTGATTGGGACTCTCATTTACCAATTAGGGGATGAGACTGAACAGGGAGGAACAGAAGATGATTTAAAATCTGCTCCTTGCTATTTCTAAACAACTGTGGGCCGTTCTCTTCCAAATTAAATCTGGCTTCTGGCTGGAAAATGCAATCTCATTCCCTGAGTGCCAGGGCACATCAGCTGTGCATGTGCCATTTGTGCTCCATCTGCAGGAAATGGGATGTGCCAATTGATTTCAGGAGGGGATGCAGCACCACAACCATGACACTGAGCTTTTTTTATTCTTCCCACCTAAGTACCATAAAGTTTGGGAATCCCACAGGACTGTGCTTTAAAACTTGGGCAATTTACACCATTTCCAAATGTCAGCTTTTGTCAGCTGGCCTGTTATCACCCTTTAAATGGAAAAGTAGTGGTAATGAAAGCTTTTCATTGTTTAAAATAATTATAGCAGTAATAATATAATATAATATAATATAATATAATATAATATAATATAATATAATATAATATAATATAATATAATATAATATAATATAATATAATATAATATAATATAATATAATATAATATAACATATTTTGTATATAATGATATATTTATTATTATATAAATAATTATGTAATTACAGGAGTTCTGGCAGGTGATGCAAGAAGTGTTTGGTTTGTGTTTCTCCACTTTGTCTCTTGAGCCCAGGCAGAGTGCAACTGAATTGAAAACACCCTTAGAAAAATAGCTCAAACATATCAATTTGAAATGCACTCCTAGCCAGAAGAGATGTAAAATGCACATCCATAGGAAGCCCCTGTCCTCCACTGGATAATTCCTGGGCACAGACTCCTCACAGGAAGGCTTTAGGCCATTTTCCTATATATATGTTATAATTTAAACACCTCTATCTTGGGAGGGAAGTAGTGCTTTGAGGAGAAGAAAGTTGTCTTTTGAAAATCTCCTTTTTTTCCTGAATAATTGTGTCCATTTTTTTTAACTCATTTTAGAGTTTTAAATAGAGAGATATATCATATTATGTTTTTAATATATTATTATTATTTTATATAAAACATAAAAATAATAAATAATTAATGAAGAGTAAAAATTAATGAAGAATAAATAATAATAAATAATAAAGAAATACTAGAAATACTAAGAATTTTTATTTATGTATTTTATATATATTATTATGTTTTATAACGTCACCAATTTTTCCAGCATGAGAGAATACTTTAGATGGGTAATAGCAAAGAGGTGGCAATGCTGACCAGAATTACAGCTCACTCCTCTAGCTCTGACGCAGTGAATAGGTAAAGGTGTGTAGGTATTACTCACCTACTGAGTAATCAGTAACCAAAGCCCTCTTGGCCCTTCCCAATTTGACCCAATTAATTTGTCCCAGTAATTGTCATAACTGGTGAATTCACTCCAGGAGAGGTTCGGGAGGAAAGCTGCTCCTAGCTCCCAGTGCAGATGGAAGGGAGCAGCCAGAGGGGCAAGGGGAGCTGCCAAGGCAGCTGAGTGGGAAATGCTTGGAGTGAGGAGCTGCCAGTCTCCCCTCTGGAGTGCTCTCCTTTGAGGAAAGCACAAGAGCCTGAGTGCCTCTTGTTCCCTGTGATTGCATCTGCACTCCAGCACTGCCATCCTCCTGGAGTTTGCTAAGATCACTGAGAGCTTGTTTGCTGTTTTCTCAGCATTGATATATTTATTTTTATTTTTTTAGCCCTTATTTGCCTTGCTGAAAGCAGCTGCACAGATTCTGCCTGACATTGTCAGAGGGGAAACAATTTCAAACACTGGTACCTGTAATGCTGGCTGCAGCTTCAGCCTCACTGCCTCACTGGCCTCACTGCACAGCACTGAATTAAAATATTGTGCTTATTCTTAAGCTTCCTTGATATTAATATGAATAAAATGGCAAAAAGCCTACATTTTATATTCTGTCATTTCACTCTGCATGACTAGTACTGTAACTTTGTATGCTCCCACTACACTCATACAGATTACACTTACAAATTGCCCCTCTGAATAAAGAGCACTGCACAGGGATGACAAGTATTGATTTTCAATCTCCTTCCAAAATGACTCTATCATCACAAGTAAGTCAGGCAATTTGCCTCACTTTACACTTCAGGCTATGGGCCTCAGATCACATTGACAGGCCTGATCCTTCAGGAGATGTTTAATTAGAAAAGAAATGAAAGGAATTACTGTAAATCAGCGCTTAGCAGTGATACAGAATTTGTAAAGCTCCTTCTTGCCCCCTGTATCAGCTGACTTCATTCTGCTATCCTCATTGGGAAGTTTGAGGTTGTTTCACAGGATTAAACTGCAGTTTTTCTATGGGGAATACCTCACTGGTGTTCTCTCTTTCTGCCCCACGGTCACACAGCCTCAGCAGGGCTCATCTTCCTCGCCTTCCCCACCCTGGTTCCCTGGCACTTTGTTATCAGAGCTGCTTGAACAGAGAAAGGAGGGAGGATTCTCCCTGCCTGGAGAAAAAGTCTTGCTATCATTCCAGCTGCACTTGAACCTGTGTGGACTGAAGCAATCATCTTATTTAAGCTGCAGTTTAAAAATAAAATCCTCTGCACAGTAATTATAGTGTTGCATTAGGAAACAGTGGCTGTCACATACTGCATCCATAGCCTGTACCCTGCTCTGAGAGAGCTGCACCATCTGCTCTCCTGCTCCCTGTCCTTACTGCTGCAGACATCACAGAAACATCTTGAGAGAGCAGCAGGCTGCTTGCAGTCATGACATGTCTGAGCTGTGTTTAAAGTCAAAAGCCTTTATTTACTGCTTGGTGAAGAGAGAGGACTCCTAATCAAGGGCAATAAATAAGATGTATAGCAGTTAATGATTCAAAGGGATGGCTGCCATGCATGCCAACCTGTGACGTGTTTAACATGGAGAAGGCTCCAAAATGAGAAGAGGAGGTGGTTAACCTTTCTGGTCACCATGAGATGGTCTTTGGAGGGTTTGGAGGCACAGAAATGGGGCAAGCAGGCACTGCTGCCCTTGGGCATCACAGAGCAGGCTGAAGAGAAACTCACTGGCCTTCACCCAGCACACAGAGCTGAAGCACCATCAGATGCTGCCCAGGAGGACATCCTTCTCTGGGACAAGTTCCCACAGCTGCTCAGAAAATAGATGTGAGGTCTTCCTCCACATTTGGAAAGGAAGGAGAGCAATGAAAGGGAAGGAGAATTGACAGCATGGACCTGTAGGAGCTTAGAAGTCAATCAGTCTGTCCTGTAACTCACTGCAGAAAAACACAGAGCTCATTGTGCACATTTGGACAGCAAACCAGTCTTTATCAACTGACCTAGCTCCACATCAGCTCAGAGTACTCACAACACTGAGTACCTACCTACAACTACAACTACTTACACTACTTACACTACTATACACTCTATATATAAAGTATATATGTGTATATATATATACTAAAACTACTTACACTACTATAACACTATTTACAACACTGAGTACCTACTATACAACTACTTACACTATTTACACTACTATACATTTTATATACATATAGTAAGTATATTTATTTGTATATATATACTTACAACTACTTACACTACTATAACACTACTTGCAACTACTGAGTGCCTACTATACAACTACTCAAACTACTTACACTACTATACACTATATATAAAGTATATATGTGTATGTATATATGTGTATATTTATATACTTACAATTACACTACTATAACACTACTTAGAACACTGAGTATCTACTATACAACTACTTACACTACTATACACTATATATATAGTAAGTGTATATATATATATACTTAAAACTACTTAAACTACTACAACACTGAGTATGTACTATACAACTACTTACACTGCTTACACTACATTACATATATAGTAAGTATATATGTGTATATATATATGTATATATGTATATATATACGTACAACTACTTACATTACTATAAGACTGCTTACAACACTGAGTACCTACTATACAATTACTAACACTACTATACACTATATATATAGTGTAAGTATATATATGTATATATGTGTATATATATATGTATATATATATATATATACTTAAAACTGCTTACACTACTATAACACTACTTACAATACTGAGTAGCTACTACATCTAAACTAACACTCTGAACCTTATCTGAGCCTGGGCAGTGACAGGGCCTCTGCAATGCTGTGTTCAGGTAACTCTTCAGTGCTGTGAATGCAGGAATTCAGTTAACTTGAAGCCTTAAATGTGTCACACTCCTTGGAGCTGCAATGGCCCTAGGAGCAGTCTCCTGCTTTAGGGCTAGTGCTTATACCCAGATAATTGAGTAAATAAAGTGATCCAGGATAACACTCCTGCACCTCAAGCTTGCAAAAAATTCCAATGCCATGTTTTACAAGCTTAGGTTCTTTAGCAACAAATGCACATTCTCTCTTGTTCATTTCATCAACCTTTCTAATTTTCCATGTTTTCTCCCTGATCCTTGGAATTCAATTGTACTGATTTCGTGAGCATTAAACATACCTGAATGTTCCCCTGCTCTGCTTAATGGCCCCAGCAAAAAGTGTTTTGACTCATTGGCAGAGCAGTTGGAGCAGGCACTGCACACAGCCTGCTCTTGCAGCATTAGAGGTTGGAAACAGCTCATTTTTTTTACAGTGGGTGAGCTAGCAAAGTTATGGTATTACAAATGGCTCCTGAGAAGTGATAAATGGGCTTCAAAATGCAGCATAATGATCGTTACAAGGGGATGCATTTTGGTCTTGAGCTACTGTGCACATTTTATTGAGATGAGGGAAAATATCCCTCAGAGTGAGGCTTCAGCAGCCAACTGGAACCCAATCTGGGCTTTGGCAATGAGGCATTTGTGAACTTCAAGTTCCACAGCTCTTGGATGGTGCTAAGAAGGGATGATGCAGCTGATGCGGACTGCTGAAAAGTATTTTTAAAAAACTGAAGATGCACGAATTTCTAATCCTGAAGCATATCAGGACTGCAGCTCCAGGTGGGGACTGTCATGTTGCAGAACCTCAGGAGTCTGAATTCAAGTTAATGGTGAATTAACAGTACATTTTTCAATTTTCTCAGGTTTTTTTTCTGACTGAGGAAGCTGTTCTTGCACCAAACACTTTGTAGTTCTTACACTTTCTGTCAGAAATTAAGGAAATGGCTCCAGTAACAGAGTCACAGCCCAAAGTGCCAAACGTTGGTTCTTCTATGACTCAGCCAAGCTGAGCAGAGTTTCTTCCCTCTGCTTAAGGAGCATATCCAAAGCTATTCCCAGATGATTTCTGCTCCCTGCAGGTCTCCCAGTGGCTCTGTTTTTAGGATTTTTTTACTCACTTTGCCTTCACCCAGCGAGTCTTTCTGCTGCTCACATTTACTGCGCAATCCCCAAGCCCTGATCTGATTATTAAAGCAGGCAGAGAAAGGCCATAAGTAGTTTTAGTGTGGTCCAGCTCTTTTCTCCCAGATTTTTCTCTAAACCTGAGAGTTTTAGGCTTTCTGTACTGAAAGGCACAGACCCTCAAGAGAACACTACACTTAACCTGAAGCCTTCACACTTGAAGCCTAACTTCACATTTAATGTGAAGAAAGCTTCCAAAACTGAATGACAGAACTAAGATTATGTGTGTGGTTTGATTAGAAGTGTGTAATATCTCATAGTAGAAAACTTAGAGTTTTAAGTTTTAGAATATAGTAATATATAGAAAACTTATATAGTAATATATACAAAAATTATATAGTAATATATTAATATATACAAAAATTGAGATAAAAGTTTTAGAACAATAACTAGTCCTTCTTCTCCACTTTCTTCTTCATAAGTTTAAGTAGCATTTTGTAATTACACAGAAAAGTCCACATTGCAAGATATAAGTAATTAGTTATTAAGTTAAAAGTCAAAGTAATTTAAGTGTCATTTCTTAATTAGATAGTTTTTCCTTTAAAAACCTTGTAAAAATAAATACAGGGCCATTTTGTAGCTTATTAGTAAAATACTGTAAAGCTCACAACTTGTAAGACTGTAATATAAATAAAAAATAACAAACATTGAGTCCAAACACAAAATACTGTCTCAAATGCTTTCAGTCCCAACCCTAACTCAAACAGAAAAAAAAAAAAAACCAAAAAGAATAAACACTTCATAGTCTGCTCAGGCCAGGCTGGAACTGGAATACCGTGTGGATACAGACCCCTGCCCCGGGTTCATTTGTAGAAAAGGAAAAATATAAGAGGAAAAAAAGGCAAATTTCCCTTAATTTATGAGTATTTTGGTGATTCCTGTTCCAGGGTGGCTGGCTGGGAGCTGGGACTGACCCAGGGCTGTGCTGATCCAAGAGGGAGCTGGGAAGGGGAGGAACCTGTGGTGAGGTGACACAGCCGTGACCTGCACCCAGTCCCACAGAGTCACAGCCTTGAGTGCCCAAACTGCTCCTCAGAGAGGAGAAATCATCTTCCCCTCCAGAGGAAAAAGTGTAATGCCCTGTGTCCAATTTTCTTTTCATTGCTGTTTTTATTATGGAAACAAAATGTTCACTGATTCTAAGATGAAATTGGAGAGAGCTAATTTTTGGAGTTCTTGCTAATAAAATTCTTAATGTGTTCCTTTCCCATTATCATGAAGATTGTTATAGTTTACTTTATCTCTGGAATCTTATTATTTTCCCCTGAATTCCTGGGCATTTCTTATCTTCAGAACTATTTTCATCTATTGAAATATTCCTCCTTTATCTTATCTTTACCTCATAGTTAGTATGAACATATCTTCATTATGGGTGAGAGATGAGAATCTGACTCCGAGTTCTCAGAAGGCTGATATATTATATTATATTATATTATATTATATTATATTATATTATATTATATTATATTATATTATATTATATTATATTATATTATATTATATTATATTATATTACATTACATTACATTACATTACATTACATTACATTACATTATATTATATTATATTATATTACATTACATTACATCATATCATATTACATTACATCATATCATATTACATTACATCATATCATATTATATTATATTATGCTATACTAAAACTATACTAAAGAAAGAGAAAGGATACATCAGAAGGGTTAACAAGAATGAATAATAAAAACTTGTGATTCCTCAGAGCCTCAACACAGCTGGGTGTGATTGATCATTAAATGAAAACAATTCAGATGGAACCAATCAAACAATCACCTGTTGGTAAACAATGTCCAAGCCACATTCCAAAGCAGCAAACACAGGAGCAGCAATCAGATAATTACTGTTTTCATTCCTTTCTGAGGCTTCTCAGCTTCCCAGGAGAAAAGCCTGGGCAAAGAGGAATTTTCAGAAAATATCATGGTGACACAAATAGAGTGGTCCCACTGAGCACCTGCAGGGCCAGAGGGATCCTGAGGCTGTGAAGGTGTCCCAAGGTGTGCTGTACTCACTGCCTTGTGCCCCTGTCTCTGAGCTGGGCTGAGAGTCACAGCTGGAAACCAAAGGAGAAAGCACAGTTCATCTTAAAGCCTGTTTGACTGTATCTAAATAGCAATTAAACAAAAGAGAAACAGAATTGTCAAGTAATTCTTTGAATTTGACTTCTGAAATCCTAAAATTTGTGTTTGTCCCTTGTTACTCTAGGAGATGAAATAACACAATGCAGGCACACAGCTCTCTCAAGGGTAAAAGGAAATATTTAATTTCTGACTCCAACATTTATAGATTTCTAAGAGTGACAGTGGATTGGAGGGTGACAGTGCCACCTCTCCAATGACACTGGACAGACCAACAGTCTATCAAATTTCTCTTCCTCCATAAAAGAATGCAAAACAATAAGTTATTTACAGAAAGTGTCTGAGAAAGTTCATTACAAGAATGTAAACATCGGAAGGCTTAGAAAATCTTAAAACATCAGGGTGACAGTCCTGCTCTGGGATAGCAGCAGGAGTCTAATGATGAGCATGTCACGAAGAAAGCCTGAAGCACCTCTAAGCTGAGCAGACCAAAACTGGAATTCACCTTTGGACACATGGCCAAACGAGTCCCCTTTCCCTGAGAGCTGCAGCCAGGAGGGAGCCAGAGCATGATGGATTGCCCAGGCAGCTCCAGTGCCAGCGGGTAAGAGGGCAGCTGCAACCCTCTGTTTGTCCAAATGTCCCCTCCATCTCCTTCGAGCCACCAGCACACATCAAGCATATGAAGAGCAGCATGAATCAGGCCAGCTCTGCCAGCAGGATCTCTGCTTCAGGCCCAGCGTCTCCTCTGCACTGAGCCAAACGCTCCCAGCAGCTTTTCCTCACCCTCTCTCTGCTGACAGCAAAGTGTTCCAATTGCTGCTGAGGTGAGAGGCAGAGCCCAGGGCAGGCTGTGCCTCAGAGGATCGAGTCACCAGATGGGAAAGCACACAGCCCTGGTCCTGCTGGAGCAAGGCTGGCCTCCCTGCCCATTGCCATGGCAACCTCAGCCTCTGGGGTGACAATGACACTGAGCCCTGGACCTGTACTGGCTCTGAGGAGAGGCTTTGAGGCTCTCATCATCATCCCTTTTCCTCACGCTGCTTGTGAGGAACGACTCCTCACTTTAAAAATTTTAAAGGTTTATTAAACCTTAACAAAAAATACAACAAAAGGACAAAATAAGGAAAGATTTGTCGGGATCTCTTGCTGGTCAGAGTGACCTTGAGAATAGTTCGAAAGTCTCTTTTCCCAGCTCGGCGCTTGAAGAAAATGTCAGGGCTCTTCATTTCTCTGTCTCAAGGTTGTTTATTGTATCTTATCTATAAAATTCTTTCTCCTGCCCTGCCGAGGTCTGTCCAGCAGGACAGTTCCAGGCACTCTGCCTGCCCCCAGGGCAGTGTTATGTCTTTATACTAAAAACTACATATACAATATTTACAATTACTTTTCAGTACCCATCACCTATGTTAGACAGTGAGCTTCTACTCTAAACCAATCCAAAAGTGCCACCATCACAGCTGAAGATGGAGGTCAAGAAGAAGAAGAAGAAAGGCTGGACACACCCAGATTCCTCCACCTTGCTCCCCTGAATCCCCATTCCAGAAACCCCAAAATCTACTTTTTCACTCTGTGATAAATTCACTATCATTCTACTTAATTTGTCGTGGCTTGCAGAAGATCTTCATATAAGGCTGGTAACTTGCTCCATGGGTCATAATCAAACCCACAGGGGCATCTTGGGCTGTGTGCCAGGGTCTCTGAGCCCTCTGGCAAGGGTCTGGGCTGCTCAGGACAGCCAGAGGGATGTTCTGGGTTCTGACAAAGATTTCAGCCCTGGGAGCCCCTGTGAGTACCAGCCTGTCACAACAGGGCACGAGATGAACGACACACACTCTGAAACCTCTAAGGTAAAAAAGACGGGAAGTTTATTTCTTGACTTCAACATTTATAGAACTCCAAAAGTGACTCTGGACAGGAGGGTGAAATTGCCACCTCTCTAAGGACACTGGTGAAATCAACAGTCCACCAAATTTCTCCTCCTGCAGAAAAGAATGCAAAAACAATCATTATTGACATAAAAGTGTGTGAGAACTCCATTACAAAAATGTAAACATCAGAAGGCTTAGGAGAACTTCAGAAGAACAGAGAGACACCAGACGTGCTCATCTTCAAAATGGATGTTCCACCTTTTATACCCTTAGCCCCTCCTAGAGTCCTGTCAGTGACTCCTTCCCTGCCATCCAGGGGTGCAGATCACTTTCTTATCCCTTGATTTGGGTCAGCTGTTGCCACAGTAACAACCCAACCCTCCCAAATGCCCCTGTGTGCCCAAAGCCATCCCGTGATAGCAGTGCAAGGGGGAGGACACATTGCAGTGACACAACTGTGCATCTACAGAGCTTCTCTTAGCACACACACAATGTTCACCCTTCACTGTGACAGCCACCATCTCATTTCCCCTCTGTAACACTGCTGAACTCAAACTACCACTGACCTTGCTGGAAGATTCCTGTAAGCTTTTCTGGTTTGTTCATTCTAGCAGTTTCTGCTGTATTGTCCACACATGGCTACTAGGAGAAAAAAAATAGACAACAGAAGGATAAAAGCTAATTATTGTGGCTGGCAAAAAGTGGTGGAGGCTCTCTCCATGCTGGCAGAAGTTCACTTGAGATGTGATTAATGCTGGCAAGTGTGAGTACAACCAAAGCTTGTACAACCCTAGATAAATAATAATGAAGTTTAAAAAGATATAAGCTACTTGAGTTAATAATTCTAACAGGCTGTGAGAAAATGTTGCTGTTCTCATGGTAACAGAAAAGCTGTAATTTCATCTCTAATTTGAGCATGCCTGATTATACAGTGTACATATATGGGGTGTGCAGATATAATAAGTGTGCAGATAGCTTTCTGCTGGGAAGTTTTTTCTCTCTTCTTTAATTGAAGCCTTTTTAATGAAAAGATACTATTGCATATTTGGGCAAACAATTCAAAATGGACTAATTAGCACTAAATACACCATTGAAAAGTGCAGTCAGAATAATTTGGAAGTAAGCTGGTATTCCTGCTTGCCACCCCTGGTGTCTGTGTCAGTAGATGTCTGACACTGATGTGTGTGGGCATCTCTCAGAGCTCTTCGGCAGATCCTGAGTGCATTTGCATCTCACTGGTGGTTGCAGTTGCAGAGTTGTATTCATTAGAAAGAAATGGATTCACTGGTCCTCATCTCTGTTCTACAAACAATGTGCACTCACATTTTGAATTAATACCTCAAGAGCAAAGACTCTCAGAGGTCAAAACAGCTCAAGGATTTGGCCAATTCAATTTTTTTTCCTTTTGTGGCTTTGGCCAAGATTTCAAGACACACAAAGATATCAAGAGTTTCATCCTTTCCATAGTAAGGATGAAAATATATTAAGGAGGCACCTAAATGTGTGCTGCAGGTGCAAGGCTGAGAATGAGACTCTCAGAAAAGCAGCAAGAATTGCACTCGTGATTCTTTAGCACTTTTCAAAGTGTTTTCCATGGTCCTTTTCAGTTTATTACAATGGCTTAGTCATGGAAACCAGGTGACAGCACACATAATAGAAGGAGTTTGGGTATCTGTACAAAAGCATCTCCATGGATTAGCAATCCAGTAAACCATCTCCACTGCTCATTTTTCCCATTAAAGTTCTATATTCAGGTTTATTATTCTCCATCAGTTTGAGAACATTTAACTGTCACATATCAGGGCAGTTCCAAGGCAGCTTCAGAATACCTAGAAATGTGAATTACAGCTTTGTTTATAGGATAACAAGTGACCTTGCCCCAAATGGATGAGCACAGGGATTGAACTGGAGTCCCACAGGGGTAGCAGTGGACGTGTGGGTGGCCTCAGGAGCCTCCTGCACTGGAAGGAGCTGGAGCTGAGCATGGAAGAGGAGGAAATCACCATTTTCAGCTTCTTGTTTTTATCTTTCAGCACAGGCAGATTGACATGTGATTGAACAGACACGTTTCACAGTGAGCTTTTCAAAGGCTGCTCCTTCAGAATCATTAACCTGGCTGGGATCTTTGCATTCTTCTCTCTGCTTTGTTGAATGTTTTCATAGCAGCAATTGGTGGTGGTTCACATATCCTTAAAGCTGCAAAGCTAGCATTTTAATTTATCCTAATTCAGGACTAAATTGTCTTGCACTGTTGGCTAATTAAATGTTCAAAGAAGTGATAAATTAAGCAGGTTGATCATTACAACACAAGTAATTAGTCAGTCCAGCTGAATCCAAGCCTTGAAATCCACATTCCCTGAGATGACAGGAATTTTGGGGATATGCAAGAATGCAAAGTGTGCATCAAGGTTTAAGATGAAATAAATTTCCTTGACTATTTCACGTTCACATGAAGTTTGAGATTTTTCAAGCTGTTTATTTTGTGCAGAAAGGAATTAGTTTTCTGGTGCCACTGAAGGAAGATGAAGTTTCAAAACAGCATCTTGAGATGCTGAGATTTGCAGTTATTTTCCTGCAGGATCTGACATCTTCCTGTGTTACACACACAGGAACACACCTGTCTGTGAAAACAGGAATGAGTGGGACAAACAAGAGCACAAAAGCTCTAACCAACCCCCTTGACATCAGTTAAATTCCTAAACAGGCCATTGTAAATGTGATATTCTATGGCAGGGAACTTCCATTTACAAAGGTTTTCTACACTACTTCACTAAAACTTCTCCCTGGGACCATATTATCTCAGATCTCATGACCAAAATATTTGTTCTGAAAATCAGCCTCTCTGCTCAAATTCTCAAGGCAATTTTCTGCCAGAAAAGCATTAAATCTATATAATTCATTGTCACAGCAGCTTGACATTCCTCCTGCTAATATATCCAGGTGCTCCTTGGTCCTCCCACATGGGCAGCCCCGCAGAAGGTGGCTCAGGATGGGGCTCCTGGTTCAGCAGCACCACATGGGTGGGATTGTCTGCAATGTGAAGCTGGGAGGGTGTGCCCAGCACAGGCCCTGCCACCTTGCAGCTGAAAACAGGAATAAAAACTCATTAGGAGAGGTGATGAGGTTGTTTAATTAAAGCATGTGGGGGACTGTGGCATTCACATTCCCTGAACATGATTCCTTCTCTCAGGGTTTTTCTCCTGGGAAGCTGAGAAGCCCCATAGAAAAAGGAAAACAATTCTTATCTCATTTGCTTCTCCTGTGCTGTGCTCATGTGGAATGTGTTTGGAGATTGTTTACCCACAGGTGATTGTTCCATTGCATTCTGCTGGGAGTTGTTTTCGCTCTTTGGCCAATCAGGGCCAAGCTGTGTCAGGAGAGAGTCAGGAGTTTTCATTATTATCTTTTTAGCATTCAGTAAGTATCCTTTCTGTATATTTTAGTATAGTATTCTTGATTATAATATAGTATAATAAAGTAATAAGTTAGCCTTTTGATAAGATGGAGTCAGATTCACCATTCTCTCCCCTCTTTGGGGCTGCCTGCATTTACAATAGGGGAGCTTTTCCAGCGTGTGTGAGTGTTTGGTCTCTTAGCAGAGTTCTCTTTTTGCCTTTAGGATAGTTGGATTTGAGATCTCCAGTGTTCTGCAGTGCAAACAACAGACAGTAATCAGTAAGAGTGTCTCTCAGGGTAAATTTCCAAAGCAGGCTTCTCACCAGCTGCTTTTCTCACCTATCCCCAGGGCCTCTGGCATGGAACGAACCCTTAAATTATTCTCTTAGTGCTGCTGCACTTGCTGAACTTCTCTGTCTGTTGCCCACCTCTTCTCCAGTTATCAAACTTCTCCAAGTTTGATAATCAGTTTTAAAGGTCTTCTGCATGTCTACCATGAAGAAAACATCTTGTCATGGCTTTTCAGTTTATCTGCTATTTCCTTGGGTCAGGGGTTATAACTTGTTTCCTGAACTCCTACTTGTTTGCTGAATCAGCTGCTATTTCATATTGCAAATGATGCTCTTCAAATTGAAGCTTCTACAATCCAATTTCTTTTCTTTTTTTTCCTCTTCTGAGCTCTAATTGGTCTAGCTGGATTATGGTAATTATTTCTGATCAAAAATGCTTAATAAGCATGTCAGGTCAATTAGTGAGGGTCTCTAGAGTTTAAGATAGGTATTTTCTTTTCTGTTTTAGCTATCATGTAGGCAATCCATTGTTACACATTTTATGTTTCTAGAACTCTCCCTGAATTAATGAAAAGTTAACAGGCTGGGATGTAAGAAAATGCTTCATAAACATCCACCAATATCTTGCACTGGGGATCACTGGTACCTAAAATGCTGCTTTAATGCTTCAGCATTGAAATCAATCTTGGAATCAGAGTTCATGGCCTCACAGCTGGCCCACGAGGGGACGAGCATCAGGAGAGTCATGAACTGCCCTGAGCCTGAGGGATGCAGGATAGAACAGGGAAAGCTGCAGCCAGGAGCGCTGTCCCTTCCTGGCCATAAAAAGCAGGGATAACAGTAATTTCCCATCTGTGACATCCATTTGAGTAACTCTGTAAAATACTGAAAGGCTGCTATATGTTGTTATATTTATTTGTTGCAGATAACTTCTTGTAATACTCATTCAGAAACACAGAAGTCTTTAGATTACACTGGCATAGAGGATGTCAGAGAAAAGCTGTCCACAGATTTAAGCTGGTGGGGGTTTTTTTAATATTCTAAATACTTGATTTATTTCTGCGAGCATAGGTTTTCATCAAACCATCTTTCTCCTTAATTGAGCTAATAACTTTACTGCTGTCCTCCTCTTCCTTCAGTCTGGCAAGCAATTTCCCAGCCTCATCTCCCATCTCATATATCCACATTTGATCTGATTATGAGCATTTAATCTTTTACAAAACTCAGTGCAAGATATTCAAGCCCAGCCTTCTTTAAGGAAGTGATGCCTTTTGATGTGCTGGGTGTCACACACCTCCTTGTGAGATTGCAATTTTATCATTATGTTATTGCAAGTTATTCGCTCTCCATTTTCCTTTCCCTCCTCCCCTTTTCTAACTGGCATCTGACTCTTCACAAGAAGGTGTCTTGGTTTGGAAAGACAGGAGTCTGCTAAGGAAGGCAGGAGCCTCCCCTGAAATGGAGAGGGTTTAGTTGAGGGGTTGGGGCTGGGTTGGACCCGATGATCTTGAAGGTCTCTTCCACCCTGGTGATTCTGTGAATTCCTTGTTTTGATAAATCAAGGCTTAAAACTTGCTAGAAAACAGCTCTCAATAAGAATTCTTTGCTACTGTGCCTCTCCCATGCATGCCAGGTGCCCTTACCTGTGAAGCCACTGGATGGCCTTTTTTGTGTTTCTAACTGCAAACCTATCCCTGTGTACATCAGCAGTGTGTGTCAAACACTAAATTATTTATCATTAGTCATAGGTGCTTCATGTGTGTCACATAATTAACCTGTCCAATTAACAGGGAAGAGGAGTTGAAAAAACATGACATTGCAAGCTCCAAGTCTTCTCTACATAGCATGAAAATGGAAGACAATTGAATTTACCATTTAGGTCTTCTGAGTTCAAAGATTTTCTACATGTTATTAAGAAAATATGTTTCCTTTGGGTCTCATTTATGGCAATATTTTAAATACAAGATCTTTTCTATGCAACTATATCTAAGGGACATCAATGATTAAAAATAGAGTACTGCTCATTATCTTCACACTGCATGAGTTTGAGTGTGGGGTGTTTTTGTTAGACTTTTGACTAATAGTGATTTTAGTCTTGTTTCTGAGGGATGAGATGTTGGGAGGGGTGTTTAATTTCTGAACTGATTAGGACTGTGAAATGGTCATTTTGGGACTTGACTGCTAACAGCTGAGACATTCTGGGACCTTCTGCAATGGAAGATTTGGAATGGCTGAGGGAAATCTGCTCCTGGTGATGGATAACCCCTTTGCTCTGTGCTTCCTCCAGGCAGCATGCTCTGAAAATAGAGCATGGGAGGTGTGGGCTGTGCAGCTGGACTCAGCTGAGAGCAGAGGTTGTGTGCTTCTCAGGCAGCCACACAACAGGGAAGAAAACCTTTGCCAAAGATGTGGGAGATGCACTGTGTTGGTGGTTTTTCACTAACAGGAGAGGACTGCTGGGATATGTTCCTTGATGCCACAATTACATGGTTAAGACAATTGGAAGATGACAATAGCTCAAATCTTGCCAGCAGCAGGCAAAGATTTCTTTGTTACAGAGCATTTAAAAAACTTTCTTGCCAATAGCACATTGCTAAAGCTTACAAACAGTTGTTCTAGCCAACCACTACAAGCACACCTACACCTGCTTCACACAATGCTTGCTTCTCTTCTGTCTATTAACAAGACACAATGCTTCATTATTAAACTTAAGACCTTCTTCTGTCTTGCCAAGCATATTTTTCTTGTCTTAGGGTCTATCTTAGCCAAGCCTAAAACTCAAGCTATTGTTTCACGTCCTTGCTTACAATGCCTATACCATTGTAACTTTTTGTACCTTCAGACTTTGCAGCTGCAGCTAGCCTTAAGTTTTCTGCACTTTCTGTTTCTAAGGCTTGCTTTCACAGCTTTCTGGAAATCCTCTTACCTTTACAATTCCCACAATGCACCTTTCCCTTCTAACAAGGGAAGCCTATGGCTTTCCATCTTGGGCACGCAAGAGTAGTGCTACCTGTTGTACTCACAAATTCCTCTCACCCACTTGCAAGTGGGCTCCCTCCTCTGAGTGCCAGGCTCCACAGCAGAACCTGGGGGATGACCAAAAATGTGTGAGTATTATTTTACAATTGTTTTGGGTTGGTAATTTTCAATGCAAGGAACTAAGCAGATACTTTTCAAACAAGGGGAGGTGCAGGAGAATGTATTGAGCAAGTTGGGTGCATTTGATCCTTAGACCTAGTGATGCAAATATAGTGACTGGGTCAAAAACTTAAGTAGAAGCAGGATCCACACAAACTTGAAGATGTGGCTCAATAAAGCCTAGAAAATTCATTAGAAAATGCAGTTCTTCCTAATTGCAAAGTTTGGTGTAACACTCTCTCATACAGCAGGAAGAAAAGAATTCAAAACTACAAAAGTAATAAACTCTGCAAATGCAAGGATCCGACAGGCATGAGATGGCTCACCCTGTCTGGGGTTCTGCACACAAAGCTGCAGTCAAACATAAGCAACACATCTTTTTTCTCCTTGAAAAAACAAAATGTGAGTGAAGCATTGTGGATTTTGTTTGGGGTTTCATTTTTGTTTCAATGTTTTTATATCCTCCCAGTGTGTTTGTACAAAGTTTCAGGCACAGATTTTATAACTTTTTATTGAAGTCTTCACAAGTACCCTCTCTTCAACAATATATCCATTTTGATGTGTAAAAGCTCATGAAGAGTGGTTAATGTGATAAAAGCAGAAGCTTGAAGCAATGACATCTAAAGAGAGCCTGTCTGAAGATCTTGAAATCAGATAGAATAAAGAGAAGCTAAAATGACAAACATGTTTGATCTTCCGTACTTAAACAGAAAATCATTTCTGAGCCCTGTCTTATCCTATAAAGGAGCTGATGAATGTCTCAGATTTAGATACACGCAGCTATATTTGCTACTGAGAAAATTACATACTTGCCCTTTTGCACTAGCACTGTCGTTTGGCAGTTCATTGATTCAAAAACCCAAATCACCCACTCCATTCCTCCTCCCCTCTCTGCCCAAAAAAGTACTCAAGTGGAAAACAGAAGCTGGCTTTCTTCTGCAAGGAAGGAATTAATTCCCTTAAGGAAAAGTGATGAAATGCCTCCAAAAATGAAGTGGTGAGATGATTTTGGGTCAAGCAGAGCAGCACAATGCACACAGAAGGCAGCCGCTGAGACAAGTGCAGGCACTGCAATGGAACTGCACCATTTATGGGGGAAAGGGCAGGGAATGAGGGTGAGAGAAGACAATTTCTGTGGCATTAAACCTGCAAATTAGGGGGAAATAGGGAAGGAATTATATGGTGTGAGCCCTAAACCTCTCATTTTTGTATCAAAGTCTGCAGCTCACAGGCAGAGAGCCTGGTAATGAGGAGGTAATGATGATCATCCTTAAATTTACCACTGGACATGAATGGCACAGACAAGCTGAGACCTACAGCCTGTCCTTTAGAAAGATATGCTCTGTTCATGCAGAATTGAACGAAACTGAACATTTGCTCTTAGTTTTAAATACTTCTTCCTCCAAGCCCTTTAAAAATATTTTTTTTTTTTTACATAAGAAAACTTTTTTTTTGTCTGCATGCAGGAGGTTCCTAGTCCAACCCCTTCAGTTATAAAAAGCTTTTAATATATTAGAGCCCTGATTCAGTAAATCATTTAAATAGTTGTTTTATTGTAAGTGCACCATGGTATATACACCTCTGGGTTCCACATTCAGGGGCAAGGTGGCCTTGGACCTTTAAAATAAATAATGTGGCATTAGAAAAATTAATCTCTATTAAAAGATGCCCTGTTCCTTCATCCTGTGAGGCAGTGCAGAGAGAATAGCAGGAGGCTGGGCGTGCAGCCTGTAGTTACTGCCTGTTATAGATATATATTATAATATTGGCTTTTTGCAAATATTAAAATGGATTCTATATGTGTGGTGTTAAAGTAACTTTGCTATAAAGATGTAATTTTTATTTCTGTTGATAAATAAGCTTGGACACAGTGAAATAGCTGATATAATAGCTATTATATACATAACATATAATATATATGATATAATATATCAATATAATACAATGTAAATTATATATTATAGTACAGTATATTATAGTATAGTATATTTCGTTATAGTATAGTATATTATAGAATAGTATATTTCGTTATATTATATTATATTATATTATATTATATTATATTATATTATATTATATTATATTATATTATATTATATTATATTATATTATATTATATTATATTATATTATATTATATTATATTATATTTTGTTACAGTATACTATATTATATTAATGATTATATATAGACAGTATATAATATACTATATTATGTATAATAGCTTGTGTTAAAATGCCTGTTTGATTGGGATAATTTCCAAAGAACATATGATGAGGACCCTGTTGTTGATCTGCCAACTATCAGCACTCACCATCTGAAGAAAGTGTGGATCAAAGCCCAAAACTGGAGATGATAACAAAAATGGACTAAAACCACAACCAAGGAATACACGTGCCCTAAAAAGGTGGACCCAAGGAGAAGCCAGGATAAACAGTTCTTGGAACATGTAAATTAGTTTGATATACATAATTGTTTATGAGTATGTAACAGGCTGATGCCATAGAAATGGTATATAAATGGTATATAAAGGGTCTTTCCAAAATAGCAGGTGTACTCTTGGTGGAATGCCAGGAGGCACCTTGGCCTTAAATCTTTGCTTTATTGTCTTTATCTCCTATTAAACTTTACTGAACTTACTTTTTTAAAACTTTTTTTAAGGTTACTAAATTTTTACAGGAGAGTGAATGTTGTTTTTCAGCCCTGGCACAGAGAGCAGCCAGGCTGGTGCTCACTGGCTCTGTCCTCACCTCTCCAGGAGGACCTGGGCTTCAGCTTGGCTTTGCTGCTGCTGTCTCTGGCCAGAGCCAAGACGTGTCCACATGTTCTTGTAAGCAATTCACTGACCTCAATGCAGTGTGTCTGCATAAGCAAAATCTCTAATTTCATGCAATTAATACTGATGAAAAGGAGTGAGGAGAAAGCATCAGCTGTAGCTCAATGAAGGCTGGAGCCACCTAAGCCACAGTGTATGGTCTCCATTCTGCAGAGAGCAGCACTTTGAATGCTATTTTAGAGATGCTCTAATTCCTTATGAGCCCACATCTCTGATATTACACTGAAGTTACACTTGAATGTACAATATTTGCATTCCACTTGCTAATTCATGTTGCTTATTCTCTCTAATCTTGACATCACAGCACAAATCCTTTTCATGCTCTATTTCCCATGCAGTGCAGCTTCTTTGGTTTGTAAGCAACGTTATTTTCCCCATTAAAGTTAATTTTCATAGTAGACTATGGACTTTCTCTCATGCCCTCCACTTTCCAGGAGGAGCCACACAAACAAAAGCCAAAGGAATAATTATGGGTTACTGAAAAGATACTGGTAAATGTGAACATACCAAGGAATCCACTGAGGAAGAGGAGGGAGAGCAGCTGCTGAAGGCAGCCATACTCCTTCATGGATAAAATCAATGCAGAAGAAGTAAATGTGAATCCTGGAGGTGATCTGGGAGCAAAAAGAAAGGTCCGTGAGGAAAACAGAATGAGTGTGTGAAGAACCACAGAGGGTGGCATAGATTTTGCAAGGAACTTTTCAATATGTGGTGTCCTCAAAAAAACCCTTGTAATTCCTCAGACTTTGCTGGCTTAATGTAGCTGCAATTTAGACCCATTTTTTCCAAAACAAAACTGAATGTACCTGACCTAAATCAGCACATCTGTCTCATTAAAAAGCTGTCAGCTCACCCTGAAGAACACTGACTAATATACAATATATCCTTTCCTCCAGTGTTTGTTTGTTTTCTGCGGTATCTGCAAAGCCACATCAGAACTGATAGATCTTAGCTTGTCCTGGCATAAGGTCTGGTTTGGCACCCAGAGAAAGTAATGTTGAGTCAAGGCTCATTCACTGGTTTTATATTTGCTGACTTTGCACTAAGAAATCATTTCAGGATCCATCTCCCAGTTCTATAGCTGGGAATTCAGGATAGACAACCTGCAAAATGCTGCAGAAGAAAACAGTCTGTGCTCTGTGGTACAATTTAGACCATCTGTGAAGACAAATCCTTCCAAGCTGTATTTTTGCTGCTGCTCTCTGACATCTTTCTGTGCTGGGATATGAGTTATGCAACAGTGATTTTCAACAGATATCAACAAAAGTGACCTCAGATTCAGCAACCCCATAGCTCTTTATGCCTTGTCAGTGTGCATAGGCACAAAGAGGTAGTTCCTATAAATCCACTTTTATTCCTTCAGTGTTTGCTTTCCCCTCATACAGGAAACAGCATAGGTTTTCCTTTTGGCTCTGGGGCAAAAGATTTTATTTCTCTTTCATTGCCTTCTGAATAAATCCTTCTAAACATATAATGAGACATCAACAATGCATTTTTGCATGGCTTCTAATGAAAGACTCTTCATGAACTTTACTTTTTGTGGCATGCAGGGGAAGGAAATATCCAGTGTTATTGTTGAAGTAAATATATTTATACTATATCCTTAAGAGTTGCTACATGGGTAGAGCTCGTGAGCCTTAACAGCAGCACCTGCTTGTGGTGGTGTTCACAGGGGTCTTAGGATGAGGGAAGAGATGAGAATGTAGACTCCATGTTTCAGAAGGCTTGATTTATTATTTTATGATATATATTATATTAAAACTATACTAAAAGAATAGAAAAAAAGGACTTCATCAGAATGCTAGCTAAGAACAGAAAAAGAAGGAATGATAACAAAGGCTTGTGACTGACTGAGACAGTCCAGACAGCTGACTGTGATTGGCCATTAATTAGAAACAACCACATGGGCCAATCACAGATGCACCTGTTGCATTCCACAGCAGCAGATAATCATTGTTTACATTTTGTTCCTGAGGCTTCTCAGGAGAAAAAATCCTAAGGAAAGGATTTTCATAAAATATCATGGCTACACCTGCTTTAAATGGCTGCTCATTTCTTCTGTCCTTCTGTCTCTTGTGTGCTCAGAAGTGGTTCAAACAACAGAAACTGCTTCTGGTTTGTGTGAGAATCCCTGCAGATTCCTGTTGTGGTGGGTGAAGGCGCAAAACCATCGGATTAGTCCTCAAGGAACAGGGGTTGTATCTGTAACCTCTCAACACATGAAATCAGGTTTGAAAGTTTCTCTTTAAGTCTCCATCTGTTGAGGGAAAAATAAAGGGTCCAATGCAAGGCTGGGACTCAGCTGCACAAACGGCACCCCAGGCATTCCTTCAGCTGCTATTTCACACCAGCACAGCTCTGTCACAGGTCCTGTGATCCATCCACAGCCTGTTCTGGATGGTTTTGGCTTTAGGCAGTGCAAGTTCAATCTGACTCCTGATCCCACCAATCCACTCTTTTATACCACTCGTTCTTATTTGCTACAGGTGTGGCCTGTTAACATCAGGCCTGCTCCTAATCTTTAGTGATTGGTCCAGCTGCAACTTGTTGGGGTGATAAGATCACATTCTTTACCACCTTCATACTGTATCCCCCTACAATTCCCAGCTGAGGATGATCCTCATCCTCATCCTCACTAAAAGCTCTTCCCTCTCTGTCCAAGCTGCCCTCACACTCTGGCCTACAGAACACCCTGGAGAACTCCAGGGCTGGAGACTGGTATTTCTACTTTAGGCTAAGAAACTTCAACCATTCTGGGATCAATTATTTACATGCTGAGGTTATTCCACTCAATGGCAGCAAGGTTAGTGTTCATTCAGAGTTTATACAGATGTTTTTCTCATAATTGCCAAACTTTCCATTTGTTCACATCTTGTTCTCTGAGGTAGCACCATCTGTGTACCAAGTGGTCTGTAGTAGACAGCCATGGGTTTTCTCTTCTGGAAAAAGATGAATAAAAGATGCTTAAATTGCCCTGTGATAGGTTAAATTTCTCTATTCCCTAGACTGAAACACTTCCTGCACAATGGAGAGCTTCAGATGGTTTTGTCTTACTTGACTTCAATATTGTATCCTGACTTCCAAACCAGAGCCCCAAAACATACAGACATTTATAGACAACATAGACATATCAACATTACAGACAATATAGACATTTAAAGAATGTGCCCTGAAAAGATAACTACACTAATTTTCCCTTTTTACCTTCCTGTCACTAATTCAGAATTATAAAATGAACAGTTATACTGCACAGATTTCCATTCTTTCCTGCACACCACTTAAAATGCTTTGTTCTCCTACCTGAAGATTTTTTTTCAATATTTATAGTCTAGATGCTTTTTATGTGTCTTGGACTCTACAGACCCTCCAATAATTCCTTTCAAGACTCCTTATTTCTGAAACTACCTTTGTGTGATTTCATTTCACACTGTTCTCCAGAGTGCATCTTCACATCTTCGCACAGTTGTCAGCTTTTGTTTTTTTAAATTTTATTTTTATCAACAGCAGTGCTTGGAGTTTAACAATCTCAGATTGTAGTTTAGTGGGGAGCACACAATGTGAGCTGCAACCAAGCCATTAGAACACTCTGGACAAGCTGTGTTTTCTCTGTCAGGTGTCTTTGCAATCTTCCTGAGTGGAGAGGAGGGTGTGTGACACAAATGTGAAGAGCTGGGACAACAGGAGCATTTTGGGGTCTGCAGGATGTAGAACTTTGTATTTCTTCAATCACTGAGCTGCAGCCAGTGCAGGACAGCTGATCTTCCCAAGAGCATTCCATTTAAAAAACAAGCTGGAAAATCAAGGTCTAGCATAAGGTTAAACTATTCTACTGAAAATGGACAGATGCAAACTCATCTGCCAGGTCTGGCTGACAATTCTGAGCACTGATGCCTTTAATTCAGGCAAAGACAGGCCAGGGTATGGAGACTTTTGGGGCTGTAATGGCAGAACAGACAAAAATGAAGGGTTATTGTCACTGTGATATTTTCTGAAAATTCCCTTCTCCAGGATTTCTTCTCCTAGGATGATGAGAAGCCTCAGCTTCTCCATGTTTTGCTCCTCTGAAATGTAGTCTGGATATTGTTTATCCAAACATGTGAGTTGTTTTTAATTAATGGCCAATCACAACCAGCTGTGTCAGACTCTCTGAGTCAGTCACAGGTTTTCATTATCATTCTTTTCTAACCTTCTGATGTGTCCTTCTCTTTCTTTAGTATAGGTTTAGTATACCATTTCAATATAATTTAATGTAACATACAATATACAAAATATTAATATAATATAATATAATATAATATAATATAATATAATATAATATAATATAATATAATATAATATAACAACCTTCTAAAAACATACAGTCAAATTCTCATCTCTCACCTCATCCTAGAAACCTCACAACATCATACATTACTCTCTACTGCTTCTTCCTGTTGAAAGAAATCAATGGAGGAGAGGAATTATCCCCTAAATGTCATTACCATGGACAAATTCATGGTCAGGAGATCAGGCTGGGCTGCAGCACCCCTTGGAGCAGGCAGAGCCTGGCTGGTGGCTGTGAGGGCTCTGGTG
Source organism: Melospiza melodia melodia (assembly GCF_035770615.1). Lineage (NCBI taxonomy): Eukaryota > Metazoa > Chordata > Aves > Passeriformes > Passerellidae > Melospiza > Melospiza melodia. The sequence continues at coordinate 5,739,025 of NC_086214.1, forward strand.
ATCATCAGGAAGGATGGACCTGTGCTGGAAACAGGACAGGGAAAAGGATTTTTCACGGGAAATATTTGTAGTTTGTAATTTAGCACAAACCCTGTTGGAGCACAACAGCAGTGTGTGACAGGCCAGAAACACTGTGCACAGCAACTTTGGGTGTTTATTTATGAAAACAATACAGTGTGGATCCAAGGGGAACTGATCAAGTTGCATAAAAGATTTATGAGTCCATTCTGTAGCTGTAATAATGCTTTTAGCACTTTCTCAGATCCTTTCTTATATTCCAACATAGCAGCTTGTGCTGGTTTATCTTTTGGACTATAAACCATTTTATGCCCTCAGTATTTTGGAAGTGATAGCATGATAAAACAGATTTAAACCACAAAATAATACACACATTTTCTGTTTGGAAATGTGTTAAATCTGTTTTTGAGGAACTAACTGCTTGTGAAGCTATTAGCACAGTACTAGTAATACCCTAGAATATCACTCTAAAAGTGATGGCAGGTTCTTGTTAACAAGTAATCCTCTTTTAATACGACTCTGTTGAAAAATTCATTATTGAAAAGTCATCTTCAAGAAAAAAGTTATTCCTCTCAGTTTAAGCAATTTTATTTTGTTTTTTTTTTAAATAATAAATTAAAAGAGACCCTTGAGTTTTTATTAAATGAAAACCGAGGATCTGGGGATAGCTTTTTTCCATTTTTCTTTAAAACCTAAACCAAGGCTTTTCTAAATATTCAGCAGGTAAGTATGCTAAAATTAACAACCAAAATTCAAATTTAAAATTTAAAATATTAATAATGGATCAGGGTGGTGCCATCCTGAGTTCCTATTAGTAGTTTGCATCCTGTTGAATCCTGAGTAATCTCAGTGCAGCTCTCCTGAGGAGGGAACTCAGGCATTGCAGCTGCTGGGGAGCCTTGGCAGAGGTGCCCAAGATTTAACAGGTACATGAGCAATAATTCCTTCTGCAGTGCTTAGAAGAAAGCAATTTCATTTGTGACTACATACATATTCAGTTCGTTAATTAGGTTAAGAGAGGAAAAATGACATTAGGAGCTTTCACTGGAGTTGCAGCATCTTCAAAATTGCAAAGAAATTGGAAGAGTATTTATGTTATCCAGTAACTTAAGCAATCAGTTCTACTTCTAAACCAGAGACCTCAAACACAGAGACATGTGTTCTTTCTTTTTTTTTTCTGATTTTTAAATAATTTGTTTTTCATTTAGATTCCTCAAACAGCTTGTGAAGTAGTTCTCTAAATATCTAACTTCGAATTATTCTGAAATCTGCCATTTTAGGGAGCATTTATCAGAATAGCTGTACTCAGCACAGATCATGTACATCCCAGATCATGTACAGGAATTACCCCAGAGAAATCCCAAGTGGTTTAAGTGTTTTTGGAAAATGTCAGGCCCCAGTTCAGAGCTGTTTGTGCACATCCAGTCATCCTGTCAGCTTTGGTGGGACCCTGGTGACAGTCACTGCATCTCTCTGAAAGACTCCACGAGTGTGAGGGATCCACCAGGAGTATTTCTGATAATGCAGACAGGAGCTGCGTGTAAATCAGAAATCAACTTCTCTAATGAAGCTTTATCAGGGTCAATAGAGATTAACCCACTCCAAAAGACAGACACACAGACACACACAGACATGAGGAAAGCCCTGAAAAGTGGCCTTTGAATTCTCACCTGAAGCTCCCGACCAAGACAAGGAGAAAGTGAATGTTGCTGAAAATCCCTTTTAGCTTTCAACTGTGCACAGGTGAAAACACTTCTGTTCGCCTATTTCTACCTGGAGTTTAAAGGATTTGTATCACTTCTGAAAGTAGTCAGGATTTTTTAGCTCAATACTTGGGGAAAGAAAGACCCCACCCTTGAATCCAAACCCCCTGAAGCCACAAAGCTGGCAAAGCTGTCCCTTGCTGATGAACATTTACAGCTGCTCTTTAAAATGCTTTCAGACCCAGGTAGTTGAACATGTCCAAAGTATTCACCACATGCCAGGCAAACAGAAGTTTGGATGAAGCACCAAAGACCTCATACACAACTCTGGTCATTCCTAGCAGCTAGGTTTTATATTTCAGCATGTTTCTGTAGGCACTCCCCCTCTTTCTGAGGTTTCTCCTTCAGAAACCCAATTTTAAAGGTTTAAATGTTTGCAGTAGATAGCAAAGAAATAGTTTGTCTCAGATGTAGGCCAAGGCACAAGAAATACACCAGCCTTGGTGCAATTCCTGTCCCCTTGCCCTTTGCTGGCAGCTCTCAGGTTTGTTACCTAGCCAGGGACCAGGCACAGCTTGGAGCTTTTGAACCAATGGCTGTGGGCAGGCTAAAACCAGAGCAGGAAGGGTTCGTTCGAGGACAGGCAGGACAAATAGTCACCTTCAGAGGATTTTTGCCTCTTTGTGGACTGGGTTTGATAAACTATCATGGGAAAGGAGTCCTGGTGGAAGCCTCTGATCACCCTCCTTAAGGGAGCAGAAGGCAGGAGAGGAGGAAATTCAGGGAAAAGTTTGAGGAACTGCTGCTCTGACCTCAGAATACAGAATCCCCTTTCTGGAGTTCGTCAGAGCAGGTGCTGAGGCAGGTGATGGGGCCACTGTGATGCCTTATGAAGGCTGACCTAGAACAGAGGCTGGACAGAGTTAAAGAATAAAGTAGGGATTTATTAAAATGCTCAATGGATCCACCTTGGGCAGCACAAGAGCCCAGCCAGGGCTGCACCCCAGGTGAACCCAAATTGGTCCCAAAATGCACAACCAGTCACAGGATCTCTCACTTTGATAAGTTCTGCTCCATTTGCATCTTGCAGTTCATTGTCCAATTCCAGCTCCAGCCCATGCAGTCCCATCCTCCTTGTTTTTCTCTCTCCAGCCCACGTTGTTTGTGCTCTTGGGCCTGAGATTTGGATCATTTGTCCTTGGTCCCCAGCTAGAGCAGGAATTGTTTTGTCTCCCTGCTCTGTGCACAGAGCTTACCATCCCCTGATATGAAGCCCAGAAATACACACTAAAGCAGCACAGAATGTGAAAAATAGAAAAGCTAAAACCTGAGGCATCAACAGGAGCAAGGAACATCCTGGTGTGCATAAACAGCCTCACTTACCTGACAGGGCTGTCACAAGTGCAGGGTGTGCCACACCAGAGTGAGGTAATTGCCAGCAAACACATGGTAGGCACAGCAGCCTCCAGCTGTATTTACCTTTTCTTTCTGCCCCGGGCCCTGCTTTCCCCCACCAGCAGTGGGGAAGCAGCCCCAGTGTTTGCTGCCCTGGCAGGGGGTTCCAGCTGCTGCCTGATGCAGCTCTGTGCTCCCACAGGAGCTGCTGCAGTCACTCAGTGATTCTGCACGTAGAGCCAGCCTCTGATCAGACTTTTAACCTGGAGGGGGAAGCAAAGGAAAATTCTGGTGAATTAAATTACCTTCTGCTGCATACAATCATCAGGCAGAACAGGGCTCGGCAGTAACATTCATGTCGCCATTAATGGAAAACACTTCACATTGCACTCCAGAGATTTTGTTGTTGTTGTTTCCTTTGGTAAGGAAGTGATCCATTCAGATTGGAGCTGCCTGAACAAAGCCTAGGGGCTCAGACACCACCAGCAGCAGCTCTCTAAGTATCTCTGTCTTACTGTGTAATCTCTCACTGACTTGAAGGAAATGTGCCAATTGCTGCTGCTATAGGGCTCTGTGTTTATAAAACACATGCTCGGCTGAGTGGCCCTATGGGGCAACATGATTTATTTGCTGATTTACCTCAAGTAAATCATGATAATGCTTCAACAGAATTGTCTTGGCTTCAACAAAATGTGTCAAAGCATTTTTAAATAGAACATTTAATCCTTGCCTCACTCCCTCGAGTCATGAAGTAAAGAATTAAAAACATGACTACGTACTACATGGGTAGGAGTCAGAAAATTCTCATGAGATACTTGTGAGGGAAAGTGAGGCATTTTTCAGATGCCGAAAGATATCTCAGAGTTTCTAAATAAGAGAAATTAAAGCTTGCCTTGGAAACTTTTGGTCATCTTGAAAAGTAAACCGAGACATACATAATAAAAATGATAATAATGATGTCAGAGGGCCCAAATCAACAATTCATCCTATCATTACATACAGACTTGTCCTAGGGTGACATTATGAAGCTTGTATCCCCATTTGTGTATTCTGTTCATGCTGGATATCACGTTCTGTGCCATCAAGACTGGCTCTGAAGAGCAGAGTTTTGTTTGGGTTTTGCTCTCAGCCGCTCCCCCACTGCTGGTGGGACACACAGACAGGGCAGTGCATGGTGCTGCTTTTGCTTTTTGCTTTGCTTTTCGCTTTGCTTTTCGCTTTGCTCTCTCTCACTCTCGCTTCTGCTTTGCTTCTGCTTGCTCTTGCTTTTGCTCATTAGTTAGTTTAGCTCAGCAGTCTGAATTTTCCCTGTTTCTCCTTTCCCTTTTTGGACCCACTGGAGCCTGCTCCGGGCTGGGCCCTGGGAACACCGAGAGTTTGCACCTTGTGGCTGCAGCAGCTGCCCCAGCACAGGAGGGACTGAGAACAGAGCGACCACCCCCAGAGAGACTTTCTGAATTTGTCATCTTTGTCAGAGCAGTGACAGAGTGCTGTCACCTGGTATTGTTCATTCTGTGTGCTGGGGGTGCTGTGCCTGTTCAATAAACAGGTTCTTTCCACTTCTCTCCAAGGAATCCTTCCCAAACCGGTTGTGGGGAGAGGCTGTGTGGGTTTGCTTTCTGGAGGGACCCCTTTGGAGGTTTTCTCCCAAATTTGCCCTAAACCAGGACAAGACTGCTTCCATCAAGCTGACAGGTGCAGGACACCTCTGAGGTAAAGATGGTTGTAGTGCTGACAGCAGAATGGTGACACCTGACTGACAGCTAGCAGAACTGCCAGGCAGCTTGGACCCAGCTGGAGGAGCTTCCAGAGGCTGCTGGATGTGGAATTACATTATCTGACACTGTTTCATGCCCTTGGTCCCTAAAAATGTTCAAAGAGTAGTTTTACCCCCGGCTGAACGAGACTACCCCTTGAGCCATTTCATTAATGTTTCTTTATTTTTAATGATAGCTTGCATAGCTTAAGGCTGCCTGCTCTGTTCAAATTAGCAGGCACACTTTGTGATGGAAAAAGTCATCTGCTTTTCTCACTGGAATCATTCATAAGCCAAGGAGGGATGCTGCAGCCAGCCTTTAATTGAATTTTGTGGCATTCTGAATGATAATGCATGGGTCTCCTCTCCAAATCAGGAATGAGGAATTATTACACAGAAGAATAAACAGGATAAAAATGAAAATTAATGCTCTTGGAAAACAGATCAAGCACTTGTGCAAATCTGTTTACTGGCATTTCTGTTCATAGACTCATAGGTTAGAAGTCTCTGTTATTGAACCCAAACCCATCAAAGATGATCATTCCCTAATTCCAATGCCTCTTTTACTCCTGGTAAAAGACCATGAAGTTGCATAGAGAATTAAAAGCATCATTTTAAGTAGTATGGTAAATAGACTGAGCTTATTAGCTTTGGTATAAAGCAGGAACATAGAAGGTGGATTATGGAGGGGAAGGCTCATGTTTACAGATGTTTATCTAAGGTAATTAGACATTTGCTGGGGGAAAGGAGTGTAAACCAAAAGTAGAAGAAAATTGATTCATTCTCTGAAACTGCTTTTACAGTGAGATCTAAAAGTAGATCCTATCAAATTTGCTGTCTTTACAACATTTAGAGACAAAAATGGCAATTACCAGCCTTCTTTACATGTCAAAGTTTGCTAGACAAGGCTGGCTCAGCATTTTCCCAATAGAGAGCACTCAGGTCTTTCAAATTCAGATCTTAGAGTTAATGGGACATCAGAGGAGCCCCTCATAAAATAAGCAGAAACAATACAGCTAATGTAGTTCTGGACAGGTCTTTCTTCAGCAATGTTATGGAAAATTAAGGCTGGGAGACTTGCTTATTTTACAGTGCAGAAATCCTCCCTAAGGTTATCAATTTGGAAAGCTTATTTTTTGTTGTTTTTCTTAGGAGGAAAAACCAAGTAAAGGATTCAGTGCAGAAATTTTCTAATGTAGATCTACTGTACTACTTACTTACCACTTGGAATGTTACAAGAAGTCAATATGAGCAGCCCTGATGAGATTCAATATGATATGACACACTGTTCATGATTTAAGTCTGTTTTCAGAAGAACTTGTTCCTAACTATTGATTTTAATTTGTTAATGAGGTGTCTTCACTGTTAAGATTGGGAGCTATTTATTTCTTTTTTAAAAAACCTTACTTAGAGTTTGTGGATGGAATAGGTCAAAGGAGCTCCAGTGACCTGAGGAAACATATTTTTTTCCTTTGGTCCCACTCTTGCTTGCCACATCAACTGTCCTGTCTGAAACTGAGCTAAGAAGTCAATTCTTTGAAAAGTTTACCTTGTAATCTCTTGTAATAGTAAATTTTACCTGAGTTTCAGAGACTTCCCAAGTCTTTTTGTCCTAGTTGAAAACAAGCATCATCAAAACTTCAGAAAAGAAAACTAGAATTAACACCTGAAGAACTGCAAAAAGAAAGCAATTCAATGTCTTTAAATTAGAAACGCAATTTCACCTCATTAAAAACCATAAAATGGATGAAGCATAGAGGATCACCCCAGCTGAAAGGTGAGGAATGTCTGTGAAATGCTAAAAAAAAAGTTGGAGAGGCTTTTGCTTTTCCCATAAAAGCTATTTTTGTACACACCTGATGACTCAGGAGTCTGCAGGAATGCAGGAGCAGCTGATTCTCTCCTGGGTGCCAAAGAGCCAGGTCTGTGGCACGTTTATTTTTACCATTTACAGTCCTTCATGTGTGTCTTTGATCCCCAAGTCTGAGACCACAGAAATGGGAAGGGCTGTTTTACCCTATCCATAGCCTGCTTTGCAGACAGCAGTCTGGCACATCTGCATCAGTGAAAATGCTGTCAAAATACAAATTTCTCTCATGTCTTGTAGAATTTGAAGCCAAATGCTTATACAGGAAGCACTGACTTGTACTGTTGCAATTTCATCCCATAGAAGACTTGTCCTGAAGGGCATTTTGGTCCTTCCTGGTGTTTGTTTAGCACCTGGTTGGTTTTTCCATTAGCAAACCTCATCACCTAAAGCCTTGCGTTTTGCCAAAGGTTGTCTAGGAGCTGATTCAAGACAAGTGTCCTGGATTGCCAAGCAAATTGTATCTGTTTGCCACCTGAATGGCAGCTGTCTTCTTTTCTGTGGGCAGTTTTCCTTATCTCTTCCACAATCACTCCTCCCTCCAGGGAGACATCTGCTGAAAAGAGGCCATTGAATGTCCCTGCATGGCTGATAAGAACTATAACATCCCATTGGGAGATGTGAGCCCAGAGGGAGGAGCCAAGCATTCCTACCCGGATATAATCTGGAGATTCTGGAACAGCAGCATGGCTTCTCCACTGGATTCCCCAGAGGAACAGCAGCTGCCTCTTCTCCCACTGGATCTTCAGAGGAAGAATCCATCCTTCTCTACAGGATCCCTGCTCCAGCAGAACCACCCCTGACACTGCAGGAGGGCTGAGCCACAATTCCAATGGGACTGCTGCCAACACCCTGACCCACAGGGTGTCAGGTTGGGTTCTGACTCTGGCAGTGTTGTTCTAGTGTGCTGCATTGTTTATTTTATTTTTTTTTTCCTTTCCCTATTAAAGAACTTATTTCCTGCTCCCATATTTTTGCCTGAGAGCCCTTTAATTTAAAATTTATAGCAATTCAGAGGGAGGAGGTTTACATTCTCCATTTCAGGGGAGGCTCCTGCCTTCCTTAGCAGACATCTAGCTTTCCAAACCAAGACAGGTTTTGGCACCAATGGGACAAGGGGCAAGTCATACCTCTACTTATTGTTGGGTACATTCAACAGAGAGATGCTCCCTGTTCACAGTGCGAGCACTGTCTGCAATAAACATATCTGAAACCAGGCTGTGAACAGAATTAAGAAACCTTAAAAGTGCTGGGACCTACCCTAAGAGAAACGACAACTTGTTTTGAAGAGGGTCATGGGGCCACAGACACTCAGCCTTGCCAGTAAATCCTGGGGGATGTGGGGGATTCCTTCTAGCCTGGTAAAAGGGTGAAAAAACTGGTTGGAAAGCCAAGCAATCAAAGGTCGTGACGTTTGGGAAGTTCGAAGCACTTGCATTGTCCCAGAACTGACTGTGCCCTGCTCTAAACCCTAGGATAAAGCAAGGACTGTTTGTGCCAGGGCTCATCCCCGTGTGAGCAAGGACAGGAAATTCTCATTCAGAGCATGCTCAGACTTATCTTATAGATTTTTTTTTCTCTCCTTCTGTTGTCATCCTATTCTTAGACATGATGAAAGTGGTCATATCAAATATTATCAGCATAAAAACATTTCAGAATTCACTGGAATTTATCTTTCTTTTTCCTCCCTTAAAAGAATCACTATCAAGTTCACATTTCACATAAATATGTTTGAGCTTTTTCATAATCATGAGGAAAATTACTTTGGCCCATCAGGAGAGTATCAGCTTTGCATTATCAAGTTGGCTTGAACACAAAATGATCTTTTTACATTCTATGTATCCATCTCTCTAGTATTAATCATCCATTCAGCTGGTAGTTTATTCAAAAATAAACACACAAACAAGGTGCAGTAGCAGTGTTTTCAGAATCCAAATATTTGCTTTCTACCTCTTTAAACCACCTACCCACTACAAGGGTGAAAGCTGCCAAGTGGCAGCTGAAAGCAACATTTTGTCTTCGATTAGTCATATCTGCAGCTATTTTTAAATGTTTGCTGCCTGTGAAATCGTGCTGCTGAGACAAACCTGTAACAACAGAGGGCAAACGAGGTCGCTGCAAACCTGGGGCACGGCTGGTGTGTGAATGAGTCTGAATTCTGTAGGAGCTCCCATTCTCCCACTGAGATTCCATTTCCTGCTGGAGACAAATCACATGTGCTGAGCCAACAGCTGCCCTTGGGCCAGCAGGAGGGAGCTGTGCCCTGAGCTCTCACCCTGGGGGTACCGTGGGGGAGCCCCCTCAGAATCACCCACTCACCTCCACCCCAAGGGCTGCAGAAGCCCTGAGTGCCCTCAGGTGTCACTGTCCCTGCTAATAATGAAGGGATGTGACTATTCTGGGGTTATAACCATTTATTGCTGAGACAAACATCAGTCTCAGAGGCTGTGAGATTTTGGAGGAGCAGGCACTCAGCCATAGCTCAGGAACAGTCACAAGTTCTCTGTTACAAGGCAATACAGAACTTTCTAACCCAATGGACAGTTGCCACAGGGTTTATTTTGATTTTCTCACCTATCACCTTTACTCACTTCTGTGCACTGTGGATACTTTTGTCCAATGGCTTCTGTCTCACATGCACACATATACTTCTATTATAACTTTTAAACTCTTAGCTTATCCTGTACAACCACACCCCTACATTATAAACCCTTCACCATCTCATCCATGCACTTTCTCACTTAAGGCACATTCTTTCTTACAACTATAGAAACAGAAGTTTATGATTTTTCTGTTTAACGTCTGTGTATTGTATTTTTACATCAATCCAAGTTCCTCCCAAGGCTGCAGATCAAACCCTTCCAAGTCTGTAGAAGTTTCTATATTTCTGATTCCCACACTTGGGTTTCTGCCCCAAGGAAGAGGGGGGAAGGTTTCATTTCTCTCACCCTATGAGAAATTTATTTAGTGCTTATTAATGTAAGTCAGTTGGGTTGGGGCTGGGCCAAGGGTGCCCAGATCAGCATCACATTAGAAAATTTACAGACACCAAAGGACAAGATTGCTTATTGAAGCAGAGGCCAATTCTTTAGTGAAGTGTTTATGCCACAGCTCCCTGTGAGTTCCAGGAGGAGTGGGGGAACTCTCCAGTGTGAGAACTGACAAAAGCAATGCACAGAAATGTGCTAATCCTGCTTTGGGAGCTGGGTGTTCGTGGGTTTGCATTAGGTTGAGCAGGAGAATGATTCCCAGTGGGCCCTGATGAGCTTTGGCTTCACATCTGTCTTTAGGAAGTCTAGAAATCTTCCCTGGAAATATTCCCAGGGAAAGGCACTGGAGGTGACAGACTTCCCCAGCTTGTTTTTCAAGGTGGTGAATCCTCATGGGCTGTGTTATAAAAGTAGTTTGGCCAAGGGAAGAGAGCACATCCCCTTCAATGGCACGCTCAGAATTAAGAGCCTTGAGTGTTACAGTTGTGAATGATTTCCCCAGCGCTCAAATAACTTCTATGACTATGTAACAGCATTTTTAAAAATAGGGTCCTTGTCCAAAAGGAGGAAAACAAGATAAAGTATCCTCAAATGCCTACTTGAGGTCTGCTATGTTACAGCACTGGCTTGCATTTGACATAGGGTTAAACAAATAGAAATCTTTATTCTGTGCTGCAGATTTGTTTCAAAGCTGGGAGTTTTTTAAGCACAGAATGACTCAGAACTGTAGTAGACTGATTGCTCTGTAACTAATATAATAGTTGTAAAACTTCCTTGCCAGAAGCAGAATCTGTAAGGTAACCGCTGCTCAGCGTTGCTTAGCATACCAAATTTGCTTTGCTATCCAAATTCCTGACCCATTTATTATAATTTAATCTGGCAACAAAGAAAGGAAGGGTGGTCACAAACTCAACTTTCTGTATGACCTCAGAAGTGAATCAGCACAAAATCCACAGGTATTTCTGCTGGGGTTGCTTTTGGGACTGTCTGGAGAGCCTGCAAAGCTTTTCATATTCTTTGGCAAATGCCATAGGGCTGTTGCTATGAAATGGGAAGTTTTCCTGCTGGCTACAGGAGCTTCCTATTGGTAGTCACAGGAGAGCAGAGTTCAGACACAACTGGCCACAGGCAGATAAGCCACAGACACACAAAATCTGTGGGTCAGACACTGCAACCTGAATAATACCTTGATTAACACCATTAGCACAATGAAAAAAGTTTATCATAGAACTGAGCATTTATCTTTGGGTCCAAATCTGCTAAATTGAAGGTTACTTACTAAAAGCCAAATTTTCTTTTCTTTCGGTCCTCACATGAGTGTGTTAAACTGATGTGTGCATAACTGACAATTGTACAAAATATCATATACTCCCAAAACAGCACTACTGTACAAAAGGAAATTAGGATAGAACGGGACAATTGAGAGTTGGAAAGGACCAACATCAATCATCTAGTCCCAACACCAGACTACTGGAATACACAAGACAGATTATGGATTTTGGACCCGGTCAGCATAAGAGATCTGATAACAGGATGCCTTGGCAAGAGCAAACAGAACTTTGAGGATTAAATCAAGATTGCAAGAAGATTTAATCAGACTGACTTACCAGAAACAGAAAATTACACCAGACTTCTGCAAGAAAGAGATGCTTAAAATGTATAAGTTTGTTTATGTGATGATTAACCCAATCATTGTAGTAAAACATTACTAGTCTTCCTAGAATAAGGATATAAGCAGTGGTAGTTCACAATAAATTTGGATTCTTTGGCCATCACACCAAGTCCCCATCTCTCTCTCTCTTAATCTCCGACACCTGACCACTTCAGGCTGACCAAAACAAGTTCCAGCATGCAGAAAACAAACTTCTCTTCCTTGTCTCACCTGCACATCTGAGAGCTCCCAGACAAAACATTGGTTAGGCAGAACAATTATTCCTTGAAGTGAGAAGCTAGAAGAGGGTTAGAAGAATGAATTGCTAAAGTTTGCAAGATGGATCACTAAGGGAATGTGAGTCACAATATAGGACTCCTCTCCTGCTGGTAAAGGAAGCACATACTAAGGAACACAGGCCAGTACAAGATGTCAGAGCTGTCAATGAAATAGAGTGAGACTCAGACCCAGCAAGTCCTTATACAAGTCCTTTTTACCCCAATTAAGGAATCTGATGAGTCCTGATGAATCTACTGTTGAGGATGTGGGAGTGGGAGCTCTCTCTGCAGACCTGCCCAGGGTACCTGGGGCTCGTGGGGGCTGCTGGTGTGGCCTCTTCCCCAAGCTGGTTCATCTCATGAGCCCCATCAGAGAGAAGGCAGCTTCTGTACAAGAAATGGGATTAATTCCTCTTTCCCAGCCTCCTCTCCACCCTTAGTTGTGAGAATTTAAACAATTAGATCTATCCACCTTTCAATTCTCAGTTCATCCATGTTTCTGAATGTGTGGATAGCTTCTCTGAGGGAAGCTTAAGAAAGCTCCAGAACAATTTAAATAGTCTTATTTATTGCAGAGTTCCCAAAGGCTGTCAAATTTAAACTGAATTCCTGTTTGAAAAGGAAATGGAAATAGAGAGGAAGGGGTTTGGTAGAATCAGAGGGTTTTTAATTATTTTGTGGTGGAGGCAGTGGAATTAAGTGCTGTTAATATCCCAGCGCCTCTCTGCACATTGTTCTCTCCAGGGTCAGCTCTGTGAATCTGCTGAGTGACAGAAGGAAAAGGTAACTTTATTTCTTCCCTCTCCCACATTCTAGTCTCCAATCAGCACACCACTGTTGGATTCTACTTTTATCTCTCCCTCTTGCTGGCTTTACAAGATCTCTATCCCACACAGAAGGGAAATGGCACTTGAGCAGTTCACATCTCTCACTTCTGGGCTCTTTCACTGTGGCTGCCAGGCCAGCTTGCCCTGGTTGGTTCAGTATTTAACTTAGCAATGACCTGCTCTATCTTTTGTATAAGAGAACCCTCCTGGACCTCAGCAGCTTTTCTGTGCTCCCCCCTGACATCCAGCTGGATGTGGCCCCTGCAGCACAGGCTGCAGGGCTGGAAACAGAAGCTGCTGATGCTCCTTTTCCTCAAATGAAACATGGCACAGTGTGCCATTCATATTCTCTGAAAAAATTCCTTTGCCCAGGGTTTTTCTCCTGGGAAGCTGAAAAGCAGCAAGAGAGGCCCGAGAGAAAAAGGAAAACAATTCTTATCTCATTTGCTTCTCCTGTGTTGTGCTCATGTGGAATGTGTTTGGAGATTGTTTACCCACAGGTGATTGTTCCATTGGATTCTGCTGGGAGTTGTTTTCACTCTTTGGCCAATTAGGGCCAAACTGTGTCAGGACTCTGGAAAGAGTCAGGAGTTTTCATTATTATCTTTTTAGCATTCTCTAAGTATCCTTTCTGTATTCTTTAGTATAGTATAGTTTAGTATTCTTTAATATAATATAGTATCATAAAATAATAAATTAACCTTCTGATAAGATGGAGTTCTCCTCATCATTCTCTTCCCTTGTCTTGCATTCACAATAGCACACTTAGTTTTTAGGTCTTGCACAGAGAATTGGCTAAAGAACATTAATTGATGGCAAACTTTCCATCACCTTAATGATGATTTAAAAAAATGATGTGACCTAGTTCTTGAATAGGACTATCAAGTAGTGTCATGTAGGTTAATATGTGGAAAAAAAACTCAATTAAAGAATTGTGTAGCCACACATACTCCTTCCTTGCAATCTCAGACTTGTATCATGCTGTTAATTCAAAAGGCTGATATGGTCACAGACAGCCCAGCTTCTAGGATTTACCATTCAAACACACTTGAAGTGGCATGAAAAATGCAATAAAATAATTCTTTTGGACAAGTTTAGAGAGAGGTATTCCCAAAAGACAGAATTCTGGCTCCCAGCCACATAAAGCTTACTTTGTCAATAACACAGTGAAGGAAGGCATGAATGAATTTCATTTCATTGGACAAGTGACTTGGAATACAGATAAGGCAGGGTGAGCATATAAACCTTTAAATAAATGTTTTAGCACTATCTGGAAGGGAGGAATGCAATTGATTCCAATCTTTTCTGACAGAAAATCAGTTCCTCTAAAGCTCTTGGGGCAACAAACACTAACTAAAAGTGTCTGTTACTAATAAAATCTTTAAGTACAACAAAACAAGATGTTGTCCTTTGCAATTAATAAGCTACAATTAATGCAAATGATCACTCTGTCATTTAATTGAAATATTAAACTGTGATATTAGCTCTTTGTTTCACTATGATCTTAAGAGCCATGTAACTTTGAGGAGGGATCTTTAAAGAGCTCAAGGAAAACCCAGCAGAGCAATAGCTGACAAAGCCCCTGACAAAACACAGTGTAAACAGCAGCAGTAGGAATTCAAAACACTCTGTGCTGGGGTTTCTCTCTAATGAGCACTGCCATGGTACCTGGAACTGCTACAAACTGCTCTTAATAGAACACACTCATCTGTGATGCCCAACAACATTCTCCTGTTTTGTGGAGGTTACTCCAGACAAAGTGGTTTTGAGGAAAATGTTGACCTTTTCCTTCCTCCCTGCCTGGTTAACATGAGCTCTGTGATATTCTCTGCAGCACTTGTACAAGCTGGAGCAGTGCAAACTGCTGTTCTAATTCTGGTTTTGCTTTGCAAACACATGTTATGGGTTGGAATGAAGGGTGGGAGGGTATTTAGTGTTTTAGGAGAGCCATGTTTGGAATTTCTACAAGAGAAATACACTCTAAGTGTCAATTTCTTTATACTATAAATCTAACTCAAACCAGTACATAAAACTGGAGTTATATTTGCAAAACCACAGGTTGTTAAAATTTACAAATCAAACAATATTATTATCTTGGGGGCCTGAGGATGAATGGAATGGCTGGAAGAAGGGATTGTACTCAGTCATGAGTACTACAACATGAATTTCAAATAAAACAGAACCACATTCCATTGCCAATCCTATATAAGCTCAAAGGAGCCACTATATTTTTAGTATTAAATATTCTTTTCCAAATGTCTTCCATAATCGAAACAAAAATTGCAGAATAGAAGAAAAAGACTGGTGTTTCTATAAAGTACATTCAGTATTTGCAATAGTGATTTTAGCCTAAAATCTGTAGTACCAGTAGTATTACTACAGTAGTAATCTGTTTATTAGTTCATAGAAAACACTCTTTGCATTGAATTTGCTTTCAGCTTACTACTTATTGAAATAAACCCCTTCAGATCAGGTGAGTTAATATGGTTAAAAGAAAGAAAAAAGTCACACATGTGACTTGCAACTCTTATTACCTAATAAAGAGCACTCAGGGTCTGTTTCTGTGCCTTTTCAGCCAACAAATTACAGAATTTCAGGATTCTAAATTGTGCCTTCCCATCTTAATTGTTCTTTTTGTATAACTATTCAACCTTCAGACATTGGTGTGACCAGGCTTTGGCACCATACACATGAAAAACACAACTGGTGAGCTCAATATTTAGGAACAGAAAATTGTATCTCTATTTTCATATTTCCACAGTGAGAGAGGCAATAGAATCTATTTCACAATCTTGTTGCAGAATCAAACCTCTAGCATTCAGGGTAGCTTTTCTGAAGGGACTGACTTTTAGTTTTGCCAAAGAAAGCATTCAGCAACTGCATGGGGGGAAAAATATCAAGAGTTAAACAATGGCCAACATTTCCTTGATTCTGATGAATGAGTCTGTTTGGTAATCTGTGCTTCTGCACTGCTGAACCCAAAATAATTGCATAAAATCACCAGAAATCCAAACTTTTCTCAGAAACCTCTAAGAAACCAGGGAGGTGAGTAAGATTTTGTCTCCTGCTCTTCCACTGGAGGCATCTTCCTGAACCTGATGGTGCAACTATTTCATTTCACATCCCTAAGTGCTGCCTCTGATTCCCTGTCATCCTCCTGTTCTGCTGAGCTCCTCCACCAGCAAATAATGATTTTTCCAAATATAGCTAGTTGAAATATTAAATGAATGCAAATCAAGTGTTTGTGCATACACACAGGGAGGGATTTGGTTTTGATCAACTGAAGCTTTTTTCCAAATGTTAAGTCTCTAGACATTTCTGCTCACTTCATAAAATAATTAAAGCTTGTGGTGAGGGAGTTTTATTGTTTGAGGTTTTTTTACTAGCTGTATCAAATAATAAGGAAAAGCACCATTAAGATTTCAACATATCCAGTTACGCACGCTTTCCTAACAACTAAGCCAAACTGTTACGTTTCTTGTCAGCAGGCAGTGATTTACGTGGATGACCCTGACTCCCTGCTCCTGTAAGTCTTTAAACAGCTCCACTTTCAGCTGCAACAGATTCTAGAAGTAAGTAATCAATCTTGAACGTGTTGTTTCACAAAAATGACTAGGTGATTTCAGAGCTGTGTTTTCCCCACAGTGAAAATGCCAGGCTCCTGCTGCATTGAGCCAGTTGTCATTGCTGACTGCCTTCATGGAGCCAGTGGGACACAGCACTGCAGCCTGCAAGGACATCCTTTTGTGTCCCCTGGAGCTGGGGAATGGCACTAAATCAGCAGGCTTAGAGGGGCTAGGAGGAAGGATTCTCAGAGCTCAATCTGTTCCCAGGCAGATCATTGGGGATGATTTTACTGTGTGATCCACACTGGCACCCCTCGAGTGCCTTAAACACCAGGCTGAGCCAGCTCAGAGTGAGCCCTGCTCCCACTGCTCACCCTCCCTGCCCAGCAGAGCTGAACCCCCTGTCTGACAGAGGGCAGGGGCACTGAATTCACTTTCAATTTACTCCAGCACAGGGAGTTTAAGATTGCAATGCAAGATGTTTTCCATTACCATCTGTATGGCAGATTACCTTTGCCAAGTGGGCAGTTTGCCTTATCTCTCTCTTTGAGTGACCACATTCACACCTCCCTCGGGAGGGGACACTGTTTATAACAGCTATGGAATGTCACTGCATGGCTGATAAGAACTACAGCATCCCATTGGGAGATGTGAGCCCAGAGGGAGGAGCCAAGCATTCCTACCTGGATAGAATCTGGAGATTCTGGAACACCAGCACGGCTTCTCCACTGGATTCCCCAGAGGAACAGCAGCTGCCTCTTCTCCCACTGGATCTTCAGAGGAAGAATCCATCCTTCTCTACAGGATCCCTGCTCCAGCAGAACCACCCCTGACACTGCAGGAGGGCTGAGCCACAATTCCAATGGGACTGCCACCAACACCCTGACCCACAGGGTGTCAGGCTGCATTGTTTATTTTATCCTTTTTTTCCCCCTTGCCCTATTAAAGAACTGTTATTTTCTGCTCCCATATTTTTTTTGCCTGAGAGCCCCTTAATTTAAAATTTATAGCGATTTGGAGGGATGGGGAGGGTTTACATTCTCCATTTCAGGGGAGGCTCCTGCCTTCCTTAGCAGACTCCTGTCTTTCCAAACCAAGACAGGAGTTAAGTAAAATCCATCAGCAGTTTCACCATGTACAGAAGCACACTGTTTGTAACACAGCTTTGGGCAGACAGGGGGTATTGATGCCTCAGGTTTTAGCTTTTATATTTGGTTAACACATTTGAGGCACTTGATACTAAATCAGTGAGGTCTCATTCACTTCTAGTCTTAATTCCAGCATCCTCACAAGGATCAAATAAATTTAAAACCTGGCTTAACTCTAGTAACTTATTCTACCAGTTGCAAAGTCTTACAACAGAGTGCAAGTGTTATTCCAATACTGAAAGAGAAAATTAATTCTATACCTTAAGAATGAAAATTTCTTGTCCTTTGGAAGCATTTCATTTTACCTGGTATTTGCTATCACATGATTTGCCCTTACTAATGAAGAGAGAGTTTAGGCATTTAATTTTACCTGGTATTTGTTACCTCATGATTCATTCTTACTATTGAAGAGAGAGTTTAAATTAATATTAAATATAACTTTGTATTTAGCAAAGTGGCATCAAGGCATTAAGAAAAGGCATTGCTGAGTAAAAAAAATCCATCTGAAGAAAGTAGGTTACAGATAGAAATTTGTCATGGTTTCCACACCATGGGGGTTTTTGTATTTTTTTTTTTGGCCAGCTGAACTGACTATTTGAACAGGTTTCCTGTTTTAACCCCTCATCACATCGACAACATTAACTAACAAATAAAAGGAGATTTTGTTTTCAAAGCCACACTCCCTGGCTGACATTAGGATATTTAATTTTATAACAGGAACAGTTTTGCAATAAATATTGGGACATTAGCACACAGCTACTTTAATTTACAGGAGAAACATGGAAGGATGCACAGCATTTGACATGTTTTTGGGACATTGCTCTGCATCTGCAACACTGCTCTGACACAGGACAGAACACTGTGTGATTAAAATTAAAGCCTCAAAACACAGAATCCACATGTGTTACCACAGGAACAAAATGCTAGCAAGTTGAGGTTGTTTTGTAGAAAGTCATCATTTTTGTTTACTGTATCTGTTACATTATTTAGGGAACCTCTGCATAATTTATTTCTTTCAACAAGATACTTCCATGCACAGATAATGTTAAATGTGAGTGTGTGGATTTGGGGATTTTGTATGCTGGTTTCTAAGGGAAAAAGTTTCAGGATTTTTGAATAGGTGACTTTGTAGAAACCAAGACTGAGCAGCAGCAATAATCTGAGCAGACAACATTGCTTGTTTTTCAAAAGGGCTTCTTCATAACCTGAATGTGGTTATTGTAGCTACTTACAGTAAAAAATCAGATAAATCAGATCTGGTAGCATTCTTGAAGCATCCAGAATGGAAAAAGGTCAAGAACAGAAATGAAGACAAGGTGTTTCCCCTTGTTACAACAGCATCAGTAAAGTCAGCAGAGCCAGGACTCCAGCTTTGAACACTGCCACACATTCATCCTTAACAATTCTCCTCAGAGTTTCATAACACACTCCATGAGAGAGCTCTTGGCTGTACCAACACATTTCCAGAGTGACCATGCTCACTTCAAAGATACTCTGATCAGGACCTATTTCTGATATGTGCATAGACAAGACCACCTACTTTGGGGTACAAAATGTTTGACTATTGGGGCACAACCTCTGCTTGCCCCTGATTCCAAGTATTAGAGACCTTGCCTGTTTTATTTTATTTATTGATTGATTTTATTTATTTTTTTTTATTTTTTGAGGTGCCAATCAGGTACATCAGTGAGCTCTACCCAGCTCAATGCAGGGCCCCCCTCTCATGCCTTGCTGTTCCTGATCCAGAGCAAAGCCTGTGGTGCTGGGCTGGAGCCAAGCCCTTCCCTCTCCATCCTTTTGTCAATACAGTGCCATCCTTGTACCTGATAACCTGGGCCCTCCACAGCCTCCAGCTCTGCCAAAAAGCCTCACTGACAGATAACTCAGGAAATATCTCAGGAAATATCTCCCTAGTCCCAACTCCTTTGATGTAGTGTGTGAGTGACAGGAGATCCTCTGGGCTGCTTGGATCAATCAAGACAGGAATATCATTTTGCTGTGGTTGGATTTGAAACTTTCCGGAGAACTTTGCCCAAAGAAGTCAGGTGAAGAAATGTAGCTGAAATGGAAGAACAGCCATGTGAGGGAGCAGCTGGGAGAGGCTGAAGATCACAGCTCAGAAGTAACTTTGTGTATAAATCCCAATCTAAACTGGGTTCTGGTTTGGATCTGGCCAGAGCAGTTCAGCTGATACACCTGTGTTTGAGCAGCAGGTATAAGAATATGTGGGATTCAACACAAGTTCGTGTAATTTCATGTCAGACTCATGCCTTACTGACACATCACTGACTGCAAACACTGGGGAACGAGATCCACAGAGTATGGGAGATGTAATGAGAATTAAGTGTGGGCAGCTATAACCAAAGATAATGAAGTTCCAAACACTGGCCACAGGCATTCAAGAGAAAATACTCAAACCATGAAGAAATGTACAGTTAAATACATGCAGTTTAAAAGCTATACTTTAATTTACAAATTACTTTATATGTCCCATTTTCATTAGACGCTGATCTTTCCTCTTTATGTGTAACACTTGGACAAATGGCTGTAGAATAAAATGGGTTCTCTTTAAAAAGAGCACCTCTGAGGGCTGAATTTACAACTGCCTTTTCTCAGGTTGCCACTAAAACTTTTTTATCCTCCTAAACCTACTATTGCCCTCTTCTGTGAGAGAACTAAGGAAGGAAAGGCAGCATCCCTGCTCTGGCTCAGCTCCATGCAGCCACCGGAAATGCAGGAAGGCACCAGTGGCCCAGCATCCCTCTCCCCTCATTTGTGCAGTTAATTTAGTGAGGTTAAATGACACTGTTTTCCTGACTGCATTTTCTCACCTCCAGCTGGAGCCCTGTCAGGGTTCCCAGGTAGGACAAGGAGCTCTCTCCCTGCCTTGTTTTCATACATGCTACAAAAGGGATTGCACTGCCCTCCCCTCCCAACCCCAATTACCAGGCTGTGAAAATAACTCCAATTAAGTGGTTAGCCATAATAGCATGGCAGCTCTTCAGGAAACTGCCTATCTAAATAGAGATGTAGGGAAGGCAGTTTTCTCTCTAATAGTGATGCATTTTCAATTTATGCAATACAAAGTGCATTGGTCTGCAGTGTCCCTGGCTACTGATGATTAATAGCCCATACACTGCAAGGGGCTACAAAGAAAAGTGCCAAGGGAAGCAGATGCAGCAGGTTTTATATTATCATGACTGCAACAAACTCATTCAGTGGTGTCAGCTCTGACTGCAGGATTCTGATTATGAAATATGATGCGTGTTGAATTTAATGGCTTTCTCTGCCCTTCTGGTGAGTTCACTGCTTTCCAATGTCATTTTGTGTTCTCATCTGAGTGGTAATAAAAGGAATATCATTGACTGTGCTAGCTCTGTAACCACTGTGTGTTTTACAATAAATTGTGTTTCAGGACCCTTCTACCCAGGAGAGTGTGCAGGGCCAGAAAGTAATATCCCCCAGTTCTCCAATATGAAGGGTTTCTCTGAGAGAACAGGAAATTATGCAGGACTGCCCTTCTCTTGAGGCATCCCTTATGTGAGCAGGACATCTCTTTTTCAAGTGGTTATGTAGCAAAAAGGTCAGTTTGAATTACAATTATTATCCAGGAAAAAAAATCCAAATAAACAGCTAGTACTATGAAGAAGAAATTATTATACCTTGATAAGAAGAGGATAAAAGTTGTTTAAAAATAAAATGTAAATAAGGAACCTGGGCATCCATCATATATGTAGGAATGTAAAGTCAAGATGGACATCTAAAGAGAGGCTTTTGTATCCAGCAACTCATTATTGCATCCAACCTTTCAGTGTGGCCTGCACCAAGCTAAGACTTTACCTGCTGGAGAGCAGCAGGTGTAGCTATGAAACCCCTAATGACTGCAAATTCAATATATTGCTTTCTCAGACAAAACAGGCCTCCCAAAAGTGCATTGTGCCACTACCAGTGTTGAGGAATGCACACAAACACTGCTGACCAACATTGTTCCAGGATGGGGTGGCTCCATCCCTGCAGGTACAGAGCAGATCTGTGAGGGGAGAAAAGACAGAACCTCAAAGCTGAGATATTTTGCATCACCTAGAAGGATTGCAGTTTCCATCCTCTCTGCCCACATGCATCTCCTGCCTGCAACATCAGGGGCTCAGCCACTCCCACAGCTGCATTGGTAAGGGAAGAGAAATGTAATAGAGAAGTAATGAATAGAATAGAATAGAATAGAATAGAATAGAATAGAATAGAATAGAATAGAATAGAATAGAATAGAATAGAATAGAATAGAATAGATATAACAATTATATATTATTTTATATATATATAACAATTATATATATATATATATATATATATATATATATATATATATATATATAATATCAATAGATAGATAGATAGACAGACAGATAGATTGATAGATATAATTAAGGGAAAAATCTCCTACAAGATTCTTGGATCGATCCCCCAGTCCTATCTTCCCCCTTGGAATCTGCTGCAGCCAGCATGGAGCCCTGCAGCACCAGGTAGATCAGTGACTGTGTGAGCTGGAACACAGTCCCATCATGTAGGCAGGATGAGACACAAGCACATTGTTCCTCTTTCTCCCAGGAAAAGGCACAAACTGAAGTTTATTCACTTCTGCACTTCACAGTTTCATGGCTGGCCAGCTCCAGAGAGCAGCAGTGAAACAGCAAGAGCAGCTTCTCACACCAAGCAGAGCCAACCCCACCGAGGCACAAAGTGCCTGAAACACAAAAAGTGTTTTTCTCTTTGTAAATGCACATTCCTGTGTTCACCTGTGCTGTTTTCTTAACTACAGCCCCCTCTGATGGAGTATTGCTGTTTCTAGGAATGTAGGGAATGTTCTTCAAAGCAGGAGGATAGAAAATCACACCTGCACATTTTGGCACTGAATCCAGGGCTGAGGCTTTATTTTTAAAGTGATTTAACCAAACTGCAGAGGTTATCCCTGAGAATTTACAGTCAAGGTGGAAGCTTTCCTTTACAGAAGTAAATCTGTGCATTTGTCTGTTTTTTGGAAGAGAAAGACCACCAACAAACCAGGACACAGAGCCCCTCACACCATGGAGAGGTGCACACAACTGCATTCAGCCCAGCTGAATTCTCCCTTAAACTTGGTACATTTGTATTCAGCAATTCAATTGTATTGCACGCCACTTCATTTATTAGGTTTCATAAAGAACCTAGGAATGAAACTTCCACTTTTAGGACAATCCAGAATGTTTTTAACCTTGTTTTTGTCTCTAGTTGAAATGTCACTGGTATTCTCAATCAGATTTTATATATGAACACTTTAAAACCTTTGCCTAAAGGACAAATGAGACTTGTCTTTTGTCCTTTCAGACTGTACTTCATATATTTTCACATAAAAATGTATTGGAACAAGATTTAAAACTGTTATACATTTCATTGAACTCTACCTCCAGAGGGAGAAGAAAAGCGTGTTAACATTTAACATGGTGGTTTTGTCTTTCTCCCTTTCCTCCACTGTTTGCTGAAAAACTTGCAACAGTTGAAAGGTAGAAATGTCAGGCAGAAATCTGTGATCTGCCTCAAAATTAAGTCATGTATTGCTGCAATACTACAGAGGCTTTGTCCTCTCTGGGATTCTCAGTCTCAGTTAAAGAACAATCAAACAGGGTAAGAATATCCCCAGAGGAAGGGAACACAGAGAACAAGGGCCCTGAGAGCTTTCCCCATCAGCTCGACAAGCCCATGGTGGTGTTGCCTTCTGCAATCATGACATGGAGTGTACAGGGGACCCCCAACAAAGGAAATGACTGGCATCTGACCCCACTGATTCAGAATGCTGAACAATTGCTTTATTAAACTATATTACATTATACTATACTATATTAAAGAATACTGTACTACAAATAATATTAAAGAAAAACCTGTGACTGTCTGAGACAGCCAGGACACAGCTTTGAGCCAATTGGCCAAGGAAACAAAACAATCCTCAGCAGAATTCAACTGACAAATCACATCAGGTAAACCATCTCCATAACACATTCCACATGTGCAAAAACAACAGGAGCAGCAAGTAGAGATGAGAATTGTTTTTCTCCTCTTCTCTCTGTGCTTCTCCAGGAAAAACCCCGAGAGAGAGAATTATCTCTCTCTGTTCAGAGAATGCGAATGCCACAGTGACCTTGTGCTTTGGTTTACTCTGGAGCTCCAGGACAATCCTGCCTGTCCTGGGCAGGGCACAGGGACACCAGATCCAGCCCCTGCACCACTGGCTGCAAATGCTGCAGGGACTCAGCTGCAATAACTGAGCACCAAGCAGAGCCCCCCCGAGAATGCAACCCATCCTACTCCTCTGTGTTCAGGGGCTGGTATCTGTGGGAAATTCAGGATTCCTGGACAACTGACCGATATGATTAAGCAGAAGCTGTTTATTATTTACATTAAGCACTTATTTATGTATTCTAACCCTACTGCACACTCTGATCACTCATTTCTTATTGGTGCCTTTGCTTGTCCAAATGTTCTGCATGCGCCTCTCAGAATGTGTGATTGGGGGCTCACAGCTCCCTGCTATCTATTTCTTGTGGTCTTGGAACTTGGTTTCTCAGCTTCTTCTTTCTTACTTCAGCACAGCTTATGTCTTAGCAACCTTGATGAATTCCAGAGGGCCCTGAGAAAATTCTGATAAGAACAGGTACAAGGGAAACGGCTGGTGCACACTGCAGTCTGAGTTGTTCAGATACTTTGCCACAGGTATCTGCTGTGTGCAGGGTCTGCCTTGGACCAGGCACAAAGACAGCTGGCACTGGAACAGCAGCCCTGGGACAAACTGCATCCTGGAGCTTGTGCTGCACCACAGCTCAGGAAGTGCTTAAATGTAGCTGTCTTCATGAGCTGTGAGACTGAGTCAGCACTGAGAGGGGCCAGAGCACAACAAATGCAGTCCAAGATGTTCGTCCCAGGCCAGCAGTGACTCTGCACAGTGAAAATGAGCTCAGGAGGGGAAGGAGGGAGGGAGGGAGGGAGGGAGGGAGGGAGGGAGGGAGGGAGGGAGGGAGGGAGGGAGGGAGGGAGGGAGGAAGGAAGGAAGGAAGGAAGGAAGGAAGGAAGGAAGGAAGGAAGGAAGGAAGGAAGGAAGGAAGGAAGGAAGGAAGGAAGGAAGGAAGGAAGGAAGGAAGGAAGGAAGGAAGGAAGGAAGGAAGGAAGGAAGGAAGGAAGGAAGGAAGGAAGGAAGGAAGGAAGGAAGGAAGGAAGGAAGGAAGGAAGGAAGGAAGGAAGGAAGGAAGGAAGGAAGGAAGGAAGGAAGGAAGGAAGGAAGGAAGGAAGGAAGGAAGGAAGGAAGGAAGGAAGGAAGGAAGGAAGGAAGGAAGGAAGGAAGGAAGGAAGGAAGGAAGGAAGGAAGGAAGGAAGGAAGGAAGGAAGGAAGGAAGGAAGGAAGGAAGGAAGGAAGGAAGGAAGGAAGGAAGGAAGGAAGGAAGGAAGGAAGGAAGGAAGGAAGGAAGGAAGGAAGGAAGGAAGGAAGGAAGGAGCTGCACCCTGTGGTGCCCAGTATCATCAGGCCCATTCCTTATTCTCAATGTGTTTCTTGTCTGAAGTTGCAAATCTGGTCCTCAAATTCCACAAAGCCTTTAAGCACCTGCCTTTCTGTGATCATTTCAGTGGGGCCTTAGAGGAGCATGTTTGAATAAGAGTAACCCCACACATTTACATCCAACTTTCAGACCACTCACCTCAACATCACCACAGGGTGCACTCCATGCTTACTTATCCTATTCCCTAAAATCCTGTCTGTGGAAGCCCTGGTGTTTCTGCACAGTTCATTCCTCAATCTGGAAACCCAAGATCAGCATTTTGGGAGCTCCTGCACTCTGCCAGCAGAAGCCTGAAGGGAGGCTGGATTTCACCTGGAATGCCTGGTTGCCAGCAAGTGCTCATTAGTAACACCCACAGCCTCCACAGCCTTGCTGTTTGATTTATGAGAGCTCATGATGGTGAAATGCCAGACCACCAGGGATGCTTTGCTAGTTTGGGCTGGGCAGAATTTTGTACCAGTTATGCCTGTGCAAGGGCATGTGCCAAGAATTGTTATTTTGTTGTTTTTCCTTCAAGGCTGTACTGAAACACCCTGGTAGGGCTACAAGGAGGTCCTTCCATGCAATTCTTTAAAGCAAATTATTAACAAAACCAACAAAATTCCCTACTTTTTTTTTTTTTTTAAACATTAGATTTTCTCCTGAAACTTTGTTGTAATACTATTTAGGAAAACACAGCTATGAAACCTGACTGCTTTAAGGGCAGTTCTGGAATTTGCTCTTCATTTACAACATTCTGACATATTTAAATCCATCATTAGACTATTTATAAAGCCACCCAGAGAAGCAAAGTGTCAGTTTAATTGGGGAGGGGGAAAGGAGTCCCATATTCAAGGAAGACGCCAAGATCTTTCCCTGTGTCCCTGGAGGAGCAGAGAACAGAGCAGGGAACAGAGCAGGCATTTTCACATTTTATTCTTATTTCACACTCCCTAGCCATGGCTATTTTAAACCAGACAAGCACCTCCTTGCTCTGAGCCTGAGCTAGCAGGGCAGCCTCTCAGCCCCAGGAGAATAGATGTACAGGGCAGGGAAGATTAATATTCTTGGAGGTTTTCCTTAGTCTGCAGGAAGCCAGCACAAAGGCACTAATAACCTCTTCAAGCAGAGAACATTTCTCCTGGGGATAATAGCTCAAGGATAGAAAGAGAGAGCTTTTATACTATAAAAGAACATTATCTTTCTTCTATGAAAACTATCTGCTTTTGGCTCTTTAAGTGCAGAACTGAGCTACCTTAGTTTTACCTCTGCTTTTGCACCTGTGTAAGGACAATTTTGAAATGTCAACAAAATATTTTTTAAGGAGTCTCTCCTATGCCTCCTCGTTTGCACTTGTTTCATAACACAGGAATAGGAATTAAAGGCCTTCACTATGGTTCAGGCAGCTTGCCAATACCTATTTTATAGCAATAAAATACGTACAAATTAAGGAATCTCATGTGGAAAATTCATTCAACAGCCTCAAAAGCCAAGTGAATGCTAATTACTTCAAACACAATGTGGTGGCAATCAGGCAAGATTGGATCATGCTTTTAAATGTATGTCTAAATTTTTAAGAACCATGATAATTATGAATTATGAAAATAACTCAGACGATTCAACAGCAAATACAGTGTTTGTGGAGTAAGAGAGATCTTTAAGGAACAGAGAAGTCTTAATTCCAACACCTGCATAGGAATAATCAAGGGCAAATATGGGGCTGATATTTTATTTCCTTACTCCTAGACATCATTTTATACTTTTGGGTGGCTCGTGGGTGCCTTGAATTATGGAGCAAGTGGAAGCATGTAAAATAAAATAAAAGTAACAAGATTTATTCTGCCTACTAAAACCAATGAAAGTTCTTTCTAGTTCATGTTCACATAAATTGCAGTATAAAAGTAAATTTGCCTTCCCAGTTCTCCGTGTGTTTTCTTCAATCTGGAAAACAATCTCCATGCTCATCCACTTATGCGATGGCAGCTGAATAAACACAGTGGGTTCATTTCCCACAGGTAAACTGAACAGAACTTCTGGGATAATTAACCACCAGAGCAGCACACCTCAGGGTATGGTTGAAATTCCATCTGTGAAATCCTTAGGTCTATACATTTTGCTACAAACATGCCAAACCACAACCAGCTGCGAGGGGCTAGAAAACCTCTTGTATAATGCTGAGTGTCAAACTGGCTGACAACAATAATTTTATAGGTGAGCATGAAATCAAACACAGTGAGTACTAGGGGAGAAGGAGTGGAAGAGGAAGTTTTCGAAGGACAGCTTGGCATCTGTCTCCCTTGGAAGACAAATTATGCCTGAGACTTTGAAAAATCTCACAGCCGTGCAGCACACTGTGTATTCATTACATGTTCAAGGATTCAAGCTCTGTTTTGCTGTGGATTATATTGGAACATTTACAGGTTTCCTTCACTTGGATTTGCTTTTCCCAAAGACATGCTCAAGGACTGAAGAGAGAATCTGCCACAGTAGAAGCCTGTGACATTAAGAATGGCACCAAAAAATCAGTAAAGGAAGAAAAGGGTTCATTTCATATCAGAAGAGCTCGGGGACACTGGTGACATTTTCAACAGAACAACTCAAATTTTGGAACTCATTGCCAGAAGGTGCTGTGGGTGTAAAATAAAAACCCAAAGAGGGATTGGACACACATCACAGAATATAAATCCCTAAAAAAACTAATAGTGCTAACATAGCTTCTGGCTCAGGAGAGCTCTGCTCCTCTCCTGGCTCCAAGCTACAAAGAATTCTCTGGGGACAGTTCTGGGGACAGTTCCCGCAGTTCCAGCCCCTTTTCCTGCATTCCTAAATACTTGAGGAAGGAAATACTTGTTGATATATTTTTTATTATATTTCCCTCCATTTACTGTTAATAAAAGATCAGTTAAGGTCAGGTGTAGGGAACTATAACATCCCCACTTCATTCTAGACTTTATTCTTTACTGACTTTTCTGCTTCTGGCAAAAACACCTACTGTAAAACAGGAAAGAAATTAAAGTTCTGGCAGTTCATAAATTTCAAAACTAAAAAGAGAAGATATTAGAAAGCATAGCAACAAAAGTAGAAATGTGATAGAAGGTGAGCAGTGAGGAAAAAAGTGGAGAAACTGACTGTAATCTATTTCATAGAATAACAAATTTTCATTGAATAATTCATAGATTATTTTTAAAAAGTGGAAGATAGTGCTGTCTCAAAATTAAAATGATTTAATGATGTTTTGCTGCTTCAAACTTGCAACATAAATTTCTTGTTTCTCACTTACTACATTTTTTCTGTACTTTTATACCTGAGCTACACACATCTTCTATCAGCATCATTCTCCTAGTGAAAAAGTAAAAGAAGATATTTTCTTCCTTGCAATCCTAATACCTTGTAACAAGAAATTTGAACCAACCTTGTTTTTGAAAAAGTTCTGAGCCTCTCACACCCCTCAAGTATTAAATCATAACTTGAATTCTTTTGCAGAACTGGAAACAGCAAATCCAGTGTGACATCTCTCTTGTTTCAGGATTATGGAATGATGTGAAAATGACCACAAATACTTCTGGTGAGATAGTGGAAGTGGCAGAGAATGTTTTGATTGTGGAGAGAAAAATCCAAGGAGTTTGTACGGGTAACTCCTGCTTCCCTGCTTAAAGATGAAAATCCAATACTAGTCTTGATTTTCTAGGGGCCTCTGCATATGTGTGTGTTTTAATCTAAAGAGCCTGTATTTTCACAAAATAGATACCAAAATTGATTCTGCCTCCTTCAGGCTGAACATGGGGAAATGCTGACTGACAGAATCACCTGAGGGTAATAAATCTGCCAAGTGTTTTGTTAAACAGCCATTCAGCCTGAAATGCACCCTGGCATTCTGGAATAACAATGGGCTACTGTAACGTGTGGTGCATTAATTATAGAGTTGACAAGAAAATTACCCTTCAAGCCAAGATTACTAAAAACTTTACCAGGCTTTTTTTCCCCTCTGCTGTTAAATACAGTATTCAGTGTAGCCCTCCCAGAGGTTCTGCCCACCTCCCCCTGCAGAGTTAAGCAGCATGGCAATAAAGGTCCAAGGGATCTGCACTAATATGTCACTGAGAACATTGTTTGCTTCCCCAGATTTCATTGTAGCTGCTAAATGATAAATATCAGCATTAAAATGGCCTTGGCTTTCCTCAGTGTAAGTTTTTGTGATAAAATAAAGCAGAATAAAATGTTGCTTCAATGTGTGACTGGATTTACATCCTTCAACAGGAATCCTTGTGGAACCCTGGCAATCTGTCTGTGAAAAAATCCCACCCTGGCTTTCAAACACTCAAGTACTGGTGAGAGAGAAGGAACTCCAGTTCTGGAGGCAATGCAAAATTACCAGTACATCAGAATAAGGACACAACAGAAATGAAAATGCTCTTTTATGAACAGGACACAGTTTGTGTCTTCTCCAGGCAAAAACTCCTCTCTGGTGTCTCTGGCAATTCCTGAATCTGCTGCAGCTCAACCCAGCCACCTTACCTGAATGTGCCACATTACCTACAGGCAGGAAAGCCTCTGAAACAGGGGAATTCTTCCCCAGGTACCTACAGGCAGCAAAACCTGTTTTGTAAGAGCCTAAATGAGAGATGTGGGACTCCAGGCAGCTCCAGTTTATTCTATCCAAGACATTACTCCAGTTTATTCCATCCAAGAGGTTCCAGCAGTGCAGGGTTGTGGGTGACAGAGCTGTGCCCACAGCTGCCAGCTCCAGCTGCAGGGAGGCCTGGAGACCCTGAGTTTAGGTTAGAATGCATTATAGACTTTTCTTTTGGTTACAGTGCATTATAGACTTTTCTTTTGGTTACAATGCATTATAGACTTTGCTGAGCATCTTCATACAGTAGAACCAATCCATACCTTAACCTTTATCTACAGCCTATCATAACTACTGTAATTACCATATTCATGTCACTGTTCTCCAATCACTAAAAGTCAGTACATTACAGTTTAAGCTAGAAGTTGTTTTTCAGTTTTCTTGCAGTGGAAAATTCTGAGACTTTTTTCTGCTTGCCACATTTGCTGACTTGTTTGCCTGTGCTGTCTTTCTGCTTGGTAAAAACATCTTCTTGTTTGGGGTGGGTTTATCCTTTGCTCTAGGGCATAAAACCCCTTCTAACTAACACACCCTTTGCCTCCTTGGTTATCCAGTGAGACTGCCTCAGCAATTCTTTTCTTCTATATCAAAAAACTTGCTTCCATCTCTATTCCTTCATCAGACTCTACATTTAAAAATCTTTCTGCCAAGCACCCATATCTGTGAGACTTTCTTGTCCAACTTTCATCCTTCCCAACACTCCTTGAAACAGGGAAATTCTTCCTACAGGCAGAAAAGCCTCTTTGAAACAGGGGAATTCCTCCCCAGTGGCACCCTGACTGCAGATGTACAAACGGATCCCAAGGTCCTGAGGTGCTCTAAGTGCAATGAGAGGACTTTTCTCTGGTATAATTCCTCCCAGGGTGTATTTATTCAGAAATTTTGGGATGTGAAAAATTCTGTGTAGGAAAAAACTCCTTCATCACAGATGACTAATTCTTAATTTTATTACATTAACTTCCTAAATACGATTACCAGTAATGCATTTGCTTTTTTGAATTAGAATCTCTCTCAACACCCAGCCCAATTCTCCAGTGAGTGTTCAGCATTCATGCACTGCTGCTGATATGGAAAAGCATTTCTAGTATTGCCAAGACAGAAGTGCTTACTACCAAAGAAATGTTTCAAAACTGCACTAAAATATTCTCTGTAGAGTTGACAACGACGTGTTAGGACTAAAGAAAATATTACATGTGCCATAAGTTGAATTAAAACTCAAAGATAAGCACAAACCTGAACACTCAGTTTCCTACAATTTGAGGTAAAAGCATGACTTATAATCAAACACATCTGGTAAATGACACCACTGAGATTTGTCACCCTGAGGAAGAGTCTGTAAGGACACATGTTTTTAGCATAATGCCAAGCTTCCTTTAAAGTGGGTACAGAGACATTCTTGAGGTTTACAGCATAATTTTTAAAAGTTACATCTTTTATAGTCTCTTTTACTGTAGGTTCTGTAAACTTACTATCACAATAAATGAGCAGCCATCATGGATTAAAAGACCACTCTAGTTTCAACTCGCATAAACCCCACTCTAATAAACCCCATTACCTTGTAATTTATTCTAATGTGGTATGTACTTCCTTTAAAAACCAATTTCTTTTCCTTAGACATGTCTCAATGCCTTTTGGGTTAATTCTTGGATCAAAAGCCAATATAGCTCAAGCAAAATCTTTCCATTTACCTCAACAAACTGTATCTGTCTCTCCTCTTCAGAAGCTGTGAGGAGCTGGGTACCGTAACAGCATTTTCTTTCAGGGAAAGCTTCAGATGAAGAAATGGTGTGGACTGGATGCTTGAAGAAAGCAAATTAAATAAATTCTGCAGTCCTGGTGATCATGAGGGACTGCAGCACCACAGAGGAAGCTTTTCTGAGCAGCAGGATCAGTGATCTAACATCAACAGAGGTGTCCTCTCGGAGCTGCTGTCAATAACCCAGTGTGGCCAAGGCACAGCCCAGCTCTGGATGCCCCTGCCCTTGAGGCAAGCACAGCCTGGATGTTACAGCTCAAGTCCTCTTGGAGAAGTCAAACCTGTCCCAGCTGGAAAATGGCTTAAAACTATTGCGATAACTGCACATTTCTGGAAGGAAAAGTTAAAAATTTCCCAAAGGAAAGTGCTGTGAGTGGAGAACTTCCATAGGGTGAGGTCTGGCTGATGGGAAGGGAATTTAAGAAGAAACAGAATGCAAAGGATGCGTTATGGTTACACAAACAGCACAGAGAGAAAGGAGTCTTTGTGCAGGGTAAATCAGGGCCTGTGCAACACTGAAATATGAAAATCAAAGCCTCTCATTTCAAGTGTTTGAAACCCTCTTCTTGTCTCTCCTACCCCACTTCCAAAGGTGCACATCCACAGGCTGCACAAATGGGGTCCCACCTCACCAGCTCTGAGGCAGAGTTTGACATTGAGGAGTTCCAACTGTCAGGGCTTGTCCTGGTTTAAATCCATTTCCATCATCTGCAGATTTCCTTCTCCCCAAAGATAGGTATTACACACTTTAGAAAATGGGATCAGGTTTCCTTTAATCTCTGCACATCACCTTAACATTTCATAAGGCATCAAAAGAACCAACAGAGAATGGACTAAAGGAGAGGCCTAAAGTCTTCCTCACAATTTTCACTTACCAAGCTTTGCTTTATTGCCACCCTCTTGATGACTGAGTGTCTCCCACAAACACCACAGGCAGCCACATTGCCTAGGTGCACTTGTCAAATTCTATGAAATCCCATCACATTGTTTTTGTCATTGCCCCACTATGATTATCTGACCTGTCCAACATGAACCAGAGCACTTGAGTCACAGCTTCATCAGACCTGCAGCTTTGAGGATTCAGCTGTGACCACAGATTTCAAGCAGCAACAACTGCCCAGCACTGAAGCTGCTCAATTATTCACTAAAATCCAGAGCCCAAACCACACAGCTCAGCCACTGGGCCATGGCTGCCCAACATGCTCCAGAGATGTCTAAAGATGCTTTTGTCACAGATCTCTTCTTCAAGTAATCATTTACTCTTCTTTTCAAAAACAAAGTGAAGAGATTGAAAGTTTCTGTCTCCCTTTGCATTACATGATTTTCAAATCTTCCCTCTAACCCTTTCCCAAACTCTCCAATTTGCCAGCATCCACACATCAAACCTGGGCACACATCTCTGCTACTCAAATGAGAGCACTTGGAAACTAATCAGCACAGTTCTATGGAGCAGTTTTCCATTTTTCAGCTCTCATAGGCTGCACACACTCTGTTTGTCTATCCTTTCTCTGAAGTGGGCTTTCTTTGGTGGGAAGGAAAATAATCGAAATGCCTGCTTCCACATGGAGTTGAATTTGTGCTTGCAGTAGATACTACAATTCCATTAGCTCTGCTCCCAAAATGAGGTGGTTTTAAGATTTTAATACCTGGGGATAAGGGAAGACATCAACATTAAAAAAAAAAAAAAAAAAAAAAAAAAAAACATTGCCTAACTTGAGAAAATAAATTAATGCCCTGTGATCTGTTACAGGCCAGATCACTGATGCCATAGCTCTGCACTGCCAAAACTCCCCAAGAGCTCCATGCTAAGGGGCAGAGGATGCTGCATATGCTGAAGAGGAATCTTGGCTGTGATCACTTTGGAGAGATCAGGTTACAAAATGGAAAATCTCTTTCCAACAGGCAGCATAATTCCAGTTGGCCATGACATCACAAAACTTCCAGGGATTACAGGCAATTTTAGGAGGCAACTGTGCAGCTATAAAACATCTGGCTGTGTTTCACAGGGTGATCATTCCCTTCCTGGGTCCCCCTTCAGAGCTCTGCATGGGCAGCCCTGCTTGCTGGTGGATGCTGCTGATCTCCAGAGCCCGCATGGTGCTGTCCCAAATCAGAAATGCCACAGCAATCAAATCACCAGAGATATCCGTGCCAGGAATCACATCATGCACATTTTCCTTTCCCACAAAGCACATTTTCTGTGTGTCTTTCGTGAGAATTCCCTCTGCACTGTCACTGCCAGAAGCAGCCAGGCTTGGGACTGAGCACAGCAAGAGCCCAGGCCCAGTGGCTGCACTGACATGAGCTGGAAACGCTTTAATTGCATTAAATGCTTAACTCCACTCACTAGGATTGCTAAAAAAAGAAAAAAAGGAAAAAGAATAAAACCACACCGAAAAAACCAAAACAAAACAAAAAAACCCAAAAAAAAAAAACAAAACGAAATGAAACAAAAAAACCCCCACAAAGCTTGCAGGAGAGAAAGCACAAAAGCACAAGAGGAGGTTAAAACCAAGCAGTAATTTTAAAGAACCATAGTAATCAGTGACAGCTGGAGTCTCCAGGTGCCCATGTGGTCAGCACTAAACCTCTCCTCTTCCCTGTCTCAGACACAAGCATTTTCACACTCCCCCAGTAATGCAGTAAATGAGCATTACACTCATTACATGAGTGCAACAGTGAAAAACAATGAAAGCAGCTTGGCATTTTTATAAGACAGTTCAAATAAAAATTAATGGTACATGTAATAATAATTCCAAGTGCATTTTGTTTCCATTTACATCCAACTAAGAGGCAATTTTTGGTGCATTTGGTTTTACAGCTCTGTGTATATGCAGCAAAGTAAAAATTCTGCACATGGGAAAATAAATAAGTGGCTATATGACTGGTTGACAGCAAGATTTGTAGAGCTAATTAGTTCAATGAATAGGAAAGGCACTCAAAACTAACAGCTCATCAAATAGTTCTTCATACAAGAGATATCTGTCACCCTGCCTGTAGTGATAAATATTTTCACTGACTCCCAGAGATCAATGCCAGCATAAGCAAATAAAAACAGAACTAAACAAAACACCAAGGCCAAAAGAACCTGACACCCAGGCTTCTCAGAGTCTCTGTGGTCAGGACAACCCCAAGATGTGTTAGAAAGTCTCTTTTCCCAGCCTGGCAGCCAAAGGAGTCAGGATTCTTCTCTTCTGGTTCTCAAGGTTGTTTATTTTCTCTTATCTCTTCCATTCTTTCTCTGACCCTCTGAGATCTGTCCAGCAGGTCGGGTTGAGGCACACTGACACCCTCAGGGTGGTGTTAACTTTTTATACTAAAAACTACCTGTACTTTATTTACAATCATTTTCCAATACCTATCACCTATGTGAGACAGTCTGTATCTACTCTAAACCAATCCAAAATTATCACCATCACAGCAGAAGATGGAGGCCAAGAAGAAGGAGTGTCACACACATCTTTTCATGAAAAATCCTTTCCTTAGGATTTTTCCTCCCGAGAAGCTGGGAGGCCTCAGGAACAAAATGTAAACATTGATTATCTGCTGCTGTGGAATGCAACAGGTGCATCTGGGATTGGTCTCATGGGGTTGTTTGTAATTAATGGCCAATCACAGTCTAGCTGTCTCAGACTCTGTCTGAGCCACAAACCTTTGTTATCAGTCCTTCTTTTTCTATTCCTAGCTAGCCTTCTGATGAAATCCTTTCTTCTATTCTTTAATATAGTTTTAATATAATATACATCATAAAATATTAAATCAAGCCTTCTGAAACATGTAGTCAGATCCTCGTGTCTTCCCTCATCCTAAGACCCCTGTGAACACGGTCACAGAGGTGGACCCCTAAAGAGGTTGGAAAAACTCCCCTTCTACATTAAAAACCAGCACTCCCACATCCTGAGCAGCTGCCATTGACATAAAACCTAAAAACTACAATGCAAAACACCTTAAAACTGGTACAGGGTTGACTGAACTGCCTGTCCTGGCAGCCAAGGGCTGTCCTCAGTTCACTGTCCCAATTCACAAACTGTTGTAAAGCCAGGCCCAATTCATACACCTCAACCGATTTCAGATCCCACTGGAAAGGAAACAGAAAGTATTTATTTACATTTGCCAATTTTCTCACACCATAACATGTGAGTTGAGCCCAGCACCTCATTGCTATTAAGAACCAGGAGGTTGTGGCCCCCAAACTGGAGCACTTCAGATATCCACAAAACAGCTTCTGGGTGTAAGAACTGTGTGTGGTTCTTTGCATTGTGTTGAAAATTATGATTAAGTAGGAAGACAGAGCACATCCCCAGAGCACACTGTGAAAATGGCAACACCTTGTGTAGACATTTGAGGTCAACTAATTTTCCATGAGGGTTCTTTGCAGAAATGTTGCTTCATCAAACACAAACAGGTTCAAGCAAGTGCTTCTGTGTCAGGGGACCCAACGGGGCCGTGTACTGCAGATTAAGGAAACAATCAGGCTTTGAACTAATAACAGATGAAATGATAAAAATTGTCAGTGTTCTAGGAAGGCTTCTGATAACACTGTGTCTCACTTGGGTTTCTAAAACCCACAAATATCACCTTATTCAATACCTTTGTCTAAAAAATTAGACTCTCAGGGATAGTTTTATTTCTCAGAAGGGCTTGTATGAAATATATCATTGTGAGAGACAAACTAAGTTACAAGATATTGTTCTGGGCAGAACAGTTAGTTACAGTTAACAAAAGAAAAGAAAGTACTTGTCTACCTGTATTTTATAGTCCTTGAGGCAGAGGGGAAACTAACATCCTAAATAACAAAGGGGGGAAAAAGGAGAGGAAAAATAAAGCAGCAATGAGCACACACCTGAAACCAACAGCAAGGACCCAAATCTCTCAATGAGCACACACCTGAAACCAACAGCAAGGACCCAAATCTCTCAATGAGCACACACCTGAAACCAACAGCAAGGACCCAAATCTCTCAATGAGCACACACCTGAAACCAACAGCAAGGACCCAAATCTCTCAATGAGCACACACTTGAAACCAACAGCAAGGACCCAAATCTCTCCTCCTTCTGGCAGCAAGCACTGAGTGGGACAGAGGAGGAAAAGGACAAACTTTAGAAGCAGCTGGTGGGAGGGAATCACTCCCACAAATACCATGAGACAATGAAACTCCCTCAAAAGGATCAGGAAAGCTCCTGCAGCTCCCAGCAGCCAATACCAGCAGCACTGGCCCTGGTATGGAGAAATGTAACACTGTTAAAGATCCCAAAGTGATTCATGGCTTATCCAATGTTATTATTGACAGTCAAGTAAACCATCGGATCCTCTGGCAAGCGATGTTTCTAATGGATTTGAAATTGTGATATAGCTATTATTCAATCAGCTCAGTTTTGCAAACTACATCAATACCTGAAACTGTTCCAAGAGACATAATGAGACCGTAGCAGTTACATATTTAAAAGAGGAGAAAAAGTAAACCATCTGTTTGCTTATGTCTGGTAATAGAGAACATACCCTTGCCATCTCTTTTGATTTTGACACTGTACTCCTTTGAAGAACTACTCTGAAGAAAAATGCTCAAGCTGCAGCTGACTTTCATCATACTCCCCAAATCTTAGTCTTCTTTTAAAGCAAATCATTACAATTCTCTTCATCTTTTTATGCCTGTAATCTAGAGTTCTAATCACACTCTTGGATATAGAGGCCATTTGGGACAAACATAAATTGATGGAACATTGGCCTTGTCTTCTGAGCATTTCAAAATGATGAGACATCATTTCAGTATTTGAATTCTTCTAAACCTGAGGCATGATAGCAAATAAAAGCAGAACTGAGCAAACTCACATCTGAACGTTTATTTGTGATTTAACTTTGAGCATTTTATCAAATCTTCCTTAACAACAAAGCAATACAACAGGAGCATTTCCACTGGGATATTGAAACTGGCTCTTGAAAGCACAGCACATAAAAGATTAGTCATAGTTTCTATTTTACTTTCCTAGTGCTGACCCAGCCCACACTCAGTTCAAAAACCTTTCTCAGGTTGGTTAAGGTGACCAGTGTGATGAAAGTCCACATTCACAACTAATGTAATTCATGACAACTTGTTTGTGCTCTGCTCACCCTCCCATATTGAATTATTTTTGTGTGTGAAAAGGTGGCCATGGCCAGCACCACAACTGTAATTAAGGTTCACAGACTTACTATTTCCATCATAAAGCCCAATTTCCAGGGTTTAAGAAGTCAGCAGTTCCAACTGCACATGTTAGCAGCAGAGTCACAGTTTGTTCTTATCTATTTATAAAAGCAGTTTAATTCCACTCAGCTATTGCTGGAGATCTATAAACCATGGTCTGCGTGTTCCTCTTCAGATGTTTAGAACTTGAACACTCTGAACATGAAATTCTCTTCTGGAGAAAGCAAGCAGAGCTGTTTTTCAGGGCAGGCATTAAACACACCTCCCTACCAAACAAATTCAGAGCTTATTCCCATTGTTCCCTGTTTATTCACAGCCTCCAGGATTTCAGAAGTTCAGTTCTGTTTCTGTTCTCTTCAGTTCCCTTCTCTCAGAAGTTCAGTTCTGTTCTCTTGCAGGAGAACAGAATGTCACCATTGAGCAAGAAATGACACAAATTCACCAGAAGGCTGGTTTGCACAACAGCAGCTTTAATATGAAAATTCTCTTCTTTTAGGTTTGACACATTCTACTTGATTGGCTAATTAACAAAAACATCTTTCTCACAAACAGTCCTTGAGAAGAACAGAAAAACAGAGTAGGAAAACACCACCTGCAGGTTGTTTATACTAACAAGTTATCATTGTTTCCCTACAGCTCCCTAAAAAGTCTCACAAGTCCACTGTGAGAAAACAAATCCTGTTTTCTTGCTCTCTGACCAGGCTGTCACATCCACAACAGAAGAAGATCTTTACTTAGTTTTGACACAAGCATGCAAAATTCAGAAACATGGTAATTCAGGGTGCACCAGCCTTCATAACCTGATTATGTCAAGCTCTTAGAACAGGCAAGACCTATAAGATGTACATTGTGCAGCTCCCAGGGGCTGTGCCTGGGTCCTGGAGCAAGAGGCAGGGCCAGAAGTCTCTGCCCATGTTGGGGAAGATGAAACAGGAAAGCCTTATAAATATAAATATGATTGTCTGGCAAAAGATTTTGAGAATTTGGAAACTATAAGTGAGATTGAAATGAAAGCAAGCTTTGAGATCCCTCAGTTACTGAACAACTGGAAAACAATGGTGTGGCCAGCTGAAGGTGATCCCCTTTTGATGAAACACCACCCTCTGCTTGCAGACAGGCCCAAGGGTCAGAGCAGACCCTACAGCCTGGAAGAAGGGCCCAAAGAGGAGTTTTTAGGGTTTAAAATGTAACACAGTATGGTAATGTAATGATTCTTATAGGCTGTATGGAAATGCTGTAGGATCTGTATCTTGTACTAGATTGGTTAGTGAGAATGAGAATATTCAACAGAGAAGAAGATTTATGGTATTGTAATGGGAACCTCGCCCTCTTGCCCTTTTGCTCTCTTACCGTTTTACGCTCTTACCTTTTTACTCCCTTACTCTCTCACCCTCTCTCCCCCTCTCTCCTCTCAGTCCTGCTCTGAGCTGTGTTTGGCAGCTCCCAGCAGGGCCCTGTCCCCAGGCCCTTTGCAATAAACCCCAAGTTCCTGACCTGGCTGCAGAGATCTCTGCTCTCTGTCCATCCCCACCATCCTGCCCCCATCACTCCTACCTGCCCACACCCAGGGTTTTGTTCCCCTGCCCCAGCACACAGCAAGAGGCACATTCAGCTGTGCTGAAGACAGATGCCTGTTGGAATTCCAAGCTCCTTCTTGCTCCAAGGTCAGGGTGAATAATACTCAGGAGATGTTGTTTTTTCAAGTCTCACTCTGAAGTTTATTATCCTTATCTATTACAAACTCACGAAATGGGAGCTCTCTCTAACAAGTCAAGAAAATGCCCTAAAATGGTGTCTGTTCAAGGCTATTTAAGACCCAATTATCAAATAAACAGTTGACATCTATATTATTTATGTTTCTAACCCAATTATGATCACCTAAAACCTGCAATGTGGACATCTTTCACCCAATTAGACAAAACCACCCAGATCCCTGAATAAGAAGGAAGAAGGTGCTAAAAAGACATCTAACCCATTCCCAAAATTCTCCATCTTGGTTCCCATATTTCACCATATACTAAACCCCCAAATCTACATTTTTTTCAGCCTGTGAGATCACACAATACTCTCCAAACTACACACACATTGTTTCTGTGCTATCAGTCAAATTTTGAAGCCTTTTCCAAGGTCTCAGGTCAAACAAGGTGTTCACTTGAGGGTTGGCACCCTTAAATTCAGAAAGTTCAAAGCTTTCAGCCATCAGAGTTCCAGCAGATGCCCATGCTGGAAACCTCTGAATTTGTACAACTCAACAGAACAAGCCCCAAGGAGGTGGGAAAATTGGGAACTGTTCTTCCAGTTCCTCCCTGGTGCAAACACCAAACCTGTATCTGGTCTCCAACATTCTTACAATGAACACTGCCAGCTTGCTACTACTTCCCCTTATAACTGAGTTAGGAGATAATTACATTACAAAAGGAAAAGGTGTAACTTGTCAGTTTGAAAAGTATTTTAAAAATGCATAAAATTAGGTAGAAATGCTAAATGTAATACATATATGTGCAGAAATAGAAAAGAAGTCTGCAAAATGGTGATAATCCTTGGTATCCCACGTATCCAGGTCTGCTGCTGACACAAACCACACCAGCATCCCTCACAGGGAGGTTCTGGCACTGGGAGTCACTAACAGGTCACCACCCAGCAAGTTTGACTGACCACACTGCCCAGGTTCAACTGGGCTTTGGCCTCACAAGTTGTTCTCAGTGCTGAGAGAAAATTAACTGTATTCTGTATCAGAAACAATACAAGCACCTGAAATGAAGCACTGGACAAGATATGTCCAATTTTTTTTCCCCAACAAAACCATTCATTTATACAAAGAAAAATAAAGGAAAACCTTTATTTAAACCTATAAACCTTTATTTATGATGCTTTTTGCACCATAAAGCAACATTGAGTTCTTAACGACTGGAATTTTCAAAGCAGTATTGGTGGGTCAGTGACACAAGTCCCACAAAAATGCAACAGCTTGGTGTTGCAATTTAGTAATTTCTAAAACACCAACTCTGGAAGAGCAGAGATAAGGGCAGATTTTGAAATAGTGAAAGCAAACACAGACCTTTCCACTCAGGCTGTAACATCAGCTGGGAGTTGACAGGTTTCATCTTTTCATGTGTCAGAGCTTTGGTCTCTGCAAAAAGGTGAAGTGCATAATCCTCCTGCACAAAAGAGAAAATTAATTAGTTTCTCAGACATGATAATGAAACCTCGAGCCCCGAAAATGCTAAGCCCCACACTCAGTGAGTCCACCTTGTCCCAGAGGTGTCTCAATGGCAGCGTCTGTCTGCACAAAAGTCAGGGGGCTTGGGAGAGCTCAGGGCTGCTTGGTCCAGCTGGGTGCATGCTGCTTTGCAGAGGCAGCAGAGGGACTGCACCTGGACCTTTCTGCACAGAGGAGCTGCAGAGGAGCCCGGAGTGAAGCTGAGCCCGTGGGAAGGAGCTGTGGGCTGGCCCAGAGGGAGTGCAGGCAAGCGCAGCAAGTACTCTGCTGGTTTTGTCAGGAAGGCACAGTAAAAAGCAAACAATATCCCAAAACAACAGAGAGACAGTGCTCAGATTCTGGTTCATATGATCATGGAAGAAAGAAAAAAACAGATCAAAACACTACACTCTGTATCTTTCTACAGGTTATTACAGAGGCAGAACTTACTATTTTGGAGTAAGTTCCACTACGTTACACTACCCTGGTCTTCAGATTATTTTAGTTTGGAGTAATTCCTGTACACAAAATAAATCCAAACTGCTAGAGCCCAGCACTAACATATCTACAAGGGCTTGAGGAAAGCCTTCTGCAGTATGAAAAGGAGTAAAAAGTGATCAGTGAAATAATTCAAGAGTAAAAAGGTCCAGCCTTGGTAGTAAGATTCTTAATATGGTAACAACCAATCCTGCTGGTATGAGCAGCATGTGTGACCAACATCTACCTGTAACATGACTTTTAGTCTTCAATATTTATTCCACACTAATGAAGATTTAAAGCATCTTCTATCAAGCCAGTCTAATTAAACCAGTAAAAAACAAAATGAAATACTCAAACCCAAGGATTTGGCTCTCCTTCCTGCATTGACACCTTCTCTTGGTTATAATTGCAAAAGCCAACAATGATGAAGCTCATAAGAACTGAGACAGTGAGCAGTCTAACTTGCTCCATCTTCACTGTGTTATGCAATGTTCAATATTGATTTTGATTCTGCTAGACTTCTATTGGAGTTATCTGTTCCAGCCAGCTGCCAAATATACCTGCTCAGTAATGTGTCCAAATTCATTAACGGTTTTGTTTTAATAATATTTCATTTTCAAGTTTAATTTTATCCACACATTAGCTTCATATTACTTATGCAAATAAAAGCTTTATGACTATATTAGCAATAATTCATTATCATTCCCTACTGGCTTAGTGAAGGAATTTGTAACTTTGGAGTACATCCAGAGCTTTTAATTGAAGATACTAAGGGAAGTCTACATTTAGTTAGAATCATTTGCACATACTAATTAAATATGATTAGCATAAGTCTCTCAATCTCTTTCCAGGCTCAGTGATTGATTGTCTAGGATAGGACTTCTCCTCAAGCTCTGTCTGAAGGATACTGTATATAGATGGAATCCAGAGAGCACTCTAGGGAAGTGATGCCTTGAGAAGGCTGACCTAGAACAGAGGCTGGACTGAGCTAAACAATAAAGTAGGGACTTAAGTAGGGACTTATTAAAAGGATTTCCTCAATGGATCCACCTTGGGCAGCACAAGAGCCCAGCCAGGGCTGCACCCCAGATGAACCAAAATGGTCACAAAATGCACAAGCACTCCTGGGGTCTCTCCCTTGGATCAGTTCTGCTCCATTTGCATTATTATTATATTATTATTATATTATTATTATTGGAGTTAATTGTCCCATTCCAGCTTTAGCCCACGCAGTCCCATCCTGCTTGTTTGTCTCTCTCCAGCCCACGTTGTTTGTGCTGTTGGGCCTGAGATTTGGAACATTTGTCCTTGGTCCCCAGCTAGAGAAGGAATTGTTTTGTCTCCCTACTCTGAAAAGAGCTCACCATCCCCTCATATGAAGCCCAGAATTATAGACAAAAGGAGCACAGAATGTGAAAAATCTAAAAGCTAAAACCTGAGGCATCAGAAAGAGGCTGTGACTGTTGGAGCTGGGATCCAGGACAGGATGGTGATCTATTTATTGAAAGTTACTGTTCCACCTTCACCATTACAGCAGAGGTAACACTTGTCCCTTCCTCATCTCTCCACCCCTCACCATCTCTAAGCAGTGGAGACAGGATATCAGTGGCTGTGGCCATGGTTCTTTTCCTCCCAGGGACTGACTCCAGGTGATAAGTGGTAGCAGGTAAGGAAGGAAATACCCAAACTGTATGATCTGGTTGCAAAACCTAAAATGTTTTAGTTACTGTGACCAAGGGAGACTGTTTTGGTGCAACTTTTTTCTGTTTCTTTACATCTTCATAACTGGCCACAGGTAGGGAACTTATAATGATTAAACAAAAGAGTGCAAACTTACAGAATGGATTGTAACTACCAGTTCCCTATTTCCACAGAGGTCCTACAGAGCTGTCTTCTAAATTCCAGTGTTTCCATCTCCCTACCAAAGACTGGCCCCTAAATCACTGAAAAAAACTTATTAAGAAAATTGCAATGACTATATTCCCTTCTTTGTGCTCTAAACGATCTCCTGTTGGATCAGGAACTGTCTGCTTTAGTATGTTCCTAGTCCCATAAGGACTGTGGATATCTCCCCATCTCCTACAGAAGATGTTTTAATTAGCCAATTATATGAGTAAAAAGCAAGCTAATTTCTAGGCCAAAGAATGGCATGGC
The DNA here is from genome assembly GCF_035770615.1 of Melospiza melodia melodia. NCBI lineage: Eukaryota > Metazoa > Chordata > Aves > Passeriformes > Passerellidae > Melospiza > Melospiza melodia. Next base: position 5,782,185 of record NC_086214.1, read on the forward strand.
ACAGATATTAAAATCAAATTAGCAAGACATAGAAATGTTTTCCTTTGGCATGCAAAAGTGACCTCCTGCCCAGATAATCAGCATTGTGCCTGGGTGTGATCTGGAGTAGTGAAAAGCACACACAGTGCTGAGTAATGAACACGGTGACAGGTATATGAACTTCCCTCTGCTATCTCCAGCCCTTTTAATTTGGTTTATTGGTAATCCCCATGTGTCCTTTCAATGTATGCTTTAAAAAACAAACAGCAGTGTTTGCAAACCAGGAGCAAAGCACAAACACCAAAAAGAGAAGGGGGAAGGAGGGAGGGAGTAGATCTTACAGCTCAACTTTACACTGACTTCTTCCCTCAAAATTACAAGTTTACATCGAAGGAGAGAATTAGAATGCTTGATCCAGGATGATGGGCACTTTTGATTGCCAAATAGTGAAAGCTGAATCTTTTAAATTACACCTCTACCTTCTGAGGTGGAAACCAACTGAAAACCCATTTATTTGGGCATTGAAACCAGACATTCCCAAAACAACTAGCTGCTTTGAAAAATGTATTTCCACCTTTCCTCCCAAAGAAAACAGCAGGCTGCTCTTCCCTGCCCTGCTCCCAGAGCCTAGCTGTGCTGCACACTGAGCTGCTGCTTTGAAAAGCAGCATGGATTTGTCTGGATAACACTTTTATCCTTCAAAGGCCGGGGCAGCAGAGCGCCTGCCATGGCAAAGCTCACACATCAGCTCTGCTTAACCCCTGAACTGCACAACCTTATCACAGCCTGTCACGGGTTCTGAGTGTAAAACCACCTCTGACCAAAACAGGGCCAGCAGGGCTGGGCAGTGAGGAGGTGAGGGGGCAGAAATGGGCTCAGGTGGCAGCTTTAGGGGCTGGCCTGGCTCCTGGGGGCAGAACATTCTCTGCTGTGCCACGTACTGCAGCAGCTCCAGCCCCATGTCAGGCTGCACTCTGGCTGGGAGTAACTGCTCCTCTCACAGCCCAGAGATGCCCTGCACTGTCACAGACATCTTTTATGGAAAATCCTTTCCTTAGGATTTTTTTCTTCTGAGAAGCTGGGAGGCCTCAGGAACAATATGTAAACAATGATTATCTGCTGCTGTGGAATGCAACAGGTGCATCTGGGATTGGTCTCATGTGGTTGTTTCTAATTAATGGCCAATCACAGCCCAGCTGGCTCAGGCTCTCTGTCTGAGCCACAAACCTTTGTTATCAGTCCTTCTTTTTCTATTCCTAGCTAGCCTTCTGATGAAATCCTTTCTTCTATTCTTTTAGTATAGTTTTAATATAATATATATCATAAAATAATAAATCAAGCCTTCTGTAACATGGAGTCAGATCCTCGTCTCTTCCCTCATCCTGGGACCCCTGTGAACACTGTCACACTGCACTGGCATGGACACACTGACCTGCTCTTATACACAAGGGGAATCATTTCTCTACATAAAACTGGAGCTCTGAAAAGCACAGTGCATCCACATATCTGAACCCACATTTAATCTCTTCAAAATTACTGTAAGGGAAGGATTAGAAGGCTGCAGGGATCATTTCTGCCTCCCTGGCATTAGTGCCTGGTGTTTCTGGGTGTATTTACTGTGCTGCTGAACAGAGATTCAGAGAAGATTGACAATCCAGAAGAAAGGCAAACGAAATACAAAGCATGTCAGTACTCTTCTGATGCTGCTGCTGTCAACACTGCTAGTTCCTCCTCTGAAAAGAATAGAATTGTACATATTTTATTTTGTCTGAAGGATCATAATGTCTTTGTACAAGTTTTGATCCATAATTTCTTCTCCTTACCTCACCTGGTGTCCCACTCACTTGCTGCCCTGAAAAAAACACGCACTGGATTAAACCTCATGATCCAACAGCTAAACAAAAGATTGATGAAAATCTCAGTTTGCCTGGTGCTTTTTGACAAAAATGCCCACAGGAATATCCATGTACTTCCATGTACTTTGGGAACCACTGACACTCAAACCCATGACCCAGGGCTCACTACACTCCTGCTGAATACTTGGCATCAATGCTTTCTTAACTGCCTGTGCCCAAAAAGAGACTAACACCTCTCATGAAGACCACCACATTTTTTGTATCTATTGAAATGAACTTGTAATTTCTTTTACCATTTCCTACAGTAAATAAAATATTCTGAAATTGCCGTTCAGTAATTTTGCAGAATTTCATTAAAGGTGCCTGCTTGCCACTTTCCCTTCAACCCTATGATATTATTTCAACACTCACTCACCCTGAATATTCTTCAGTTCCACAAGGTGACCCCCACATTTTGTTTCATTTTTGTTCTTACTGTTTTGCTCCTCCTCCAAGTCAAAGTGGAGTCACGGACACCAAAACTGAACTTTATGGCACCTAAAGCCATGCCCAGACAGAGGGAATGCTGCAGGAAGCCCAGTGGAGACAGTGATTCCTGGCTGTGTTGGAGTCCTGTTTCTGAGGGGATGGAATGCTCTGGCAGGAATAGAGGAGGTGTTTCCAGCATTTGGAAACATGATGTGACATGATGTTTTAGTTTGAAAAGACAGGAGCCTTCCTTGAAATGGAAAAATCTAAATCCCCTCCCTCCAAATTATTATAATTTGAAATGAAGGGGCTTTCAGGTAATGATATGGGAATAGGAATAACAGTTCTTTACTGGGAAAGTTAAAAATACAAATGCAATAGTAAAAAAAAAAAAAAAAACAAACTGCCAGAGTGAGAGCAGTCCCTGCCCCTGTGTGTCAGGGCGGTGTCCCAGCCCCATCCCAGGGGGGCTCAGCCCTCCTGCAGTGCCAGCTGTGGCTCTGCTGCAGCAGGGATCCTGCACAAGGGGGGAGTTTTCCTCTGCAGCTCCAGGGCTGCTGCAGATGGGCCTGGGCTCCCTCTGGCCATGCAGGGCAGCAGAAAGCTGCTCCTCTGGCAGTGCAGGGGGCAAAGGCTGCTGTGCTGTGCCAGGCCCAGATTGGATCCAGGCAGGAATGCTTGGCTCCTCCCCTGGGCGGAGCATCTCCCCATGGGATGCTGGGATTGGATCAGCCCTGCAGGGACACTCAGTGGCCATGGACAGCAGAGATCTGCTGGAGGGAGGGTTGGTGTGGGAGAGATAAAGAAAACACTGCCCCAAGGACAGCAGAGAGCTGCCCCAGCTCTGACAGGTGGGGATAGAACACACACCCAGTTAAATATTTCAGCCTAAAACCCCTGAGGATTTCCCAGCCTAGCAGCAGGGTTTGCCCAGTGATCCTCACACACATCCAAAGGCTCTGACACTGCGTAACTTCCCTGCCAGCCCCTGCAGCCCTCTGGCACACACGTGAGCTCAGGTGAGAGCACACCGAGAGAGAGAGCTCTGCCTCTGCTGCCGCCACCACCAACAGATGGACATGGGGAGCACTGGGCAAGAGCCACAACCACTGCTGGGGTGAGGACTCCAGAGTGACCCCAGCACCACACCTGTGCTGCCCTTGGTGGCACAGCAATGTCCCTGTCACCGTGGGCCTGGATGACTGCCACAGTGCAGGCTCTGACACGGCGTGCAGGGTGTGTGCATTGGCTCTGGGAAATCCCTTGGGGACCTGCAGCTCAGGTTTGTTATTAGCAATGGCACCCCTTGCTGCAGCATGGCCAGGCCTTACTGAGGGGAAAGGGGTGAGGAAAAAAGCAGGGATTTGTCACAGACATATTTTATAAAAAATGCTTTTGCCAGGATCTTTTCTCCTTAGAAGCTGAGAAGCTTCAGCTTCTCCATGTTTTGCTGCTTTGGAATGTGATTTGGAGAACTGTTTACAGAGCATGTGAAATGGTTTTTACTTGATGACCAATGACAGCCACCTGTGTCGAGGCTGTGAGCAGTAACAAGATTGTATTATCATTCCATTCTTTTTCCTTGCTAGCCTTCCAATGAAATCCTTTCTTCTATTCTTTTAGTATAGTTTTAAAATATTATTTTCTTTTAATATACTATATATCATAAAATAATAAATCAACCTTCTGAAACATGGAGTCAAGATTCTCATCCTCTTCCCTCATCCTGGGACCCCTGTGAACACCACCACAGGAATTCACCAGGCCTGGAGCAAGGAATGGCACTGCCACCCATGGCAATATCTTGCCACCATCAGAACAGTCCTCTGGGACTTATGGCACTCATCTGGGGCTTGTGCACCTCAGCACAGGACTGTGAGAGGAACAGAGACACAAACCGAGAGCACACCATGCAGGAGCAGTCCGTGGCTGCTCTGCAATCTCACATTCTAGTGCCATGGTTTTGGGATGAACTTCCCTCCCCCAGTGTTTAGCTACAAAATGTATGAGTAAAGAATGCTAAATTATATGCAAGTCACATTAAGAACAATCAGTGGCATGTAATAAGGAATCTAATAGTTCATAAATGAGATGCAAATTCATTTTTATGGGTGCACTATAATAAGCCAATTATTTCAGAGTTCTTCAATTATGCAGTTTCAAAAAGCTGAATTGCTTTAAATTTTTTTAAGAAGCTTTAGGTTTTTCTATAGGGTACAAAGAAAAGGAAATATATCTGCCTTGATAGCAACATTAAATAAAAAGCAATCAAAAATCAAAACCCAGCTCCCAAACATGATGCCAAGCTGCAAGCAGGAGGATTACAAACAGAAGAATAAGCCAGCTGGCAAAGCACAAGTGCAGCAGACGTGCAGACATGGAGCTCTGTGCTGCCCCAGTGCAGGTCCTGAGAGCCCAGCCTGCAGCTCACTGGGGTGAGTGTGAGACAAGAACTGGGAATTTCCAGAGCTGCAGGGATTCACCAGGCCTGGAGCCAGCAATGGCACTGCCATCCATGGCAAAACAGTCCTTTGGGGCTCATGGAAAATTAAAGGACATATTTTTCCTTTGAAAAAAAGACTCAACCCTGAGATGTTCTTCCTGAATCCTCCTGCACTGTTGTTGTTTCAAGAAACTGGATAGAAGAGAAAGTAGCTGTCAGTTTAGTTTGAAAAATACCCCAGCAAACTAGTAGAGAAGGTCATGTAAAGACAGAATTTCTCTCCATTGTGCACTATGTGTAAAAAAGTGCAAGAACCCAATCAGCTTCCCTGATATGCATGACAGCATGAAATGCATCCTGCATGACTTTAAAAGCTAGAACTTGTGAATGCCTCATCCCTGGAGGAGTTCAAGGCCAAGGATGGATGGAGTTCTGAGCACCCTGGTCTAATGGAAAGTGTCTCTCCCCATGGCAGGAGGCGGAAACAAGATGATCTTTGAAGTCCCTTCAAACCCAAACCATACCATGGTTCTATGATTCTGTTGTTCTGTGGCTCGATTCTGCCCCAAGTTTGACCCAACATTTTTTTCAAAGTTAGTAAAGAAGCAAAGGGGGGCTTAAGAAGACTTGAAGGGAAAACAAGTTACACAAGCCTCAAAGGGTGAAGTGTTGCCAGGTGAACAATTTGCTTAGCTGGTACAGAAAAGGCAATGACAATTTGTCTAAATCACTAGCTATGGAACCATACAATCAAACTACAGCTGACATTAACTAAGAAGGGAACAAAACCCACACTTCATTGATCACAATAATCAATCACACCGGTTATGCCAACTCTTCTCTATATTTGGAAAGGAGCACTGAGTTCATTGGGTGGTCAGGTATAACTCTGTGGTCAGCAACCACCAAAGGGACCTCTGGGACAAGAAAAGACCTGTGCCAGTGGGAGGGGAAAGATGCTGATGACTTTGGGGAAAGGATTATCATATGTATGTTCCTTCTGGGAAAAACAATTAATATTTATGTAAGCTACAGTGTAGAAACACCAGCCTTGCCTGTACTCAGCATCAAGATATTTCAGAGGAAATTTCCTCTCATGCATCCAGGGTCAAATAAAGAATGCCTGCTTCTTAATGCTGCACTGCTCTTAAGGAGTTTTATTTTACTGAATATTTGGTAACAAAGCCACAGCAGGAAAGTGAGAAATATATCAACCCTTGATCAACTTTTCTGGGTATATAGAGGCCATGTAAAGAATAAAGCTATTCTTACTGCTGGAATACTTACACAAGCTTCTGGGAACATAGGCTTTTCTTTTCAGATCTGAAACAGAAGCAGAAAACTTGAAATTCTTATTGTGTGATTGCTCTCCAGTTAAATATTTTTTGAAGTGTGCTGCTTCTGATTCAAATTCAGCATGCTTCCATGCCTTAAGCATAGCAGCCAGCCTAGTAAAAGACACAGCTACTATTTGGTTATCTTGTCTTAGTACAAGTGCACCAAAATATTAATGGGTTTCCCTATCCTCACAGAGAAGCCCTATGGTTTCAGGACGCTGAAAAGCAGGAAAATTCATTTCCCCTTCCTCTCCATGCCCAGTGTCAGCTCCTATCAGTTTTGCTACTAGGCCTAGTCTTGTCTCTGCCAAATCTTCTTGGCAAAAACATCCCAACAGATCAATTGTCTGAGTAGCAACAAAAGAGGCAATAAAGATAAATTATAATATAGTCTTCCACACTGCTTAAGTTGCCCAGAGATAGTACAAATTCAACATCCAGATATAGAATCAATTGTTTAGCTTTAAAAATGCTTTTAGACTAAGGTTTAGAACAATGTACATCAGAGTTTGAACACTTTCCTATAGAAATCCACATGTGTTGTTTGCAATGGGAAACAGTGCTCATTTTAACAAGTTATGTTCAAAATCAGAAATATAAGAAAGTGCTGTGACACATCTGACTTCTGGATCAGGGTTTTTGTGTCTAGAGACTGTGCAAGATTCCAAGGTGGCTTTGAAGAAGGAAATCACTGAGCAGAGCTGACTCGAGTGCCAGAATGCGCAGCCAGCTGACCTTCCAGGACAGAATAATTTTAATACTATTCTGGCCTTATAATGCTATAAACTATATCATGAATACATACATCAGTCTTGGGTAAGAAGCTTAATAATAAATTAGTTAATTTTTTTTTCCTTTAGCCAAAAGCCAGTACAAGCCATAGCTTTATTTACAAAAGGTTAAACATTTCTTTAATTGGATTGCTGGCATTTAAGTGTGCAGCAGAATATCCTTCAGCAGTGTCCCTTTTATTTGTGAGTGGAGAAGTGCCTAGAGAAATGCCAAGGGAAGATTTAATTTTAATAAAAAAGAGAAGCTTAAGATGCCTTTGGAGGCTTATGTTACATCTCAAAACTACCATGAACTAATGAATTTAATCTAAAAGGTCCCCAACCACAGGACTGAAGGGAAATGGCAACCCTGGTGTAGCTTGACAAAGCTGACATTCTGTGTGTTAGCAGTGGTAGTTCTGTGCTTATGTTCTCTTATGAATACACATGCACACATCTAAAGTTTTTCATGATTCAAAATATATTTTTAAATGAGAAATATAATTGCCCTACAGCATCCTAAAGAGAGTTCAAAGAACCATTCGTGTCAGGAACTTGCAGATAAATAAAGGGAAAGGAAAATCCTCAGCCCCTCCTCTCCTGAGTCAGTCCTTTGGAAATCATTAAACACTGAAATTTTACTGCCTGGAAGAAAAACCCCCTGAGAAAAACATCCCTTTGTTGGCTCACACTGGGGCCAAGGAGAGGACCCCATTGCACAGTGCTGGATGCTGAGTGCCCTCAGCCCCACCAGCTCAGATTTTATCTCACAGATATCAGACTCACAGAGTGGGACTCTCCTCTGCATTTACCTCCCTAGAAAGCAGGATGGGAATTTATAAGGAAAGAAAAGAGGGTCTATAAATTACACAAAAGACCTTTAACTAGAGGGATAGGTTTCATTACTGGAGCATGTTACTTGATGGTCAGAATTAAAAACAGCTTCTAGAAAGTGGCTTGCATTTAACTTTGCATTTAGGGGAACAGAAAACAAACAGCTATTTTAAAGACAGTCTCTGTTATCTGGTAAGGTAAAGTCCAATGCCAAGTTTGCACCAACACAGCAGGGCAACATCAGATAAATTATCATCAACCAGGTACCTCTACTTCAACATTGCACTTGGCCTTCCAAAATGTGATAATTGCAGCATTGCCTTAATGCTACAATGGATTTGAGAGCCAGAATTACCTATTTCACTACCACATCAGACAGCATGAGTCTCTAATGCTTGTGCAATTGTTGAGCCCCAACAATCAGAAGCTGAAGAGAGAGAAAAGTGAGAACTGGAGTGTCGAGTTTGTGAGGTTCCCAGGATGAGGTGAGAGAGAAGGAATCTGACTCCATGTTCTCAGAAGGCTGATATTATATTATATTATATTATATTATATTATATTATATTATATTATATTATATTATATTATATTATATTATATTATATTATATTATATTATATTATATTATATTATATTATATCATATCATATCATATCATATCATATCATATCATATCATATTATATCATATATATCATATTATATCATATATATCATATCATGCTATATTATACTATACTAAAACTATACTAAAAAAAGAGAAGGATACAGACAGAAGGCTTAACAAGAATGAATAATAAAAACATGTGACTCCTCAGAGCCCAACACAGCTGATGGGGATTGGTCATTAAGTTAAAACAATTCACTTGAAACCAAACATGCACCTGTTGGTAAACATTCTCCAGCCACATTCCAAAGCAGCAAAACAGGGAGAAACAAATGAGACAATATTGTTTTTTCTCTGAGGCTTCTTGTCTTGCCAGGAGAAGAAATCCTGGCAAAGGGATTTTTCAGAAAATATGAAAGTAACGCTGCAGAATGTGAGCAAGGAAAATCTTGTGATGTGTCCTGACCTCTGCTGGGCCAAGTGCAGCAGCCTGCCACCTTTACCTACTGGCCACCTGTAAGGCTCCAGATCTCACTCAATAAGTCTCTTAAAAGGGCTTAATATTCTTTATGTACCCTGAGTCAGACACACAGGAGAAAATACTGACTAGATATTCCTCAAGAGGTCTAAAGAAGAAAATCTTTAGTGGCAAACCAGAAAATCAGAGAACTCTGGCAAATGTTAAAGCAATACTCAATCAACATAAAGCACTTCACAAAGCATTAACTTAGCGAAGTCTAAGCCCATTCAATTTAGCAAACTCCAACACATCCAATTATAAGTTAATCAGACTTTGAGAAGAAGAAATTAGAAGAAGAAAGAAAAAGAGAGAAACAGTGAAGAGATTGTTTTTTTCCATAATTCTAAACCAACCTATTTGTTCTTTAAAAAAAGACACTTATTCATGCAGGGTTTATCCTCCTGTCCTGCTGCAATTCCATGGCCAGCTCATAGAAGACATTCTGCTTGTGGGACAAAATCAGCGAGGGAAAAGAACAACCACAGCAACAGCAGCTTTGGTTTCTTCTATTCTGTGGCCACAGATTTGTTCTTTGAGTCACCATTATTTGACCCCAGTCACCACACTCTGTACTGGATTTTTACATCTAATGAGGTTCCAGGCTGCTGCTTTTCACTATTATCCTTAATCAAGTTTTATTGATTACTGGGGGACAGCATCAATGGAGAGAACATTACAAACAAATGGAAAAGCTGCCCAGAAGCTACTGGGAATGTTTTCATGTTTTATAAAAGAACACACCCAGTGTTAAAAAGTAGCACCATTGCCTCTCCGTTTCAATGCTGTGAACTGCCTGTGAGATATTCTGATATCCTGCATTCTATTTTCACCTCTAACCCAAACAGTCCCTGGCTGAAAACCTGCTGGATGTGAAAACTGAACCAGCTGAGCCAAGAGCTGCAGGCAGGAGGATCACACATTCTCAGCTTGATGTGGGCAGTTTAAAAAGTGTTTATTTATACAGCCTCTCTCCCACACAGGCAGCAGGAACCTGCAGAAAGCTGAAGGAAAGGTTGGTGGAACTCAGCAGTAATTTATCTTGTAGATTTTATAACCAACTCAATCATCTAAGAGTTAATGGCACAGAAGTCACCTATCCAGGTACCATCCTATCAGAACTTGTAGAAAATTATCAACTTAGAAAAAACCAGATCTGTTATTCTCATTATGGTGTGTTAAATTAAAATGCATTTAGTATTCTAAATTATTTAAGATCCATGGTTTAAATCACCTAAACTATAAATCATGGCAGCATGTGTATTATCAAGGTAGTGAGAGAAGAGGAAATAAGGGAATTGGGGTATTTAGGATACACAGGATAGAAGTGCCTGAAGGATTGAGCTAAATTAAAAAAATATCTGCTGGTTCTTAAATGGCCATTATTGTCCAGAGTGGCTGTTTAAATGGAAGCAGGGTGGCAGCAGTGACCTGCACTGACATGTGCATTTCCATGGACAGTGTTGTGAAAGGAAATGAGTCTGTTTGCAAGCCAGGAGCTCATTAAACATGACAATCTGTTAACATACAGGCCCCAGCTCACATTATCACAGAAATCTTCAACTTCTTCCAGTTCCTTTCTAGATACAAATTGCAATTTCCCAAGACAGTTCAAAGTAAGCAAAGAGCTGCTGCTACTCTGCCTCTACCACCTTCATCTCTCTTCTTTATTCCAAAGGATTACTTTTACCATGGGATATTCTATGCCTTGTAAAAATACCCTTCAAAGACAGTATGTTTGAACTCTTGATTTCTTGATCATAAGATTCCCTACTGTATTGCACAGGATTAATAAGTAACTGCTTTTTATGAAGAACAAACACAAAACAAAGGGTTGTCTGTACAGGATGGGAAAAAAACTTCCTTAATTTCATATAATTTATGATTGCCTTACGCCATGAATAAAATGGATCTCTCCCTGTGCACCTTAGGAGAGTTCTACAGTCAAGAGTCAAGAAAATAAAAACATAACACCAAATTTCTCCTTCTCCTTCTTGCAATTACAGTGATCTATGATGGATTGTCTTGTCTCTGCAATTCAGAATGACCAGTCACTACAGAAGCGAGATTAAAGTAAATAAATCTACCACAAACTTAAGTGCTTGTGAAATGCACCAAAATCTGTGTCATTATCTTGATTCTTTCATCCTCTTCTACACCCTTTCCTAAGCTTCTGGTTCTTTCTGAAGAAAAGAAAGCTTTCATTTCACATTAGTTATAGATCGTAGATATGATGTGTTCCTCCTGTGACACTGTTGGATAGGGATGATGTTACAGGGATGCAGATGAGTGGGAATGGGCTGACCCTGCTGGTGTTCCCATACCAGCATTCATCCACTGTGGTGGGAGAAGCACTTGTAAAAGAAAAGACAACACTGAGCACTGAGTGAACCCCCCAGGCATCCAGGAGCAAACCCACTGCCATGCTTTGGCTGGGTGCTGGGGTTTAGGAATGGTATTTCCCAGACAAGTGCTCCTGCTGAGACTGAACCACACAGCTATCCACACAGCATCTTTCCATTCTCAGAGTATCCCCACAACATGACAAGAACTGTCAGTAAAGAGAGTGTATCACTCTTCATTTTCTGGCAGCTGGTTGTATGGTGGGGCCTCCTCAGCACATGTCACCTTCTATTCTCTGATTGTGATCCAAAATTTTCACCCTCAGGCCAGCCCATGGTGACTCCCAGGATCCCAGGGTGGCTGGGATTTCCTGTTCAAGCTCTCTGTGTGATCAGTGCTACCCACACAGTCCCTGTGTCATCAGTGTGTGCTGCAGGGCCTTTCCCTCTGAACACCCAGCCCAGCACTGGTAGCTGGGGTGCCAAAAGCAGCTCTGCTGTGGTGCCAGTCACTTCTGAAGCAGCTCAAAGCCCTTCATAAGCAGGCAGTGTCTCTTTTTCAGTTGGGGTGTAGCTGGCCTCACATAGCTCATATTCCCAGCTCCAGAAGCCCAGGGGTTGTTCTGGAATCTCTCCAGGTACCTTCTGCCAGAGGCTCCAGGGAGGACCATTCTCCCCAGCTGTGGTGCAGAGCACATCCTTTGCATCCTGTCCTGTCCTGACTGACCCAAGGGCTACAGCATGAACAATCTCCTGTTTGATTTGTTCAAGAACTTGTTGTTGCTCAGGACCCCACCTAAAATCATTCTTCTTCCATGCCATGTGATAGAGAAGGTTTACAATCCTCCACCAAGGACCTGAACCATGCTCTCTCTTGCTCCCCTGCTTTCACCTCCCCCTCTCTGCCACAGCAGGATGGAGAACTGGAGGCACAAAAGGCAAAAATCACAGGTTGAGGTAGGAATAATTTTCTAGGGCCATGAGATAAGAAAATTAACCATAACAGCAAAAACATTAATAACAAAAGTGTACAAAAGAGAGTGATTGATGGGCCAAAATGCTCACCAGGAGCTTGCAACCTGACTGCAGCCACACTGCCCCAAACCAGAGCCCTTTCTTCTGCATAAAGGTTCCCTTCCTTTGCCCCTGGCAATTCTGTGAGGTGGTACAGAACAAACTCTGTGTGCCAGCCATGCCCCCTCAGGCTACTGCCAAAACTAACCCTGTCCTGGCCAGAAGCAGGACACTGGGATGCAGATGGGTTGAGAATCCTGAAGTAGCAGCAGATTGTTTGTGCTTTGGAGATCACTGCAGTGTTCCAAGGACTCATCCTCTGCTGTTATCATTAGGGACTGCAAAGAGAGAGCACACTGCTCACAGCTGATACCACAGCTTCTGACACCTTTCCCAGTGCTCCTGCACTGGGAGTGCTGTGTCTGAGCGCCCCTGAACAGGGAACATTTTGTAGCTATCCACATTACAAGAGGCAGCAAAGCAGAGCTCAATCAGGCATGGACAGGGAATGTTTTCCAGCTGGTACTGCTCATGCTCATGCCTGGGTGATTGTGTTACATTTCTCTGCCCTTTGTTGCTCTTTGTTCAGAGATGGTGGGATGGAATTCACCATATCTTTAAACTGTCACTTAGTGACACAGCTGCACTACTCATGTGCTTATCTTCTGGTTTGCAGCTTTTTTTCCCCCTGCTTTGTTTCTCCTACAATGTACATGTATTAACAGCTTTCTCATGAATTGGCTTTTTTTAAACATGTGCATTAATTCCTAAATTACAATGTGTCATATCCTTTCAACTGCTCATGAATGTCTTTGTAACTATGGTATTTTATGGCAATTTAACTCTGGAGATTACAAATAAAATTATCAGCTAAAAACAGAATGATTAGTAAGCCAAGATAAATGCTGTAAATTAATCATCATTTCATACATTGTACCAAGGTTTTAAATTTTCATGTTAACATAGCAGATGCAAATTTCTGAGGTGAAAATAGTTGTAGCAATTGTAACACTACAAACTATCAATCCTTAAACACAAACAAAACACAGATGGGAAATTTTCAGCTAACCTTTCAGTGCCAGGCACCCTCACAGAACAGCAGCCATTTTTGAGCAGATATTTGCCAAATGGCCACACTCTGACAGTTACTGTACTTTGATTGTCCAGTTCCAGGTCAAGAGGGATGCTGGTGACCCAGCACAGACTGCAGGCACAGCTCTCCATAGTGAGATGTCAAAGAATGAAACTGCCCTGTCTGCAGAGCTTTTTTGGGACAGGACATGCTGTACCCTCTGAGTCCTGCAGCACTTGTCCCGAGGGACAATTAATCCTCATTTAATTTAATCCTTAGATGTAAAGAGAACATTTTTTTCTGCAAAATAACAGGGGGAAATCTTTCAATATTAAGAGAGGTGTACCCTGACATCCCCTAGCACATATACAAACATATTCCTCCTGTGTCCACATACAGATGCACGCACACTTGCTTCACATTTTAAATTATATTGCATTGACTCAACTAGACAGAAAATGTGCAGGGTTACTCCCAGACAAAGATTAATCTTCCTTTGATATATTCAATACTTCACATGCTCCACATTATCTGGTGAGTATATATGCCTTGCCTTCAAGAATGTGATGTACTGTGCCATACATCATCATCTAATTTATTGAGTGTGCTTCTGCAGCATGCACTGCACATCCCTGCCCAGGGTCAGGATCACATGCCAATCTGCAGTCTTGCTTTCCCCAGCCCTGGGACTCCTCCAAGTGCCACAACTGCTGCAGTCTGTACAGCCAGCCCTGTTCACACCTGCACAGCCCAATCTGACTTTTTTCTGAACACAGGCACAGCCCGCATAAGGTTAAACCAGAAACAACCCATGACACTCATTAAAGGCAGTAGCTTGGGAAAACCATTAAGTAAGAGGAAAGATTGATTCTGCTTCCAGCAGAAGCACTGGAACAAGCAAAGCTGGATCTGTGCACTCAGTCACTGGCATCCAGATAGACTCTCCTGGCTTTATTTAACTGGATGAAAACTCACTTGGGTCAGTTGAGTGTTCCTTTTGACACTGTTCCCCACTTGTATGACAGCTGCCTTTTAAACATGAGGAATTGAGAGACAGATGACCCTGACTCACCCAAATGAGCCTCATCTTCTGAGGGATTCCCACAGAAATGGAGCAGATCTCTCATTTTTCTTGCTCCTACCCAGATCCTCTCAAACATCCACTCTGCCCCAGTGCTCTTCAAGTCACAGGCCAAGAGGTGCTAACAGCCAGTGTGATGAGGAATGGGAGGAGGGAAAAACTAGCAGATACAAAGATCTGCCCTCTGTGTGCAGTTCAGTTTGCTATTGAAGACATGGGGCTTCTGCAGAGAGGCAGCCTGGAGTAAACATCCCATGGTGTGCCCTGGTGGCCAAGAAGGCCAATGGCTCCTGGCCTAGATCAGGAATGGTGTGGCCAGCAGGAGCAGGGAGCTCATTCTGCCCCTGCACTGGGCACTGCTGAGGGCACACCTGAGTGCTGTGTCCAGCTCTGGCCCCTCAGCTTGGGAAGGACATGGAGTGGCTGGAGCACATCCAGAGGAGGCAACGAGGCTGGAGAGGGGCTGGGAACACAAACCCTGTGAGGAACCCCTGAGGGAGCTGGGGGTGCTCAGCCTGGACAAAAGGAGACTCAGGGGTGCCCTTATCACTCTGCAGCTCCTGAAAGGTGGCTGTGCCCAGGTGGGGTTGGGCTCTTTCTCCAGGCAGCACTGACAGACCCAGAGCACACAGCCTCCAGCTGCAGCAAGGGAAATACAGGTTGGATATTAGAAAAAAATTTTTTACAGAAAGGGCGATAAAGTTCTGGAATGTTCTGCTGAGGGAGGTGGTGGAGTCCCCATCCCTGGGTGTGTTTACAAAGCCTGGATGTGGCACTGGGTGCCAGGGTTTAGTTGAGCTGTTGGGGCTGGGTTGGACTCGATGCTCTTGAAGGTCTCTTCCAACCCAATGATTCTGTGAATTCTGTGTTTCTGTGAATTCTCTAAGCACAGAGCAATTGTCACAGAATGGACATCACCCATCATGGTGTGGCTGAAAAAACCGACTCCTCACACAGCTCTCTTTGGTGCATTGCTGAGCATTGCTGTCTACAGCTGCACTTAAATAGAAGCATGTTGCATAAATATTGATACTTGCTGTGATTAATATTGCTATTTATATTAGCAATGAATTGGGTTCACATAAAAATAATTAGCACAGCATGCATGGGTCCTATTTGCAACTAATTATATTACAGTTCATTTCACCAACAGCAATGTGTCACCAAGTCAATAGCAACCAATGATTAATACAGAGAATGTATTATTTTAAAATAATCCCTGGGTAACTACCTGTGTTATTATGAAATACTATTAGGAAGTCCCTGCATAATTGCTTCAAGTGAGTTCCTGACCAGAGTTAATAATGCTAACATAACTTGTAAATACAAGGATTAAAAAAGTGTTACTTGGTGGTTTTGTTTGTTCATTTTCTGGCTTTTATTCTTTTTTCCATTATTTCCCTTTGCACATCCAGACTCAGGGGTGACTGGGCAGATCAAAGCACCAGTTCTACCGTCACTCCCAGCAGTGTGATCACTCACTCCTGGAGCAAGGTGGTGTAATTCAAATCCCCCCATAAGAGAGCACCTTCAGCCACTCTCCCTTCCCCCAGAGCTCTGGATGTAGTTTTAGAAAACACCTCAGAGAACACACGTGGGCAATTGTGGCCTGTCACCACATTTTTCTTCACAGAGAAAAGCAAGACATAATTTTTCTCAAAAATATTTCTGGGTTTCACATTCTCTGAACCTCAGAAAAAGAAAAAACAATTTTTATCTCATATCTCATTTACTACTCCTGTGTTGTTCACAAGTAGAATGCATCATAGAAGACTGCTTACCTTAAAGGAATTGATAATTAGATTCTGGTGTGAGTGTTTTGATTCACTGACCAATTTAATCCAGGTGTATGTGTGTGTCAGGACTGCTGGCTGACAGTCATGAATTTCTGTGCAGTTGTGTGCAGCTGAGTGCTTGACAAATTCAGTTTAAATGTAATGTAGTATAGGATAATATAGTATAGAATAATATAATATACACTGTATAATATACACTGTATAATATACTACACTATACTACACTATAATTAATGTAATATACCGCAGTATACCACAATATACCACACTAGAATAGAATAGAATAATTAACCCTCTGATAAGATGGAGTCCTCCTCATCATTCATTCCTCTCCCTCACTCAGGGCAAAAATATCCACTATAGTGGCCCAATCACACCACCCAGGCAGCAGCATGAATATAACAAACATGTAATAAAGCCAGCCAGCAAAACCCTCCCCAGAGCCCGCCTCCTGCATCTGCCCAGCCTCACTCATCTCCCAGCTCCCCTGAGCGAGCCATTTAGCCAGGCTCGTGGCCATCTGGAAAGGCAGGACACTGCCGCTGCTCCAGGACTCACAGGCTAGCAGGAGACTTTGTTTATTGGAGTTTGTGAAGAAAACTGCGATTTTTGGGATGAAATGAGTTGTCATCGGCTCTATTCTGCAAGATGCTAGCTCTGGCCAGGATCCAGGAAAGCTCTTAAGCACTTGGTTATCCCTTAAAAAAGTAGAGCAACTTTTCTGCTAACTGTATCAGAGAAAATATATTTAAAAGAGCTTTAAAAAGGAGCACAGACAAAACAGGGCAATGTAATACAAGTGCTGATTCCAAAGATAAGAAGAATGCTTTTATAATGCTCTCAAGAGCAGACTTCTCACTTTTGGTTTCTGGTGGCACCTGCAACATTTAAAAAGATGAAAAGGGCCACATGTCAAAGCTGGAATAAAAAACTTTGCATTCACAGATCATTTTAAGACAGCAAATAGAAACTTCTCTTTGCTTATCACTTATTAGTTAAAACAAACTCGGATGTAAGTTAATATTTCTTGCCAATATCTGTCAAACCCACCATCAGCTAAGGAACACTGAATATCCCCGAGTAGGGTGTGCAGGCATCCATCAGTGTTTGTTCCCATTCAGAGCAGCTCCGTGGTGTGCTACTGCCCCCGTGTGCAATAACCATTCCTAACAGCCATCCCAGAGCTGCCAAATGCTGCCCTGCTTCATCCTCACAGAGCTGGAGTGTCAGGGAGGAAACATCCTGCTGCCCTGAACTGAAAAGCCAAAGGAATATTTCAGCTCAGGGATGACTGTGACTGACTGATAACGTGGGATTAGCAGGACACTGTCCCTTCTAGATTATTCTGTAGGATCTTCGTAGATCTGGGGCAGACACAAACCAAAGGAATATTTCAGCTCAGGGATGACTGACGGCTCACCTGTCAACGACAGGACACTGTCCCTTCTTGATTATTCTTCACAGATCTGGGACAGATATTTGTAACAATCCTGCTGCAGCACAGAATACAACTGATCTTGAGACAGCTGGGGTGAGATTTTTTTTTTTTTTTTTGAACAGCTCAACTCTTATTTAGGTACAAAAATACTCAAAATTTGAAAGTTTTTAGTGCATTACCTGAAGTGCTTTTGAAAAATGTATTTGGCAGTGTTACTTCATGAAGAGCAGGCCTCTGGAAAAGAGAGGGGAAAAAATAAGAGCTTTTAAACAAGATGCTGATAGTGGTCCAGGGCCAGGAAGAGATCTGGAAATGCCTTAATGGTTGGTACAAACACCAACAGGAGAAAACCCAGAAAACTCATCACAGGAGCAGCAGAAACTCTGATCAGCCACTCTGTAGCAAAGGTTTCTCTCCTAGCAGAAAGCAAAACTGCTTTCCTGTCCTGTCAGACTTTTCAGCTGCTGCTCACCCAGTGATCTCCATCTGCAGACACAGCTTAAAGTCAAAATCCTGTCAAGGAATCAAAAAATCCTCAAGGGAGAAAAATTCAGTTTTGTTATTTCATTCTTTTTCAAGTGAAACCAACACTTGTAGCTTTAAATGTTGATAACAATGTCAAGTAATAACAAGACCCACATTGTCATTTTTTAAATGTTAAAATGGGGCATATTGAAATTCATCATGAAAGGAAATCACTGCAGAAAATCCACTTCCTTCTCATGACAAAAAATTCAGTTTTATAATCAGAAGGTTTGATTAAAAACAACAAAATGGCAAAAATTCTCAACAGCTGTACTAGGTACCTTGAGAAATGAGCTACTCAGCAAGCACTTTGTTTAGTTTAGGAGAAAGATGAACTGGCTAAAATTTTCTTCTCTTGCTTTCTAAACAGATCTTTCTCCCATCTAACATAAAATGAAAGCAGAACCCAAGCTTCCAAGCCTGCCCCAGCTCCACTGCCAGCACCCATCTCAGTGGCCTTGTCCCCAGCACTGGCCTTGCAAGCCAAAGGGCCAAGGGAACAGGGACACTTCCCACCATCAGAGCATCTCCTGGCTCTCTGCCCTGGAGATTGGCATAAACCATATTCTAGATGTGCCAAATGTGGTTTGTGCCAATCTCCCAGGTGAAATCCCACTTTCAACACGTTTTTAAGGAGTTGGGAAGCAGCAGAGCAGAGGCCAGCTGTCCTTCCCTGCCCTCAGAGCCAGGATTTAAGAGCACTCTGTGCCATCCCTGGAGCAGGAATCCTGCTGTCACAGCTATCATTGCGCAAACAGGATCAGACAGGGCAGCCTGAGTGGACAAGGACAAGTGTCTGACAAGAACACGTGCCCCTGATTTTTCTCAGAATACAGGAGAACCTATCTCTCATTCTCAAATCATAGGAACTCACCTTTTTTGCAGCAGAAGTTGGGGACTGAGGACTCTCCTGTTTGCATTTGAGATCCTTTCCAAAGGGGAACTGAACCACTCATCTTTCAATCAAGTCCATAGAGCCCTGGGCCTCCTTTGTTCTAAGGGAGCCACCAAAACAACCAAGAAAATGACAGGTGGTTTGATTTACCCACAAGCTGTAGAGTAACTTACACTGACAAAGGAAAGCTTTTAGGAGTTGCACTGGAAGGGAAAAAAAACTATTATTTTACTGAAATGGTCTCATGTTCAGGCTCAGGCTGTAGGGAATATCTTTAACAGTGTCAGCACTGAGCTGGGTCTCTGGCACAGTGCAGGAGCTGTTGTGTTTGGAGCTAACACTGTCCCAGCTCAGGATGCAGGTCCCCTGTGGGAGGGAACAGTGTGATCCCCAGGCAGGTGACAGCAGGAGTGACAGTGACTCACTGGGCCTACAACAACCATGGGACGAGAAGTCTCGGTCTCACACCTGCTACTGCCTATGCCAAAGGCATAAAAGACATGGAAAACAGCTAGATTTTAAGGTTCCAAACCAGCATCTCATTGTCTTAGGTTGGAAATGGGGCTGTGTGTTCTATCCCCACCTGTCAGAGCTGGGGCAGTTCTCTGCTGTCCATGGGGCAGTTGTTTCTTTATCTCTCCCACACCAACCCTCCCTCCAGCAGATCTCTGCTGTCCATGGCCACTGAGTGTCCCTGCAGGGCTGATCCAATCCCAGCATCCCATGGGGAGATGCTCCGCCCAGGGGAGGAGCCAAGCATTCCTGCCTGGATCCAATCTGGGCCTGGCACAGCACAGCAGCCTTTGCCCCCTGCACTGCCAGAGGAGCAGCTTTCTGCTGCCCTGCATGGCCAGAGGGAGCCCAGGCCCATCTGCAGCAGCCCTGGAGCTGCAGAGGAAAACTCCCCCCTTGTGCAGGATCCCTGCTGCAGCAGAGCCACAGCTGGGGCTGCAGGAGGGCTGAGCCCCCCTGGGATGGGGCTGGGACACTGCCCTGGCACACAGGGTCAGGGCATGGTCTGACTCTGGGAGAGGTTTGTTTCGTTTGTATTATTGCATTTGTATTTTTAATTTTCCTACTAAAGAGCTGTTATTCCTGCTCCCATATCTTTGCCTGAGAGCCCCTTAATTTCAAAATTATAATAATTCAGAGGGAGAGGGGTTTACATTCTCCATTTCAAGGGAGGCTCCTGCCTTCCTTAGCACACACGTGGCTTTTCAAACCAAAGCACTCATCTTCTGGCCAATCTCAACCTTAGCAGGGCAGTAATTCAAACAGCAATGGGCTTTCCAACAAGCAGAAATATTCCTCTATATTCCCGTTTCACTCATAGACTCTGTCTTTCAAGATAAATTAAGCCTTTGAGTGCACAATTAAATTCCCAATGAACAGGACTCACACAGAGAGAGTCCAAGTGATGATGAAGAGCAGCAAACCCACCAGGTAGAAGCAGCTGCACAGGGAAGGTGATGGGAGCTACAGAACATCCCAGCCAGGCAGCCCATGGCTCACACACACATAAGGAAGGCAGATGATGTATGCTTCCCCACAGAACTTCACTAACACATTCAGCTTTGTGAAAATATGCAGCCTAAGCATTTTTCACTTTTGTTTGTTTGTTTTGGTTTGGTATTTTTTAAATAAGATATTTTCCACTAACAAAACTGATTTTTAAGTATGGAACAGTCATTTGCCAGGTTTTCAAAGCCATCTGTTTTCAAAGCCTACCTTCCTTGTTGTTTACCACAGGCTGTCTATCTGTTTTAACAACCTCCACTGGGATTTCACATACCTCATTATGCAAAATCACTACTTATGCATTCACTCCAGCACTTGTCTAACTAATCTGCACTCACAACACCTCCCACAGAAGATGCACCATCCCTCTTCAGAGGCTGCAGATCAAAAACAATAGTAGCTAGTGTCATAGCAAGACAAAACACAGCCTCCTGTGAATTACTGTTGTGATACAGGCCTAATCCACGACTCCTCAGAGCTGCTAAAGTATAATAGAAAAATACCATATCACAAGAGATTTTGTATCATATACAAGATAAAAAGCATCTATTTTTAATGTTGAGACTTGTGCTTTTCTTCATCAACAGGATTCTAAGCATTTTGATCTCCCTGGCAATCTGATGAGCACCCTCCATATCTCCTCTGGAACTCCTCATGCTCCACTGTTTGGTTCACCCAGGCATCCTTTTCTTGCCAGATTTCCATCTCTAACAGCAGCCTCACCTTGGACAGAGCAGCTTCAAGGTTCACAGCCCTCCTCCTCCACCCTTTCTCCAGAAAATCACCAGGCCATTGACAACAGGAGACTTCCCAAACTGCTCTGGAGTCCAGGTCCATGTGGGACCCTTTTACCAGCACTGATAAAATCCACCACATTCAGAGCTTGCTGGAGGATGCTTTAATCCACACATTATTAACACAAGGCTATAATGTCTGGTGCCATTATGTCTGTGTCACAGAACGGCCTCAGGTAGGTTAAAACACAGACAGAAAAAGAGAGGCATATAAATTTCTCTATTGACATATTAGATCCACCATATACACTATTTTCCAAATAATTAATAGAAATTAATTATTAATAATTAATTATTTAATTACTAATTAATTATTAATTAATTATTAATAATTAAATTAAGCAGAATCTATTAACATTATGTTCTTTAAAATAATTCTATAGCTCATCTTCCTCAGAAAACACGGCTACTATCTCTATTTGTCCATATGCTGCAAAAGTTGAGAGCTAAGTGTGAATGCAAAACTTGCCATTCTTACGTCTTTAAACACATCTCTGAATCACAGCTGCAACGGCACTGCTATGCTGAGATGTTATCTAAAATTCAGAAAGACAAAGTGACTTTAAATTATGTTTATTTTACATGGGGAGCAAGGAGAATTCCTGTTGAGCAAAGCACAAGAGATTGAGGCTTGCAACAAAAAAAGTGAAATTTCATGGTTTAGTTAGGATTTCCCAGAAAAAATCTAACACATCAGTTGCATAAAAGGCTTTTCATCTACAAAGCCAAAACCACTTTTTGGGTGAGCTAAGCATCATGTCACTATCCCATTTCATATCTAAGCAGACAAGAGATTGGAAATAAAACCAGGGGACCTGAATCACACGTAAGTATCCAAACCCTGCACCTTGCTGCCCTCAGCTCCATTTCCTACCGAGGGATGCCACTGGCTCAGAGCCTCCTTGGTGCCACTGCTGTGGCCTGACACACCCAACAATTCCATGCTCAGGGACTGCCAGGATCAGTCAATAAATGACATAGACTCCATGCATTTACAGAATAAATAATAATCTTTATTAAGAACCCTATACTTTTATACCCTGGTTTGCTACAGGTGGACTTGATTGGTCCTTTAATTTAAACACCATCACCATTGGCTAGTTAAGAACTCACCCTCTGGTAAACAAACCTCCATAACACATTCCACATCTTCACAACAGCAGGTGCGGCAAGTTAAGATCAGAATTGTTTCTCATTCTTTTCTCTGATCTTCTCACAGCCTTTCCCAGAATGATGCCAGGGCTTCTCTCTGTAGCACCATGCCAGGGCCTCCCTGCTCAGGGTGCCAGAGGGGATGAAAGCACACTCTTCCCACTTGGACAGTCACTGCTGGAAGGGGTTTTAAGAGCTAGTGAGGGGTCTGGCTCTGATTTTTCCTCAAAATGCACCCCAGAGAGCCCAGATAGCGTTGCCACAAGTCTGTCAATATCTTGTAGGAGCCTTGGTCCTACCAAAATCTAAATGGGCTTTTGTGGAGTAATTGCTTATGGAGTGGGACTCCAGAAGAGAAATCCCTGTGATGGCCATGCTCATGTCTTGCAGCATGACAGAACAAATTCCCAATCAGTGTGTGTATTTCTTTGTGTCTTTGCTATTCTATGACATAAAAGGGAAATTCCCCTAAACACTCACTGTTGCAAATCATTCTATAGTTAAATAAGCTTTTATTTATAAACCCTCTTATACTGGAAAAGACTGAATTTATATGGCTGCATTTCCATTTTTCTGTGTAAGAAAGAAAAAAGATTCATTCAAACCTACTATTTTGAAACACTAATTAAGTTTGTATACACCTGTATGATACATCTTCACTACATCATGAACTACTGTTTCTTTTCCCTGCATTTGTTTTACTTGGCTGGTTTGTTGTTCTCCACAGTGCAGTTTCAACAAGTACCTGCATTTTGCCAGGGGAACACCTCATTTACTGCTGGCTGATACAACTCTGCCAGCACAGATGTTCACTGGAACAGCTCTAAATGGTTGATCTGTCTTGAACACTCATGAAATGTGTCAGGCCCATCACTAGGATTAAACTCTGTCAGGAACTAGCACAGGAGATGGCAGGTATGGATCAGGATTCTGTTGGGGTAGGCACTGGGTAAATGCAGACTAAAGAGCATGCCATGTACAAAGTTGTCCAAATTATTTACATGAATGCTATCTACAAAAAGGACCAGATTAACTTTCAGCTTTGTTAAGTACTAGCTTCACTGGAAACAAATCCTGCTTCTACACACTCTGCTAGAAACAGCAGCCTAGCTATCCAAGTGGCATTGTGATTTCAACAGCTGAGAACAGAGGTTGGGTGGCCCTGGGGCAAAACCCCATTCTTTTGGATTACAGCTTGGATAATTAGCACAGGCACATGAAATGTTTTCTATTTAAGCTGATACATTCTCATCAGGAACCGTTCTATTCCTCATTGCACTTTTCCTAACAGCACAAAGTAGCAGAAACCATCTTATCACTGTTCTTAAATATTCCTTGTTACCTCACTCCTGACATAATGTGGAAAACTGCTTGAATGGGAATAGAAACTGCATTAAACATAAACCAAACAGAAACCTAGCTGATGGAGAAAACATTACAGAAACAAACATCCTCTAAAAAATGAACTGTGCTGTCAGGAGCCCCACACCTGTACTGTCAGAAGGGTTAAAGCAGCAGCTCTGGGACACTGTGGAGGTGGATCCAGTGGTGCCTTGTGAAGGCTGACCTAGAACAGAGACTACAAGGAGCTAAAGAATAAAGTAGGGGTTTATAAAGAGGTTTCAATAGATCCACCTTGGGCAGCACAACCCAAAATGGTCACAAAATGCACGACTGGTCACGGGGTCTGTCACTTGTATAAGTTCTGCTCCATTTGCATATTGGAGTTCATTGTCCAATTCCTGCTCCAGTCCATGCAGTCCCACCCTCCTTGTTTTTCTCTCTCCAGCCCACGGTGTTTGTGCTCTTGGGCTGAGATTTGGATCATTTGTCCTTGGTCCCCAGCTGGAGCAGGAATTGTTTTGTCTCCCTGCTCTGTGCAGAGCTCACCATCCCCTCATATGAAGCCCAGACCCACACAGTAAAGCAGCACAGAGTCTGAAAAATAGGAAAGCTAAACGTGAGGCATCAGTGTTGTCAGGAGCCTCACACTGCACTGTCAGAAGGGTTAAAGCAGCAGCTCTGGGACACCATGGAGGTGGATCCAATGCCTCAAACCCTGACAGGCCCCCAGGGTGGATTTACCCAAGAGGCAGCACCTCTCCTTCAGGCTGCTGGTCCAATGGCATCACCAGCTGCATCCCTGCCCCATCTCTCCATCCCTTCAGACCAGACCCCACTTCTCCCCCGCCCTGAAGAACCACCTAAGGTGCCCATCAGCATAATAGGGTTGCCAGAACCAACACATTTTGATCATAAAGTGGCCAGAGGCAGGAGAAGCATCCCTGAAGTACACTGTTGGCACTACAGCAATATAACCTCTTTTTTTTAAGAGTTAAATGTGGGATTTCTGTCAACATTTATTTAACAAGACCTCACCCTCATCTTCTCTCTGACCTCAAAAGCAAAGCACTCCTCATTCCAATATTTAAGCATCACACTAAAACAAAATATCAAATGGTCCAAACTACAGCACAGAGGATGGTTATAAATATCAGTCTTTTTGATTCTAATGGAGCTTGAAATTAACACCACTTTTCTCTTTCAGCACAAATTTTCAAAGAGTTTAAATTCTAAGGGACAGGGACCACTTCCTCCAAAAAACGGTGTGAGGCTAAAAGATGCGTTTTGGCTACTGCAGAGGTGATCAGAGAAGCCACAAAATCCTGCCAGAGCTGAAAGCAGAGAGGGTATGCAAGAAATATTTAGTCTATACTTATAAATGGAAAGATAGCTCTCTGCAGTTCTTAGCCATTTGCAAGCAGAGTAATCTTCAGTACACCAGATGAAAAATCTTCATTAAATAATCAAATGGTAAAGATTAAGCTATAAAATGCAGTAACTGAACTAACTCCAAGAGTTGGGATTACAGATCAGTTTTAGAATTAACTCTGACAGCAACCACTGGGGAGAAATCATACTAAAGACTTTGGTCATTTCTAGGTTTATCCTTGGGGGTCCCTTGACTCCCAATACCACAGGGTCTAACAGGTTCGATCCTACTCTGTATATATAGAGTATATAGAATATATATACTCTGTATATAGAGTATATGTATATATGCTATATATATACACACTATATACTCTATATACAGAGTATAATGTATATATACTTTGTATATAGAGTATAAGAGTATATAAAATACCTGCCTGTATTCTGTATATTGAATCATAGTATCACAGAGTTGTTTGGGTTGGAAAAGGCCCTCAAGATCCAGTACAACAGGTAACCCAGCACTGGCAGGCCCCCTACTAAGCCATGCCCACACCTATGTGTACTTTTAAAACTTCCAGGGGCAGTGACTCCACCACTGTCCTGGGCAGTCTGTGCCAGGCTGGACAGCTCTTTCAGTGAAGAAATTTTCCCTAAAATCCAATCAAAACCTCCCTGGTGCTACTTGAAGCCATTTCCTGTAGTATCTATCACTTGTTCCCAGAGAGCAGAGCCTGTCCCCCCCCCAGCTGTGCCCTCCTGGCAGGGAGGTGTGCAGAGTCAGAAGGTCCCTCCTGAGCCTCCTTTTCTCTGGGCTGAGCCTCTCCTCATCAGACTTGTGCTCCAGATCTTTCTTCAGCTCAGTCCCCTTCTCTAGACACACTCCAGCCCTTCAATATGTTGTATCTTTGTACTCAGTGTTTGCATTTGCAAGATGATAGTAGAAGCTCTTCTAGGTGTTATTATCTGCTATGCTGACCCAACCCACAGCAACATTATGACACCTCTCCTACAATTATCTGCAAAAATGGGAGATGGGGAAAGTCTCAAAAAACTGAAGAATGTAGGGAGCTCAGGTCTCATTGAACATCAGGATTTCTGCTCCTAGGTTAGATAAAGTAACCTAGGAGATAAAACTTTTTTTACTTAGAGCCCTGAAGGACTCCTCTGCCCTAAAATGGTCGCCAAAGCTTTCTCCGGTCCTGCACAGCTCTTTCAGCCAACTTAATCAATACAAATTAATCAACCATATGAAATTCAACAAGGAAAAGTTCTAGATTCTGCACTTGGGATGGGGCAGCCCTGGGTGTGGGTACAGCCTGGGGAAGTGTGGGAAACGGATTTGTAGAGAGTTCTCAGGGCCTCACAGAAGGCCCACACAGTGTGCATCCATGTGCATTTCCTACACACAAACCCATTTCCCACAGGGAAGGAGGTGTTGGACAGCAGCACCACACAAAGGGCCCTGAGGGTCCTGCTTGGTGCCAGACGGATCAAAGCCAGCAGGGCCATCCCTGTCCTGGGGCTCCAGGGCCAGCAGGGCCAGCCAGGCCATGAGGGGATTGTGCTGCTCTGCTCTGGGCTGGGGCAGCCTCACCTCCAGAGCTGGGGCAGGTTTGGGCAGCACAGTGTGAGGAAGAAATTAAACTGTTGGAGAGAGTGCAAAGGAGGCCATGGGGACAGTGAGGCCATGAGGGGAAGCTGGGGAGGAGCTGCTGAGGGCCCGGGGGCTGGGCAGCTGGAACAGAGGAGCCTGAGGGGACTCACTGCAGTGAGGGGAAGAGGAGGGGCAGACACTGATCTGCGCTTGGTGTGACAGTGATGGCACCTGAGGGAATGGCCTGAAGCTGTGTCAGGGGGGTTAAGGTTGGATGTTAGAAACAGGTTCTTCCCCCAGAGGGTGGCTGGGCACTGAACAGGTTGCCCAGGGCAGTGCTCACAGCAGCAAGGCTGGCAGAGCTCCAGGAGTGTTTGGACAACGCTCAGGCACATGGTGTGACTCTTAGGGTTGGTGCTGTGCTGGGCCAGGAGTTGGACTCAATGATCCTTGTGGGTCCCTTCCAACTCAGCAGATTCTGTGATTCGTAGGTGAGCAAGAGAAGACCTGCTGGTCACCCTGCTCCACTCCCTGCTGTTGGGGAAGATGAAACAGGAAAGCCTTATAAATATGATTGTCTGGCAAAAAAAATTTGAGAATATGGAAACTATAAGCAAGACTGAAATGAAAGCAAGCTTTGAGATCCCTCAGTTACTGAACAACTGGAAAACAATGGTGTGGCCAGCTGAAGGTGATCCCCTTTTGATGGAACAACACCCTCTGCTTGCAGACAGGCCCAAGGGTCAGAGCAGACCCCACAGCTTGGCAGAAGGGGTCCAAAGAGGAGTTTTTAGGGTTTAAAATGTAACACAGTATGGTAATGTAATGGTTCTTATAGGCTGTATGTAAATGCTGTAGGATTTGTATCTTGTACTAGATTGGTTAGTGAGAATGGGAATATTCAACACAGAAGAAGATTTATGGTATTGTGATGGGAACCTTACTCTGTTATCTCTTTTACTCTCTTATGCTTTCGCTCTCTTGCCTCTCTTACCCTCTCACCCTCTCTGCCCCTCTCTTCTCTCAGTCCTGCTCTGAGCTGTGTTTGGCAGCTCCCAGCAGGGCCCTGCCCCCAGGCCCTTTGCAATAAACCCCAAGTTCCTGCCCTGGCTGCAGAGATCTCTGCTCTCCATCCGTCCCCACTGTCCAACCCCCATTGCTCCTACACCTGCATATCTGGGACTGGCTTTGCAGGATAAAAATCTCAAGTTAATATAGTTAGGTAAACTAATAAAAATCCACAGTATTCAGCAATCATTCTTCCCTGACAAAGTTTAAAACCAGGGAAAGTGCTTCCCAATTTCTCTTTGCAGAGTATGGTCAACCAAAGCTGAAGACTCCTGGGTTCATGGGGGCAGGGGAGAAGACAGAAATACCAGCACCAGTAGGAAACATTTATGTGCACTGCAGGAAACCTGCAGTGAAGGGTACAGCTCACTTGATGTGCTCATTTTTAATACCAATAAACATTCCAGCTTCCTAATAGCCCTTCAGAGTCCTCTGGTGTCAGAAACCTGGCAACAAGACTGAACCTGTGATGTGTTCATCTTTAAATCTTGACATCATTGGAATTTATTAATCAAATGTGAATTTGGAGTAATATTTTTGCTTCAGTCTAATTCTAGAAATCAGTGGTCTGAAACTGTCAGCATTAGTATGATTGACTCCTTTTATAACTTAACTCTCAGCTACATCAATATTAAAAGAAATGTAATTTCTAGTTTAACCTAATTTTTAAAGAACATAATTCTATAACCTTTGTTATATAATATCTTTTTATTTTACTTCAAAAATATCTATTTTAAGTAATAAAGTAGGCTAATATGAAAGCCTATATTTAGCTTACCCTTATTTTTTTAAAGCAAAAAGCCCTTTTTGCATAAATGGAGGCAATCAGCTAGTTTTGGTCTAATTCCTCTGAATTCAAAATAAAAATCACCCCAGGAAAAAAAATAACCAGAATACATTCTATGCAGATGAGAACTGAGGGCTTTGTGTAGGCCAGGGGTTGTTACCACAAGCCCTACTGCCAGTGTATGGAGTTCTCTCAGTTTTAGAGACTGAGAATATTCATGATTTTTGAAAAGTCAACACTCTACCCTGGGATTGGAAACTATATGTTAGCTGACTTCAATGAAAATATTTAAGCTTGGGTTTTAAATCAAGCTTAAGATCAGATTCCTTGCTTCTAAGGTTCTGGTCCCATGTGAATATGTAATGCACCATGAAAGAGAACAGGGCAGCAAAATCAGAACATATGTGATTTAAGAGGCACACTGCAACCATTTAAAAATCAATTATCTCTTATCAAAATACTAAAGGGAGAAAAACCTCCCACTCTAAACCTTAACATCCAGACCCCTTATCCTAGAAATTCAAAACATGAATGCTTTTCTTTTTTAAAATTTCCTTTTAAGTTTGTTCTCCTAGCTATAACCTTTGAGTTAAGGTGGCATCCCTAAAACAGATATTTAATGAACAAAACATGAAGTTCAAATTTGATGGGAGGGAAGGTGTTGCTGGCTAAAACCAGGACATCATCTTCCCAAAAATTCAGAGTATTTCACCTAACACCAGACTGAAAGCTTTCTATGGTTTATGAGCTTCAAATGATTTTATAAAATTTTCTCTAATTTATCCTATTTTCAAATGGTGGGAAAAAAATCCTCTTTTCCGTAATAAAATATAGGCCTATTCATAGAATTTTATAGGATAACAACGAAAAAATTAATCAAAATCAAACTTCCATCAATTTACTCCTTCATCTATGTAGGTGCACTTTTATGCTCACCACCTACCTTACTAATTCTTGTTTTTATTGTCTTTTTCTTCCCTACAGGTTCCCAAAAGATTCTATCCCCTTCAGGATACACATGAAGAAATGCAGATGTTGCACCACACATGGTGACTAACACCACAGTGAGATCAAAACTGAAACATGGATGTGTGGACCAACATTTTGACTTTTCTGTTAAGCCCATCTTTATAAGCATGCAACAAGAGTCAGGATTTATACTACTGGGATTTAAACCTGGAGAGATTCTTGCTGTGTCTCAAGTTGATTTACATATAAGTAATATATTATTTACCTTAGAAAATGGGTGTTTTGCTCTATTTCAGCACTGGAGGGGGTGATGCAGTTTTTAATTAGTTTAGTGGTTTGATTTTTTTTCAATGTCAAGAAAACAAATAGAGCAATATAAAAATAATAGCAAAACAGCTAACATGGGGGTCTATAATGTAACCATAAAAGAAGCACTTTCAAAGCACTTGCAAAGTTCCAGCCACATGATTCCCATTAACTGTAATGAGCACTGGACAGATAAATTCACACATGTTGCTTTGAAGATTTATACTAAATTGGCCTCATCTTTGTTAGCACTAAAGGAATACTGATGCTATACAATATAAAAGAGAAGTCTTTCAATTTGCCCCCTGCAATCTTCTTCATTATCCACAGAATTCTCCTGTAGCCAGTCATACCACAGATTCATAATCTCTCCAATTTAACAGACAGTTAAAAATATTAACTATAGCCCACCAGTCACTCTCTGTAGAATCAAGTGCTAAAATGCTCCTTTGTTTAAGCACAGGCCCAGCTAGTTCTGCTCTGCAGCACATCAAAGGCCTGAACAAGTGGAGCAGCTCAGGGAGAAAGCTGCTGCTCTAGAAGCCAATCCATAATACCTTGCCAGGTCTTTAATTGCTGTGCATGTTTGGCTTGAACTTGTGCTGCTTTGAAGTGAAGACATTAGCTTCAGTTAATCCCAAAATGACCTCAAGTTATGGGCTTCGGGAAAAAAAAAGAAAAAAGGAAAACCAGAAAATGGCAGAGGACCAATGTGAGCTGCTTGCCCTTTTATTTCCTTATTTTCTCCCTTTCTCTTCTTGTCTAAGGACAGGGTTTGGTATTCATGGATATTAAACAGACCCTGCAAATGAAGCCTCTTCTCTGTTCCTCTGGCCAGAAGAGCCACAGGCTGCACAAGCTGGGGACTGCCCAGTGCCACCCTGCTGGCCCAGCACATGGGGAACAAATATCCTTCATCTGAGGCTGCCGTCCAACATCAACCACTGGAAATAACAAGGACAAAACCCCAGAATCCACGGGGTTCTTCAACTATCCAAAATTGTTCTTCAACTAAAGGACTTTGGAAATGGAGATTTACACAAGTAAACAGTTGGAATCCAAAATGCAGGGAATTCTCAGAACTTGTAAGCCAAAGCTCAGAATTAAACACAGGATTTGATCTGAGACCTTGGAAAAGCCTTCCAAACTCAGGTGCTAGAAGTGAGAATGTGGATTTAAAGTTTAAAGCAGAGACACATTAAGTAGAGGAAAGTTTAGAGTTTTGGTTTGTGTGTCATCACATGATTGGCTAAGAAATCTTACACCGTGTCCATAAGATGAAATATCTAAGGATTGGGTCAAAAATATAAATATCCTGTTGGCAGGGTTTTATTGGTTAATAAGTAACTAAAAGGTCTTGTAACCTTCTGAGCCATGTGGTGAAGATGGCTCAGAAGATGGCTCACCCTTCCTACCTGTTTTGAAGATAAGAAAAATAAATTGCATAATCTAAAGCAACTCAGAGGTCCTGTCTCTAACCCATTCAAAATTAAAATATTTACACCTGGAAAAACAAAACCAAAACCCCCCACAATATCCTTGCAATTGTACATGCACAGACATGACCATTTGGAAAAATCTCCACAAGACCAGACACACTTCAATTTGTTAATACAGAGGAAGGAAGAATGTTTTCCTGAGATCCATCAGCCATGGAAAAACATAACTGTACCTTACAGACAGTTTCCTAAACAACACACATATGTTAAATTACAAATATACATTGCCACTGACTCTACCAGCAAACTGTTCCAAAAATTCTACTATTAACTGCCCTAAAGGCTAAAACCTTTTCCTAAATGAAACTTTTCCTAAGTATTCCCCCCTCCTTCAGCCCTTTCTCCAGGTACATCACAGACACAATTGTCCCCTGCCCCAGTGCTCATTCTGAATAAACCCAGCCTCCACCTTCAACTCAGAGCCCCCCTGTATTTCCTGCAGTTGCTGCTATATTAACTCATTTGTCTTGAATGCAGGTGACCTGCATGGGCCCAGGATTCCAGGCACACTCTCATTTCTGCTTCACACAACAGCAGAATAAACACCATAAAAACCACCAATGTTTTGCTGTGTGGTAGAATTGCTCTGATGTTCCTCCTCAGATACTTCAAAATTACAAAACTCACCTTAAAAAATAAATCCTTATTACTAGCCCTTTATGATTCATGTGAGTTTTATACTAATATATTTAATAGCCTATTATTTCATCCCATAAAACCAACCTCTGGTCCCAGTGTAATGTTCTGGTCTTTTGCCCTATTTGACAAAGCTCCCAAGCATTGCATTGCCAGTAAGTAATGCTAGCACCTTCCAAGCCATTCCTGCTGGGATTAGTCAGTCACACCCTGCTTTGGGGGGATTCCAACTTAATGGGCCCCCAGCCCAACACCAACACAAAATGGAGCTGTTTTCTAGCTGGTTTCTTCTACCAGTTTCTAGTTTACCTAATAATTTCTCTCATGGTTTGTAGCTAACATCTTCATGAAATACAAACTGATTGGATCTTTGATACTTCAAAATCCATTCATGGCTTCAAAAACAATACTAGCAAGACCTTATGGTTAATGGTACTTTGTTTATTTTAATTATGGGCTTTGTTGCGTATTAGAAGAAAGCAGCCTTTCATGTTTCTCTGCTCTTGTGATAAGACTGACTGCTCTCTCCTTAATGAATCCTGGGTCTGCAGGTGAGGGAGCCCAAGCATAGGCTGGAAGTAAATCGAGCCCTTATTCCC
Source organism: Melospiza melodia melodia (assembly GCF_035770615.1). Taxonomy (NCBI): domain Eukaryota; kingdom Metazoa; phylum Chordata; class Aves; order Passeriformes; family Passerellidae; genus Melospiza; species Melospiza melodia. Next base: position 5,814,798 of record NC_086214.1, read on the forward strand.
ACTATGAAAAATGTTCTGCTTTCAAAGCTCTGCTGCTCTTGGTCAAAAGCTCCAAAGATGCAGTGACTGCTAGGGAAAGGTTTTAGAAAAACAGGGCAATTTTCCATCCCAATGAAATACAGGAGGACAGAATGGAAGTGGCTGGTACCCATTCTCTCAAATCCTGGCAGTGGCAGGACCCCTTGGAGCTGCAAGAAAAGAGCCTCAACTGGATCCCAGTAACTGATGTAATCTCAAAAACTTGACTCTGACCATTCCCATCATCTTCCTCCTACTCACAAATACTGAATTCCTAAACACCTGCATCCATGGAAGAGAAATACCCAACACTGGTCTAACTTGCCATCCTTTATACAGCCAAAGAAAAAGCTCAAAGACCTCTCATGTTAGGCTGGACAAGAGCACTTATGGGTGGCATGGCGTGGATTTTTTTGATGTCCCATATATTAGTTTGCATTTTTTGACGTCCCACATATTAATTTGCATTTTCTGATGTCTCACATATTAGTTTGCATCCCATGAAGCAGCAATGCTGCCATATCCATGCTGGCTGAATGCTGTGAGCCCACGCCTTTCAGACAGAGCAGGGGAGACACAAACAAGCTCTTGATCCAAGAGTTCTGACTCTGCAGCACAGGAATTTGGATCCCACAGTCCCTCACTTCCCTGCATCCATGTAAAATACCAACAGCTGTATTCCTTCTCTTTCCCAACCCTGCTGTAGTGTGTTGCTTGGATGCAACTGCATCTTGGAACACAAAATGTGGTTAAGGATCCTACTATGCCAAATTCACCCAAGAACAAGAAGATACTTGTAATATCTTCAAATCTACAAATAAAGATATTACAAATATAATGTCAAGCAATTTTGAAAGAAATGGAAAAGAAATTTAAATTAGCCTTACAAAAATACCTAACCTTTGGAATAAAAGTTTTCAAGTCATTCTACATTTAAATGCTTGAAAACAATTATATAAAATTATCATGCCCAATCAGACAAAGGAGCTGATGCCACAGCTCTTCTGACTACATCTTCTTCAACAGCAGAAGAAAGTTCAGTCTGAGCAGAATCCCCTTGGATTTACTTCAGTAAGGAAGTTATTGACACAAATTTTTGGTTTCATTTACAAGACAACTTATTTCCTAAGTTTAGAGAAGTAATTTGCATTTCCCATTCTGCTCTTCCCATTAACTTTAATATGTTGCTGAGGAAATGTGTAGTTTACCAATCATATCATCATCAAAATCCTTCTTTCCCCAAGCACAAATTTAGTAAATCATACCTGTAATTTAATTCTTAATCAAGAGATCCTTGAGCCTGACTCCTGAGACTCACTTAATGGATTCTGTTATGCACAGTATCAAAATGAAGCTGCTGTAGCTTCATGCTCCTGTCTTCTGCCTTGCCACCATTACAAACCTAAAATAAAATACTATCTGGTTTTTGTGTTCCAGTTGGTTCAGAAATTAATTTCTAATCAAAATATTGGTTACAATAAGAATACAGACAGCATAAATGGTTCCAAACCTCAGTAAGCTCTGTGTTTCTAATGTTCTGTGCCCAGAACTGAAAGCAGAATTTGGAAACAAATTTTGCTTTGTCATTGAAAGCAAGAGATGACAGTTTACCTGTGCAAATTAAGTCTGGGAGGCTTATAAGTAACACTATCCATCCCCAGAAAAATCACCAACCAACCATATCAGATTGGAGTCTGTGAACCCTACTCACCCATTTTTTGAAGGCTATTTAATTCTGTTTGTCACTGCATAACTGAAATGCTTTCATTTTTTAATTTAAATTGTATTGCACTGAAAAAATATGCATGTGCACTTAATTAAGCTTAGAGACTGAGGTGGGAAATCAATTAAAAATAAACTAAATTATTTATTTCCTCTCTGAGATTTCTTTCAGCGGTGTTGGGGGAAAGACAGACCAAAGTTTTAAGCTGACTTCAAGGAGGGAGCTCTCCTCAGTCTGAGGTGGTCTGGGATAAGAGGCAGCATGAGCCAAAGTGGTCCCTGTGGAACACAGGCAGAGGAAACTCCATAAAGCCCTGCTTAATGAAACAGCTTGGTGTGAAGGAAAAAGGCTTTGAGTGTAAGTGCCAAAGCCTTGTGTAAACTGATGCAGCAGGATATTCCTAGGTCTGATATGGCAATTCAAAACTCAGAATCCTGCTGATATCATTACATTACAAATCCGTGTTTTACTGACAGTCCAGAGAGGGGAATAACCTGCATGGGAAGGGAGCTTGTTTCTGTGATCTGAAAAAAACAAAAGGAAATTTTAAAGGAATAGGCATGGAAAGTGTTTTGTATACATAAAAGTATATTCACACCTACATATGTGAAAACACAACACTGCAAACATATTTAATATGACTGAAAAAGTTATGCCACAAATCTAGACTGGGTGATCTCTTATTAGGAACAAAAGACTTTGTTTAACAAAAGATTAAATCCATTTAATATTGATGCTTTCCCATTTGAAGAGGATGCACCAAAATAAATGAAGTAAATAAGGAAAGCAAGTTGTTCCTTTGAATTAGTATTTTCTCTTAGTAAGCAACTTATTTGTATAAAGATTTTAAATGAATAAAGATAAAACATTCTCCTTTCCAGATTGGCAGTAATGTTGGAAATGATCCCACATAAATAACGTTTCCAAGTGGCAACATGGACAAAAGCAATCAGTACCCTATGTCTGTGTGCAGTACAAAGTGAACATTTTAATGCAATCAATAATCCCAAGGTAAAGAGATGATGGCTGCACAGCAAGACTCAGTAGGATATAGATTTCAGGTTGCAAGTCAACAAAGATGTAATAACTCAGCCCAGCTGCAGCATATTCCTCAGACACTACTTAAAAGCTCATTCACCACCAAGGAACATTCTCAGGAGCAGATCAAACCACTGAAGGATGATTTTCTCCATGTGCCACAGAATAAATAGCAGAAAATACCATCACTGGAGCCCAAGTCATGTGGACTCTGAGGCACAGGAGCTGCATAAATCTGAGCAAGCAAAGTGACACATCCCTACCCTGCCTGAGGCTCTGAGCAGGAATAACTTAGCACAGAGCAGTGATCATCCCTAATCAGTGACCACAATAACATAAATACACATATTATCCTCTTTATACACCCATCCCCAGTGTATAGCACCCAAAATATCAAGCAGTATCTGACACATAACTTGTGTGTGAAATTCCACCAGCATCTGGAACCAAACTCTGTGAAGCAACCTTCACTCACATGCAAACACATTTCAGACAACTGGGAATTCTGGATGAAAAATAAAGGTATCTAGTCAACCACTTTTCTTAAAGTAAAATAAAAAGATGCACTTAAGTTATTAACCTTTATCCACTACACTTCAGTGAAATAGAGTATTTGTCAATGGAAACTCAATTTCAGGGAAAATTTAACTCATTGGAATGTGTCTCTCTCCTAGCATCTCAATGCCTTGAAGATTCAACCCAGAGTTTCACACCAGTTCATCTGTACAGGAGTGCAGGCCTGGGACACCCCTATCACAGCACATCTGTACAGGGTGCAGGACACCCCTATCACAGCACATCTGTACAGGCCTGGGACACTCCTATCACAGCACATCTGTACAGGGTGCAGACCTGGGACACTCCTATCACAGCACATCTGTACAAGGTGCAGGCCTGGAGCACTAGGCTCTGGCACATCCCAGAGCTCTGGAGAGATCCCAGAGCCAGCACAAAACTGCAGAGCCAGAGGAGTGGTAGCAGAGAGGCAGTGCTGGGTCTCACCTGGCTGACTTGCACCACCACTGCACTAACTGCAGGGATCCAAATTCCCTTTTCCATAACACCCTGCAACACACAGGGAACCCTGGGCTGGCTCCAAACACCTAGGGGGAGATAAAGCATTTTACTCACAGGTTACTGATGTTCCTGCTGTGTTTTACTGGATGACACAAAGCCCAGCACAGGAGAAAAGAGTTACCTTTGCAACTCCAGAACTGACTGCCTGCTATTTAGCCATGGAGTATCACAGGATAAGGATTTATCCCAGGCCTAGCAATAGAGCAAGGGGCATCTGAGTTCAAATCCTAATATGCACATTGACTGTCCTCCAGCACAGTCATCTTTCTTTGTGTTAACTCTTCTAATTTCATACATTATGGCTTGTAAAAGAATCAATATTTATTGACCACTGCCTTGGCTCCCTCAGTCTCTTACTAGTCCCTCCTGCACTGGAAAATGCCACATCCTGGCCCTGGTGTGAGCTCCCAGTGATCTTCTGGGTTTTCAGTCCAGAGCAGGTTTGAACAGTTCCAAGAAAAAGAAAAGCCATAGTCCAGGGAACTTTACTGCCTCAGCTAGCTAAAAAAACTAAGAGCAAAAAGACTTTAAAAATCCTAAAAAGCAAAGGAGAGCTCTATCCTGCTGTCTGTCCATCCACAGAGAGTCCAGGAGAAGGAAGGCTGAACTCTCCTCTCTCTGGTTTTGAATACAGCCCCTCAGACACTCCACTGCTTCTCCTTCTCACTCCCTCTTCACTCTCAGATCTAGTTTTAAAGGTGCAACACTCATTTCCAGACTAAACAGAAATGGGGATACAATTCAGCATCAAGTCACCCTCGGACACTCCCTTACACAGATGAACCTTCAAGAGTACAATGAAGAAAACTAACCAAAAATTACTCAAAACACTGACAAACGACCAAATCAACTCTCTTCACTTTTACTTCAGTCCTATAAGATCCTTGTATTACTTGCTAGAAAATCCCACAACTTCAACTCACTGACTGCATGGGCTACTGTTTACAAGATTATAAAAAAAATTATAAATTCCCAGTTTGCTAGTTTAATATCACAATTTAACTTGTCATTAGCTAAGAGGGGCAAAATAACTTGGTTGATTAAGTAAATTTGATTACCTTTGCCCCTTGCTGATGAATGCAAGTGATTTTTAAAATTAAAGAGCTATTAGACTAGTGAACATAATTCTGAACTGTAATCTCTTGATACAGTATTTCCATGTTTAAAGATCAGCTGGCAGAAGCATGACTGCTAATACAGGCTGCCTGAAAATTCAAAACAGGAGATAATGGTCAATTACTCCACTATTCTTGTCTAATTAGAGAATTCTGCTTCAGTTGAAATCCATTTAAGTGAGCAACATCCATGTATTGAAAAGAATGATAAAGAAAACATTAGGTCAGAAATAAGAATCTTTATGATGTGAGTAGGCAATTACAGAAGCCATCTCTGATTTTCCAACTCCACCTCTTCTATTGTATTTTTTTCTCTGTCAATACAAACTGTGGCAAGAATTGACATCAATAATTCCCCTCCCCTCCACTTTTTCTATTTTTTAAACTGTTAAAAACAACGGTCTTGTGAGAAAGCACAAACATCTGCTCTCTGGAGAGGGTGAGGAAAGAATAAATAGTAGCATTCCCTCTCTACAAAACTGGTAGCAGAATGTGCTAGAGTGCTGTGCCCAAAGGAATTGTTGGTTTGCTGTAGTTTGTGGACAGCCAATTGGCAAACCATAAATTAGGTCAAGTTTTCATAAAACCAGCCCTACATACACATTCATGAATAAGAACAAGTGTCTAGTGATGCAAAAACATCTTCTAATGGCCATTATCTGATGGTTGAGCACTGAACAGCCCCAAAAATAAAATAAAATAAAGCATTATTATCTCCAGCAAATTTGATGAAGTGAGCTTTTGCCTAGTGCTCTGGGTAAGACTGGGTAAGAGCAAAGGGCATACAAGCCTGGCAACACCACCAAAGAAGGAAAATGTTCAGAAGTTTGCCAGTATACTACCTAAAAATTGATAAATAAAGCCCCTAGGAAACAGTTATTGAAAAGTCAGCACTATGAAGCCCAAGGCTACACTTTTACATCTCTATAATTCCTTTACCTTCCAAACCAATCAAAAGCAGCATGGAATTTGCAAAACCTAACAATTCCACAGTGGTAAGAAACCCTTTTCCATGAGACACAATTGCATCATTTTATCATCAGGCAGAAATACAACCCCGTATGTGAATAATATTGGGCAAATACATGAAGTTTCCTTGTGCTTTCAAGAATATGTTATTCTTTTTAGCTTGATGTATCAAAGAAAAGCATTTTAAAAGTTCAGGGAATTTTGTGACTACTGATGGACTTTCACACATGCTGATAGTTAAGACAGGGTCATGGTTGTATCCCTTGCAATGGCACAGCCTCTTAACAATTTCCCTTTCTTCCTTAATCACACATAGTTAACAAGAGCAAAGTAAAAGTTAGAATTTCAGGTATTTGCAAGGTTTCTTAATAGCCTTTCATTTCTATTTGGGCTGAAACTTGATCTATTCTGAATAATGGAAACAATGTTCAAAGCATACATCCCCCCCAGCATTACACTCAGTTAATGGTCCTTGACTTGTGATATTGTGATTTTTATACTCCATATAAAGGTCTCCTTTGGGTTAAAAAAAAGAAAATGTGTCTTAACATTTGAAGCAAAGCCAAATAATGCTGTACTGCTGGGCAATTTTCAAAGCCACATTAAAAGAGGATCACAAGAAAAAGAGGCATCAGTACAAAAACACTACATGGCTCCTTCTCTGTGCTCCAGGATTTTGTTAAGATACTCTTTTAATCCAGCCATTTACTGCAACAGGCTTTATAACATATTAAATATTATTGCCTCCTCTAACTGACAGATCAGGATTGGTGAATCTTGACCCTTCAGTTCCCCAGAAGCCATATTAGACTGTTACAAAAGCGTTAAGAATATTGTGATAACCATAACAAAAATGTCTGTTTCCCTGATGGATAAGTTCTTTTTTGGAGGGTGGATAGTTCAAGAAATTCCTGCACAATGTGACTGTCACGAGGGACCTAAACCACAAGGAGATTCTCTCTGACATTTTCAGTGTCAGTTCTGAAGATGTGCTCAAGCAAAGTCTTTCCCCAAACCACCAAGGCTCGCACAAAACAAATCTCAGGACACCCCTGCTGCAAGGACTCCAAAATGGAATGAGATTTTGCAGGAAAGCATCAATCTCAGCAGCTGATTGCCTCTTGAAGCTTGTCTGACTCACCATCTGTCCTGCCTTCCCTTCCTTTTGGGTCAAGGTCTTTTATGGTGACATAAGAGCATGGCAAGGTGAAATTATTGCTGTGAGCACAGGGGTGAGGCACAGTCAGAACTGACCCCCAAAGTTCTTCAGTGCTGAGGCTTCACCACCTCTTGGACCACAGAGACCAGGAAAAGTGATCTGAAGCCCAGAAGTGGAGAAGCTGTAGTACTTATCCATCAAAGGGCTGAGAAACAGCCTTGCACAAAACACAAGCTTTAGCAGATCTGGAGTGGTTTTCTTCCATTTATTTTAATTCCTTTGATTTCGTCTCCTCTGGGAGTAATTAAATACTTTTTTCCATACCCTAGTATCATTGGTAAAACTCATTAAGGAAATTTTAAAACGATGAAAAATCAAATATCTTGCTTATCCTATCTAAATTTACCATAAAACACTTGACAAAGTCATTTTAAAATTATAAATAAAAGAGGATCATTCAACTTTCTTGAAAATCATCATCCCTCTCCTCAGTCAGTCAGCATCAGCTGAAAGAATGTCTTTTCCATGTCCAGGATCTATTTTTCAGATCACTTGGCTGGGTTAGCTTGTGTTTCCTCACATCCCTCCTACTCACCCATCTCTCTCTCAGACACAAAAGACAACAGATAAAAGCAACATTTCCTCAAGCTTCAGGCAAAGCAGGAAAGGGAACTTGTGACTGCTGATTTGCTCAAGTCCTGCAGCAGCTTCAGCATCTGGACCAGTTCATAAACCTGTAAGACCTACAGATGATAGAAAAATTTGATCCTTGAGCAGCACAGGAGCTCCAGTCATAGCCCTGAGAGAGGAATATTGGCCTCATTTGCACTGCACAAGGTGCATCAAGGTATCCCACGCTGGGCAGCCCCAGCCAAGCCCCATCCCTGCTCTCCCCTTGTCAGAGACCAGGAGCTGCCCCAGGACCCCCCTGCACCAGGCAGGGACAGGCAGCACATGGGCAGGGCCAGTTTCTTGCTCATCTCAATAAATTCCACAGGTCCAGCAGCCAATGGACATCTGGCCCCAAACCCAGGATAAAGCAGCCTAGGGTGCCAGAGGAGGTTCCTGCCAGGGCCACACACACCACAAGGTTGAAAATGCTCTTACATTTGAAGTGAATTAGGGCTGGGTTTGCCCTTAAACCTAAAGGTCAAAAATCCTTATCCAGACACTGTATTCGAGAGCCTGGAAACACAAGTTCTGTGTTCTTCACAGCCTAGGTTACCTAAACTCAGAATTTATTCCACTGGTTTCCCTGTGTGTGCATGCATGTGTGTGCATATGTTTAATACACATATTAAATTTTAAATAGATTGCTTTTAACTAATCACATCAAACGGCATTTGTGCAATGTAAATATTTGCTTTGTTCCTTCAGCACTCTTTCAATTACACAGAAAATTTCAGAGAAATAAAATTACAGGAGGCCAAATATTAAAAGGTAGGGAGGGAAAAGAGTGTGAAACTAAGCTTCAAAGGGAATTCTACACTTTGATTTCAGTTTGCATATTCCAAATGCTCACATTTTGCTACACAGATGTCAAACCAGGAGGCAGGTAATAAAGCAGGTTTCTTTAAGATTTTAAAAAAATACATTTAAATGATCAAATTAAACCATATTCCAAGCATTCCAGAAATAGCTGGCATATTATTAGTTCTTCCCTAAACGTTATTGAACCATATCTTTCCATTCTAGCAGGGGTCTGTCAGCTCTGCAGGGCCTTGCCAAAAATAAAGAAAGGATGGCAGCATTCCCCATCTGCTGATGAGTCCAATCTAAGGGAAGACAAAACACTGATTTTATTTACCTCTGTTCCAATTATTGTCAGGCAATACAAACAGTCATCATGACACACAGCCAGGTTTATTCATGTGCCCAGCAAGCCAGGCCAGGCATAATAAAGAGATTACACACTCTGTTTGGAATACAGGCAACTTGGAATGGCTTTTATTGAAACTTAAGCATGGGAAATATTGGGTAGTAGATTTAGGTATCACACAATCAGAAATATGTTTGGCTCCAAAACACAACACATGGCACCATCAGAGAATGAGGGTGACTATTATTACAGCACAACAGGCTGCCTTTCTCTCCCTGCCAAAAGAGAAGCTTGGAATAGCACAGAGCACATGGCACTTTAAACTTGGAGGAGAGAGCCTGGAAAGAGCTCACAGAGTAGGAAGGGAAAAAAATTTAAAAGTACTGTGCCCCTGAAAGACAGCTCCTCATAAACCACCACCAGTCTCTCTACTGGAGTCACCCTGGAAGAGAAAGGACTATTTAACATCAAGAAATGGGACAGAAGGGGCAGAGCTGTGCAATATGTTTGCTGCAATAATTGAGGTACTATAATTTTTTCAAAATTTAAAGTCTTTTTAAGACAGAATGGAAAAGAAATTACAGCAGATATTACAAAAAAAAAAAAAATGAAAGTTTGAATCTTTTTAAATGTAGATTAAGGTTCTGTTGATAAGTCCAGCCAATTTGCTGTCCAGGGCACTCTTGCCCCACTTGGCCAGCTGAGACCCTAAATTGCCAACAGGCCCAGTTCTTGAAGGTATGCCCAAAATCATAGAGCCCAAAACCTTGAACATGGCACCAGCTCTGCAGCAGTCATTCACCTGGTTCACCTCCTTTTTCTCAAATCTTCTTCTCTAACTAGGAAGATGGAGCAGACCCTCATTTCCTGACCCTCTGAACATTGTTCCAAGGGGATATAAGGTCCCTCTTGATATTTCCAGCACCACCCCTCTGCAGTGTCATGTTGTCATCTTATAATGAAAGTTCCATATCTTTTGGTGATTTCTCATGGGCACCTCCTTGCAGTACTGACTCCTTCACAGCACAGCCAACAAACCCCAACTCTCTCCTCGACCAGCTAACCCACTCTTCTATAGCACTCATCCTTATTAGACACAGCTGTGGCCTGTTAAGGGCAGGAGTGTTCCTAATCTTTGATAATTAGTGCAGCTGCAACTCCTCAGGGGTGAGATTACCTTCTGCACTATCTTTATTTTCTTACATTCTATCCCCCATTTTCTTTTAATTACAAAGTTGCAGCATCTCTAGAAAGATATGTTTAAGTAAATTGATATTATAACATATTCACATATCTCACAGTGTCATTCACCCCTACCTGAAAGAGCGGGAAGAGATGAGAGTCCACAGGCTTGACCAGCCTCAGAGCCTCTTGTGACAGCCTGGAACCAAGCTCCCAGCAAGCAGACTTCCCTAGAGACTGTCTGGATGGCAAATGGGGCCTCTCAGTAGAAAGTCTCCAATTCTTCACCCCCTTTCTGGGAGCACCAATTTAGTGGGGTTACATGATCAGATTGATTTTGCATGGTTGGCCTTTCCTGGGACTTGCCTATTTTCTCTCTCCCCCTCATTCTCCAGCCCCAGGACACGGCATCTGTCCCCTAAGGTCATTTTAGGGGGGAAAAGAAGGTTCCTCCTACTGCCCTAAGCAGAGGTGAGAAAACAATTTCCCTTGTATTGTGAGTCAGTTGAGTCAGTCAGCCCAGGGCTGGAAGCAAACTTGTCTTCCCCATGACACCCATGTGCCTTCAGACCCCAGAGGCACTGTCACTTCTCATGGAAATTTTGGTCTGGGCAGGTTTTTCAGCTCCTGGGAGGCCATCCTGGGTGGAGGTGGCCACACTGGCATTGCACCGTGATCCTCCCTGTGGAACGTGGCACGGTCAGTGAGTATCACTGGACAATTTAATTCAAAAATGTCATCCAAGGTGGAATTATGCATCATCAAGGTTTTTGTTTTCAGTCATCATATTTGACCACAATTCTAGGCAAGTTGTGAGATCTTTGGGCTTCAGCTTTGTGCCCTCCAACAAAAGAATAATTCACATTAACACCATCTCCAGCCAAGAGACAACAGAACTCAGAGTCCCCTGGGCCCTAGCCCTGGGCACTTCTGTTTCAGCTGGAGAGTATTTACACTTCTCAAATGTGCACTGGAACCAAGCTGTGAAACATCCTGAAAAATATGGTAGGCTTAAAAGCTCTAAGTTTGGAAAAGCATGAATTTCACTTTAATTTCTGATTCTTGGGAATTATCCTTCCAAGCAGCAAAGTAATGACTGCTCCTGATTACACTTCAATTCCTGATAAAAACCCTGCAGAATACCCACACATACTTGGAACAGAAAAGGGAAATGCAGTTATCTGAAATTCTCCATTCATTCAGAGCACAATGCTGCTGAAACCTGGGCCTAAAATGTCTCTCACCAGTGCTCACAAGCTGGTGTTGTAATTGATGCCAAAAATTCAGCAGCTTTATCATATGCATTTTTTCCTACTGACAAAGTATTCCATGGAGCTGTATTTCAATTCTGATTCCATATGTCACTTCAATTTCTGATCAGAGCTTGAACATAAAAAAATTATAGCCCACCTCAATGGACTAATAAAAAAGGATCATTTCTTTTTACATATCAACATTTATTAGTCTCAATCATTTCAGAAATATAATCATTATAGTCTCTTTTACTGAGAACAGCTCCCAACACACAGTCATCCCAGGGGTTCCTCTGTACAGATGTTCTTTTTCCTCTTATTTCTGAGGGTGCTATGTTGTTGCACAGCAAAATCAGCCATCATGCAGTATCAAGAGAAAAAGTAATTAAAAAAAAAACAAAACAAAACTGGGGGTTTTTGCTATTCCCCAATACCCCTTTTTAAAAATATTACTGTTATTTCCTTCTGTCTCCCCCAAATAAAAAGTCAAAGGCAGGAAAGATTTCAAGTCAGAAGGAATGATTGGGTTGACCATCCTGAACTCTGCATTTCCCAAGTCTGGTTTCAGGAGGGGCTGGTGAGTTTAAGCAGAGCACAGCTCCCAGCTGGCTCAGCAAATATTCCAGAAGCATATAAGGGCCAGGCCAGAAAACAGCAGTACTTAGGTTAATCTTGGTTTTCAGAATCACTGATCATATCTCTTTGGTTTATAGTCTTTCAAAACCTTCCCAGAAAAATTGATCGATCCTTCCTACTGAAAACCCAAGACAGACAGGATGCTGTTTTCAAAAAGACTTTTACAAATCCCATCAATACTGGAATAAAAAAACAGAAACCAGGAAAAACAAGGCAGCTTTATTGATTTACACATTAAAATAACATATGCTTTTCTGTGCATGTGCAGTCTCCCTTAAGAGAAAACTGAACTTCTAAAGATAATCTAATATTGAGTCTATAAGTGTTATCCATCAGTTCTCCTTCCCTCTTTTTTTGACAGCCACAAAAATTAGAGATAACATGGGTAATTATTGTAGAATGAGGTAAAAATCACTTTCTGGACTGAAACATGTAGTGCAAACAATAACTGAGCTCCTTGTTAACTACAGGTCATTTAAGTCCAACCTGGAAAGTGAGCACCTGTATGGTTACTGCAACATGTAAAACATTTAACTGAAAATCTTCATCTTACTAAAGACACTGGGACCAATTCTACTGCTTCCATTTAAACATTTTTTCACTCAAAATTCATGTCCTGGTAATTCAAGCCATCTCAGCTCAAAACAATCTTATCTCAGCAGAAACTGATCCAAGTATTGCATGAGTCAGAACAGAAACAAAACATTATTTCCATTTTCTGAGGATAACTTTCCAACTTTGTGAGTCAAAGCAAAAATGTTTAAGAATCACACTTAAGCTATATCTTCGTTTCCCTGTACACCAAAGCTAAGATAACTGCATAGTTCTGCTTCACACATTGCTGGTACCTCCAAAATTCACATCTTCTGCAGGAAGTATTTACTAAGTACATCATCCTATTCTCTATGAATCTGGAGTAAAGAGGACTGGAATAACCTCTATGTGCTACATACACGACTTGATTAGAAAACATTCATCAATGATTTGGTTTGAGTTTTCTGTTAGGGTGGTTTGATTTTGTTTTGGTTTGGGCTTTTTGGTTCTTTTGGGTTTTTTTTTTTTGAACACAGGTTCAGTAAGATTTTGAAAACTTGAGGTTAAGGCAGATCAAAGAGTATGAATCAACTGATAAGCAGCTGCCATTTGAAACACCAGAAAGTGCATAAATCACTGATTAGTGGTCCTACAAACATGGCTCTACCTCAGCACCAGGCTGCCCCAGGAAACCAGGAATGCCCAGGACTGCACTGGGTCACCAACCCAGAGTGGAGTCCCAGCCCTGGTTCAAAGGAAAAGCCCCACGATCTCCTTACTCTGCACAGTTTTGTCCATGCTGGAGACACAAACTGCAGCAGTTCCTGACTCACAGCAGATACAACGTGGAGCCCTGACCTGCCCTGTGCCTGCAGGATGGAGGCAGTACTGGCAGTTCTTACACTTTACATGTCACAGGTTGCATCCAACTTAAATTTACACTGCCTGTGTTTAGTAGAAGATGCAGCACAACTACTCCAACACATAGACTACTCAGCTACATAAACACTGGAACAGACTTTGGCAGCAGTCTTGTCAATCTCCTGTCAGCACTCTGCCAAAAGCCCTCCTGCAGGAGCCCCTGTGGTGCCACACGTGTGCTGGCAGCTCCTGTCTCTGGTCTCCACAGGCTCTGCACCATGGCTCAGCCCAAGCAGAGCAGCATTCTGTGTCCCCTGCAGCCCTGGCACTGTGGGCACACAGCAGATGCTCCCCCATCACATCCACATGAGCCACTGGCCACTGCAGCACATAAGAGCTGCTGCCTGAGCTGAAGGCAATGCTCTGCAATGAAATTGTGTTTGTTTTGCCTTGAAGGTTCATGAGCAGGCCTGTGACCACAATGCAATTTAAAACATCCACAAACTAATACCTTTTGCCTGGTGACTCCAGGTCTTCCCATGGAGCAATGGCCTAAGGAAAGAAAGGCACTGACAAAACTGCCTGTCTTAGGTTGAAAGATGTGGGTGTGTGTTCTATCCCCATCTGTCAGAGTGGGGCGGTTCTCTGCTGTTCATGGGGCAGGTTTTTCTATCTCTTCCAGAACCCATCCTCCCTCCAAGAGATCTCTGCTGTCCATGGCCACTGAGTGTCCCTGCATGGCTGATCCCATTCCATCATTCCATGGGGAGATGCTCCACCCAGGGAAGGAGCCAAGCATTCCTACCTGGATCTTTAACCAGCAGGAAGAAAATGCTGAAACCTCCTCTTCAACAAAGGAAAGGGAGGAAACATGAACAAAGAATGAAATTAACTCAGTACCATCCATTTTCATTTTTCTCTGAAGGTCACCAGTGCTTCTTACAGCTTCTCCTGGCAGGGAGAGCTGATCTCTGAGGGTTCTGCAGTCCCCAGGAATATCTCACCAAATTCAGCCACTCTGGAGCAGCAGCACTGCTGTGACACGCAAGTTTGCTCCCTGCTAACTCTGCCAAGGAATTGCTGGTTTCTGACAGATGTTTCTGTTTAAAGCCACGAGGAACCGTATGGATCATTCCACCTCAGCTGTCTCAAGAGCCAGCCCAGTAACTCCAAGAGCCAGAAATTTGCCAAGAACAAATGAAAAAGCTAATTAGATCAAAAGACAAAACTTGGATCAAGATTAGAGGATCTGACACGACAATGGGATTAGACTATTTACAAGACATAACAAGGTTTGGCTATTTATCATTTCACAACCAATTTTTGCTGTGACAAATTAGCATGAAAAATGCAGATATGAGAATACCTTTGTTTCAGTTTAGTGTGTGCTCCCTACTGATGCCAAGCTCCCCAGAATCAGTCTAATCTCTGAGAAAAACCACTGCAATAGCAAAAGGAAGTAAGAACTGGAGGCATAATGGAAATAATATAATGGAAATAAAAATTTAAAAATCCTTACGACCAGGCGCTGATAGTTTTAAGCATACAAAAAGGCAAATAAAAGGTAAATAAATCATTGCAAAAAAACACAGTTTGGAGCTATGTGGAAAAAATAATGCAGATAAACAGCTGATTCTTTGCAACTGGATAGATTTTGCAATGACAGTGTCTTTTTTTTTTCATTCTTTGACTCAAGAAGCCTAAGAGATTACAAAGGTATTTACAGTTTAACAAAACTGCAATACCAAGCAAAGTAATTAAATAATGATAAAGCTTCAAATAGAAACATTTCTCCATTACAAATAGGTCCCATGTAGAAGCACCTGTAATAGGAAGAAAAAACTTTCACAGCAGAAGAAATTCCAGCCTTGACCATCTGAATTTATTGTTTCAGAGCAATAGAACATCAGCTGAATGTGGGGGAGTGCTCCAGCCCAAGGTGTAACTGTCTAACAGGATGGACACATATTTTAGCACAGCAGCCAGGCAGAAAAGAGTTGGGCTGCAGCTAATACAAGTGGAACAGCAATGAAAGAGAGAAAAAAGCTGAGTTTTCCTCTCAAACTTCTTCATCACATCCTAAACTTTAATTGAAATTAGTAGTGCATTTAAAGGACTTATGTTACCATCAGCATTGGTCAGTGCTGAGAGCACTAAAAGCATAGATTGCGGCAGAAATGCTTATTCCTAAATATATTTATTAATCCTTTCATACATGTTTCAACAATAATAGCTCTTTGTCAAACTAAGTATGGCTTTTTGATACAATTAACTTTTCACCTGGAGCTCTGGTAGTACTGATATGAAAGGCATCTAGATACACATCAGTTCTGGTTTAAATCCTGCATTTAAGAAATAGATAAAAAAATAAATCCTTCTCTCAAGCTCATCCTCCAGTAAATCCTATTAACAAAAGATATTCTGAGATAATTCCAACTAGGTGTGAGCATCCCTTCTTTCCTCTGTGACTTTTGATATTGCACATCATCATGCCAATGAGCATCCCTGCCAGTGTTAGCACATGTAAATGCCATAATGCTACAATATTTCTATTGCTCTTCACTAAATACTCAGTTTTCTTCCTCTTTTTTTTTTTTTTTCTAAAAGTAAATACACACTGCAAATAAATCAGCTGCAGAGAGGATGGAAAATATGAGAGAGGAGTAGCATTTAAACAATAATCAATGGTGCTTTTCTGTAGTACCTGGGTGTCACTCATATTTTCTGGAAAAATCCCTTGCCCAGGATTTTGCTCCTGGGAAGCTGAGAAGCCTCAAAGAAAAATGAAAACAATAATTATCTGATTTGCTTCTCCTGTGTTGTGCTACTTTGGAACATTGTTTACCAACAGGTAGTTGTTTCATTAGTTTCATGTGAATTGTTTTAACTCAATGGCCAACTGGGGCCAAGCTGTGTCAAGGCTCTGGAAGGAGTCACAAGTTTTTCATTGCTATCTTTTAGCCTTCTGTCTGTATATTTTTCTCTATTCTTTAGTATAATTTAGTATGGTATTATTTTATATAATATAGAATCATAAAATAATGAATTAACCTTCTAAAAACATGGAGTCAGATTCATCATTCCCTCCTTTGTCTGGGCACCCCACAAATACAATACCTGGGTCCTTTTCAATCACTAGTAAGTGTAGCTTGAGAATTCTCCTCTTTATAGAGAGCTGCATCTTGCACCAGTGCAGTTCTGGGGCTGCAGGTCCCTGTCTCTCTGCACCTGCCCTCTGTGCTGTGAGGAACGCCACCCATTGGCATCTCAGCTGCTTCTGATGCTTAGCACACAAATGCGTTCATCATAAAAAATAAAGAAGTCTTTTTATAGTCATTGTAACTCATGAGAGCAAAAGCTGCTAAGAAAGGCTTCTCCAGTTAACAGCTTAAATGTGACAATTTTAGCAGCCACATATGCACCCAGTATGGTTCCATTTCCCCCATAGATAGTTTTTCTGATCCTAGGTAGGCAAAGCACTCATTTTCCTGATTCTGAACCAGTGCAAGCTAGTCTCCTTCAATCTCAATTAGCCAGTAGGAAATTTATTTAGAAAGCTGACAGGAACTATTTGGGGGATTAATGATCACTGATTTATGAATATTGAATAGCATTTCAATAATCCAAGCAGAGTGATCACTTGTAGATGAAGCCAGTTCTCCCAGCCATTATAGTCTGTGGCAATCACTCAAAGGCAGTTAAATGATTCTGATTTATGACCTTAACCTACAGGGCCCAGTACATTTGCTCTATCAGTGTGTAAATTCTAAAAACGCAATTCCCTGCACCTCTAGAGAGCCAATTTAAGTCAACATTATGCATGAGCTGAGCATGCTTGAATTCTCAGATCTCTTATTTCACTCATTAAATTTGCACTGAACATCTTGCAATTAAAATTTCATATAGATTTTTTTCTTATGATTGACATTTGGCCTTGGCAAAATGAGCTTAAATTTTGTTTCTTTAAAGATTTAGAAGGAGATAGATTGATCTAGACATTGTTTTCTGCAAGATGATGATGATGGAGCACTAAAGCTTTTATTAGCATTTTGAAAAGCCTCCCTTCTTGCTGGAAGACTGTCTACCCCTGGTAAGTGAAAGCAATTCAGCAACCACAGCCAAAGCTGCAGCTAATACAGCTCAAACATGTTGCTGCAGTCCATGTGACCCTTTTCTGTTTTTAGGCCAACATCTTTATCTGGGGTGGAACAAATTGGGCCTTCCAGTACAAACCAATATGTGCTCATCTGCAGTGGGTAAACAGCAGTTCTAGTATGTAATTTTGAAAATAAGCCCAGGACAACTGGAAAGAGCAGAGAAGTATGAAAGTGATTTCAAGTCCTGATCTGAAATTAACTGCTTGGATTGACTCAACGCTCAGTTTGTGGCGCTGAAATCAGACAACTCATTTTATCTCATGTTCTGTCCCTCAGGCAAGGAGTTCAAAACCAGTGGTACCCTTCTGTGATCCCATGCTTACAGCACACCTGCAGGAGATGGATCACACAGCAAGGAGCTCACAGTGCAGGGAAAACACACTGGCTGAGGGGAGAAGAATCATTTATGCCTCAATACACCAATGGCTCACAAGGACTGCAGAGTTAAGTGTCCATGGACAGACAGTACGACACAGGACAGCTCCAGGAAACACAAGATCTTTTTGCAGAAAAGCAGCTCCTAGCACAGTGACATATCAATTTCTTGTAAGACTTGGATTATTAGGGTCATGCCAATAACAAATAGCTATGCATGCGCTCCACAAGACATGCTAGTATTCATCTTGTACCTTATGAAGCAAATCAAGAGGAAAATGTTTCAAAAGCCTAAGAAGCTGAATAAAGGAAACACCCCCTATGTAGGAGAAACATGAATACACGTTTACAATCACCATTTAGACACATTGGTTGGATTTGGATGGAAACTGCACCAAAGATAACATTCTGCTTTCCCAACCTGCTCACCAGGTTATTCACATTTCAGTGCAGATACTCACAGAGCTGGAGCAGTAGCCATGCTGAACCTGCAAGTGGTAAGACAAGGCACAGGAGCTGCAGACTGGCAAACAAGCACAAGGAACAAAGCTTAAAACCCACTTATCTACCACTTCCAGTTTAACCAATCTCCATTCCATCCAGCTGAGCAGTTTATAAACAAAGGAAATAAGCAAAAATTTGTCTCGCTAAGGGAAGAGATCAATGGCTACCTCTATTCCACTATATAGCTAAAGGAGAAATCCAGTGTACTAGCCATGAAGAATATCAATCTTGCAGAAATGTCCATGGCATATTTTACTGCAGAATAGTAAAGTCTTTATAGTCACAGCATAATTACACTAACACACCAGTATTTTAATATCATTTCTCTGAAATGAAATTTTGTTTCCATGTCCAGTCAATAATTCTGTCTCATCTCAGTGATGAATAGAGCTAAGTGAATAATTGTTATGAATAATTTATTCACTGCATTTCACCTTTCATCTCTCTTTGAACATTTTGTGAAATTCTGCAGGTGTACATTACACAAAACTATTCACTAATAACTCATGCTTGCAGACCATGTGTTGACAGTTCACTGAAAATATTCAGACTGATTTGCCACTTGGTTACATTTACAAGGTGTTGTAGCTGCTCCATCACTGGCTAGGCTCAGCTCAACCAAGCTGCACTCTCAGTTTCTCAGACAGCTACAATTCTAGCTCAGTCTCAGTTATTTAAGCTTGCAATGTACATTATGGTTAATTTCTCCAACTTCAGTCTTTCAGCTGGAGTGACAATCACATCATCAAGCCATGACCCAATGGAAGCTGATTCAGAATAATTCACCTGTATTAGAATTAGGTAGGCAAGTGTCCGGGAATGGAAAAAGAGGGGAAGAGGTACCAGAAGGAAAGGCACTCATTTGTTGAAATATGATGGGCTCTGACCTCAGTACCATACACACTGAGAACACTCACTCCATCCAGGCTACATCCTGGCCAAGGTCTGACTCCTGCCATGGAGGCACCAGTTGAACACAGCTGCAGCCACCAGCCCCACCAAGCTGGACAGGGCAGGTCCCTGACCTCCACAGCCCCTGGACCAGCCATTGTGGTGCTACAGAACAGCACAGGCTCTAATGTAGTGATTGATGAGACTCCCCTCACAAGAACTGAGCACAGATGGACACAGCACACCTTTAAGATAGCCTGGCTAATACTCCACAACTGGGGTGAGGGAGGCTTTTTTGGTTTCTTTCTTTAATTCTACTTCTACTTCCTACTACATGGCTTTAGAGGCTCCATAGCTAATGTAATTTGACCAAAATAAAAGTATTGCATGAAGCTAAATTAAAAATACAGACTATGAATAAACAATTCAGTGAATGTTTAGTCTGCTCACCAAAGTACGGTTATTTAGAACCCACAATTCATTTTATATTGCTGAGTTGCTCTAAAAATATCAGATAACTTCAGTAAACAACTAACAGTTATATAATTTACAGAAACTGAAGTCCTCAGAATGATGATGCTCTTTTTCTTACCTGTATTATAAAACCAGCAAGATTTACAGAACTGCAAAGAAAAATTCTTTAGCTTCATGCACTCGTGTAATTACCTTAAGAATTGAAATGTCATCAATGACACAATATGGTCATAAGTAATTAACCACCTAATTAGAATCCAGAAATCCAAAGTAATTCATGTTCAGACAAAATTGTCCTTCACAGCTGGATTTCAGTAGTCCATGAACCGAAGCAATACTGAAATTGGAAGAAATAAAGAGACACTGAACACTTTTTACGGGAATGTGCAATGCAAAGCAGAAAGGAACAGCAGGCTTGGACCCCCATGCTGATTAGTGTTCAGTTTAATCAAGGCTGAGATGGCATCAGCAAGAGATGGCATGTTTCACTTTGCTGGGTTAGAACTAAGTCAGAAGGAGAGAGATGGGGGGGGGATTGGGAACACCAGAGTTCCTCCAGGACTGGGAAAGTCTTTGCCTGTTCTGAACACACATAGTGAAAGCCAGACAGCACTAAAATAAGGTGGAGGGAGAAGAATACTTGAAAATTTTCAAATATTAAGTTGAAGAAGTCATGCTTGTTCTCCTGTCCAGCACTCTGTATTTGATGAGGAAAAGAAGCAGCACCTCGTTGTATGGCAAAGCATTCCAAGATTTAAAGATCACAAATTGCAGTTCATCAGGGAGAAATCAATGCATTTTTAACTCCTATCAAGCTTTCCACCAAAGCACTATCTACTGAAAGTTGTCATATTCTCCATTTAAAGACCTAACAGAAGAGTTGTTACTGTCAGTTTATGTGGATTCAGAGACAATGCTCTGCAGCAGGTTAAGACAAATTATTGTGAAAAACCAAATGAAAAATGTACAGTAGCCTGACCCTGAGTTCAGGCAGTGGAGGGAGCTCCCAGATTTAAGTCAAAGTGCTAGAGAATTATTACTGTCCAAATTTACATAGGCTTTCAATAATATTTATCCTCATTAATTCTAAACCTTAGATTAACAGAGGAACTTCATTTTAATTGCAGGGTAATACTCTGCACTTGACAAAGGCATATTGGATGGGAATCCCTGAAATGTGTGTGAGGCTAAACCAAGGCCCCAGTCTGTGTTACAAAGACCCAGAGGCACACTTGCACACCTGAGTACTTGGTGTGTGACACTGATGTCACAGGTTTTAAATACCAGCACATGTGAACTCCTCATCTGAAGAGATGACTTAGGACATGGGTTAGGGCATGGGTTGGACTCAATGCTCTTTAAGGTCTCTTCCAACCAAGTCATTCTGTGACTTTCTAGGTTTTGCTAGAGGCCTCTCCTGATGGGCCATACAGGGCCAGTGATGTGTTCTGACCTCCCAAACATGCAGAACTTTTCATAGAATGAGAGCCACTGACGACCGCTTCTCCTTCAAATCCTCTCCTCTTAGGAAGCTTTGGCAGAAGGCACACATCTGGTTTTTAGAGATGCTACATACTTATTTCATGTCAAGTGTTTCCAGTACTCCAAACAGTCAATCTCATAGTCTTTTCATCTCCTCTCCCCACCTGAAATAATGAGAATCCCTTTCTTCTTAATTGTTAAGATTTTATAGCAATTCCTACAGAACTGTTTAAGTCTTTCAATACAAAATAGAACTGTCTGCTATAACTACCCAGAATGATCTTTTGTATCCACTCAATTCCAGATTCAAGCAATCTGAAACTTTAGCGCACATCCTAAAAAATCAAGGTTTTGTCTCCCCAGGTGTGTTCATTCACAAACCATTTGGAGACGAGCAGAGAACACAGCATTAATCTCTGATTATGTTCCTGCCTTGCCTTTCCCACCACCCAAGCAGCAGCCCCAGACACTGGCAGCCGTGCTTTGGGTGCACAATGAGGCCCTGCAGTGATTGCAGATTCTACCTGTTAGATCTGGATATTTCTCAGTTGTCAGACTACTTTACTAAGTTTCTGTCTGCTCATTTTTAATCACCGCAATAATTTCAATCTTCTCCACCTACTGTGGACCATAAATTAAAAATATGAGCAATATAATCAGGGGAAGTATTTATTATAATGTTTTTTTCTGATTTGAAATGCCCATGGCTTGCCATGCTGACTGATGTTCTTTGGTCAGTAAATAATGCCACCTGCTGAGCCAAGTATGTGCTCAGAATGAACATACACTCCTAGGTGATTCACAAAGAGCATTATTTTCCCTTCCAGTTCCATGCTTTTCCTTTCCTTAAAATTTTCAGCAGCCTTGTTTCATTTTTAGGAACAGAGAATGCACAGACCCCCCACGGATCTGCACAACCACTATTGCACAAGCTAATTAATCCAGAATTTTTCCTCCCACCCACCACAGAAGGCATAAACAAGTATTAAATGAGTTACACTCCACACTGATGGAAATCCAAAACTTGGTAAAACTCACTGTCTCTTCATCCCTTCTGCTTCTTCTGCTGAACTATAGCACGCTCTTTCTGGGGCAGGAAAGAGGAGCACAGTGCTTAATAAGACCATGGTATGGAAAGGGTAAGCCAGGTGACTGCAGCTCATCTTTTTACCCCACTATTTCTTATTTCACAGAATAGGAGTCACTGAGGGTGGAAGGCACATCTGGAGATCACTTAGTCCAACCCTCCTACAGCATGCTCAGTGCTGTGTCTTGTTGGGTTTTGAGTGTCTCCAAGGATGCCCCTTTCAGACAACCAGTGTTTGATCACCCTCTTACAGTAAAATAGCTTTTTCTTAGGATTAAATAGAATTTCCTGTACTTCTGTTTGTACCCACTGAAGACCTATTTTCTGTATCTTAATCAAACCTCTCTTTTTAAGTGACTTTTCTTAAAACTAAATATGCCAGGGGTCATTATCTGCACCAAAGGGGAATGGAAGTAGTTCCATTAGGATTTATAAATCCACATCACACCAGCCAGCACAGATCAGTGATCAAACATGTTGTACACCATGAAAAGCTGCAGCCCTGGGGAGTTTCTCTTGCCTCCTGGCGATCTTCAAGAGGAATTTGCTCCTAAAGACTTTGTCATTAGCTGCTTTTTAGTCCAGATCAATATTGTTCCCCAGTCAGCTCGGGGTCATTTCTTATTTGCTATAATGGTCAAAAAGATGTTTAATTACATCACCTGCACATGAGCAGAGGTGGATTACAAATGCAACTTGTTTTCCAGTGCCATTCTAGAAGCAGATTAGAAGTGACAAGAAAATAAAGAATTATAATGAAAGTGACCCTAAAGATATTAATAAACTCTTATCACAAATTTTCTCTAAGAAAACTTGGTTTGTGATGATTTAACTGTTCTGCCATCACCAGGCATAAGCAGCATTGGCATATTAATTGTGCAATTCTGTGCTTACCAGAACAGTGAGGAACAGAACTAACAGATTCTCTAAGGCCTCTTGCAAAACTGTTCTGCAAGTTCAGAAATGCAAATTCAACTGATTATCACATATACTAAGAGCTGTCAATTTAAAGTTATCAATTAGAAGAAAGGCATCCACACTAGTTTCTTATCATTATATGGAAAAAACAAAAAAACTCCCTAAGTTCAAGATATGTTTTACTTTACAAAGGGCAAGTCCTTCACATTCTTCACTTTTCTAACTGTGTGGAATTTACTCCAATTTACTGTCCTATTTTCCTTTGTTGTTACTATTAATTACCTATGGCAAAACAGAAAAGAAGAAAATAATTCTGCATTAACTCTTCAATTTTGTTAGGAAGAGACTCTCATCCCAAAAAGCCTTACAAAAGAAGAAAAGAAACAGAGCTGAGTCTAGTAATAAATTCATATCCCCAAGTGAGACCAGGAAAATAATTTCTTATTATACATTAAATGTCATTGGGGTTCACCATGCCCATGAAGGCTTTGAACCACATGGATCCAGAGGACAAAAGGAACAAGGCCATGCATGCACAGATTTCCTCTCAAACATGCTCAACAGGCTTCCCTGGAAGGTCTCAGATCTCCCCACTCCCTGCCAAGCTTTTCTTTTTCTCCATCTGCCTTTTCTCTATTAACTAATTTTTCTACCCTGAAAAGATTCTAAGGCTGTTCCACTTTTCAATAATGAAATAGAAATTGCACAGTTGTTTAAAACACAGGGCTAACATAATGAAATTGAAAGCACCAAATAAAAAGCACCAAATGCTCTTCAGCAACAAGTACAAAGAGGAAGTTATATAAATAATCAAAGCTTTCTGTAAACTGGGTCATTTTATTCTGTTAATTTCTACTACCGTTAAAACAGAAAATAAATTCATGAACAAAAAAAGATCCAGACTTCTATAATATTCACAGATTAATTAAATCAAATATCCCAAACTACTGATGTTATAAAAAAGTCATTTGGAAACCTTCTATTCAATACTGTTGGATGGCTGACTCAGAGAGTCTGACACAGCTGGCTGTGATTGGTCATTAAGTAAAAAAACAACTCACATGGAACCAATGGAACAATCACCCACCACATTCCAAAGCAGCAAACACAGGAGCAGCAATCAGAGTAATTATTGTTTTCATTCCCCTCTGAGGCTTCTCAGCTTCCCAGGAGAAAATCCTGGGCAAAGAGGATTTTTCAGAAAATATCGTGATGACGCTCCTGAGTAAGGGTCACAGCAGCTCCCTGTTTTCAGGGTGAACTCACAGCACAGCAGCTCACACTTTGGACTGTAACACCCCTCACTTGGCAAACACAGGACAGGCTCCACTCCCACCACAATTTCTGTCAGAGGACCCCAGGCACTTTTCCCCTGCAAATTCCCAGAGCCAGCTGCTGTCAGGTTGCACTGAGCAGGAACCCCAGCTGGGATGCACTATCCAGTGTGCAAAATTCCTGGGTTTTGAGTATGTACCAGCTAATCATGGATATGAGGAGTCAGCTAGACACCCAAGTGTCTATTGTCTGGGTAAGTGTTTTTGTGATTTGCAAAGAGCAGAGGAGGAAAGGGACAGAATCACAGAAGAGTAAAGCCCATGTTTTCTCTCTCTCTCTCCCTTGGATCAAAACAATTCCTTTTAATTGCAATACACTCTGCAACTATAATGTCAATCTTCTTGGGCAAGAAAAATAGACCCCCTGCTAAGAACTAAATTATCTATTTAAGTAATTCTTTCAAAAGATGTTCCAAGTTTTTAAATTTTCAGCTCAAAATGTGGCATAAATAAAATACCAATAGTGGAAACCCATGTGTAAATCATGCTATTATGCAGAGTTATACCAAAAAGTACACCAAGAAACTGGAGCAGCTCTTCCATCATTTGATTTATTTTTTTTTTGTGTTCGACACACTCACAAATGATAAACTTTTTCATTCCTCACAAGTCCAAAATTCCACTGGGAACATGAAAGACAAGACAGAGTCCTTTGAATATGGTGGCATTGAAGTTAGGGGGAGATTAAAATGCAGAAGAAATGCTGGATCTGGACATAAGGGTATTTGACATAGAATTATAATAGTCATAAAAACGTAAGGATATTTATTCAAAAATGCTTCAGTATCTCAGAAGTTATTCCTTTTCCATACTACTTCCTCAAGCTGGATCACTGCTGCTTCTACTCTCCCTAATCTTTCCTTTTTAATTCTTCTTTTAAACATTTATTAAAAATTTGCACAGTTGGGGGAAAAAGCTGAAGATCTGAAGCCAAATTAATTTAATAAGGTAGGGACTAGAATTCCATTACTGGCTTAGGCAGCCTCTTTTCATGCTGTATATTGTAACCAGGAACAATTAATTTTGAAGTCCTTGATCTTTGGGAGCTTTTTCATTAATATTATTATTAATAATGATAGCAAGTCCTGCTCACTCTCCCCACTTGCCTCCTGCTAGCTGTAAGCACTCCAGCACCTCGAGGGACACTCAAAAACCAGCACACAAAGCTGGATTTAAAAGCTGCTGCTATCTGTGCTGGCCTGTGGGCAGGCAGGTGGTGCCAGGAGCTCTGCACACTCCCAGGACAGCCTGGCCCTGCCTGTATTCAGTATCCACTGGCAACCCCAACGAGGGGAGACAGAATGACAAGGAGGACTTCCATTGATAGCAGGAGGCTAATTAATTACTTTATTAGACTATATTATTCTATACTATATTATATTACAGCTCAACTGAATTTGCCAAGCACTCAACTGCCCAGAATCTTGTGGCTGTCAGCCCACAGTCCCAACACACACACACACCTGGCCCTGACAGGCCAAGGAACCAAAACACCATCACTCTGGGTAAACAATCTCCATATTGCATTCTACTTTTGCACAAACACAGCCACAGCAAATGATAAGAATTGTTTTGATCATTCTCTGAGGTTCAGAGAATGTGAATCTCAAATATCCTTGGGAAGATGTGCCTTGCTTTTCTCTGTGAAGGTGAATTTCTCTGCGAATGATGAGGAAGACTCTCTGGATATCAGAAGGCAAATTAATTATTTTATTATACTATACTATTCTATACTATATTACATCTCATCTAAACTGAATCTGCCAAGCACTCAACCCTGCACCCAACTGCACAGAATCTCATGGCTGTCCCCCAACACTCCTGACACACACACGCACACCTGGCCCTGACAGGCCAAGGAAACAAAACACCATCACATGGGTACACAATCTCCATATTGCATTCTACTTTTGCACAAACACAGGCACTGAAAATGAGATAAGAATATTCTTGGGAGGAATTGTGCCTTGCTTTTCTCTGTGAAGAGAAATGTGGGGCTAGAGGAAAGGGCTGAGGCACAAGGATCCTGCTGGTGTGACATGAGGAGGTGTGGGGAGCTTCAGAGCTCATTGCTGTGCTGAGAGCTGGGGTGACAGAGCAGCACTTTTCTCACTCCACCCTTCTGTGCAGAGGGCACAGCCTGAAGCACAGAGACAGCACTATGCTGTGCTGACAGTACATCAATCAGTGCCACCTCAGCTGGCACATGCCTGTGTTGTAGTTGAGATGGAGACAATACAAAACAGCACACTCCATTTTCAGCAGTCTTCAAAACCCCAGTTTTTTTATACATTCTTACAAGACTCCTAAGTCTACACTTTACTCATTGTTCATAAGAGAAGTGCTTATTGGAATAAGCTGTTGGAGGTTTCTCTTACTTATCCTTCTCTCTTTCTTGGTTTCTACGTTAACAACCTTGGTAGAAAATTCTTTCAGGGGTAAACATGGACCCTCTTATCAAATTTCTCTCTGGCTCACAGAAGTCACTGTAAAACCTCTTACATATGCATGGTCCCAGGGCTGCCAACCACATTCTGAACAGATGGACCTGGAGTTCAGGATGGCAATTTGCCTCAGGGTGAAAAACACACAGACCACGAGTTCAGTCCCATCATCCAAACAAAACACTTGGCCTCATCTAGTAAGGTGCAAGTCATGTGGGTTTTGACTTCAGCCTTTCCACGTGCTGTTCACATGTTGGTAGCAGCTCTCTGTGTCTATGTGCAGCCCCTGCCCAGTGCCCATGTTGGTGGTGAGAGCTGGGACAGGACTGCATGCAGTGCAAACCTTGTTCCAAACAGAGCTCAGAGCAGGCAGCCACAGAGCTCTGCACCAACTGGCCAGGAGAAGCAGTAGCTCTGAAATAACTGCAGCACGCTCCAATATCCCAGGAATACACATAAGACTGCACTGCCTGCTTTGACATCCAGGGTGCCATGTGTCAGACAGACTGCCCCTCCACCTCCAATCCAAGAACTGTTGCCACAGGGCTCTCTTCATGGCTGTGCCTCGTTGGTCCTTACTCTCATAACAGGAACAACTTCCTGCCTACCTTCCTTTTCAAGGACCTCTCCATCTCATAGAACCTGTTCACACATCTCCTAACACCTCCAGGACATGACAACAACAAACCCCAAATCTATTCTCATTTTAAATGTTTTCAAAATCCCTTTACATATTCCAGCCTTTTGAAGCTGTGCCTTTCTGGATGCCTCTCTTGGCAAACCAAACGAGGACTTAAAAGGCCCTGAATTATCAGCAGCTGTTGTAACAAGGAATAGAGGCAAACATATGAATGCATCTCAAAAACTACACTCAATTCAATTTGCCCATGTTGCATCCCTCTCCCATTTGAGAGTATGAAAACAGGGAGGGAAAACAGGGGGTGTGAAAACAGGGAAAATGCAAGGCCTCTGTTTCCCTTGGGGTTCCAGCCATGCAAAGGGGGTGGTAACATCCCTCACAATGGGAAAATTCAGCATTACTTGTGTTGGCAGCTCAAAAGTAGCCCCTGGGTGTGTCACTCCATAAAGCTGCAGATTGACCATCTGGGGTGTCTTCTCAGTGGCACACATGGGGATTTTTTAACTCCTATTTATTCTTAAACGTTGTTCACTTCTGTATTCTTGTGGACAGCAGTCCATAGAAGCACCTCATGAGCACATCTTCCCAGGTTCCTGTAGAGTTCCTTTCTTCCTAACTTTAAAGAAATTAACAAAAGCATAATACACATTTCACTTGCAAACAGGACTCCTCAGAGGAAAGAATTATGGTCTATCTTCCACACTTTTTTTTTATTCATGTGCAAAATATGGCTTGCGTGCACAAAAAGGACCCTAAAGATAAATAATCCCCTCTGTTTCCTGGCTAAATTATTACAAATCAGTAATATAGCCTCACCATTGAGGTTATAAACCTTTATTTTTAGTAATCTGGCATAAATGTTGCTTGTAAGCAGTTACCTTCCTGAACTGATGAATCATTAGGTCAGCTGAATATCTTTCAATTTAAAAATTCTTTCAACATACATTCTTACTATATATATTCCTTCAACATATATTCTTTCTATATATATTCTTTCAACATTCCCTACAACTGTGTAAATGGTACTAAGCCAAACCAAACTCTGCAGCAAACCTGATGCTGAGGGGGCTGCATAGGACACCTTAAGCTTTTGAGCTCTGACTGGTATGAAATGTGCTACATTCAAAATTATCATCGCTCTGATGAGCAATAATCATCCATTTACCTTAGGTATAATTCCCTTTTTCTCTGGTAGCTGAACCCATCAACTATTTTAACTGCCTCACCTCACTTGACTTACCTGTTTCATTAAAACACTCCATTTTAAACACTGATATACTCTCCAGACTCAGGGAATCAATGTGCCAGGTAATTCCTGGACAGCTGTATCCTGTTTCTCCAACAATCTTTGTAAAAGGCAAGGTCAGCTAAAATAGAAATTTTTGTACAGATAACTAATGCCTTTATTTCAGTGTAAATATTTTATAATATTTTTAATGCAATGATAACTGAAGAAATTGGTGCCAAAGCAAAAACCACAACATTCACATTTGATATTTGACTTTCATAAGAATTCAGAATTCCATAATTAGTTAGTATGAGGGTTTTTTTGCAGGCAGATAATTTTACTTTGTATACCTTGTTGCACAATACTATCATTAACAAGATATATTACCTGATTATGCTGGTCTGCTCTACTTCTGAGCAGGATTGCAGCTATAAATTTCACAAGGGCTGTGTACTGTGTGCCAAGGCTTCTGACAGAATCCCATGGCCACAAAGAACAGAATCTGGAGAGACAGTGTCATTCCATTTGACAAACTGACTGCTATCACTGTCAGCATAATGGTCCCAGGTCTGCAGCACAAGAGAACAACATTGATTGGCAACATCAAAAGGGTCAAGATAAATTAAATATTTATAGCTCTGGGCTGTGCTGACAGCTCCTGATGTGTTCTCAAAGCTGATACATTTCTTCTGAAAGTTGTCCCACTAAAGCTGCAGTTTCCAAGGTTCCACGTTTATTTCCCTGAACACTCTGCCCTTTGCCATCCCCCTAAGCCAGAACCATGCAGTTCTTCCTGTAGGGGAAGTGAAATTATTTGCTTCACTAAAAGCATAATAGCCCAGCAATAGTCATACAGAACAAAAGAGAGGTGACTTTTTATACATAAAAACAGTTTTGTGCATCTGCTTTCTATTTTTTCATTTGGATGAAAATTTGTGAAAAACCTCACTGTCCCAAAATTTAGGGTTGTTGAGGGGTTTTTTTAAATTAATTGATTTCAAGCAAGACTGACTCCTTGCTCCAAGGTAAATTTGCACATTCCCAAAGACTGCAAATTGTATCACTACACTCATATTTCACAGATGCAGGTAAATGAAATTATTAGCATAACATGCAAGCCACACAAAACAAAGCCAGGAATATAATAACTGGCAGGAAAGAATATTTGCTGTAGATTAGCTCTTGTTTAACAAGCCTGATTTTTTGTTCCAGTTGATTCTAAGTTCAGGCAATAGAGTAAATTTCTTAGTTTAAGACCTCTAAACTAGCACCTGAGAATACAGCTTGACTAAAGTACACATCAAATGGATTAAAAATGCCTACCTAGCTTGAAAACACAGACATCAATGAGCACTTGACATCTGAGGCACCATTACCAGCAAGTTCCTGAAAGGATTGGGATGAAACCCCTTACAAAGGAATGCATCCATCAATGAAAATTACCTAAAGCAAACTGAGCAGAGGGAGTTGATATTACAAATACCTGCAGACTGATAAATGAGGAAGAGATGAGATTCTGACAAAGAAATTAGAGCCACTTGAGAAACAAGACCCATTTGAACAGAATATGTTTTCAATCAAAACTCACAAAAATGTTCATCTGGGGAAAGTCCTAGACATTCCAAATAGGAAGGTTTATGAATCATCTAAGCCCATCCTTCTACTGAGATTTAAGACATTCAGACAGCTATTTGTCTAACTTCTTGAAAAACTCTAATGACTGAGATTTTGCAAGCCTGGCAAGTCAATCTAGTCTTGAAAAAGTCACATCTAGACTAAAACATTCTCAGCTGCAATTTCAGATCACATTTGCTTCTCAGTCAGCCCCCAGTGGCTGGAAACACAAGGTGCATTTGTCCTTACAAATGCAGGCTCGTCCTTCCTCAGTTTGCTCTTCATCACAAACCATTTGTTCCATTTTTCCTCCCTGGCCCTGCTTTCAAGACTAAGGAAAAGCACTCAGAAAAATAGTGCTGGAAACGGACTGGGGCTGGTGCTAAAGTGACAATGTGAGCACCAGGCACAGTTCTGTGGCAAAGGCTTGATCCATTTGTTCAAAACCTTGAAAAGGAGAGTGGATAAGTCTGCCTTTACTTATAGCTTTAGTTTCCACATTTAAAAAGAGGATACTGACATAAAGACATTTCAAAAGAGAAAATTCACCTCTTTCCTGGTCGTCTGCTTCACTGTTAAGGATATTTGCTTTATTCCTAATTTGAATTTACCTGATTTCAGTCCATAGCAACTGCTTCTCATTCTTTTTGAGTCAGATTAAACCACCCTCCAGCACACTGTGTCTTCTCCACAAAAAAAAACCACACTATTCCTGTTAGGAATCCTCGTACCACTCAGAGGGAGCTGATGGGGATGCAGTCCATCCCTGTGGCTCCCCTTCCACACTCACAGCCCTCAGACCAACTCCTCACCACTTGTGCAAACAGCTGCAAGGCTCCTCACACGCCACAAGCCTCAAACTTCACTGTAAAATCATGGCACTTCCAAGGCCAAGAGTTCCACTGAAAGCTGGCCCAGTTCTCCCCATCTCCTCAGTGATATTTTAATTCATGCACAGAAGCTGGTACTTAGAAAGGCTGACTTGAAGTTATCTGCATTTTTCCCACCAGTTCTTCCAGTCAGGGAATTAATAACAAAGCTGTGCTTCATTCCCTGAGCTGCATACAGAAGAAAACATTTTCTTTAGAAAACACAGCACAAGATTACTAGGTAACAGTTAATGTCCTAATTAACTGCATAATATCTTCAATATTTTCCATTACATTACTGAAAATAAAGTTAGGATGGAGAAATTATTTTCTGCACTGATGACATCTGGCACCAGCAATTTGCAGTTATTTTGACTAGTACAGTATTTAAATTACTAACAACACATAAAACTCTGAGCTAACAGCAGTCTGTGGCAGTAAGAAACACACTTTGTCAAAATTATATTTCCACAGGACCAGATTAATTTAATTACAATTAATAGGGTTTTTTTAGTAAATGGCTCCAACAGACATGTATAGCAAATAATTTGTGTATAAATTACTCCCTCTCCTGCTCTAGATGTTATCAGCTCCAAAAGCCACTTACAAATATGTGAATTCACTGTCATTCTCAATCATAGTATGTGAAAATGTGGGCAAAATTTTGTTAAAATAAGATACATCTTTTGCAAATAACCATGTGTCTGCTTCTCCCTCCAAGGCAGCATGCAGACTGGGCAGGAAGCAAGCAGTGTTTGCTGGCACAAATGTTGATGTTCATCCTTGGCAAGGATCCCTTCCTTAAGACAAGCAGTTTTAAGACACTATCATGGATCTACATCATCAGAACAGCATGCACATAAATATATTTTCCTAAGGGTTCTTTGGAAAAAACACTTCAGTTCCCAGCTCTGCTCACCCAGCCCAGGTGCTGTGGCATTCTGCCTTGTTGCTGTGGTGGCCTTTGACTGATCTGCTTGTCCTGCTCCTGCTGCTCCCTGACATGGGAACACTTTCCCACAGCTCAGACACACTAAAGAACAATTCCCCTGGGGGTCCAGTGCAAGGAGTCAGCTCACACCCCAGGCTTTTGCTCACAGACTGTTTTGAACAATTATTCTCATACAGGAGCACAGGAACAATGCTGCACTGGCCTAAACCCATGCTGCTGCTCCTGGCTCCCTCTGCCCCTGCAGCCACATCCCCACTTTGGAGCTGGCTCTGCCATCCACCAGGCACCTCCAGGAGCTGCTCCAGCTCTCCAACCCTGCAGAAAACCAAATTTCTGCTGAGCTTTGCCCCATTTTAACCTGACTGTCCTGGCTGACAGGCACAACCACAAAAGGGAGAAGGAGCAGAACCACCACTCCCAAAGATTAATTCACCCAGCCCACCCTTGGAAACCTCCATAACAAACCAAAGCCAAGCAGATTATCACTGGCAGATTATCACTGCACATGTAAGCTTTCAGCAGAACTCACAAAACTTAGAAAGAATAGGCTTGCTAAAATATAGCAACCCCCCCCCCACAAGTTATGATAGTTCTTATCCCTAATAATTATATTACCTCCAGCACCTGAAAAACAGGTTATATAACATTTTCTTCAGAAGGGGAAACAAAATAAAGCCACAAAATTTTCTACAGAAGTCACAAGACAATGTATTGAAAACCACCAGCCAAGTCAGAAATTGTAACAGCAACATGTTCCTGTACAAAGGTTTTCATATCTAAACAATTCAGTCATATTGTAAAAGCATTGTTTTTCTTCTATAAATATGCCCACAAATTATTCCTGTTCTTACATAACAGTCAGCTCAACACATGCCCATCACAGCCTGCAAGATGGCTCACTTTTATAAAGATACAGAACAAAGGACAACAATAGTACAATAATTGCTTTACAAATGGCTTTAGAGAGCAATTATATCATTAGTCCTGAGTGGTTCCAGCTTCCAAGTGTACTGCCACTAATCTTTTGAATACATTTTTGTTAGGAACTAAGTGGATATCACTAGAGAAAAAACGTGCCAAGTGAAGAGCACTCCACTGGAGAACTCCATTTCCATGCAGTTCATTGAAAAGGAGGAATGTCCTACTCCCATTGCCCTGGAGACAGCCAGAGGAGGAGCACTGACAGCTGCCTCCATGTACAGCTCCACAGTGACTGTTCCCAAAGCTTTACACCTTGAATTGAATCTGCCTTGATGCAATCAGTTTTGGGTCAAAAACCTCCTAACAGCCTGCCTACCAAGCAAGACAGATCAGTCAAAAAAAGCCAGTAGGACACAGGGATCAGAACTTCTTCATGGTTCTGGATGCCCTCTAGGGCTCACAGACTCTGCAGCCATCCCTACAAGAACTGTGCCCACACCTCCCTAAGTGCCCAGCTCCCCCTTTCACCTCAGACTC
Source organism: Melospiza melodia melodia (assembly GCF_035770615.1). Taxonomy (NCBI): domain Eukaryota; kingdom Metazoa; phylum Chordata; class Aves; order Passeriformes; family Passerellidae; genus Melospiza; species Melospiza melodia. The sequence continues at coordinate 5,848,609 of NC_086214.1, forward strand.
CAAGAAAGGTCACCTGCAGCTGTGCTAGCACATACCTGAGGTTCTGGCAGACACCTGCAGTGGCCATATCCTACCTGCTACTTGTTGTACTATAGAGCAAGAGTTCTATTATCATTATAGTGTAAGGATTCCATACCTGCAGAGTTTCGTGCCTCCTCAATGGTTTCCTTTAGGCAGCTCCTCTAAGCACTGATTGCGACTGGTCCTTGCAGCAGCCATCTGACACCTCTCACTTCTCTGACTCCTCTTCCCACCAATCCACTCTTTTATACCACTGTTCTTATTGGCTACAGGTGTTGCCTGTTATCATCTGGCCTGCTCCTAATCTTTAGTAATAGGGTCCAGCTGCAACTTGTTAGGGGATAAGATTACATTCTACATTACCCATACTGTGTCCCCCTACACCTGCAAACACAAAGCTTCTTCCAGCTGGCTGAAGATCTCCTGATCTTCTTCCTAAGCAGGGAGTCTGTGGCAGACACTCACCGCAGTACTGGTAATACAGGTCCTCCTGGTAATCTTGAGCTGAAACTCTCCTCTGGCTCATCATGCACCTCAAGGCAGAGCTCCAGGCATTCCTGCTGCTCTCCCACACTAAGGGCAAACTCCACTGCCATCCCCCAGTTTGACCTTCCTGAAGGGTTTGTGTCATCCATTGCTGCAGTCCCGTGGTGTGAATATCTTAGCTCATCTCTGTGATGCAACAAGGCAAGAGACATAAAATCCACAAGTGAGATCACTTCTCCCGCCATGCTGTCCTCTCAATTCTTCATTTGCCTGTTAAAATCCTTTAAACAGCAATTAAGTAAGGTCCCTAGGGTATATCTTCCCCAATCCCTTTGATCACTGGTTAAAAATGCCTCAGATGCACTGTTTAATGCAGTTTGTACCTGGCAGGTGTGAACAGAGCCATTATATTGTCACATTCAATCCTCTGAGGCCATTAATGCAGCACAACGTGAGCCATGGTGTCAGGGGTTCACTCATGTACAGGGGATGGAGCACAGAAAAATGACGGTGAAAAATCATTTTGGGGAAAGCTGAGCTGAAACACTCTCTGCACAGGTCCAGACAGCAATCTGCAGAAATGCAGGAGAGGTGATCACTCAGGTTAGAGACCCAGCTGAGATATTACTTCAGCAATCTGGACTGTTTTGCAGACAAGGTATTTTTACCTCAGCATAATTAAAAGACACCTGAGCAATCCCTGGAAGATTTCTAGCACTGTAGTTGGTTCCCCCTCCTGCTGACAAAACAAGAACAAACTGTATTATCTCAGCTGTGCAATGAGAACAGGAGTTATGGAGCTATCCTGAAGGGAAACATCCCTCAGTGTTTAACCAGAGGGAACAGAACCATGTGAAAGCTAAGAAATAATCTACTTGGTAATTACAATTAATAGCATTTACCTCTTACTGGGAGCTTTACATTTCTTAAATATTTTCCAAACATTAATTAATTACTAAGGCAGGGGAGGAAATGTTGTTGCATTATGTAGAAAAATAAGTATGTTGTGATAAATTAATTATTGTGTAAGCATCACTGTTCCTTGAGCCCTTCCATATGTACAACCAAGGGGTACACGTGGGTTTAGCTTATTCTCTGCTGTAGGGGCAGACAGCCCTTTTGGATTTTTTTTTTTTTTTTTTTTTTTTTTTGGATTTTTTTTTTTTGGATTTTTTTTTTTTTTGTCTACTTACTTCCAGCCTAAGTTGCCAAATTTGGATTGTTCTGGAATAAGAAGAACAAACCAAACTTGTTTTTAGTGTAGACTTGGACAAATACAGAGTTCCAGAAACACACATTCTAAATTTCCCAGAGTTTAAAATACCATAATAGCCCAAAAAAAAATTCCCCAGTCTCCAAAACAATGAGACAACACATAACTCTTGCTACCCCAACAGGCCATTTCACAAACCAAGGACACAATTTCTACTGCATAACCACTACTTCCAAAAGCAGAAACCTATACTTTTATAGGGTTTTTTAATAGGTTTTTTCTAATATTTTTTCTAACTATCCAAACAAATGTTTTGAAATTTATAAAGACTGAGAATCCTAGAAATAATTAGAAATACTAAAAGCCATACTACCACTTTTCATCAAATTACCAGTACTGACAATGTAACAGAAAAAGGAAATTTACTTGCCTGATTAGAAGACTTTCAAGTGAAAATTTCATGAAACACTGATTGTTTCAGGCAAAAAAAATATCCATTCTCAAGAAAACAGCCTAAAGAGAATTACTTTTCTCCTTCTCCATAATTTTTAAACATACTTCTAATACTTGGGCACTCATAACTCCTCCAAACACTTCTCAGCACTTTTCAAAGTTTTCTTTTTCATCTTTGCATGGATTAGCTCAATGCACCTCTTGTAAGGAGTTCTATTTCTTTGGGAAACTGCTATTAAATCTTCTCAGAATCATCTTCCTTGGATAAGTCTGTTTTAACTGTTATATCTCCAATAAGGCAAGTGACATAACTGAGACAAAAAATTTGAAGCCAATTGCAGAACTCAATCTTCCAGGTTCCAACGGAGCTCATCTAAATCCAAGCAGCACTTCGATAGTTTCTATAATGGAATTAAACTGTGATACTGAAAATAGCAAGAGGAATTTCCACCCAGAGCTCCTCACCACAGACTTCTCAACAAGGTGGAAGCTCTAAAACTAAAATGCAATTAGTGTTTTGCTTGTTCTCAGTGTCTGAACCCCAGGGTGATGGATACTTCATAAATACACAGTACCAGCAACACCCAGTATCCTTCTTCCACCTAGTCTTCATCCTTGCACTCAAGAATACTTTGAAAAGAAATGTTTCCAAACTTAATATGAGGGAGAGTATTGTTTACTTTTGTAACTGTCATTTTACTATAAATGCTGAACTTGAAAATCCAATTAAAAATCCAATAATTTCTGCTTGATCTCATCAGATTTCATCCTGCCTGACAATCTGAAGCAAATTAAACTTTAACTTTCATTTAAAGACAGAAAGAGAATTGGTGAAATTTAAGGAAGAGACTTGAGAGGAGGACAGTGGTGTCTGACTCATACTTTTAAGGCTTTTATGTGCTAAGCATTCAAATGCCCTATTTTCTATAGGGTTGTTCAGATCTGAATTCGAATTTTTCCCTTTTGTTAATTACATAATAAAAAAGTTTGATAAAACTGACAATCAATGGCTATATCTGCTCCGTTTAAACCAAGGAGGCAAATTAGGGTATTAGGAACTCCTTCTTTATTTCCCTGACTCACCAGGTCCTTCAGAAAGTTAAAGAAAACACATGGACCAGTTTTTCATAGGCTCTCAAACACAATGATAAGGGGAAAATTAGACAAACTGAGCCTAATACTTCTATTCTACCTCATACAAAATCTCTTTACACATGATCCAACAACAGAAAATGGCACTTTGGATTGTATCACAAAGGAAAATCTTGTAAAATCCCTTTCAATATCTTGTCAAAATCAGCATGCTCTGTGACTAGATGACTGTCAGTGTGATCTATAGCCCCCAGACAGCACTGTAATATAAACGAAATTGCCTGAGTCACAAGCAATGATAGAGTCATTCTACAGGAAATTGGAAATCAATTCTTGTCATCACTGTACATAACTCCTTTATCAGAGTTCCAGTTGGCCAGTGTAAAGCAAGGGAAGGAGCTGGGAACTGACAATCACGGCAAGTTGAACAGTCTGCACACATATTGAAGCACAGAAGCTCTGCTTCTGGAATAGCACTCTGCATAGGGAATGTGACAGATGAGAGCAGCCTGACTGTAAAATATCAAAGGTGTGCTGCATCCTGTTCCATGGGGAGGATGTATGTAGCTTGGGTTTGGGCCTGAAAATTGAGGCCTGTAGTCTTTGTGCAATGATTCCTGGCAGAACAGAGGGATAATCTTTTGCTAAATCTCACGCTGGAAGTCTGTCAGATTGGTGTTTTGTGGAGATAAACAAAACTCCACAACTTTGTGAAAGTTGTAAAGCTGGTGTGTTTATTACAGCTCTGGATGCATCCCCCTAAAATAACACGTGTGCCTCTGGGAACTTCAGGTCCCTTTTTATCCCGCTCTCAAATACATATCCATACAATTTCACAATAGGTTTATACATATTCATTTTTACTAATTCTGTGTGACATTTGCCACTAGTTCTTTTTCAGAAAGAATTCCTAGGTCAGGTTGACCTGCTCTCACAGCAGTCTCTGTCTCTCTTTATCACCTTCAGTTTCCCCCCGCCCTTATCTCCGTCCTTCACTGCAGCAGCTTCTCTGAGCCCGGGCTTTTGTAGTCAGACTACACAGCAAGCTACATACTTAAAGATGTACATTCCACCTAAATCAAAATGGATTTCTACCCTGAAAAATTTCCACTCTGCCTCACTGGTACTGGGAGATTCCTTCATAATCACCATCCAGGTGCTGAAACCAGAGCACCAAGATCAGCATTGACATGCTCCTAAGTTTAGCTCTCTGCAGCACTTGTGACAGGACTCAGTTGCTGGAATCAAGTGATTAAATCAGTTTTTGTTACCAAGTAGATTTTTAAGCTACTTGGTAACAAAAACTGATTTAATCATTTGGAATTTCCTTTTAACTTTTAGAATCAAACTATTGGAAGAACCAACAGTTTGATTCCAAAACTTAAAAGGAAACGAAGAGTCTAACACAATGTTATTCTTACAGCATGCAATCACCCTTTGAACAATGTTTTTCTGTGTAGATGCTCTACTATGCCTCATTTTATCTGGACTCACCAGCTAAATTCATTAACATTAAATACAAAGCCTGTTTAAAAAAAAAAAAAGGCAATAAAGACAATTCTCTGTGAAATAAAGAACATTCTCTATTTCCACTTCTTGTACAAAAGCCAGCTCATTGAGCTCCCACACATCCAGAAGGAAGCCACTGCCACTTTTACACACAAGCTCACTTTCAGCTACTTAATACAGCTGGATGCAGGAACATGATCAACTCATGCACAGCATGTTTCTTATTTTAATGCAGAAGTCCTAACCTAAAATAAAGACTCCTTCCAAAACACAAAATCTCAGAATTATCTGGGATATTAAAGATTAAACATTTCCAAGGTCCCTGCCATGGGCAGTGACACCTTCCCCTGTCCCAGGCTGCTCCCAGCCCTGTCCAGCCTGGCCTTGGGCACTGCCAGGGCTCCAGGGGCAGCCACAGCTGCTCTGGGCACCCTGTGCCAGGGCCTGCCCACCCTCACAGGGAACAATTTCTCCCTGATATCTCAATCTAAACCTTCAAGTAACTGGCAGGCTGCAGTTAGGTCATCCTGAAGCCTTGGCTGAACAATCTCTGCCTTTCCTTACAGGAGAACTTCTCCAGCCCTCTCTCTAATCAACTTGGTGGCCTCCTCTGGACTTGCTGCAGCAATCCCATGTCCTTCCTGTGCTGGGGACCCCAGAGCTGGATGTGGAAAATATAGTTAATACAAATCTTTCTGCTCAAGGGGCACAAAATTTGCTTTCCTATTCTCTGGCCTGTTTGGAAGAAGGTGTGGTTTCTTCACATAACAAAAATTTATTATGAGACTAACATTGAGGATTACTCTTCATGAGACCTAAAAAAACTGAAAAAGAATCTCATGCTTCTGATTATCTTCATTACTGGATTTGATCCACACCCCTCCTTTCCCTCTCCAAACCAAGGTTTAACTTACAGCATCAGTTAAAGAATCCAGGAGTGAACTATACCTAACCAAATTCTGCAAATCATGAATCTTCTCTACAACTGTTTTCATAACCATGGGAAAATACTTTATTGCTGCAATAATCCCCTTTAAAGGAGATTACTAAAGTGAATAGGCCTGATTGAACGGTAACCAGTCTCCATTTCCTTAATTTAGACACTTTGTTAACTGCTGGTTATTGCTGAAGCACTGTGAATTTTGCTTGGTAAGTCATTTTAAAGACTGTTTCTCCATATCTTAAAAGGTCTGAAACAGAGGTTAGGAAAACCAATAAACTTAAAAGTATGGAAAGTACAGTCAGAGAGAAACCTTTTATCAATGCACAGCATTGCAGTGAGACACATCCCAACATGAAAAAGTAATTTGCATGTTTACTGATGCATTGTGGATATTTGTTCAAAGCCTTTAACATAAGCTGTTAGTTACACAGCCCTGATTCATTTAAGTTCTCAAAGTTTTAATTAGTTCTGAGAAAATGTTTTATGTAGAAGTCACAAGTTGCCATGAAGCAGCAACTTCCCCTCTTTCTTCTTGTGATTCAAACCCTCATGGGAAAAGTCCTGCCTATAAGACTTAGGCCAAGAACACACCAAACAGAAAAATGCAGCACTGGCTGTTCAGCACCCTGCAGTTTTTAGCACCCAAACTACTTTACAAAGACAACACAGTCATTCACATTTTGTGAATTTCTCCCAATCTGCAGAGAAATAAAGTAATTTCTTATGGACCAATTGCCATGGTAACAACCAGGAAAGAAAAAGCACTGACTCTGGGCACAGGGAGCTCACTGCCCTGCTCAGCACTGACACTGGGCACAGGGGGCTCACTGCTGTCACCTGCAATCCAGACACTCACTCCCCACACAGCACTGGTTCAGTGTCCCAGCCCAGGGGTGACTGAGGCACACCCAGCTGGATGGAACTGGACAATTTTCTCTGTAGTTCTACATTAGTCATGGCTTTACCTGCCCTTTTTCAGCCATTCCATTGCCTTCATTCCAGTGGCACTCTAGGGATGATGCTGAAAGCTGACTTCAGCATGTGTGATTTTGATACCTTAAGTTTTAGCTTTTCTATTTTTCAGATTCTGTGCTGCTTTATTGTGTAACTCTGAGCTTCATATTAAGTGTTAGCAAGATGTCTTCACAGGGTGAAAGAGGCAAACTCTTCAAAACAATCCTTTTCCAGCTTGTCCAAGGAAAACAGTTACAAGCTCCAGACCCAAAAAGTATAAACAACAGTGAATTTAAGAGAGAAAACTAAGGAGGATGGAATTTCATAACCTAAAGCTAGAATTGGACAATTAACTCCAATATGCAAATGGAGCAGATCTGATAAAAGTGAGAGACCCCATGAGCAGTTGTGCATTTTGTGACCATTTTGGTTCACCTGGGGTGCAGCCCTGGCTGGGCTCTTGTGCTGCCCAAGGTGGATCCATTGAGGCCTTTTAATAAATCCCTACTTTATTCTTTAACTCTGTCCAGTCTCTGTTCTAGGTCAGCCTTCTCAAGGCCTCAATCTGATGAGATCACACACTTTTCTTTTAGCATGTTAATTCTTATTCTCTTCTTTTACAAAATTTAGCCATTGGAGTGCATTCTTGTGGCAATGCAAAAAATGACTTTTCTAAAAGTTGCACCTACTACATGAATTAAGTAGAACAAACCACTCTCAAACTTTTAGAAGCTCAACAAGTGTATTTTTGTACCTATGGTTTTAGAATCTTCTATAGGATCTTTGACTTTTGAGTAATATCTAATTCTTTTTTCCCCATTTGCTTTTGGATTTTCACTTCCATATCCTGTTTAGGACTAGAAGAGTAGAAGGGAGAAAAATGGCTCATGTCTTGCTGTCTGTAGCCTGGCAAGCTGGAAACACAGGATCATTTGGCAAAAAATTGCAATTCTGTGAGGATTTCATTTCTGCATCAAAACAACCAATAATCTGTAAATCTGAATAACAAAGCATCCACATCTTCAGATGCTTCTCGAAGCTAAAATACACTTCTGTGTTCCATCATAACTATTAGAGATATCTCTTGCAATAATTCATATGTTTTCATAGCTGGTATACATAATGATGCTAGAAAGCTCTGAACAGAGGGAGAGCATTACCCAGGGGAGTCAGAAAAGTGAATTAAAGGTTTATTAAATAAGTGTCTTTAAAGCTTCATTTTTCTGAAAATGTGTATCATGTCAGGCACAGAAGCAATCATTTATAAACCACTTGCAAGTAGCTCCATCACTCAATGTACCTGTGAGCTCAGCACACAGGGTCAAGGCAGAACTCCACCTTCACCCTCTCTATTCCCACCCCAATATAAAGTTCCTTCAGTTTTTCCTGGATCTGTCCCACCAGGCTATGCCTTATTGCCTGTTACTATCAGCTGACAGATGTGGGCCCTCTCAGTGCCATCCTATCTATATGTTTTCAGCAAGTCAAACAACCAAAATAGTGAAAGTCCTAAATCAAAGTGAAAGAAAAAAGAAGGATGATAGACTTCACCAGTTAGAAAGAAAACCAGAGCAAACTGCATGTGATGCTTCTTTGTTATCATAGCACACCCAAAATTTCACACAACTGATGAAAACCTACCTGAAGGAAACTCCTTTTGTCCAAGCTCTGAACTCACCACCACTGGTGACAAATCACTCTTGATATCAAGGTTACCCCTGAGCTGGGGTAAACCAAGCACTCAAACATCACCCCTTGTCAGCCTTTCCCCCAGCAAAGAAAACCCATCTGGATAAGACCCTCTGATCATATTTAACTTATGTTACGGTGCCACTGTGTCTTAAATAAGAGAAAAAAACTAATTCTGTAGTTAAACTACAGAATCCTCCTTAAAACCTGAGCACTACTTGAGCCTTCAAAGTCAGCTGTGGTGGAAATACTTTAAACAAGCACTGGCTGCTCACAGATTAACCCCTAAACACAGTTAAAGGAATTCAGTAGGGATGCAAAGAGCTGAGCTGGAAAATTTAAGTTACCACTGAGTTACCCAAGTACACAGAGTCTGCAATAGCCTTAATTACCTACATCCCTCTATCATTGCTCTGTCCTTAAGAATCACACCCAAAAAAGGGAACATGGTAAAAAAACCACATGTCACTGGGCCTCTCCTGCCTGTATATGTCAAGTGAGACCAATCATTTAAGACTTTGCTCTGCTTATGCAGCTCTTCACATTGCTCTGCTAAAAGCAATATGATGAGAATTACTGAATGCCATTGCAGGACCTACAAAATACTGAAGAAAACAGTCCAAAATCTACTACAATGTCATGACCTATGAAGGTGGCTAAACCATTCATATTTACCAACCAAGGCCACACAGATGGTCAATTGTTGAAGTCTGGCTGAGGGGTTGCTTGCTAAGTTGCTCTAACTCAGGATTTTAGGAATAAGTGCTGAGTTCCCCCTGAACAAAGATCAGGAGGTTGGTGCTTCTAATTGTTTTGGATGGTTTTGATTATCAAGCCTCAGTAGGAGCTGTATGATGCTCCAAAGAAAAGGTATCATGTATCTTTTTAATGCTTCTACTCATGCTCTTTGACAGCATGTGCTACATCCCATCACTGTACCATGACCATCTCCTGACAGTTATTTGCCTCTGTGGTATTCAATATGTGACTTGGATACAACACACTGAGGGTTACAGAGGCGAAAGGAGGAGTAACAAACAATTTTACAGGACACTTTCCCTCTCCTTATACTGGAGCAGATTGTATGTGTGGGAATCCTTAAAATCAGAGGGTGTTTTGGGAAAGTAGCAAAAGGCAAGCCTCAGAGACAGCAAACTGTGATTAGAGCTAAGCAGTCATAAGGTTTGTCAGCAGAAAAGTTATATGAGAAGTAGATAGCAAGGACAAATAGAACAATGGTCTGTGTATTAATGCTTGTCTAGAATAACTACCTAAGCTACAGAAAAGTTTATCTAGCAAGATATTAGGAAGTTCTAAGCTTAATAATGGAGCTCTGTGCATTGTGTTTTAATGCCCACAAGCAGGCACTGTATTCAAAATAAGCAAGCATTGTTTAACCAAAGGTACATGTGCTTATAGTGGTTGGATAGAACTGCTGTCAATGTGCTTTTGCTTTGTGTGGTTGGTCAAAAAACTTTTCAAGTGAGTTGTAACATTGAGTTCTTTTACTGCTGCTGGGGATGTGAGCTGCTGGCATCTTCCCATTGTCATAACAATGGAATGAGAGTGATGCTGGAAAATACAACAGCTTGAGATACGTTCCCCATCAGTCCCACCCTGTTGATGATTTGTACATAGACCCCTGGACAGCACCAGAATGTGTACAGACAGCAGTGTAAGGTTCAGAGGATGCCAATTCCCCCTAAGAGCTGATGCTGCAGCGCCAGCCATCCCTCACTGTGAGCCTCACTCCGTGGAGCAGGAATTTCTTTCCCCATCACCGCAAGTCCTGGCCAGGAGTGCCCAGTGCCAGATCAAGGCGGGCCGGCCCTGCCGATGGCTCTGGCTCCGTGGAAGGCGCTGGCGCAGCGGCCGGGGCAGCGGCTCCGTGCCGGGGCAGCGGAGCGCGGAGCGCGAGCGCCGTCAGCTGGGGATGCGCTGCCCGCGCTGCCCCTTCCACACCGAGCGCAGCATCCGTCCCGTCACTTCATGTAAATTTGTCTAGAATTTAAAAAAAAAAAAAATTCTCCGAACTATTTTTACCTTTTTACCACTTCCCCCCCCCCCATCTTTCTAGTATCAGTTCCATTAATTCTGCTTTTTCCCTAAATCTCACAGAAAGGGGTTTTTCAAAAGCACTAGATCTTCAAGTGAGTTCTGGAAAAATCCCTCATCCAGAAAGATACAAATAAATCCCTAACCTGCTTTGCTATTACAGTGAGAAAGATAAGCATAAGTCCAGCTATAACTCAAATTCAGTCTTTTTACAAGCTAAAGTCTATTGAAAAGGAAGATTGATGGCAGCTTTACTGCACATTACCAGTCCTATTAACTAAAGATATTTCTTAACTGTTAACTTAGAGAGATATTCCTGCTGGTGAAGGTTTATCTCTGCCTCCTTTGCAGTCAAGTAGGATGTGATGTCTCCGTCTACTTCCTCATTCTCTGAGGCACCCTACAAACCTGCCAGTGGAGAACAGCAGAACAGAGGTCTCCCCAAAAAGAGCACTGCAAACACACATTGCTAGCTGGGAAATCAAATTATAAAGCCCCTGCAATCCTGTTGCCCTGAATGGCATGGAACAGCTTTCTACTTACAGCTTCTACAGCTTGATCTGCCTGCCCTGCTCCTCAGCACTCCCTCTCCTCTTCCCCATTCAAGCCCACACTGTGGGCATCTGCGTCATGGGACAGAGACAACTAGGGAAATTTCTCCTCCTGCATTACCAGAACACAGAGGAACTACTACAGACCACTCTCCTGGCCTCAGCTTTAGCATACCATGCAGGCACACCTTGTTCATTGTATTTTATGCTGGCATCAGAGATGTACTGTATTTTATGCTGGCTCACCCTGAGCAGCAGCCCAGTGCAGCAGGCACAGCTCATACAGCTACTGGGCATCAGCCACTGCACCCAATATCTGAGATATCTGAGACACAAATCCACTGGGATGCCTCCCAGTTCATGTGCTGTATTCTCTAAATACAGCACATGAACTAAATGATGTGTCTTCTGCACTCGTGACTTGTTATCCCCCACCACTCCCTCTAAGAAAACTTAAGCTGGACAACACCTGAGTTTTGCATGCTACAGAGCTGGAGACAATGTGAGGGGAAGTAATTTTAATACACAAGACAGGTCAGAAGCAGTCTGGCCTTCAGCTGCCCAACAGGCCATAAACAACGAAAAGCTGTTTGCAACACAACAAACCCAAACCATGCAGCAGGCTTTTGGTACCTGGCTGAGACAGATTTGAAGTGTAAGATCATCCTAGTCCATGTCTGTTTCTAAAGGCCTGATGAGGACACAAAGCTGTTCAAGCTTCCTTTGCTTGCCTTATTTCTCATGACCCCAGACTGCTGCAAAGCAAGGGCACAGCACAGAGCAGTGAGAATTACATCTCTGCAGAACTCAGCCCAGGATCCAGCTTAGATCCTCTGAGTCTTAATCACAGAGCACTGGAACTGATGGTCAGGGGCTGCATAGCTTGGAGTGGCTAATGAAGTTGTAATGGGGCATTTATCAAGCGATTTTAAAAGTAAACATCATTGATTACCTTGCAAAATGCAGCACTTTAGTGACATATTTGGGAGTGGCTCAGCTGCCCGCTCCCTGGGGAGCCAGGACACCCCACAGAGTAAACCTGTCAGGCACTGCAGTCTGTGTCAATCCAGCTGCTCCCTAAAGGCAGATTTAAGGACCATCACAATGAAGCAAAGCAAGGACTTGAGGAAGTCCATCTTCCATCTCTGATGAATGCTCTAACAACCAGGCATTTGAACACTTACAAACTACTGAAGAAAACACCATCTACTACAATGTCATGACCTATGATGGTGGCTAAACCATTCATATTTACCAACCAGGACCACACAGATGCTCAGTTGTTGAAGTCTCACTGAGGGGTTATTTGCTAAGCTGCTCTAACATCTTCACTCAGGATCTAAGGAATAAATGCTAAGAGATCCCCCTGAACAAAAGACCAGGAGGTTGGTGTTTCTAATTGTTTTGGATGGTTTTGATTATAAAGCCTCTTACAGGGGTGCATCTTTCTTATGTTCAGAAGACTCATACTAGGAACTCTCCTTGAAAGTTTTTGAAAAGCAAATATGTTTCAAGAAAATAGTTTTCTCAGTTTGAGAAGCCAGCATTTTCCAACATAAAATAAAATTCACTGAATAGTGCTCAACCAGCTACAGCTATTATTCTCAATTATTATCCTGTTCCTCTGGGTATTTGAGGGTAAGTAATTTCATCTTGTTATCTTGTTTCTCAAACACGTTAAAACAAACTTTCTCTACCCTTTCCTTGACTTGGCCACTCTCCTTTTGTGCAATCTCCTTTGTCAGCAGCAGCTCAGCTCTTCCACGGCAAATAACTGGCTGAATTTGGTGACTGTGGGAGGTAAAACACACTCCTCTGCCTTGGGATACTGGGCTGCTCTCTGGAGACAATTTGCATTTCCCCAGACAGAGTAAGCCTTGGTGGCTATTAATAATATCTCTCCTTTTTCCCAAAGGAAATGGACTACAGAACTGTTTTTTCCTTATCCACCACATGGTTCAGTCTCTTTTGAACCTTTGCACAAGCAGGCCACAACAGCTAGTCTATCAGTCAGTTTTTCAGTATGAATTTCCACTATTTATTTCTAGTCTCATCTGAAATTATGTCAGACTGGTCTTTACTGAATTATATCAAGCACTTCCAATGGGGCTGGTGGAAACAAATAATAACCACATGGAAATCACACCCAAACCAGGCCCAGACCCCAGGCTAAAGTTACAAAAAAGAAATCACTGCCAACCATTAGCTAAAAACTAGGAGTCACAAAATAACAGCCAGTTAAAGCCCTTGAGAGCAAACCACTGAGGAAGACCATCAAAACCAGTGACAAAACAGCTGCACGTGAGGGAATTTCAATAGACCTATAATACCTCCAGATTTGTTACTGCTACTCCAATCAAAGCACAGTTACTGAGTGAGCACAGTTAGAAAAGCAAAAATCAGGAGCATGCACAAAAGATGACTCTGCTGGCACTGCACAGCTCATTGTTTTAGGTCACAAGTGATGACTCCACTGATGCAAATTAAATGCAGCTGCAAGACCCAAAAGGACAAGATGGACAAAGTGCTGGAGAAATGAAACAGAAGAATGAGATTCAGCAGTCAAGTGTTATTCATGAAAGGCTATTTAGTGATCATTTCAACATTCATCTTTGGTTATTGGAGGAAAACCAGAATGAACATCTAAGATTTAAATAAAAATTAATGAAAAATAAAGATGTGAATAAAGCCACTCATCTGCAGTAATGGCTACTAAGAGATTGTCTGTACCAAGCACTGGTACTCAGCGACAGCCACAGTCTCCATACTTCAACAACAAATGAAGGACCACTCAAAACTTTCAGGGTTCCAGTGGTTCTCCTAGACAGATTTTAGAGTCTGGAGGCATTTATCTCAAATCAGCAAAGCAAGTACAACTGTCTTTTGCTATATCAAAAAACTGAAAAGCTGCCAGCAGTACTTATGCATACTACAGAAAACATTCTGCATGACTTCCATCTGGTATTCATCAATCTAAGTGGATGTAAGGATGGCATATGTTACTGTTCTCCCACAGCCTGGAGAAAGTAATCATCTTGCCCTCCTTGATGCAAACAGCACATATTTTTACATGAAACAGATATTTTAGTAGTTTTTAACAATCTAGGCACACTTGTATTTAGGAGAAGGGCATTTCTACTGGAAGTTCCAGACTGGATGGAACTCTATCCAGTTTTTCCAAAGGAGAATACTACCTACAAAGGGAAACAAAGAATCACACTGCAAAGAACCAGGTGGTTTGCCACACTGAAAGATGTGAGCCTGTTCTTCTGTCCATGGAGTAGAAACTCTCTGAACAAAAACAAAAACTCCAACACACTTTGTCTTCCATCATTACTAATGTTACATTTGCTGCAAGTCTTAAAATCCTCATGGACAAGCTAAATTTTTCCAAGATAAAGGCAATAAAATCTAATTTCTCTGTGTTAAGCAATATTTTCTATCTCACTGATAATGCAGATCTTCTGGCCAGCTTTGTTACAGAGGAAAGTATTGTGTCCATGTGATGTGAACTGCAGAGATGCATTTGCCAAAATATGGAATGAAGGTTTAAGGAATTAACACAGCCAGATTTCTACACACAAAGCAAATGGATGAGCTAGCTGAAGTCTTTAAAAAAAATCCCACAGGGGATCAAACTGACTGATAAACCTTTGCTACAGACAGAGAGCATGAAGCAAAGCCTAGTGAGCTCAGGGCAAGGCTCTTTCACATAAATGGACACAGATCAGGTTCCAGCTCAGAGTATGAACACAGAGCCTGCTCAAGTTACAGCAAGCACATGTGTAGCAGAGCTTGATCTGCCAAGGAGGCACAAACTTGGGGACTGGGGTTTTTTCCTCATGTCTTGTTGATTTTGAAACTATTGATATTAAATAAATTAAAGAGAAACCCTAGACAATGTTAGGGGGACAAAGGAATTCACCAACTATTAAAAACCAAAACTAGGAAAAAAAAATTCTCAATATTTTAGATTCTATTGAATACAGTCTTTTTTTCCCCCTCTCAAGACTATTTCTTTGAATCTGGTGTCCCAATGCTGCTCTTTGCATTCCATGGTATTAAACTCCTTGAAAATGAAAGAGAAACACACAAACCCAAAGAGCAAGCTGGCAGCAAAATTGCACCAACTGCAGGGAAATATAATAAAGCTTTCAACAGCATCAGCCATAGACAATCCAGTAAAGATTATTTCTAATGCTTTGCATTTCACCAGAATAATTTTTCACCAGTATGGACAGAAAATGCAGTATGGAGGACACCAATGTGGAAAACCTGATTCAGACAGACTTCCCTGCTTTCCCAGAGGTATCAGTGCTTCTATCACTTCAGGATATACTTCACACATTTAAACACAAATATTTATTTTTGAGAAATACAGACTCTTCTGAGAGACTAGATTGGCAAGAGAGAAACCAATTGATCTAAAAGTGAGCTTGCAGAGCACAAGGAAATGCCACAGCACAGACACCTCAGCTAGCTCATTCTGTCTCCTGTTAGGAGGTTTTCATTCCTCATGTCATTCCTCTAGACCTTTTCCCCAGTCCCAGTGTGAATTCCTCTTTCCCAAATGACAGCTCATAATAACATTTTAGTTAAGGTCCTACCAAGAAAACAGACGAAGTGTTATCATGGCCAATCTTCATCCAAGTTCTAAATAATATAGGAGGAAAATGTTAAGCTATCAGAGTCTTTTCAATGAAAAACACAGAAAGCTGTTTAACAGAAAGTGCTCATAACACAAGAGGAAACTTGCAGCCACCTCACTGCCTTATCTGGGGAGAATGAGTCTGCAAATGGCAGGTAAAGGTGAAAAATCTCCAAGGAAAGAAAAGCAGAGATTCCACACTCCAATGCTGAAAAACAGACAAACAAACAAGCAAAAACCTCAAAAAACCCAAAGTGTCAGATTTAAGGACATCAGAGAACCATAAATTCTTATCCCTTGCAGCACAACACAGCTTCAGCAGTGTATTCCTGCAACAGAAGTACCACTTTTGGTTCAATACACCTATTTCTTTCAGAAACTAAATAATTTAAACTCCTCAGTGAAGGATCCCCCTTGTCTAGGGAGATGCCACTCTAAAGGTTAACTATTTTGCTGATAAAATTTCATACCAAATTTATAGCTTCAATACAAGTTTCAGATTCCATGTCACTGAAAACACAGGCCAATTATAACAAGGTGACAGCAGAAGCCATTTGAGGAGTGGGACCATGGCCAATATGGTTACCAGCACCTCTATTTACCTGGGATATTTTTGGGTTTGTTTTGGTTGGTGATGGTGGTTGCTAATTTTCAAAGCAGAAAAACCTTCAACCATGAAAATCATCTTCCAAAAGAAGTTCTCAAACTGGTCCAGTTCACAGCAACACCTCTGAGGGAAGAACACAACTCCCTGCAGAGGTGGGGTTGTGCTGCTTGAGTTTCCCCCCTGCTCTGGGGGAAATGCAGGCACAGAGAGCTCCTAAGGCCTCAAGCATACACGGTCAGGAGTAGAGATGGACACAGTGTTTGACCTAGGGTGTTGGAGAAGGCTTGAAGGTTTAAAATAAAAAAAGTGAAACAGACACAAAATAAGAATAAAGATTTGTAGTCTGAGCAAAAATATGTTTTAAGCAAGTAGAAATACGCCTCATGTAAATGAATAAATTTTAAGCAAGATGGTAGAAAATTTTAAAGTCTAGCAATAGGACTTGTTATAGAGTTAGTAAAAAGTAGGAGATACAGCAATAAGTTTCTGTAGAGTTCTATGATTGGATAAAAAGAGATGCATTGTGGCAAATCATTAAAACATAGCAATTAATTACTGGTTTATGAAGACGCTAGTGAGCTTTGTGGAAGTAGCTGATTGGATAAGAAATAGATAAAAGATATTGTAACTAGAATTAAAACAGATTCTGGTGTGGTAACTTTGGATGTAACAACCTCACAGTCTCACCCTTCCCTGAGACTGATCCTGCAATAAACCATCTTTTAATCACCTCATCAGTCAACCCCATCTGCTCTGTATCCTGAACACTGCTCAAACCCAGGTGATGCAGATCTTGGTTTACCACCTCTCTCAGTCCCCAAAAATGACTTTTTCTCAAATACTTACATGCATATGAACCTGAGAGAAAGGGTCCAAAGATAACTCTTGTACAAAGGTGGGACTCTTTCATATGTAGACATCTTTCATAACCAACAATTTCTCTCATAACTCTGAGAGAAAATCTATACTGAAGATGTTTATTTTTACTATATCAGTGCTTTGGAACAGGGAAAACAGTGCTATTGATTTCAGCTACAACTGCCCATTCTTCTGTTTACAGCAGGATAGATTTCAGTAAAATTATTAGAAACAGGAGCAATATTTTATAGCAATATCATATTAATGTTTCAGAGACTAATCATGTCTTATCAACCCATGAGCATCAAAAAGCCAAAAATATAAAAATTGAAGATGTACCCTCAAACTGCATATTTAGCAATCTCTTTAAATGTATTTATTTTTACATCAGAGGGCTGTACAAGTTCAGTTGTGTATTCTCTAGAACAAATTAAGTCATAATAACTTGACATCTCGCCATGATTCTCTTCTGTTTTGCCACCTACATTTTACATCAAGCAAATAACGTAAAAGCAAATAAAAATCTGTGACGGTCCTTTTAGCCTTGACAGTCTGTCGTATTGTGAAAGTCAGAGTAGATCAAGAATTTCTCTCCTTTTTCCAGTCTTACCTCTCATTCAAACACACAGGTTTAAACATTTACATGTCTATTCATAATTTATTGGAGCATTTGCCACTCATGACACAAGTACAGCTCTAGCCTGCAGGAAAAACACTGACTAATAGTTGAAAGACAACATTCCAATTAGTCTTTGGGAAGTACATCCATGCTCTTTGCTGGTTCTCAGGTGCCAGTAAGTTCCAATTGGGAAGTCTGACATCAAATATGTCACCCAGAAAAATTTACTGCTTTCAAATAGCAGTAGCAGTTAGATCAGAGACTGATTCTCTCTCCCAGTATGTACCAGGAAGACTTATCTTTAAAGAAGTCTCCAAAAATATGAACGCCTTAAGAAGGCTGGTGAGGAAAGCTGTGCTCATAGTTCTGTTCCTGCCACTGGGACATGCTTATTCTGCTTTAGAAGACATGTGCCAGACTGTATTTTGTGTTTGAAATTTCAGTGTTAAGCATCGACAAAAATAGCAGAGCCAGGAGATGCACAGGAAAATTGTTGTGCAAGATGAAAACCCCACTCTGGCCACTTTTGCAAGCTAGGAAGACCCCTGCAATGAGAAAACCTGTAATGAGAAGACCCCTGTAATGAGAAGACCCTGTTTCCCTCAGCTACTTCTCTGTCACAACAGGGGAGCCTAGCCAAGTGCCATTCAGCATTTGCTTGGGTGCCATCTTTGGCATCCCAGTCACAGACTGTTGATCCTTAAATTAACAGACTTGGAAACACTAGCATCCCCTCCATCAGCAAGCATTGCAAGTCTCCAGATTGGGTTTACTGAATAAGCCTTTTGCTCCAGGATTGTGTTCATCTCTATGATCCTCCTTCCAAGACATTGTGCATCTGCAGCCCAAATCCAGACTTTGGAGATAAATTAGGGCCTAAATTTGATTATTCTCTGTAGACTTGGAGCAACACAAAGCATTTACAGAACCCCGGAAGGGTTTGGGTTGGAAACAAACATACCCATACTCTGTCATGGGTAGGGACACCTCCCACTAGAACAGGTTTCTCCAAGCCCTGTCCACCCTGGCCTTGAGCACTTTCAAGTTGCATTTCAAGGGGCATTTGCCAATAAAAAAAAATCCAAAATAAATCAAAGTGGATATTAGTCACCTGAGGGCTAGGGCTGCCATGATGTTTTATCATCAAATTTCCTCCCCCTTTTAAAATAAGCTGGCATAGAGCTGGCACAGCCTGTGCTGCATCCCATGCCACAGCCATGGTCAGAGGCTGTGCAATCCTCCTGTTCAGATGAGTACTGGACCTGCTCCAGTTTCCAGTTACATATGGTCATGATTACCAGCTTGCTTTGGAAAGCACAGGGACTCTGAAAACAGCACGTCTGGAAGGGGTTCCTCATTTTAAAACAGCTCTCTGTGACATTGAACAAGTTTCACATTTAGAGTTTTCAGTGTATTCTAGTACTCTGGATTACTTTTTTCTGCTATTTTAGTAGAGAATTTCTTTTACCTTCTTCTGAAGGATCAAGAATTTTTGGAATTTGATATATGGCCTGGCCAGTTTTTAAGTCAAGTCCCTTCTGTCTGGACAAGAGGCTAGGAACAAGGAAATAGGGAAAAAAACGACAAATACCAACAGGCACCTCCACTCAAATAAAGAAGCATGTTATCTTCCTGAATATATTATGCTCAATCCTCATGTTAATGAGAAATATATAAATAGAATTGGGCATTAACTGACAATTAGATTTTTTTTTAATGAAAAGGACATGAGGGATTTTGTTATTAAGGGAGTTAAATTCTAACATCTGTTTTTAATTCTACCAGCTTATTTGTCTGTTTATACCTGCAGGCTTTCAAGACATCATTCAACACTGCTAATTAAAGCTGACAAATTCTGTTCACTGTGATGCTTCCTTGTATCCCTGCAAGGCACTTACTCATGTCAGCGCTGTCACTGCAGGTGACACTGCTGCTTGATGGAGAGGTGACAAGGGTGGAGTGCCCCTGAAGGGATGAGAACAGGCTCACCTTGTCACCTGTCAGACAGAGGAGGGAAGAAGCGATGGATGGCAGTGACCATGGCTCTGGCCACATGCATTTGTCTCTTCTCCAGGCTTGGTCAGAATCACCCAGTTTTCTACCGTGTTTTGCTTGAAACAAAATCCATGGCAATATTCTCTAGTACATTACTAAAATGCCACAGGAAAGGGACTCCCATTTAATAATACGTTGCAGACATGCACAGACACACAGTCTGTTTCTCTTGGCAGTAAGAACTCCATCTGCAGCAATGCCCTCAGGAAACTTGCTGTTTGTGCTCCAGTCAGAGCAGCACAAGACTGATTCAGGAGAGCAGCAGCAGCTCAGATGGGAGTGGGCCCAGCCTAGAAAAGCATTTGCAGAAGCTGACTTGGCCCAGATAAAATGCTAGAAGCCACAAGAATCAATAACAAGTTTATTCATTAATTCATATCCTGGCCTGCAGACTTCATAGATTCAAACATAGTCAGTATTAGCTACTAATTTGAATATGTTTTTCTTTAAAACAAACAAATAAACCCCATGCCACACAGACAATACTGGTGAAAGGTCAAGCAAGCAGGGCAGGGACAGCCCATTATAAAATCCAGGCCTCAGAACTCTGCATCCTATACACATTTCAGTGCCCTACACACACAGTCACCAATGGAACAGGCTCAAGGGTGACTGCTGGCACCCACAGTGGGCTGTGCAGGCTGGACATGTGCCACAAGGAGCATACCCAGAGAGGGAATAAGTCAAACAGAAATTTTCCTTATCTTTCCTCACATAAGAGTTTCACAACCAGAATAGACTTCTTTTTTTACCTTTGGTTTTTTGGTTGTTTTTTTTTTTCATTTTGGATTGACCAACATGCTTTTCAAGTGTATTTTTAAAGCTGTTAGAGTCTAGAAGAGGCTTTTTATTAGCCAGGTACACAGTGCTCAGTACCTGGGAGCCTGGCTCCCTGGCTGAGGTGTCTAGACATCTCTGCAGTAGAAATAACAGCACAGCACAGCTCTGTATTGAATCCACTCATTTTAGCATCAGAAGTCACTTCATGCCCCAGGTTGCCACTGTCAAACACATCTGTTGTATGAAAATTATCCACTGCCAACTTGAGAGCAAAGCAAAATATGTCCAAATTATTTGTGCTCTCAAGAAAACTTCACCTGCTAAAAGAGTACATGAAACAACACAGCCCTCAACATCATCACCACTGCTTTAGTCACTCCAAAACTCACATGACATGCAAACACATCTAAAAATCCACTTTGAGGAGAGACTTAAACTGGGAACGGTAGCTTTGACAGCAATATTCCAACAATTACTACACTGCATGCTAGGAATATATAAATTATGTATTCGAAATGCTTTCACAGAAATAGATGAAAGCACTTGTCTCAATCCTCTAAGAAGTAAAAACAGTCATAGAGAAAACAACTGTTATTTTAAGGCAGTTTTTAGCTTCATTTGTCTAAAGCTACACTTTCATAGTTTAATACACAAAAACATTATGACATATATGCAAATCTGATATTTTCATGCAAGAAAGGTGAAATCCCTATCTATGAAAGGTTGAAGTCTGATCTTTAAAAGAAGTCTGCAGCTGGTTTCTGTCATCTTTCCTTCTCTCCTTGTTTCAATAAGCAGACCCACAGTGTAAGGAAAATTATAATTTTGTCCACAGGAGAAAAAGAACAACAGACCTACCCACACTGAGCCAAGAATTCACCTTTTCTCTTGGGGAAAAGACTCTGGCACTCCTAAAGAAAAAAGGGAGAAGGGCAGAGATAAAAATCAGACTCTCCAGGTTTTCAGCTAAAAATTTTGCAAGTAAATAATAAGAAAATAAGAGGTAATAATATAAAAGTATTTTCCACTAATTCAAACACATTTTGTTTCCTGCTTTCTTTCCTCATCCAGTCTAGTATTTCCCATAATTACTGAATTGAAGTGGAAAATTTTTTTACAACCTTCCACTCCTGCTCTGTGCAATAGAAGTAAATATTCTTTATTCTCATTCTTCCTTCTCAGACTTGTAAGATGACTGCTGTGTGGTTTCCTCCAACCTCAAGTCTAAAAGATACCTTTTACCTATGTATGCTACATCACCCAGGTCCAATAGATTAAAAGCACATGGGTCTTGTTTTTAAAAATATAAATATATGTGTTTTACTGGTTTGGGATGCTGAGAGCCTCTGAATCACTCTTTGAAAGGTAAAGCTTATGCTGTTGCAGGTTGTCACACCCTTCATTTGAAGGTTGTTGAACACTTCTCTTGCTGTGGCTCTGTTCTGACACATTTCCCTTCTCCCAGCCCATGCAGGGCTCTAACAAAACAACCCCTTCAGGCAACACCAGCCAGCAGAGCACCAGCAGCAAGCAGCAGCAGGGACAAGTGTACCCAGCATCTAACATTAAGCTCTCCAGACACCACAGAAGCTTAGTTATTAAGCTTGAATTGCAACAAACCCAAATGAATAGGGCACAGAGAACAAAGCCCATGACCCAAACCCTCAGGAGAGCTGAGAGCTCACACCTGTCAGGATACACAGGACATCCCACAGACCTCAGAACAGGATGCTATATGTGCATCCCCTAGAAAAAGTTAAAGGTTGCACAAAAAGTTTCTTAAAGAGACGTTCTGAAACATTTCAAATGCAACAAAATTAACAGAGACTAAAATTTTATCAGTAAATCCTCACAAACAAAAGAGTCTAGAAGAGGGGATAGAAAACCATCAAACTACTTCTTCACTTTAGCAATGCTTGGAGAATGTGAGTGTATTCTCTTTTAAAATGTTGAGCTGCCTAATTGAAATGCAGCTCATGTTGCAGCCAGGCTTACTTCTGGATCACTAAGAAATTGGTCCGATTTGGAAATGTCAGGATCTGGTTAGCAATTCAAATGGCCACAGTGGTAATTATGGCTTTTCATGTTCCAGCATGTTGCACTGCATCAAAACTGACACAAATGACTAGTTTTATAATATCACAGAATGGAAATAAATGTCCAAAATTATATGAAAATGTACTAGTAAGAGATTAATAACTGTTATTCTATGAAGAAAGATGGCTCTTTTCTACCAGTATATTTTTAAAAAATGTTCTCTGATAGCATCTCTCCTTGAAGAAAACTGTATTATATCATCACTCACAAGCTATAATCGTTTCTGTCAGCACTAGTCAGAATTTTTGACAGAAAAGAGGAGGAGAAATTGAATGGGTTGTGGGGAAAATAGTGCAATCCTATAAATAAGCCCAAAGAGATACCACTTAAAGGTTCCCCTCCAGCATTTTGTTGACTCTCCCAGCCAGCAGACTAGAACATTTCAAGTGTTTTGTTTTGAACATAAAGTGGAGGAAGCTTGTGGATAGGGAGCAATGCATCAGGAGCCATGTGCACAGCTCTACAATCTGTAGTACCAATGTGTCATTTTGAACTATGGGCCTAAAGCAATATGCATAAGGGAAACTTTTCCTCTTCCTCAGGGAAGAAAAAGGAAGAAAGGTCTTTTGAAGTCTAATACATCCCCAGAAGTCTTACAACATAAAATAAATAAAGCAAGCACTATCTTTAACAGTTTTCTTGTGCAGCAGCCACTGAGTGACTGAGCTGCCCTCCAGCTGTGGAAGGTTAAACAGAGATCAACACTTGGTACTGCTGCACACCTATTTTGCCGTCTGATAGATCACACAACACACCCTCTAGCCATACACATGACTGAGAGCACAATGAACAGGCCAGTGCAACATCATCTCAGGCTGACCTGAGCCTCAGAACGCCCATGCTTTCTCTGCAGTCTTGTATTTTCTTTCCACCTGACTAAGAGGTTGGGTGTCCTGTGTTTATCCATTAATTCATCCATATCCTCCCTCCTGTTCCTTGCAGTGCTGCTGTGTCATGAGGTTTGTACTTGTTCTGAGCAGCATCTACACCACTCCCACAGAACAGGCGGGGATGCCAGAGCTGCAGGTCCCTCAGTACATTACCCCACTGTACCCTGGTCCTGATCCCAGAAGGAACAATTATACCTATGGTATTCATGCTTCTGGTCTCCCTTGGCCACTACACCCTCTTAGACCAAGATGGAAGTTCTTGAAATCACCTAGAAAGGGGATCAGAGAGCTGATACAGAGTTGATCACCTTGATCAGATAAACCAGGAGGGGACACGAGGGGAAACTGATGGTTTGACACATTTTGTCCTCACGCTCACAGGAACATAACACAAAGTGTTCAGAAGTAAGAGTGTTTCCTACCATAACCCTCAGGCCAGATTAAAATCTAACAGCAGTGAACCAGATAAACCAACAGTCAATTGTTAAGGTTAGCAGGTGTCACCAGCACTTAAAGACAAATATAAAGGTTTCTGCCTTGAGGAATGTCTTGGGTTGCAAATGCAAATTGTGGCAGGGGGTGTGTGTTCTATTGCCATCTGTTGGAAGTGGGGCAGTTATCTTCTGTTCACTGGGCCACTTGTTAAAACTAGGTGGGGCAGTTTTCTTTATTTCTTTCTTCTATGATTCATCCTCTGTCCAGGGATATCTTCTGTTCGTGGCCAGTGAGTATCCCTGATGACTGATAAAATTCCATCATCCCAGGGGGAGGAACCAAGCATTCCTATCTGGACAGAATCTGAGGTTTGGAACACCATGAGTAGCCTTATCTACTGAATTCCTAGAGGACAAGAGCTACATAACCACCACTGGACCTTCAGAGGAAGACCGGACACAAAACACCATAAGAACTTAAACTTCTCTGTTTCTTAAAAAAACCCTCAAAATGTACTAACCAGTGACAACACGGGGGAATTCATTAACTACCAATCAAGCAAATAATATTTTTATCTAGGAAAAAGCCCCACATCTTACACACTCAGCAAACATTTCTTACTCTGCAAACAGGCTGCTTCTATCCAAAAATCAAGGTCTTAGTCTACAGCTGGGATACCTCAACAAAGTGATTGAAAACAAACCCATGGTGCTCTGCATAAGGAAGCACACTCATGCGTCACAAGATTATTTAGAGCATTTCTTGTCTTTAGAGCATGGAAAGGAATAAGCAAAAATACCCCAGAGTCATTTTTTGCTGGGATTATTTTGGTGAACAATGAAGCTTATAAATTCACAGTGAGACAGTGAACCTGTGCAGAGACTTAAAATAGATTACAAAGTATCTACTCAATTAGGCTCTCTAATTCTTCTTCACCAACTTTTTTTTTTTTGTATGTTTAATATTGACTTTAAAAAGTAACTACAGGGTTAGCAATGAATCCTTATGGCTTTGTATCAACCTCAATATACACAGCCTTACCTAATACTGCATTACAAATGCAACAAATATGGCATTACACATTTAAGCGTGGAAAAAGAAACAAATTGCCTTATGTGAGAGATTATCTTTCTCCTGCAAAGAGCCAAAACCTGAGCTTCTTCATTCAAGCAAACTGTCACACAAGACTGGACCTCAAAGCTGACAGCTGTGCACAGCAGGTGACCTTAGTATTCCCATTATAATTTGTGAGAATATACTCAGATTGCTGTCATGATTACAGAAAAATTAAAAGTTTAAGAAATTCATTTGACATAAAAATAAAATACCTTCTCTAGAGAAGTTAGTTTTGTGTAATATGAAACCAAGAAAGAAATTCTGAGGCTTAAACTATAAACTGCTGCAAAAAGGGATTTTTTTTCTGTACAGACTTCAGTATAAAAAGGGCCTACCTACTACAAACACAGGCTCCCAAGTGGGAGTTACAAACAATAATTGTAGAAGTAATTAAAGAAAAAAAGGGCAAATAGACAGATTGCATTCCCAGTAGATGAAGGCTGTCTAACAACTTACAATGAACACGTTTGAAGTCAACTTCAAGTAATATGCTAACAAGAATTAAGTGCATCTGTTTCATGCTCCCTGAGAATAATGTCATCAAAACTGAATTCAAATGTTTCAAACCTACAGAGAGCCTGAGCATGTCTTTGACTAATTAAAATTAACCATGTTACTGAGGTTACAAGCTTACCCCTTTGGACATGAGCAGATCCTTGCTAAGGTCACTTCATCAAGCAAAATAATGAATGTCTGTGTTCAAAAGCCATGAACAATACATTTTTTTAATTAGCATTTTACTGGATTGAGGGAGATTTATGGAGTTATTTGAATTTTGGAAGACTCACAATAGCAGTCCTCAGTCATAATACTATGGAAACATAACAATATGCAATAAAACTTAAGAAAGGAGGTCAACACTTGAACCTTGGCTGAATTATTAATAAGCCTAAAATAGTGTTTGACATCAAACTACTCTATTTTTACTAAGGAGTATCAATTAGCTTTTATTTTATTTAAAATGAGATAAACAGAATAAAGGTAGATTTAATTCTTGTTTGATATCATTGAGGCTGTTGCATCTTCCAAGTTCCTCAAGTAAATTATAGATCTTGTTTTCCTAGGTCAAATGGAAAAGGGAGCAGAGAATTAGAACTGCTGTCTAAACAGAAAGTTCGGGGTAGTGCAACAAGTTCCAAGGCTCTTTTCCAGACTTTATTTTTCTATACTATATAATATAATAAAAATAAATCTTTTATCATATAATATATGATAACTATAAATATATATTTTATAATAGAATATAAAATGGGAAACTAAAATCATGGTACAGAAAATAAAGATCAGGTTTCTTAGACTGCACTGTGCAGAAAACCAGATTAGCGCAGGGAGGGAATGCAGTGGAGGGAAATCCTGATCCCCCAGTACCCTGCTGCACCAGGCAGGAGGTGAGCTCAGCCCAGGTGTGCAGTTTTCAGTCCCTGTGCCACCAGCTTTGCTTTCCTGTGCAATCCCTTCCCTGCTGGGAGGTGCATCTGGGTATCACAGCAATATAAAGAAGAATTTAGGTGAGAAACTGACAGCTTTAAAGACCATTATTTCCTTTGCAAAGCATAGCAATCCATGCTAAAGTGTTCCCTGTGGGATTTATTCCTGTCTGAACACAGATTTACTCCCTGTGTTCCAACTGCCCACATGACTATAGGCAATTTTATTTTTTAGCATATTGGCATGAGCAAACTCTGAAACATACTAAATGAAAATAATCTTCTTATGTCACAAAATAAAACCCCCTTATTTTACCAGACACTGATCTGATTATTGTCTGAATAAAGCTAATCAGTGTAATTACACAGTTTAAAAGTGCACACTGTGGATCCACAGATCATAACAGACAATACTTCTCTAGGTGTCAGCTGTGCTTCAAATTTGTTAAATTGAAGTTTATATAAAGATTTTTTTTTTCAAAAAACCCATTGGCTTCTATTTATTCTTTCAAATTCAATTATATAAATAGAATTGGAAGAAGTTTCCTACCATTTGCTTTCCAATGAGGACATTCCATTAAAAGCTAACAATCTTAAAGATGAAGCAAAGTCATTCCATGTATTGTGGTGCTCCATCAACAAAGGGCTGGATAGGGAAATCCACAGTCCCACTCTATTGCCCTGACAAAGCTGATCAGCAGTTTACTTGACTATTAAACATGGACCATTATCACTTAATATGACCATTGTAATTTAATATCTTAGCATTAATATGTGAGATTGCCAAAGGGTTCTAATCACAGCAATATCGTTCAGGTTTAAAAAAATGAGAAGTATCCCATGAGGTATCCAGCAGCTTTTTCTAATTAAACAAAACCACATCAGAATGCACTACTGTCACTCCCATAGAGACAAGGGTCAGTGCCATAGCCCTCTTCCTCTTATGTCCTGTGACAGACAAAACTTGATTTAAGACTTTCCAGGAATTCAACGTCTATGATCTGGGAATTCCAGCTTTACCTTTACCCAGTTGATCCAGCTCCGAGCTGAAGTATCAGTGATGTTCTCTTGCATACAAGTTCAGCAGCTCTGTGTTGAAAACCACTTTGACATTCCTGGCTTGATATCCCGCCCTCAACAAATGCATTTGATGCTCATGTATTGCCTCCTGGCTGCCTGCTGCCACAGCCATCTGCCTGCATGGCACACTGCCTGTGGGCTGGGGGACGTGCCAGCTTTACTGGGGCACACATGCCAAGAATAGGTGGTCTGAAATGCACAGCCAGCACATTAATTCACTGCCACCTTGTCTCACTGCCCTCTGACCCCCATCTCAAGGAAGGCAAGAGTAGCCATACAAGAAGAGACCAGGAGTCCATCCAGAGTTCTCTCTGATTCCAGACACAGGTCATTAACACGTGCCTTGAAGTGAAACGAGCATCAAGAGCTGAACAATTATGAAATAACCTGCTCATCAAAAGCCTGGAAACATTTCAGCTGTAAACAGGCACAAGGGCTAATCTGTAGAAAGTGCTATAAACCCTGGAGTGAACCCTGTCATCTAGAACTGGAAATGCCTCAATGCTGTTAAACATGTAAAGCAAATTAAAGCCACTCCAGCCTTAACTCAGTGCCTTTATTTAATACACAGTTGAAATTAATATGAAACTACCCATTTCTGTGTTTTCTTATCTTAACAATGGAGAAAAGCTTTAAAATGAACTATTTTATTGCCTGAATATGATTAAGAGGGATGTAAATAGTTCTTTTGTACCTTAATTCCTGTGAAAGGTGAAATCTGAAGAATGAATGCTGGTACTTAATTTTCATGCCTGTTCCTGTCTCCCAGACTGTTTGCCATGGGTAGGCAACCAATTTATTGGGGAGGTCCCACAGCCTATGGTGAGGACAAGACACACTCCCACAACTCCCCCAGCCCATACCAGTTCCCTCAGGTACGAAGGTGGGTGGACTTCTATGGGATCAGGGAGGACTGTTCACCACTTTTCATTCACGTTTAAGGAGCTGGTGAGGGAAGGAGCAGTGAGGAAGAGGCTGCAGAGTACAGGGATTTAAGGACTTGCCCTGGTGCCAGGTTTCATGCCAGAGCTGAAGTAGCAAGTTACCAGGTAGAGCTTGTTACCCAGTGTGTGCCCATCTGGCTTCCAAACCAGCTGACAGCCAGGCTCTGCACTGCTGGCACAGGCAGAGCAGGGATTAAAAACTAGCCTCAAGGCTAATGGCAACAACACAGGACAGATCAAATCACATGGCATTAAAAAGCAAAGTTGATGGAGTTCCAATACACACACAGGGTTCCTCTGAGGAGGTGAGATCCAGCCAGCACATACAAATACAACTGACCTTTTTGGCAGAGAAAAGGTTTTTGTAAATACATTTGATTTCCCCAGTTATATGGCACACAAAGGTGCCAATTTTGAAACACATTTGAGCCCTGAGTACAACACAACTGCTTTCCAGTCCTGAACTAGGCATTCTACCATATTTAGACAAAGCCCTTTTGAAAAAATACTAAAACACCACAGAAACCCAAACATCTCATTCATATTCTTCTCAGACAGCAGAAATTACTTACCTTCTCTCCACTTTTCCTTATGACTTCATCTTTCTCTCTCCATATCTCTCCTCTGCTCTTCCCACCCCACACTCCTGTACAGCTTTCAGATAAGCAAAGACCAGTCATGAAATACAGTCACCTATATTTGTCAAGTCAGCTACAGCAATAGCTGACTGTGCTCCAGAAAAACACTGACCTGAGCCCAGACTTTAAAATAGCAGTGAGCATAAGTCCCCTGAACTGCATGAAAGTCCAAGTAGATTTACCACAAGAACAGAACAATGCTGAATGCCACCAGCTGAGCTGGCCCCCTTCTTCTGGCAAGAAGGGACAACACTTCAAATGAGAGCATTTCATGTCAAATCACAATCAATTTGGCATTTGCATTATTAGGTGTATAAGCAGACTACATGCACCAGACAAATATCTTTGTGCTCCACAGCAGTTGCCATTATTTATGAATGCATCTCAGTACAGCACTTTGCTGCTTAGAACTGAGCATCACTACCTGGCACTGCTCAAATGTTTCAATAGAAAGAAAATTTCTATGATAACTTATTTGTGACAGCTACAAGAACTGCGAAAAATATAGTTGTAGTTCTAGTCACAAAAAGACATTTCAAGTCTTGCCACAAGAGTTTACAGTTTTGGGCATGGGGCCAGGTGTGTCAACTAACACCAGGCATGTTTCCCATGCTGGAGCTCCCACAGCATCCCTGAGGCTCTGCCTTTCATGCACTCAGGTGCACTCCTCTGCAGAATTCTTTTTTACTGGCAGAAAAGGGATGTGCACGTGCCCTTAGTGAGCAACTGAGCTGTTCTTTAACAGAGAGGGGAAGGCACTGGCACAGCAGTCGCTCTCTTCACCTGCTTTTGACCAATGCATTAACAGCCAGCAGAGGAGAGACTCTGGGATTTTCCCAGGTAGTTCAATAGCTAACCTGGGCTGTGAGCAGGTGAGGTTCACCTAATGTGCAGCCAGTACTAAACTGGACTCTTGAACCTGAGGATGATGAAAGCAAAGCATGGATTTTGCCCCACAGCCTTCCTCTCAACTCTGCTCCAGGTGCTCTGATGGGACAAACAGAGCTCACCTCACCCCACCTCTGACAAGAACTCAGTCATGGGAGCTTCACTGGCTTTCTGTAAAGAGGTGGCAAAACTCCAATACATCCTTCCCTTGCTGACTGCCCAGAAAGCTGTCAGCACACTCTCTGGATCAGAATATTTGTTTCATTCAGTGTATGTGTTGACCTATTTATGTAGCTTTTTCAGCAATATCTGTATTTACTCCCCATTGGAAAACATGAACAAATGCCAGAATCCTGTGTCATTTCTAGACATGTTTTCTCATATGAAAATCAGACACTTTCTGTCAAGTGATGTTCTTCAGAAGGGCTAGTAATGTGCACACAAAAAGTCCCAAGCAACTTTAACAAGCAGAGTTGCTGGACAAAGTCACAGGTGCTGCAAATTAGGCAGAGGTAACTTACACAGAGCTGCATGTCACAGCCTGGTAAGAGAGCAGGCAACTTTACAGAGTGCAGAAGTTACCACTACATTATTCCAAGTCAGATATTAATTTGGGGTACCCATTGACAACAGAGGGATGAGGGAGGAAAAAGTCACTCAAAAGAATGTATAAAGCCTCTCTGTTCAAAAGGTTTGATAAAGCAATTATTGAAACATGAGCTAAGCCCATCATGTAGTAAGAAGGCCAGCAGCCACCTGCAATTCAACACAAGCAATAGTTAAAATCTGTGCAAAAGCAGATGCTGTGTGCAAGGAGCTTTTGTTGGATCTAGACAGAGCTCCAAATATGACACCCAATTAACAATGGAATAACAGGTACCTAGTAGGACCAAAAATGTGTGTTTCCTCTCTTTCCCAAAAAAAAATTTAAAAATATTTTTAAAAAGAGACAAAACCTGTAAGGCTGAACTGCTCTGTTGCTGCTCAGAGCAGTTGGTATCAGTGCTGCAAACAGGACTGCCAAAAGGCAGCATGACTTCAAGCATTTCCTGCAGATCTGTGTTTTAAGAGACCAGAAAGGAGCCCAGAGCCTTGCACAGTGGTGGCACACTGTAACACCAAGCAGCAGCTCCCATGTTACCCCTGGAACACCTGTGGGCCCATGACTGCAGCAAACTCATGCTAACAACAGCATCTCTACACTCAAGGATGTGACTTCTGTACTCTGTGCTTTTAAATACCTTTGTTCTTTCTTGTACTCATTAGAAATTAGAGACAATGATTAACACCTTTCTTAACTAACTATAAAAATATAATAGAAATAAATTCCAAAGTTTCCACCTAGTATTAATGGAAGCAACCCAAGTGCCTCTTCTTAGCACAGTAACCTGCAACAGCTCCTGCCTTTATTCTGTTCATGTCTTGCTATGATGATTTGGATTTTGCAGCTTTTTCTCCAAGGAAAATTTCTAATATGAAGAGTGGAGAGCTAGCCAAAATTAAAATTCATGTATAATACACAGAAAATGTTCCTTCAAAGTATTATCTCCAGGGATTATTTTTACTTATACGCCTCTTTCTTTCCTGTAGAGAATCTGAAAAGTTTAACTAAATACATCCAATCTCACTGGATACATTCAGACTTGAGAATATCATTTCAGTAATCATAAAACCATTAATATTAGAAAAACTGATATTACTACAGTAATACTGTGCTGATATAAGTAATTGCACTTGTTAGCATATAAGCTCCTATAAGAAAGGTCACATTACTATACAAATTGCCTTTAAAAAATAAAAATTAAGCTTGTATTCCTCCTTATTATAAGAACAGCACAGGTCATTAGTGCATTTAAAGTGGCTTTAAAATCAAATCAAATTTCCCAGAGTTTTAAATGTTTTCCAGCTTCACCCAGCAATTGAGCAAGAAAGTAAAATTTAGCAACTATAATCACAAGCAACTTCATTAAAACAAATTCATGTGGCTGGAAAAACCTAGTATAGAAATAAAATACCTAGAAAAAGCCATAATGTAGAGGTGGTAAAATAAATTTCAGGTGCTAGCTTTCATTTTTAAACATACTTAATCTAAAACAGCATGACATTCAACACAGTAAAAGCTTAAATTCTCTTATTCTTTCAGCTGAAACAAGCTACAAAAATTGGCACAAATTTTACCAACCTTTGGTCTGAAATTATACTACTTTGGAAAGTAAATAATCTTCATTCTGCCACTATATAGTTTCTTAGTTTCCTAAATATTCTTCCTAATGTTACCTCCATTTAAAATACATTCCTCTAACAGGCTTTGTTCCCAAAATGTTCCCAAAAACTCATTAAGAATTTTTAGAATTTTGAACCGATGTGAAGGATTAACAATGAAAATGCATTTGTTTCTTCTGTGAGACAGGACATCCATTTATGGCACACATTGACTCTTAAATTCAATGGAAATTTTCTAATTTATATGACAGAAGTAGAAACACATAGCCAAACAGAAACTACCAGCTGAGTCTCTTAAATAAACAAAATCCTTTACTGTTTCTGCTATGGCTTCTCCCCAGATGCCCATCCATTTAGTTTCTTGTTTCAACCAGTCAAAAGTTGGGTTTTTGAGCTTTCAACACCATGTAAACTTAATATGTGCTGCCATTGAACAACAAAAGCCTCTTCCAATGACTCTTTAATTTATCTTTAGAACTCAGGGAAACTTGAAGCAGTCTAAACAGAATAAATCATTAGCATTTCCTACTCTAAAGCATCTAAAGAAAGGCATTCTTAGGTCAGAAAACAACAGATAGCCATAAGGGATGCTGTAGATATTCAGGATGTTAGCAGGAATGGCCCCAAAAGTGAGCAGCTCTGTGGCTTCCCAGGGGCCACATCACCACCACGGGTTGTTCTGGGGAATCAAAGTCTGCCTCACCCCAGGAAATGCTCAGTGAATTGTCAGGCAGTGGTTCCACATTGCCATAATCTCTTCTGCATACACAGCTCCATTCTTTACCTTCCTTGGGTCTGCATCTTGATTCTCCTCCTTCAAGGATGCAACATTCCTCCAGGAATTCCACCATTCTTCTCCAGGAAGAAGATGGTTTAGCTCTTTTGAGGCAGAGTGAGTATTTCATGCCCACATACCCAAACAGATTCCTTAGTTCTGTACAGATGAAGAAAAGTAAAACTACCAGAAGATATTCAGCATTTGTGACAAAAATTCTCATGCTCCATTCAGCCTAACCCATACTGAGGTGCTGGCCAGAACGTAAATGGCTTTAATGTCTTTTACTTATAAATCAAAGACTACAGCAAAGATCTTCTACCAATTTTTCAGGGCATCTGCTGAGGCTCAGAAGTTGCAAAGAGGCAGATAAGTAAAACAACAAAGGCTTTTAATCCAGCTGAATTACATCTGCAATCCCCACAGACTCTTCATATCTAGCATTTCTCACTGAAAAATCAAAATCTAAACATGGATCAAGAGAGAAAAGACATTCTTCAAGGACTTAAAATCAGACCCTAGCTGTAAGTGATTAGGGAACAAAATGTATTTTACACCTCCTGTAACAAGGATAGCCACACATGGTTCTGAGCAGGCCCCAAGTGTGCTCTGGCCATGCTCCAAGCTAGCTGGAAAGCATGGAATTATTAACCTAGCCCTGAGGAGCATCTGACAGCCCTTGTCTTGTGAGCACAGAGTGCCAGCTCAGCTTCAGTGTGACCATGGCCCATGCCTAACTGCTGGGATGCTGCCAGCATCTAGGAATACTGGACAAATGCATAGCAACAGGGGATACTCCTGGATGGCAAATTTCTCCTCAGCCAGTCCAGTAAAACTAGACCTAAAATATACAGCTGGTGTAGAAGGGAGCATGAACTGGCCACAGGTTACAGCTCTATGGCCATACTTGTTCTCCTTGAAATCTGAACCACTCTACCTCAACTAATGAAGCAAGGTAAAATGGTAGGTGTTAGGAAAGCACAGCTCCAGAGTATTGGCTGCAGAGCCAGGAAAGGACATTCCACACTTCAAAGAAAGAGCTTGGAACACTTTCAGAGTCTACAGAGTGGACAGAAATGAATGCTATTCCATTTTAACAGGGTTTTTGGTTCTATTAGCAAGTATTCTTGGCACCTTTTTTCTTTTCAGATGGAGTTTTATTTTCAGAAACAGGTACCAGAAAGACACACAAATGTTGCTAAGTTTAAGATATTCTTTTGTATCTACACTGCCACTAGGGTAAGTGGTTTCCTCAGGGAAGGAATACCAGCATGGATGTCAGTGCAAGGGAAGGCCAGCTGGTCTCCAAAGTGTGGGCACATTGCAATGCAGCAACAATTCCACAGTGTATTGGACTGCAGTTTAAAAGCAGGCTCCTGAATTTTGGTTACAAATCCTGGGTAGGCAACAAACAGGATGGTACAACCCAAGAGGTTGAACTTGTCAGGGTTTAGAGTAGGGCTTGCATGCAACAGCTGAGGATGGGGGAACCACTTCCATCTCTACCACCTCTACGGACAGCAGCAAGAGGGGGGCAAAGCAAGGAAAAGAAAAATCAATCCTAAAAAGCGCAGTAGGGTTTGAAAACTTATCCATTCATTTTTACTCAAGTAACTGAAAGCATGAGGTTGCTTGATATATTTCTTTAACAAGTAATATGAAAACAGCAACCAAAACTTCTCACCAAACTGCATGAGCTGCTATCCATGCTGTTATTTGTTTGTTCATTGGAATAAAAGTTCTGTTTCTGAACCCAATTTCTAACAGATGCACTGACTCTAAGTGATGTTTCCCATGATCTTGGTATCAGGATCAAAACAGAGGTAGTCTGAGTACACACACACAAATACAGACAGACCATCAATAAGCCACACTTACCACTAGCACATGGTGCAGCATGGAAATAATAAATGACACATCAAAGCACTTCCCAGCTGTAAAAGATTCTCCTTTTTAATTCATCAGCTCATTCAACTGCCTCTTCGTTAGAGTTGATATTCCATACAAAGTAATCAGAACTCTTTTACTGGACTAAATATGAGCTAATTTGTGGCAATTTGATCCAGAAGATTTTAATAAACACCTTAATATCACATTTTCTTTTATTAGAAAGCACTTTTATGATAAAAGCAAAGTTTTTTGACTTTCAGTAATTCAACATTTGGTCCTAATGCACTTAAATGGAAAAAATACTTCGAGGTTTCGAAAAGCCTAAAATAGAGAAACATCTGCTAAAATTTAGGTGCAGCTGTTTGGTGAAGAGGTCCAACTCTAGAAAAGCCAGTATTGAAAGCTCCTTCTGCAATCAATAAAAAGTCTATTTAAAAAGTCATGGAACAGGGTGAAGTATTTGTTCAGGTTCAAAGTGATTTTGTTTTGTTTTGGTTTTAAAATACTGACATCTTTTGGTCATCAAAACTTGGATGAATTTCTTAATTTAGTGTCAAACAGGTGTTTCAGTCAAAGCCCCAACTAGGCCAAATTCCAACCAGGCCATAGCAAGAATAAAGATCCCCAAAATAGTCTATTTTTTGGTACAGGAGGCCTGTTTTATTTCCTGTTTAGCAACTATTGTCACTTCAATGGTGAACAAAGTCACTTTAAGTTAAGCTTTATGACCAGCTTTAGGCTCTTTTAAACAACTCTACACAGATTTGTATGGAAAGCATCTTACACACTATTACTACATTGTTTTCTTGTTGGGGGGAAATCTGAATGGCATTTACATAAAAGCCAAATTCATATGAAATTTGTATCATTTTGGCTCAGGGAAGTGTGAATGTAGACTATTACAATCCTTAGCCTCAGTGAGAAAGTAGTATCTTTCAACGTTGTAGATTTAATTCTTTATTCAAAAATTAAATGAAAGGCACTGATAAATTTCATTTTTTCAGCAATAGCAATAATCACTAAACCCGAACCAGGCAGGTAAGATTCCTGCTGAACAGACACAGACTGTTAAAATGAGAAAGTTCCATTTGCTACTGTACTTAAGAGCTTATGTCTGCCTGCCTAATGCTATCTAGTGCCTGTGATACAGCACACTGCCTTACACAAACTGGAGAAGAGATTTAAAGGGCTGAATATTAAGAGATGCACTCTTCTGCTAATTACCCAAAAGAATGACTGTAGCAAAGTTAGACTGCTGCATTCCAGACACATAACAAATATTTCTTGTACTTTTTGCATAGCTTTAAATACTTCATAACATTATAGTGTAGTAGTATTGTTTTACAAGAACATGATAAAACTTATATTTCATTTCTGTTTCTGCTGGAGAGGGAACAGGCCAGATTCAAAATGTAATGCACAGCCATAATGTTGGTTAGCAGAACCACAAGCTACCAAAAAGATTCAGGTGTGTTTTGATTCATGATAATTCTTGGGTTTGATCTATATCCTGGCTCATTGCATCACACATCACTGTGGACTTCCCACAGTCCTATACTCACCCCAAGTGTCCCTCTTTGCCCTGTCCTGGAGCACAAGCTCAAAGGACTTTCATCACTTCTAGTACAGTCCCATGTTCATGGTTCTCCTCCAGGGAAATCTTTAGCAGAGAGCTAAAGTTATTAAAGATAAAATATGTATTATTTTGCTGATTTTTTCAGATTACCAGCAATGAGGCAACAATATTCTTTGTATATTTTAATTAGTTGGGTCAAAAGCATACAGCTTGTCAAAGTTAACCTTACTGCTGCACAACATCTCTGTGAGTGCAAACACAAGCCAGAATATCCAAGTGACTTTTAAAAGACTTTTATGGATGTTCCACTCTCAAAGGATCCTGGATGAGATCAATGGACACCAATCAAGATCATTATGTATGACCTACCTTGCCCATTTCCTTCCCTTTTTGCCTTTGAGGCTCTTTTAGTGCTCTGAATATCTTTCTGGGGAATTTCATTTAATATCTTGGCAGCACACTCAATTCCTCCTGTCAGATCCTTGAGGCAGTCCCATAAATAAAGGGCAGAATGCTTTATTACTAGAGTCAGCAAAAGAACTGAGCACAGTGATGCCCTCACTCATACACAACGTCATTAAAATGTGCACACTGTTCCTATGGTTCAGAGCAAAGGGAGGCAAGAAATTGCAACCTAATGGTTTGTTCTCTCTGCTCCTAGACCTGTGTGCAAGACTCAGTATTGGGAATTCTGCTCCAGATGAGCTACCATCTCTGCCTCCTTGACTTCTCTTGACACAGCCCCACATCTTGCAGGTCTTACATGGACACATGCTTTATTTGTGATTAATGCTGACATGTCATTAGTATCAGCTGCAAACCTGGCACTTCAATTCTCAGCAAACAGCAGCCTGGTAGGAGAGGCAGTGCTGCACTGAGGTTGGAGCTCAGGGCTCCTAATCTACTTTTGCATTTCCAGCTGCCCAAAACATGCCAGAGACGTGGAAGAAGTCACACAGGAACTCCCATTCCACATCCACAGCAACTTCTGCAGCCTGTTGCTTTGATCTAAAGTAAAACAGACAGCAGGTCGTTGCTAAATGTACTAATTTAAAACCAGCCTACTTCAAACAGACTTCAAAGTCCTTGCTAGTATTACAGAACAATCCAGTCAGGGATGACTTACAAAAACACATTGCAGCCAGACTCATGACTTTATCATAATGCTCATCTGATTTTTGAGTGCTCTTCCCATGGGCTTATGTGGTAAGGAAGAATTTTACTCTTTTGAAAAAGATATTTCTAACATGAGGAAAGCACTAAAATAGGACCCAAACCTACCATTTCATTACTCAGTAATTGTAGTCCAACAAACAATAACATCCAAGACTTATACCAGTTTTAAAGAGGGCAAGGGTGCATCAGGAATTCATTTTCCCATTTAAAATTATTACATCGTTTATTAAAAAGCCTAAAACTTAATATTGCATAGTAACAAAGTCCAAAAAGCATTAGCAGCATCTTACTCAGGTGCAGGAGCTTTAAAGCAAGCACATTCACCTTACAATTCCCCTTTCTGAGATGCCCAGGGGGAGAAAAGCTAGAACCAAGAGTATCTTCAACACTCCAAGGGGGCACATTATATTGAGAAATTAATTTCAAAATAGTTTATATTTAAGGCTTATAAAACTTCAGCAAAACATTATGACTTTACAGTTAACTGCAAAACTGCATATTATTCATTAGTAGCTGCTTCCAGCAGAGAGAGCAGGGAAGGAGACATGCCCCACTTGCATGAGATTGTAAAGTTATTGTAAAGTTCTCTCGCTACAGGGGAATGTGCCAATTGTCAAATTTCATTCATTTTATAACATAGTACATACATTTTCCCCAAAATGCAGCCTTAGAATGGGCATAAATTCCACTAGGCAGACTCCTTACGGGAAGAAGCAACAAAGAAATGAGCTATCCACATGGATAAAGACAGCCAGCATGCACCACTGCCTCTCTAATGCTCCAGTTTCTGTTGCAAATGAACAGAAAACAGTAACACAGGCCAACTGAGTTACTCTCACCACTACTCCCATCCTCCTGACCTCACATCCTCAACAAAATTGTTAAACTGATGCCCTTCAACAGAATTTTATGGATGAAACACAAGATTCAAGGGACAGTAAGTCCCATATCACAAATTATAACTTGCAAGGGTTTGTGGAAAGCCTCTTTAAAAAACTGCTGGGCTCTTTTCTTGACTCTCATTTCTTGCATGTTCAGCTGCTGTTTACAGGGGCTCTCAGCCACTGAGCAGTGAGATGTTATACATGTTATTGCTACAATACCTGATAGGTGGGGTGGGGGCTGGAAGGGAGGTAAATTTTTTTCAAAATGAATGTTGTAGAGGAGAGACCTTTCAAAAGTCTTACAAAACATCTCTTTCAGAGCTACCCTGCATTACCAGAGCAGCACATCTACTTAAAAGGAAAAATAATATAGAGCAGCACATCTACTTAAAAGGAAAATGAATGATCTTTCTTCTTATTCACACTTGTTGCTTTTCTAGATTTTAGTGCTGTTGCACCTCTTAGGCTGAGATGACTCCAACACACACACCTTTCACACAACAAGGCCATGAAAGACAGAATATCAGTGTGAGTATCAGTTTGAGACATCTCATCTACCACACCAGGATTTCTGCACTGTGGTCCACCTTGGGCAATTAAGCTACCACTCAACTCCTACTATAACTCTAACAAACCAAACTTACTTCTCAAATTCAATATTAAACTACACCTCCTTTCTTATTAAAATGCTTACATAAGGAAGAAAAATGGTGCCAAATAGCAAAAATATTGCTGGTGTAGGGCTCCAGCAGATGCAGAACAGTGTGACTTCAGTGATCATTATTCAGTGTTTACTCAATAAAACTCATTCTGTTCAGCTCAATCATTGACTGTCTGAATATATACCATAGCATTCAAATGCTGAATTTTTAATAGTGGGCTTCCATAAGGATTTCACTTGTAACACAACTTCAGCAAAATTCAGCAATAAAGTTCATAAAGACTTAATTTATGCACATGGGCATTTTTTTCACACAGACCCAAAAGAAAGATCTTTTCACTGGACATGTCTTGATGGTACATGGAAACTTCCATTTATCTTGACAACAGCTAAAAATAACAAAGTTCTCAAGGAAAAAAAAAAGGCTGTAAAATGATTTCTTTAGATTTGTCTGAAAAGCCAACAAAATCATAGAGATACACCAAAATAGCATATACAGCCAAAAAAAGTTCAAAGGTTAGTTTAGCAGCACACAATGCAGGCATTAATATTTTTTTCTTATCTCTACACACAATTATATATATATAAGGTTTTATAGTTAAAAATTAAACCAGCAGTGTGGTCAGGTAAGCTGACTTGCATACATACTAAGGAAAAAAGAAAACACTTTTAAAATCATAT
This sequence comes from Melospiza melodia melodia, assembly GCF_035770615.1. Taxonomy (NCBI): domain Eukaryota; kingdom Metazoa; phylum Chordata; class Aves; order Passeriformes; family Passerellidae; genus Melospiza; species Melospiza melodia. Next base: position 5,888,523 of record NC_086214.1, read on the forward strand.
ACATGTGGTTTTAACCACAAGCATGCAATAACATTCCTTGCTGCCTTTGTAACAGGTATCAATGTCAAACTCAGGGCTGGAATGTCACCACTGCTGGCAGGGCACTACTGCCAGGACACTCATGTATGCAGTGGTCCCACTGACACCATCAGGTGTTGTTTATGCATGATTCAAGTCTAAATGTCAAGGCAAAACAGAAGGAGCCAGCAGGAAATATACCATGGAGAAGTGTGAGAAAGATTAGCTACACAGATAGCACAATTCTCCCCTGCTCTTTCAAGTATTGGGGATTTGGGAGTTCTCCTTTTGTTTGGTTGTGTTTTTGTTTTTTTTTTTCTCTTAAGGAATTTTCCCTCATACATGTTAGTAGGAGACAATAATGACTGGATAATAACGAGAGACAAACAACATAGTCACAGCTCAGGGGAGGGGATGCAGCTGGCTGCTCTCTCTTTACCTGGGGTCTCTCATGGGGAGCAGAGATACCCTGAGATTTTTGGACTGAGGAAATGGGATTCAGTGCAGCCCCTATCTCTCATGTTATCTCATCATTTGGAGGACAGAGACGCTGTGGTTGCTGTGGGGAGAACTTGTCACACTGCAGGGTCCCATCTCCTGCTGCCTTTCTTCTACCGTGAGTACAGTTCTCCTTGTAAGAGCAGCCGGTGCACTAGGACCTTATCAACACCCTACCTTACTAACAAAGGGATTGTCACCTCAGGGGGAAAACCCCAGAACCCCGAGCCTGCCTTTCCCGGCCCTGCTTAGTGCCAAGCTGTACTGCCTCACCCTCACAGCTTCACCGGCACTGCTCCAGGTTTTCACTACACTAAGTCTCGCACCCCCTGCCCACCAAGATCTGTTCCCACTACATCTGTGGAGTTTGTAACATCTCATCTCCCAGCTGTCATCATATTGCAAGAGTTCTACTGTCATTACATTGCAAGGGTTCCATATTGCTAGAGTTTCATACCTCCTTGATGTTTCTTGTAGGCAACTCCTCCAGGCAATGACTCTTCCTTACCCTCACAGTAGCCAACTAACTCCACCTCCCACCAATCCACTCTTTTATAACACTCTTCTTATTGGCTACAGGTGTGGCCTGTTAAGATCAGGCCTGCTCCTAATCTTTAGTAATTGGTTCAGCTGCAACTCTTTGGGGGATAAGATTACATTCTATACCACCTTCATTTACCCATACTGTATCCCCCTACATCTTCCCCCCGGGAATTTTGCTCATTCCTGCCATTTCAGGTAGCTGCTTCCAAGAGTCCTGCTGGGGCACCGGGATCAGCTGCCTAAGGGGTTAGTGAAGTGAAGCCTCTGCTCCATCCCTTCCCATCTTGGCCGCCATTACCGCGTGAGAGAGCTGAGGCCAGGCCCGGCCCACAGCGCCCCCTGCCGGCCCAGGGGAGTCCTCACGCCGCCCTGCCCACCGAGAGCCAGCAGCACCCCCTGAGCCTGCTTTTCTACCACTGCTCAGGGCTTTTGCTACACTGTAGCCCACACTCCTGGCCTGCAGGGACAGCAGGCAGTGCCAGCTCCAGCTGCCGAGCTCCTGCCGCAGCCCAGCTCCGCCATCCAGCCCGGCCGCCATCACCGTGCGGTGCCCGGGCCCGCCCCACAGCGCCCCCTGCCGGCCCGGGGGAGTCCCCGCCCCGCCCTGCCCGCCCGGAGCCAGCAGCGCCCCTGGCGGCCGTGCCCGGAACTGCACCCAGGGGAAGGGCCCTGCTCTGCAGCGGGACAGGGCCGGGCTGGGCCTGCGCTGCTGCTGTTGGCTTGTTTGTTATACACACATATTCTAGTAAAAAGAACTGTTGTTTCCCATGTCTTTCCCTGAAAGCTCCTTAATTTCAAAATTATAATAATTCAGAGGGAAGGGGGTTACATTTTCCATTCCAAAGGAGGCTCCTGCCTTCCTTAGCAGACACCTGCCTCTCAAACCAAGACAGGAAGTTGAACATAAAATTGCACTGTAAACAGGAATGATGAAATGATCCTGATTACAAAAAAAAGCTGACATTTAGGCATTAAACATACTTAAGAGAAATTTAAAATTAGACACACTTTCCTACAATATTCATATTTAAATCCTTCCTCAATTTTTTTTTAAATCCTGATTGCCAAGTTTAAAACAAATTTTGCTATACTCTGCTAAGACATGGGCCCTCTGAGAAAGAGAAAGCCAACAAAAATACACTTATATACTTCCCAATTTTTAACATGAGTTTTCCTGCACATTACTTTTACTTTCCAAATCTGTATCTACTTAGGTCTTGAACTATTGAACAGCATTAATGAAACAAATAACTTGTTTGAAAAGACTAGAAATTAGACCTAATTTTAAATATGCACTGGTTTAACAAAACTTTATAATCTGCTCAGGTGTATTACACTTGTGATTTCCTCAGTGTTTCTTTAATGATTCTGGAAGGTAATTCTCTGTTGCACTGCAAACCAGTTTTGTTCACACATTTAAGTTCCCCCACAGTGGAGTGAGCAAGTTATCAAGAGAACTAATTAGCTTGACCTTCTGCTTCCCCACTACTGAGAAATGCACCAAACAGGTCTCTTTTCATGTCTGAGTCTGTCAATTAAAGCTCAGGCGTTCTATTCATTGCATTGTCCTCAAGAATATTTACCACAAGCACAGACTATATAAGGAATGCACTATCCACTTGCCTTTTCACACTGCCAGGTAATAGCTTTGAATTTTCTTCAGAACAATGACCATAAAGAAACTTCCTTCGCAGAAGGCAGCCAAAAACCTTCAGAATTCAGAGTTCCTTAGGCACAATTTAGAGAGAAAGATGTGTCTGGGAGGAGGAGGAATGGAAAGGGGGCAGTTTGCTACCGTCTCTGAGGTGGAGGCTTTTTCTTGGGAAGTGCAGAGTGATTTTGGCTGGGGGTGAGGGTCTGCGCTTGGCCCTGACTCGCTCTTGGGATCAGAGTGGGGAGAGGTGGTGTTTTGGTGCTGGACTGCTGCTGCCCAGAGGATTCGCTACTTCTGAGGAGGTTTTGTCCTGTACTGCTTCGCCTTAATGTGGATGAACCTTTGCTCACAAAAGCAGTAGCTGAACCTTTTCAACTCCTGACCTCACTGGGAAGGGGTTCCTCATGGAAGGAGAATCACCCGGCTGCTTGTGGCAGCCCATCCTCCACCAGCCAGCCCTGCTGTTTTCTGCCACTACTTCAGGCCTTTTTTGCCACAATTTAACCTGGCATCCCATGTCTGCCCGAAGCCCCACAACTCCTGCCACAGCTCTGGAGTTTTTGCTACACTTTGTTTGCCACTTTGGGTGTGCTCACCTCTGCTGCTCCAGCTTGCTGCTCTGAGGTTCCTGCCACAGTCCATTTCACAACCCGGAGGGGCACCGAGACCGGCTGCCCCAGTGATTTTTTGAAGCAAAGCCCCTTCTGTCTCTCATCCGCCGGCCGCGCCGCCATTACCACGTGAGGGAGCTGAGGTTGGGCCCGCCCCACAGCAGCCCCTGCCAGCAGGGGGGGGAGTCCCCGTCCTGCCCACCCGGAGCCAGCAGCGCCCCTGGTGGCCGTGCCCGGAACTGCACCCAGGGGAAGGGCCCTTCTCTCTGCAGCGGGACAGGGCCGGGCTGGGCCTGCGCTGCTGCTGCTGCTGTTAACTTGTTATAAAGCATGGACAAATGATTCTTCAACTAATTAAAGTTGAAAAGAGGGTACATTTATGGCAGCGCTTGACACACGTGTGTCTTTGTTTGGAAAGACAGGAGTCTGCTAAGGAAGGCAGGAGCCTCCCCTGAAATGGAGAATGTAAACCCTCCCCACCCCTCCAAATTGCTATAAATTTTAAATTAAGGGGCTCTCGGGCAAAAAATATAGGAGCAGGAAATAACAGTTCTTTAACAGGGAAGAAAAATAAAAGGGTAAAATAAACAATGCAGTACACTGGACCAACACTGACAGAATCAGAACACAACCTGACACCCTGTGGGTCAGGGTGTTGGTGGCAGTCCAATTGGAAATGTGGCTGCAGCCCTCCTGCAGTGTCAGGGGTGGTTCTGCTGGAGCAGAGATCCTGTAGAGAAGGATGTATTCTTCCTCCAAAGATCCAGTGGAAGAAGAGACAGCTGCTGTTCCTCTGGGGAATCCAGTGGAGAAGCTGTGCTGGTGTTCCAGAATCTCCAGATTGTATCCAGGTAGGAATAATTGGCTCCTCCCTCTGGGCTCACATCTCACAATGGAATGTTATAGTTCTTATCAGCCATGCAGTGACATTCAATAGCTGTTATCAGCAATGTCCCCTCCAGAGGGAGGTGTGATTGTGGTCACTCAAAGAGAGAGATAAGGCAAACTGCCCACTTGACAAAGGTAATCTGCCATACAGATGATAATAGAATACTCTTGCCTTGCAGTCTGGAATAATGTGGAATAATTTCCATAAACTCCTGCTCTCTATTTATCCAGAAAAGGTTTTACATCATTAGATGGCTTCCAGGACACTTTCTATGATTCCCATTACATAAAAATTAGTTCTCACCTAGTATTATGATTAGTTGAATATCCATTACGGCTGTGCAATTGTCCTCTCTAATTGGGTTGGTGGGCTCTGGAGAGGAAGTAAGATGTCTTTCTCATGGTAAACTCTTCAGCCATGTCAAGTTGGCAGGGCTCCTTGATTTGCTGCTGACAGTCTGAACCTCCTCTCATTCTTAGAACCCAGTGGTATTTATGGTTCCTGCACTCTTACAATTCTTCATCTATCAGCTGTCATTCCCAACCTGGTTTCAGTTATCCCCACCTGGTTTCACAGTATATATTCTTTGCTAACTACATTTCTAACTTAACCCCATAATTCATTTAAGCTCTTAATTAAAATACATATAATTTTCACTATCTTAGTTGCATTCCTTGCTTAACCCCTTGACTCAGTTTTACACACATATTCTAGTAAAAGGACTGTTATTTGCTTTCCCATGTCTTTGCCTGAAACCCTGTAATTTCAAAGTTATAATGATTTGGAGGGAAGGGAGGTTCCAGCCTTCCTTGGCAAGCACCTGTCTTTCAAACCAACACAGGACTCAGATAGTAATGGACCATACAGAGACTCTCAAAAGACTAATCATATCCCAATTTATTAGGGAATTCAATAATTGCTGCATTTGAATGAACTATAAATCCTCATTTCCCTATAAATCCTCATTTCCCCAGGACTCTAATAGCAGTCTTTTTGCAAATATAAGCCCTGAACTTATCCATTCAACCTCCTTTTACAAATAAAGCAAGTCAGAAGATAAATATCAAAATGAAAGGCAAAGACCTGAGGAATAAAAGGAGCGGGGACCCTGCTGTAAATCACCCCTCATGTTATGCATAGAACCTTGTAATAGTTGAGGTTACAGGGGAATTGCAGGGGAATTAATTGAAGAAGGTTATTTTGGAGAAAAAACAAGTGTTGTCTGCATTTTTTCTACTTTAAAATAACCCTTAAGACACATACGTGAAATTCAAGCAAATTGATCACAGAAAATGGATTTTAAGACCTAATATAAGGCCTTAGCTTCCCATTGCACAGCTTCAGATAAATACATTCATCACATCTTCCAGACATACCCTTACAAATAAATCCAACAACAGATCTTGACATTTACACTGCATAGGGACTGTCTAGAGCTGCTTGATTCAAAACTCTCCACCTATTTCATCCTTGGTATGCAGAACACTCCCATTTAGCAGCCCAGATTACTCTCTTCATAAATGTGAAATTGAACTGCAGAGAATCAAAGGATCAGCCCTCCAAAGAGACTTGCTTCTTGCACTGAAGAGCAGCACAGATCCCTAAGCCATTCTCACCTGTGTCATCCATCACAGTGAAGGAGGATTTTAAGCTCATCAAATGCCTCATGGAGAAAGTCAGCATATACCAGTGGTGTTCACACAACACTCACACTAAGCTAAATGTTGTCTAAATTACCTTTTTCAGAAGAAGGTGCATCTTACTTTTGCTGCAGGAGTGCATTTTCCTCTTTTAGAGTTCAAGCACCTGACATCTTTGTGAGCTGTCCACTTGAAAATCTTTCTACTGACAGCCAGTCAGCTATCATTCTTGTGTCTGAAACACAGCTGACATAAAATGAAGTGACATTCCTCTCTTACCCAATGCCCCAGTGATCACAGATGTGTCCAAGATGAAAGAAGTCCAATTTCAGTTTCCTCTTCTGCTTGAAGGAGGGTCAAACTTGCACTTTTTACTATTCTTCCAGCCAGGAAACCTCAGAGCCTGGGAACTCACAGTCAGTCCTGGGCAGAGAATGATGCAAACTGAAGTGGGAGACAGACAGGTGAGGGAAATAAATTCTCAGTAGAATTTATTCTAATGAATTTTAAAGCCCATTAGAAGAACATCATGCAAAACTAACCCATTTCTATAAATCTGCACCCATATTACTTCCTGAGAGAAAAAGGTTAATCACTTTCCAGAAGCTTTTGGCATCAGTGAGTTTTAGATGACCAGCTATTAATTGCTGTTCAGTAAGAATACAATACAGTAAGAATACAACAAACCTTGGACAATAATATCAGGCATGAGAATTCAACTGGTGTTCAAACAGCTGAATTAGGAATGACGTCTTGTGGGTAAAGCATGGCCTGCAAACTTAAGTCTTTCCTAATTCTGTCTTACACTGTTTTAAAACTCAGGGTGGCCATCAGTTCCTCCTTCTCAGACCATTTCTCCAGATGATAAATGGAGATAAACATAACTCTGTTATCGCATGCTTTGAGAGCTACATAACAGTAAGATTATATTAGTATAAAAATCAACACCTCACAGTAGCTGACACTCCATCAAAGCATTGGTAAAGAATCACTGCACTTCAATTTAAAATAAAACAAAACTAGGTGGTTTGCAAAGTGAGTAACTACTAGTTTGGCATCTTGTTTTCTCAGTGTTTTTATAACAATCATAAAATCTGTTAGTCCAACTTGTCTGTTTTCTAATTTTCAAAATGAGAACAGACTCCAGCATTTGCTCTGGGGCACCCAGGAACTGATGCTGACTGCCCAGGTCCACAGCAGTACACTACAAACTCTAAAGCAACCCTGAGCCCTTAAACACTTTTTTTTCTATTATCAAAGTGACAAAAACCAAATCTTCTTTACCTTACAGAAGAAAGTAAAGTTCCTAGATGGGAAAAACACAACCCAGAATGTTCTTGTTGTATAATTAGAATGTAATATCTTAGAGAAACGTGTGACAAGGGTACCTGTCATGACGTGATGCAGCTCCCTCACGGACATTATCCACACCATCTAATGAGAAGGGACAGCCAGGATGGAGGTCAGGATGCTGGCAGCTGATGTGTTTGACAGACAACTGCATTCACATGGCCCTGTGCAAGTTAACAGGAGGGAAGTTTTACTCTGGCAGTACTCAACCATTTTAAACTAGAATTATTTTGCAATATTTGTATGATCCAACAGGAAAGAAACAAAATATAATCTAAAAGCAACTTTGAGATTATAGTACCCACTAACTGGGTACACTAACTGCATAATTGAATGGAAAAACTAATTTGTTTATTACAACAATATTTCTTTCTTTGTAACATAAATTAAGCATATTTTTTGGCAGCTCTCTCTTGCTAGGAACAATTTTTTTACTGATGAACCTGCTAATTTTAAGGGCTCAGGCTTTAGAGCCCATTCAAAGAACATCATCAACACATTTTGTTTTTTAAGGCAGGGGAAAGAAATGTTAAGCAAGCTGCCATTCCCATTTTTCAAAATTAATCTTTTCCTCTCTCCCACAGTTACATATAAAATTAATTTCAGAAGTCACTTCTGATTTAGATGGCTGTGGAAGCAGTCACAAACCCACAGCACACTTAAAGACATTTCTGCAGCACCTCCTCATGCTGCTGAGTCTGCATGCATCTAAGCCAGGACAGCAGAGGAATTCCAAGTGCCATTATGCTGCAAAGGCAAAATGTGCTTTGCTTCCCTGGATACAGATTGCTATTCATATTGCCAAAGTGCCCTGAGAACAAGGCTCTATATATCTCTAGGCAGAACATTTCTTGAATATTTACCACCTAAACAGATATCAGCAAAACTAGAGCTAAGGAGCTGAGAGAAACCTCCACCAGGGCATACTCAAGGTCTCCAGTGCACCTGTGAAAAATATAAGTGCAGCTAAGGGACACCGTTCTCTATTTCCTCTCCCCTTGGATAGTGTTTTTTATACAGCTTGGTATCCTTCTGAAATATATCACAGATACAGTGTTAATTTTTTTTTTCACATATTTGTGGAGAAATGGCTTTAATAAAAAAAAAATCTTTGCCTTTGGAAGTGTATATCAATACATATCAATACTTGCATGTATTTTAGCCATCTCCTTTTAATAACAAATGGGGAAGTGCAGTGGAAATCAAATTCTTGTCATTTGAAGGTCTGGGTCAAAAAAAAAGTAGGTTTCTCCATTGTAATTTCACAATTTTTGTGTATGTAGGCGGACTTCCTGAAAATATGAAGCATTTCTCTGCAAGTCCTTGGGTCAGAAAGGTTCAATGAGGCATTGAAATTTATCAGGTACTTTTAAAAAGCAATTTCCTAGGTATTTATGGAGCTCCTGCCTAAGAACACACACACTCCTGTTAGTTTGGCACATTATAAAATCATCTAGCTCCAGTACTTCAGTTAGTTATTGACTTTACACCAACTAAACTTTATTATCACTATTTGTTCATGACTCACATCTTTACAAAAAAAACCCAGAAACATAAATAATACAGTTTCATGCTAACAATATAATAATTTATTCACCAATTAGTCACAGATGCAAACCAGAAGAAAAATACTCATTAGCACTTCCAGTGCCAGATTTCAACGTGAAATAAAACAGTTCTCAGGCATCTCAGAAGCTGTATTTTAACAGATGCCATAATTTTTGCCAGCAGCTCTAAAAAAGGTGACACTTCCATCCATATTATCCTCCAATGTAGCAGCCCAAACCAAAAAACACAATAATACAACAGAGATTCCTTGCACCTTCTCCTCTTTCCCTCTTTATTGGGCAGGCAGATCTGGTTTGTCTTGCATAAATTTTGGAGCAAAGCAAGTGTGGAGATGCCAGCTGGCTTTGTCCTTGCACCCAGAACAGTTGTTTACACCACACCTTCCCTCCATGCTGAGCAAATCCTGAGCATCAGGACCCTGGCAAAGCTTTCTTCTGCTGCATTCCTTTGGTTTTGATGCCTCGAGAGGCTCCCTAGAACAGAGGGAATAAAAGAATAAAGCAGGGATTTATTGAAAGGCCTTCAAGGACACACCTTGGGCAGTAAAAGAGCCTGGCCATGGCTTGTTTTCAGTCTGTGAGCACTGGGAATGTATCATGTGAAAGGGAGCCTACGTCCATATTTCATAAGTAATAAACATTGAAATTAAATACAATTTTCCATATTGATACATAATACAGAATTGCTCAATTTGCAGAGCATTAAAATCTTATTTTCAGCATAGCTAGGAGAGGGTAGGAAAGAAATCAGGCCCTCCATCAGCATGGTCAAAAGCCCCAGAAATCACTGCCTGTCCTGAAAGTGAGCTTGCATAGCCTATTCATCAAGATACTAGTGTTACTGAAACATTAGTGAGCACACTTGTGTGCTTAACTAGGCATTTCCTCATCTGGAGCAAGAGTCAGAGCTGCTGAAACCACCTCACTTCCTCTGAAATCAACAAATTCCTAAGAAATGAAGAGGATTTGAGCACCTGAACACCAGGTGAGCTCTGGCCTCAGTTTCACAGTTTTGCAAAGAGCTAAGGTGGCAGCCTGAGCAACTGTTTCATAACAAGAGGAATCTTAAAACCTTTTTTTTAAGCATATTGGGTCTTTTTATCATGCAAGCATTCATTTTCTGCTTGGGGACAGAAAAGAGAGAAAGCAGGAGCTGAACTCAATTTCCCAGTCTCCAACACAACACATATTTTCCCAGCTTGTTCTGTATTTATTCTTTCTGGCTCCCTTGGCCAAACGCACAGCAATTTCACCAGAAATTGGTCAGACCTTCAATATCAAAAGTGGACTTATTTGCATATTTGCTTTCCTTCTGCATCAGAGAAAAAGTTAAAAACACAAGAAAAAGCATAGGAGAAGCCTCTGTCTAAATGCTCCTGGGTAAGACACAAACATGGAAAATATGAAATCCAATCTCCCTTGCTGCTTTCACCCATTTGAAGCAGAGTTTTGAACCAGCTTTTCCAAGCATTTGAGCAAGACTGCTGGCCTAGCAGCTATTGCCCTAAGTTGGATATTCTTTTTCAATAGGGAAAAACTACCAACAGATAAAGCCAAAACCAAATCCTCTCAACTCTAAAGCCTTCCTTGCCCAATCTCTCATGATCCTAGAGACTGCTTAGCTTTAAAATCACCATCACATTCTTGTAATAGTTACGTTCCACATGCAACAGATATGCACTGCACTCTTCCAACCATGGCACTGCCACATGAGTGATCTTAGCAGTTCTGCAGCAGTGTACTGTCCTCTGTCACATCCATTTCCACTGCACTTCTGTCTATTGATCCATTCAAAGACTCTGTTCCTTCTGTAGAAGAAAAAAGCCTTTTTTTCTGGCAATAGAGTAGCTAGTTCATCTAGGACACTAACAGGAAAAACTTCAAGCCACCTATTATATGCAAGTGATTTGTCTCCATAAAACAGACCTAGTGCAATGGATTGCCCCAATGTTCATTTTCTCTACACCTCCTCTAATCAGTCAAGTCAGAGGGTGCAAAGCACGACTAAATGTGGCAGGTAAAAACAAAGAAAGGCCACACAGCAGAGGAGGCTAAGACAAATTGCATATTTACAGGAAGAATAAAGAACAAACTCCTGTGAAGAGAATGTGAAGGCATGGAAAAAAGTGATCAGCACCTTGCAGATCACACTTGAAGAGTCATTTTCAGTCTGCTTACACAAAATCTAAAGCACTGCAAGTACGTGCACTGTCACCACAGGCAATGGAAAGTTCACAGTGTTTTCAAAGACTGTCACTCAGGCAGGACATCAGTTACAGGGCACTGGTAAAACTTGAGTAATAAGCTCCAGGAAGATGACATGTTCAAAGGTATTAAGATGGCAGTTTTAGGCACAGCCATCCTTCACATAGATCTCTGCCACCAAGGGATATTTATTAGAACTTTCCGTGTGATTGCAACAATATGTAAATTGGACTGCTGAAATGAGGATATATGGTGATGATGTATGGTAGGAGTCATCAACTAAAGATTGGAAGTGGGGATGAAAAAATGATGTGATTACTGTGGTCAGGCATTCTGAAGGTCTTGGTTTAACAGACTGAGCAAGATGTACTACATCAGAAAAGCCCTCTAGAATAAAGTTGCTCAGTAATAATAATAAAGTGACTGTCTTAAGTATTGAACTATGGAGTACAGTATATCAAAGCCAGGTTATTATAGAAACAGAGACACAAAAAAGACATGAAAAATAGATGAGTTGTATGGTCTTGTTGACCATATTTTGTTAATATAGATTCTGCAAGCAGTAAAATGTATGAAAAATATCAGATTCCTGTACTAAATGGTCTCTGTTTCATCTGCATTGCTGTTCAGATGTGAAGAGTTTTTTAAAATGAGGAAGTGATGATACATTTGAGAAAAACTGGCAGATAAACAGAACTACACTAAGAGACCAATGGCCTCTGTTTATTTATTCTTTTAAAACAATTTTTCCTTTAGTCTTGTATGAGGAAAACAAGCAGAGTTCTTTTACAAAGCAAGTCCACATTCACATTATTAAGAGTAAAGATCTACTTTGTGTGAGAAAGCATGTTTACCGTCCTTCAGATTTTAATGGGGATGAAATACATGAAGTGACACCCATCCAGGAACTATCAGATCTTCTCATGTCAATAGTCAGACACCTTAACAAACCTCTGTCTTCATAAAGTGCCAACAACTCTGTGGTGGTGTTCGCAGGGGTCCCAGGATGAGGGAAGAGATGAGAATCTTCACTCCATGCTTCAGAATGCTGATTTATTATTTTGTTACATATATTATATTAAACGAAAATTATATATTAAAACTATACTAAAAGAATAGAAGAAAGGTTTTAATCAGAAGGCTAGCAAGGAAAGGAATGGAATGATAATAAAATTGTGTGACTGCTCACAGCCTCGACACCGCTGACTGTTAGGTCATCAAGTAAAAACAATTTCACATGCTGGGTAAACAGTTCTCCAAATCACATTCCAAAGCAGCAAAACATGGAGAAGCTGAAGCTTCTCAGCTTCTCCATGTTTTGCTGCTTTGGAATGTGAAGCTTCTCAGCTTCTCAGGAGAAAAGATCCTGGCAAAAGGATTGTTCATAAAATATGTCTGTGACACTGCTCTTCTTCAGAATGCCCTCAAAATCACCTCTGATACCTCATCCCTGTGCATCTGGCATCATGCACCAGACAAGCCCTGGCCACCACTGTCATACTTGTACATGAACAGGACTCACACTGAGCACAAGGTGCCACAGAGCAACGTGCTGAACAGGACAGACACTTAACTGCAGGTGAAATTAACAGCCAGGAAACTGTAATTGCAAGGAAATGGCACTGTAAAAATCCAGTGGGAGTTACAAAACAGATATTGTACAGATTACAGATTTCACATCTTGTAGAAACAAGTCACTTTACAGACAAGAGCAAATCTTCGGAAAGAGGAAGAGGTATGCTGGAGTTCTATCATGTGATGGTGTTCACAGGGGTCTGAGGATGAGGGAAGAGATGAGAATCTGACTCCATGTTTCAGAAGGCTTGATTTGTTATTTTATGATATATATTACATTAAAACTATACTAAAAGAATAGAAGAAAAGGTTTCCTCAGAAGGCTGGCTAAGAATAGAATAGGAAAGAATGATAACAAAGGTTTGTGGCTTGGACTCTCTGTCCGAGCCAGCTGACTGGCATAAGTCAAATAAATCAATTATAGTGGTGAATTACCTTCCAGATCTTCTCAAGACAGACATAGAGAATTCAATCCAGATTAGACAACTGTAAAGCTACCCCTGGATTTGGTATTTCTTAGTGACATTTGGCATAACTAACCTCAGCATAATACAGGTTATAAAGTAACTTGTTCTATGCAGAGGTCCCTTCGAGGGCCATATTCACACAGCCTAAATTACACTCAAGTCCCTGTACTTTATATTTTCTAAAAGCACACTGTGGTTTGATAACTTATTTCAGTCCCATGAGTTGTCTTTTCCAGCAGCTGCTCCATCAATGGATCTGTCACCACAGACAAAACACAAGGAACTTAAGGGATTTTAAATCCACCTCTTGATAAAGTTACATGATGAGATTTCTGAGATCATCTTTTAAACACAATGGGCAATGACTACTGCTGCACTACTGCCTACCTGCCTTTCCAGAGTCTTCAAGAAATGCCTTTTTTAAAGATTTCTTAGAATAACTGTCATCAAAAAGAAAGATGCATAACTGCATCTTTAAAACACAAGCAGAACCTGAACTCTCTTGATGCTGAGATCTCTGCAGTGAATCTACTGCAGTATAGCAGGTTTATCTGTTGCATCCTAGGCCTGAATGAGGAGGAGAAAAAAAATAATGATAATCAGCACCCTCAGCTTCAATCAGCAGCATGTTCCAAGATCACAGGATCTGAAATTCAAATGATCAAGAGGCCATTAGAGACAGTACAGATTTAGTAGATATATGTTCATCCTAGTCTTATTGGGATGGGGGGAGTCACCAGGGGAAGGAGGAGGAAATACAGAAGTGTTAATTCCAAATAAATAGAAAGTTAAATATATTTGACCATATTCATCCTTTCACAGAATAGTTATGTGTCCCACTAAAAGTATACTTACTAACCAGTCTTTAATGTTCATGTGGGCAAAAAATACTGACAATAAATATTCCCCATCCACCTCTAACTTTAATGACTGCTATTTACATCAATAATTTTGCTTATAGGATGAGAAGCTATGCCAGAGTTCTCTCTCTGCAGACAAACCTTTACAAGATTTTCCATTCCACGTGGACTGGTCATACATTCTCCTCCAAGGGAAAAAGCCTCCAAAATGCCTTTGCTGCCCACACTAGCACAGCATCAGAACTGAAAAGAGTGATCGTGCAGTACAGACTTTGCAATGTGACCTCTCCAAACCAAAAATCTATTCCTCTTCAAAGGGCATTTCTAACACTTACTGCTGCAAAGACATAAACAGAATCCTTATCCATAAAACCATTCAACAAACACCTATATATATTTCCAAACAACTAGAAGAAAATTCTAGGAATTCCTTTAATTTCCATATGTAGTCATCAATGATCAGTGTCATAAAGATCAAAAAACATACTTTTCAACTGAAATTGGACTAAAATGTTCCATCTGCAGGCTTTGGGACTGTGTTGTCACAGTCACATCACATTATTTCCATCAAAACAGCTGGAGGTTTCCAGTGTAGGAAGCAATTATTATGAAAAGTGTCAATGTGTCACATTGTGATTAACTTCACATTATAGCATTTGACAAGTAGCCAGCTCTAAGTCTCCACCAAGAAAAAGGGAAATTGAGAGACAACACACATGCAAGTCACAAGAGAAAATAACAGCTCACCCACTGCCGTGTGAGCAGATTTTGACATTGCTGACTGATGCCACAGTTGTGAAACACTTCTGGAGTTTAATAGTTTTGGTAAAAGGGTCTTCATGCACGAACAAACACAGTTTGCCTTGTCCTGACAGTGCATGTACAAAAGGTGTCTGTCTAAAACAACATGCTCTGTAATTATATCTTCAATGAATGCTGCAAGTATTTTAGGAGGCAGCAGTCACAATTGATGGCAACGATGAGAGAAAATTTCCCACCTGCCAAATGCACAACAAAGAAACAGAGTTACTGTGACACCTTTCAGACCTAAAAGGCTCAGTTTAATGACAGTGGTAGGTACAAAGGACTACACACATCCCTGAAATTCCTGGACCAGTGACTTCCCAGGGTATGTCCTCACAAAGAAACAAAGGTGTGGTAATAGCCTCAAGCAGGTGTATTTCTTTGGTTTATTATGATAAATTATGGTTTATCTACTCCGTTAACCCATGTCATCTGACCAGTTGTGTTAGAAAACAATAAAGCAAAAGAAAAGACAATAACAAGACAACAACCTAGCTACACATTGTCTAAAACAATCACAGGTGCCTTCCTCTACATCCTTCCCCCATTTTTGGGTTAGTAGGTGTGGGAAATTCAGGCACACAGAGCTCCCAAGCCCTCAAGCTCAGAGACAGAGATGGACACAGTGTTTGACTTGGAGAAGGCTTCAAGCTTTAGAATAGAATAGAGAAACAGACACAAAATAAGAATAAAGATTTGATGTTTAAGCAGAAATATGTTTTAAGCAAGTAGATATAGGCCTCATATAAGTGGACACATATACTAAGCAAGACAGTAGAAGATTTTAGAGATTAACAATAGAACTTATAGAGTTGATAAAAAGAAGATACAGTAATAAGTTTCTGTAGAGTTATATGATTGGTTACAAAAAGATGCATTGCAGTAAATCATGTAAAATACAGCAATTAGCAATTGGGTATGAAGATGCTAGTGAGCTTTGTGGAAGCACATGATTGGACAAGAAATTTATAAAAGACATTGTAACTAGAATTATAACAGTTTTCTGATGCAAGGCTTCTAATGTGATAACTTTGGATGTAACAACCTTACAGTCTCACCCTTCCTTGAGACTGATTTTGCAATTAACCATCTTTTGAACACCTCATCAGGCCATCCCATCCTTCTGTATCCCAGACAAGCAGGCACATTCTGCTCAGTCCAGAGCATGCTGAGTCTGACTGTCCTTTGGAGGCACAGCCAGAGCCTTGGTGCCTTTGTCCCAGAGCCTGCTGTGCAGTGTCAGGAGGCCCTTGGCTCCTGCCAAAGCCAGCACACCCCAGTGAATTGTTGTGGATGTGCCAGTTCAGTCAGAGGCAGATTGTCGTGGTTTGATGCTGGCTCAATGCCAGTGCCCCCATAAAGATATATTATCCCTTGACCACAACCTCCCAAAAAACTCACTTCCTTATCAAACAAGGACACAGAAACAGGTCACTTTCAGAAACAGGTCACTTTCCCAGGCATCATCCTGGGGAAGTTGTGTGAAGCTCAGAGAAAAGAATTAAAACAATTCTTATCTTAGTCTCTACTCCTGTGTTTGCGAACATGCAGAATGTTTGTATGTGGTGTTTATGGAAAGAGACTCACAAGAAGGTGTTGTTCCTAATTAAGGGTGTGAGAGATGTTGTTAAGAACCAATCAGGTTCTGGGTGAACAATCCTGTCTATAAACATCTGTAGTTTCCTAACAAAGCTCACTTTTGTGCCTACTAATCACAGGAGTTAATGTCGCTTTTCTTCAGCCTAACTCAACAGTGTCAAACCCTTCTCTGGTTCACAGCTCCAAACTGCTGACTCAGAACACCCACACAGGTCCTGGGCCAAAAAACAAAGCTCTGAGGGGAGTTTTCTTTTCAGGAAACTGCATAACTCAGACTGCACACCAAAGAATGCCAGGCACGGGTAGCACAAACTACTCCACAGCCTGGAGTGCCAGGATCTCATTTTTCCATTTCACTTGGCACTAGGAGCACCATGCTATCAATTTTGAAGGTAATAATTTGTGAAAGTATTTGGAGGGGAAGCAAAAAAGCAACTTAGGGGACTTCATCAAAAAGAACTGGAATACTTTTAAGCTGGAGTCAAGACAAGGAAATGATACAAAACATATGAGATCCCAAATCCTAATTTCACTTCTAGCAGGCATCTCCTGTTTGTACAGTCTATTCTGCAGCTACTCATGGTTTATTAAATTAATGGAAACTCTGAGCTTTAGCATATGTTTAATAGCTACAGTGTGCTTTTTTGAGCAATGATATTACTTTTCTACTGTATAGAAAAATACACATGGATGCATTTATGTATGTCAAAAATACCCATGCAGGCTTTGATATTAATCAACAACACATATCATCCTTGGTCAAACAGTACTTTAGGTTGTAGTTAATAATGTAGAGGTAAGCTGGTTCCTCAGAACCTAGAAGAATTCCAAAAAACAAACAAACAAACAAACAAAAACAAAACAAACAAACAAAACCAAACAAAACTAAGCAAAAAACCAAAAACAAAAACCAAACAACAACAACAAAAATCAGTTACAAGGAAGACATTCCTCCACAATTAATCAAAACCCAATAGGCCTCTGGTCCTTCCACAGTATGGCTGTAACATCAGTCCATAACCCAGATGTCCCTCACACTCACACAGCTGGAAAGATGTGTGGAACACAGCAGGACAAGGGGCAATTTTACATCTGTGTTTCAGTCAAAAAATTGTCACTAACTAGACTAGGCAGGTTTTGGCTAACACTCAGTGATAACACCCAAGACAAGAAATCCAAGTTCTAATCCTCAATATGTGCCACCCAGAAGGATGAGGGTGACATCATTTGCACATTTGGAAGGTGCCACATATTGAAATGAATCAAGTTGTTTCCAGCGCACCAAAAGCACTGCAGAAATTTAATTCCTTACTCTAAAAGTACAGGTACAGGGTAATCACAGGTGGTTTTTAACTGTGGGTTTGCATCCAAAACAGCTGTATCCACAATCTGTAGTGAATTAGTGTTCTCCAGTGGCAGGAATGCTGGGCAGGTACGTGTTGCACACTCAGACATGGGAACACCATTGTCCTAGGGTAACGTTGTGATGCTTGTATCCCCATTCATGTTGGATATGCTGGATATCATGTTCCGTGCCTTCAAGACTGGCTCTGAAGAGTGAAAGTTTTGTTTTCGTTTCTTATCAGCCAGTCCCCCACGGCTGGCGGGACACACAGACAGGGCAGTGCATGGTGCTGCTTTTGCTTTTTTGCTTTTGCTCTCTCGCTCTCACTTCTGCTTTGCTTCTGCTTGCTCTTGCTTTTGCTCATTAGCTAGTTTAGCTAAACAGTCCAAATTTCTTCCTCAACTGTTTCTCCTTTCCCTTTTTTGGGAAACCTGCTCCGGACTGGGCCCTGGGAACACCGAGAGTTTGCACCTTGTGGCTGCAGCAGCTGCCCCAGCACAGGAGGGACTGAGAACAGAGCGACCACCCCCAGAGAGACTTTGTGAATTTGTCATCTTTGTCAGAGCAGTGACAGAGTGCTGTCACCTGGTATTGTTCATTCTGTGTGCTGGGGGTGCTGTGCCTGTTCAATAAACAGGTTCTTTCCACTTCTCTCCAAGGAATCCATCCCAGCCCAGTTGTGGGGAGGGGCTGTGTGGGTTTGCTTTCTGGAGGGGCCCTTTGGAGGTTTTCTCCCAAATTTGCCCTAAACCAGGACAACCATCCTGTCCCCCTCCCATATTACATGCAGCGAAGGCATAACATTGTACCAGGACACAGGACAGGCACAGAGGGGCAGGGTCAGAGCAGCACACCAGGGAAAAGCAGCTCTGTGGCAGTGAGGCATGCTCACATATGGCTCCTCCTGTGAGCCAAGAGTGACACCTGCTGGGATCCAGGCTGGCCTCACCTCGGGGCTAAGGAGAGTCCAGTTAGTGTGGGAACCCAGGAAATTCCTCTGGCTGCCCTGCAGGACTCGAGACCCTGCCCAGGGGGCTCAGAGACCTTGGCACAGAGCCCAAGACCCCTGTGCCTTTGATTCAGCCCTTGGAAAAAACAATTACCAACCTTTACATGAAGAATTACAAGCCACGAAAGTTTAGGTAGAATGATAATGAATTTATCACAGGGTGAAAAATAGATTTTTGGGGTTTTTAGAATGGGGGTTCAGGGGGCAAGATAGAGAAATCTGGGCATGTCCTGCCTTTCTCTTCTTCTTCTTCTTCTTGGCCTCCATCTTCTGCTGTGATGTTGGCACTTTTAGATTGGTTTAGAGTAGAAGCTCACTGTCTAACATAGGTGATAGGTATTGGAAAGTAACTGTAAATATTGTACGTGTAGTTTCAGTATAAAAAGATAACACTGCCCTGGGGGCAGGCAGAGTGCCTGGACTGCCTTGTTGAGCAGACCTCGGCCGGACAGGAGAAAAAATTTTATAGATAAGAAACAATAAACAACATTGAGAACGAGAAATGAAGAGCTCTGACTCCTTCTTCAAGTGCCAGGCTGGGAAAAGAGACTTTCTAACACACACACACACACAGGCTCACACACACACACACCCCACTGCCTACATCCAGAGGAATCCACACACTCAGGAGGCTTCTAGACCAGCTATGCCACATCACACAACTCAGCAATGGCACACCACACCAAAACTGCAGCAAAAAGGAGCAGTCAGTGTTTGTGTAGGGAATAAAGGGCAACTGAGTCCACTTCAGAGCAGTGAAGGAGACAAGAAGCAGAGATTGAAAGGTCAAAGGCATTCACTGCCATCCTTCCACCTGTCCCAGATGACTTTCAGGGACAGTGATACCACCCTAGAAGTGAAACAGAGAACATTGCTGCAAGGAAAATAAAAACTGCTGGAATTTTCATCACTGAAAATGACATGTCTGTGATCAACACAGTGCCAGTCTTGAGAAAAGGTTACAAGAAGTTCAATATCCACATCTGCTCTGAAGATTTCTAGAAAGATCAGCAAAGAAAAATCATTTTGTGCAGTAAGTAACAGAGAATTAGGTTTATATTGTATTGTGACTGAGTGTTCCTTATCCTTAGATCTCAACCTGTGCTAGCTCCACAGTGCAACTCCTGGGTGCCTCTGTGGGCCCTGCAGTTAGCACAGGCTTTACAGTGGCACTAGGGTTAGTGAACACAATTTAACTAACGCTGTGAACTTACTCCCTGCCATTTTCCTACAGCATCAACCTCTAACTGATTCTGTTCTCTGTGTTTTTGAGGTTGGAGATCCCAGACTGAAACTCAGGCCATGAGCATTTCCCATTCCATTCCACCCCATCCACTCCCAGATATCAGGGAAAAACAGGAGTTGGGGGAAAGGGGGAGATAAAGTAACATCCAAGAAAAAAAACCTCAGCTTTGCATTCTGCTGCTCGAACTTCATCTGCTCAAAATAATAGAGCATTGCTGCCACCTTGTGCTTTGAGAGATGTCTGCAATCAAGGGGTTTCTTTCATGTCTTACTTTTTTAAACCACAAAACTTTTTTAAACCACAGAACCAGAGCTGCTCCTTACATTGGCACATTGAGGACAGAGGGTGAGCAAAGCCCCCGTGTCCCCACAAAGGGGGGACGTTGCCTTTCACCAGAGAGCCCAGCCCAAGGCACAGAGCTGCCTCCCCTCCCTTCCAAGGGCACAGCCAGAGCAGGAGGCTCCCAGGGCCCCCCAGCCAAGCCCTGCTGCAGACACAGCATCCACAGGGCCAGGCATCCCCAGCCCCCTTCACCAAAGGCACCAATGATTTGGTGTGGGGGTGTCACAGGGGTCCCAGGATGAGGGAAGAGATGAGGATCTGACTCCATGTTTCAGAAGGCTGATTTATTATTTTATTATATATATTATATTAAAACTATACTAAAAGAATAGAAGAAAGGATTTCATCAGAAGTCTGGCTAAGGATAGAAAAAGAATGATAACAAAGGTTTGTGACTGACCGAGACAGTCCAAGGCAGATGGACTGTGATTGGCCATTGATTAGAAACATTCACATGAGACCAATCCCAGATGCACCTGTTGCATTCCACAGCAGCAGATAATCATTGTTTACGTTTTGTTCCTGAGGCCTCTCAGCTTCTCAGAAGGAAAAATCTTAAGAAGACAATTTTCATAAAAATGTGTCTGCAACAAGAAATTTATTTCCTCTTTTATTTTCCAAATTGGGTCTAGCAATAAGAGAAGGTCAGAGTTCGGGCAAGCAAGGTCAGTGCAGACATGGCTCAGATCCAGCCCAGCTCTGCTGTTGTGCCCTCACTTCAGTTAAAGGCAGTCACCAGCAGGACAATTCCTCATCATGCTCACTGAGGAAGATCCTGCAGCTGTTCCCAGTCCAGAAGTTGTTCTGACAGGACCTACAGACAGTCTTTGTGTCTGGAGAAAAACCCAGCGTTGCAGCCCAGCCCGTCCTCTGTGCGCACACAGAGCAGATGTGTTCTGACAGCCACTCACGACAGGAGCTTGGCTCTTCCCTGCAGCTGTCAGCACTCATTGTTGTAGTGTGGAGCCCCCAGTTCAGTCCTGGAGTGAGAGCCAAATCCATGGCTGCAGCACAGATCCTGTGGAAATACCAGCACGCAGTCAGTGGTCTGAAAAGTGAATGTTTTGCTCAGATATATCCAGGGCAGGCATAGTGGTTGGACCTCTCCAGTACAGACCACAGTGCGATATTTGAAAGAAAAATTATAATTTTATCCTTGCCACCTGCAAAGGAGCAACACTGACAAAGTAGTGGCACCTCTGACACAGAAATGTCCTAATTGATACACAATTTTGCTGTGCTACAAGCTCCAGCTTACTTTTTTCATTACAGACTTCAGTTTTATAATGTAACTACATAGGTCCTGTTCAGGTAGGTCATTCTGAGCTTAAATAACACATTTGTCTCCTACAATGGGACGGGAGTAATGGATATTATTTTAGTTATGGATTAAGTGTGCTAATAGAACACTTCATCTAATCCTGTTTTCTAAGCAGCGTGGCTACTTACAGTCTCAAAATGAACTGTGTCATCAGAGTGGTTTCATACAGCACCAGGCTCCTCCTGGTTTGATTCCAATGTCACAGATGTTGTGGTTAACATCCACCACTGATAATCTGATTAATCCTGCCCTGAGTGGTACTGAACACACTAGGAATTAATTACCATCAGAGGGGTGAAGGGCTGAAGGTGTTTGGAATTTAAATTTGGCGTGTTTGTACAAATAAATCAGAGATAAACGAATACATCAAAATACCTTAGTGCTTGAAATTGATTTGCTTCTGTAGAAAAGAAATTAAATTCTGGATACAAACCAGTAAGCACCAACAGACATAATACAGATTTTCATTACAAGAAAGGCAACAACTTCTGCTTTCCCATTTCAGTTACTGTCATAAATTCAAGAACAGCTACTTGAATACAATCCTTAACTCCTATTGAGTAGTATGGGATACAGGAGCAAACATTTTATCAGTTGGTGTTACTGGGGGTACAACTGGGGAAAAGTGCTCAATTCTGCACAGCTGTTCCTTGTCTGAATTGTCCCCCAAAGACATGGGTCACACTGTGATCCCTGTAACTTTAATGTACCACTCCAATCATTTCTGTCACAGAGAAATGGTGGGAAATTGTCCATCCCAAAGCATGTAGACAGTAAGATGAATAAATTGCAATGACTGACGTGGTACCAGTTGACACAGAGATCACAGGGCAGTCACCAACTTCTGTCAGGCTGGGTTCCCTTGAGTTTCAGCCAGCAATGAGGAGTTAAAGCCACTCCCAGCCCTTCAGAAAAGCCATTTAGTGTGAGGATGTACCTTAGCCCTAGGCCCTGGAAATCTTCCTATCAGAAGCAAAGAACTGAACCCAGTATTTCTCACAGAAATGCACTGAAGTACACTATATAGCAATATAGTGTATAGCAAATCTACTTCCTCACATCAAACCTGGAATGGAAAACAAAGGTTTTCTGGACCATGGTATTGCATGCTGTAGATCAGGGAGAGGACTCACAAAGAGACCAGTAATTTATACATGCCAGGCTGTCAGTCTCTGCACAGAATAAAACACAGGAATGAAGCTGGTCAGGGCACTTGGGAGGCCACACTTCTAACATTATTTCATCAGTTGCTATAAAATTCAGTAGTTTTCCAGCACACTCCATCTGCAGCAGATGAGCTGTCCTGGTTGCAGAGAAGGATGGTGCAGCTCAGCACCAGCCCAATGTGCACAGCATGCTCACTGAGAATAATGAGAGACCTTCTTAGGCAAAGGGTTTCAAGGTGCTTGTAGACCCCACCTTCCATCATCAGCACAAAGAGAACCTGCTGCAGATAGGTAACAATAAGAAATTATTTACTGTTCCAATTTTATATTTGGCCTAATTTAACAGCAAATATACAAACACAGCAGGATCATGCACTCAGGCACCACCCCTTCCATGGGCAACCTCTTAATTTCATAACCAACTTGTGTCCCATTGACCTCATTTAAACACATAGAAGTACTCAGGAAAAGAGCTGCAGTCTGAGTGCAGTGTTCTAGCCCTTCACTGAGGCCATCAAACAATCTGCTAGAAGAGGGTAGAACCTGCAGAAAAATAAATTACATTCCAAAAAAGAGAAAAATAAATACAACACACTCTGAATTCTTGCAGTCTCAGGTTGCTGTTGATAATTGCTGCCCTGAGATGTGCAGGATGTCTCTGCTTCGGCCCACGCGGCTGAAGAATGAGTTTGGACTTTTCACTTTTCAGTCTTGAGGTTGTTTATTAATTCTTATCTATAAAATTTTCTTTCTGCCCAGCCGAGGTCTGCTCAGCAGGGCAGCCATAGGCACTCTTTGTGTTGTCCTTTTATACTACAAACTATGTATAACATATTTAAACTTAATTTTCAATACCCATCACCTATGTTAGACAGTGCACTTCTACTCTAGACCAATCCCAAAGTGCCAACATCACAGCAGAAAATGGAGAACAAGAAGAAGAAGAAGAAAGGTTGGACACGCTTAAGTTCTTCTATCTTGTCTTCATAACTCTCATACCAAAAATCTTAAAATCTACATTTTCACCTTATGATAATTTTGTTATTATACTATTTAAACTTCTGTGACTTTAAGGTCTTCATACAAAGCTGGCAACTTGCTCCAAGGGTCAAAATCAAATCCCCAGGTGTTCTGGGCTGTGTGCCAGGGTCTCAGAGCCCCCCAACGGGGTCCTCAGCAGCTCTGGACACCCAGAGGGATGCACTGAGTCCCAAAATTGCAGCACCACCATCATTTTGCTTCAGTCAGAGTTTAAAAGCCTCACCTCAAAAGCTACTTTCATCTTTCAGAAAATGCATTTTAAAAAACCCCAACAAACCCCTAACAAAGCCTACATAGCACTGCCCAGCCCTTCACCCCACAGCCCCCCAGAGATTTAACCCCCCATGGTGCTTGCAGGCAGCTGTCTGTCTGTCCTTCCCGTAGGGCCATAATCCCAGCAACAGCCAGGCTGGATGGAGCTGCTCCTGGACATAAACTGCAAACTGCTCCAGGAGGGAAAGGACACTGAGGGGGTGTCTGCTGTCACTACATCAATTCCTCCCAGTTTTCACTCCTGTAGCAAGCACATCTCTTCACATGAAGACTTCATCCCTGACCCAACCTGCATTACTACAGGTAGAAGCCACAAACTAAAGCTCAAAAACTTCAGTTTCTGATCTATGTTCAAGTCAGATAAATACAACAGCAGAATTTCACTTAAGCTTTTCTTCTAGCTGCAGTGATCTGAGCAGCAAAATAGAGCATTAATCTGTCCAGTCCAGACCTGCTTTCAAACACATTTTCCTTCACACTTCAATCCATACAGCCATGGCTAATAACACTCATACATCAGCAATTTCCTTCCTGTGGTTCTCACTCCTCTGGGGGCAGGGAGGGAGACCACAAACTATTTGAGAGATATCCACAGAGTGACTGAGAAAACCTGGTTTCTGCACACCTTACAGGAAACCACTTATGGGCCCATAAAAATTTCACACAAGTCCCTTGTAATTTTAGAGGGGAGGCTCCAAGAACCACTACTGTCCACTGTGATATTCCAATGACAGAGAAATCTCTGATTTATGACCTCAAACCCCCACATTATTTTACCAGCTTTGCCCCTTCAGCATAGCAACAGACAGGATTTGTCACTGTTGTGGGCCTCAGTCTCTTTACTAAACTAAGGGGGGGAAATTGCATTTTTTTTTAAAGATCTAAGATTAAGTAAATGTTATTTAAAAGGCATATGTTGCTACTGTTCTGCCTTTAAAGTTCACCTCTGTAAATCTCTTCAGTACATCAGATGAATTGAATTCCTGAGTCTCCTGTAATCAAACCCTGGAGCTCAGCACTGGAAGCCACACATTTATGTGGAACTATCCTGTTTGCCGACGTAGAAATAATTGTTGTGAGGTTGGTTTAGTGTTTCCACACTGGGGGCAGAACACCACAATACAGCGTAAATATTAATGTAGTGTGTTTGTAATTATTAATATCTGTGTTTGCAGCAATTGACATACAAATCACACCAAACAGGATCACATAAAAACAGAGCAGGGACAGAATGCAGAAATCATTGGTCAGTGGAGCAGGGGAACCATTATGACACCATTAAGGCAAAGCTTCCCAAGCAGATTTGTCCTGTCAACACAGGGACAGAAAAAGATGATTGCATATCATCTGTATGTCAGCAGAAATATTCAGTTGCTCCCAGCTGTTGGGCAGAATTTATCAATGATATAAACCTTGCATACCTTCAAGGATGCCTTGCTAGTTCAGGTCTTGAAGGATGTTGTTTCTTCAAGTAAATTTGCTAATTTATTATTAAGATCTTGTTGAAGAACCAACAAGCCATTGTGCTAGCTAGTGTCCAAACACAGATTTTTTAACATTACTCCTGTTTCAGCAAGCATACAATCACTGGTTTAATAATATATTATATTATATTATATTATATTATATTATATTATATTATATTATATTATATTATATTATATTATATTATATTATATTATATTATATTATATTATATTATATTATATTATATTATATTATATTATATTATATTATATTATATTATATTATATTATATTATATTATATTATATTATATTATATTTATTATATTATATTTATTATATTATATTACATTACATTATACTATACTATACTATACTATACTATACTATACTACAGTGTGTGATTATCATACACAATTCTTTCATGTTTCATGACCTGGCTTTTACATGGCTTTGCTTTAAAAGCTTTATCTATATTTCTACTGCTTCCTGGAAGAATCCCACAGAAGAGCTTTTATATATGCTTATGACTTTTAAAAATGCATGACTTCATTTGAAAAAGTCCCAATTCTAGTCTGTAGAAACATGACCCAAAATCAGTTAAAAATCAGTGGGAGCTTCCCATGAGTAGTCTGGGCCTGGAAAAGCCTTTACCAGTCATCTAATCTTCATTATACTGCACACAATTTGTACAACAAATGAATCCTCCTGGCACTGTCTTATCTCTTGTGTTTCTTCAATTTCTACCTTTCTGAAAGCTTCTTTTGCTTTTAAATATAAAGGTAAAAATCTGGTTTGACCTCATTCTCTCCAGAAAGGAGACTGGACAGGCTATCAGCACCAATCATGTTTATGTCCTTCCCCTACCCATTGCCTTAGCTGCTGCTTCCCCCAGTGCAAGGAGCTCATTTCACAGTCTTGCTCAAATCAGTGGTTTTAGTGCACAAAGCTCCGACTGAGCCTCTCAGGGTGAGCAGGACACAGGTCACAAGTTGCCTGAGCTGTGAGCTCACAGGTGTCACACACTGGGCAGAGCCCATCTTCCCAAAATTCTGGGGTGTACCTGTTCACAAACCCAGCAGGATTCCTGCAGACAGAAATATGCATCCTGAGCAAAACTTTTAAAAGAGTGGGACACAACTCTCATCCTAAACATTTAGGCTAACTTTGGCAAGCTATTCAAGATCTCCAGTGGTAGAGTGCTCTGCCTTTCCAAATAATATAATTTGCAGCTCTGCCATGCCTCCCACAGCTGTGAGCAGGGCCACAAAGGTGCTTACGCTGTTCTAACTACTCTCTTAAGGGAAACAAAGAGGAAAAAATTACTACTTGAAAAACAGCAAGCCTGTATAATGCTTTCAGGGAATGTTTGCACTTAAGCCTCACCTTTGTTCTCACCCTGCAGCAGAAACAGTACTTAAAGTTTCAAACACTTCATTCAGCGTAGAAACTTGAAGCCAACCTCTTTCAAATGCATATTAGTGTTAAGGGCTTCACCTGGCCATGGCATTGTGAAAGCTGTGGGTTATGCAAAACCATTCTAGCTTGGGGCCAGAGGGGTTAGTGCCCAGGGTTAGTGCCCAGGCAGCCTGCTGTTAACTCCAGACTGTTTCCCCAAACACTGATGTAGCTACACACAGCTATACACACCTATAGGTTATCAGGGTCAGAGAATTTGAAGTAAAAGTCATTGATGTCACACCATTCTGACCATGGTGTTCCCTCTGCCTGAACCTGACCCTCAGAAAGCTCTATTGATTAACATCAGGGGTTGACCTGCAAATCTATTACATATCTATTGTACATCTCTGATGCTGCCTGGGTAATCTTCACGTGTATCAGAACAGCTATCATTGTTTAAATTGTTAGATTGAAACTCCTATCCCTAAAGCCAGACAATTGAATGTGGTGGTTCTTTTTTATTTTCTCTCTCAGTACAAAATGTTTGTTGGTCACTTTAGCATAATACACCTTTAAAAATATTTCTGAGCCCCTCCTCGATGTCATTTGCAGGGAGCATTAATTTACTTCGCTGCTTTGATGCTTTCTTTTTTTTTCTTTATCAATTAGCAAAGCATTCTAGGTCCTGGCCTCCACAGACATAGAGTGGCAGTCAAGAAGCTTTAAAGTTGCACTCCTTTATTAAAAGAGTTTTGCATTACATTATTTTGTTTTTGAAGTGCAAGGGATGTTTGTATTATGTTGCTATAAGTTATGCTTTGTCATCCTTAGGCAGACCAGGGCTTCTCTGTGAATAGCACTGGTGACATCAGTGACATAAGTGAAATGTTGACTGCCTGGGTTATCAGTGGGGGAAATCTGACCTTAGGACTTCATTGTTCTATTCTTCATCCATATGAAGCAGTAAAATTTCAGTTCTCATTTCCAAGTATTATATAGCCATGGAAAATTGAAAGTAACAAATATCAAGCCATGTACAGACTAGGGAAGAGCTTGCTGGGTCACCTGCTCTGTCATCATCTTCCAGAGCAGAATCATCGCTCTTTTAATCAGAAAACATGGAACATGGTCCAGGTTCTACAAATATCTTCTGCAGGTAGCTATCAGAGACAGAGCTCCTCAGATGTTTGTGGCATTTCTAGTTCAGAATTCTGTCTGTTTTGCCTCAGTTTACTGTCAAATATACTATGGCAATCACTTGGTGTTTCTTAAGATAAAAGTCTTGTGCTATTCTGAGGCAAAGCTGGAAATGCTCTGGCAAGCACTCACCTTGGGGCTGGCTCAGTGCAGCAGGAGCAAGGCGACTGTGAGCAGTGTGAGAGGAGGGACTGCAGCCTGGACATTTTACACTCACACAACTCCATGGGCACAGCTTCCCAGCGCTGGATGTGCAGCACAGGGACCACGGAACCGCACAACGGTTTGGGTTGGAGGGACCTCAAATCTCATCCCATCCCACCCCCTGCCAGGGACACCATGGGCAGGAACACACATGGGCAGGAACAGACATGGGCAGGAACACGCATGGGCAGGAACACACATGAGCAGGAACACACATGGGCAGGAACACGCATGGGCAGGAACACGCATGGGCAGGAACACACATGGGCAGGAACACACATGGGCAGGAACAGACATGGGCAGGAACACGCATGGGCAGGAACACGCATGGGCAGGAACACACATGGGCAGGCCCATCTGCAGCAGCCCTGGAGCTGCAGAGGAAAACTCCCCCCTTGTGCAGGATCCCTGCTGCAGCAGAGCCACAGCTGGCACTGCAGGAGGGCTGAGCCCCCCTGGGATGGGGCTGGGACACCTCCTGACACACAGGGGGCAGGGACTGCTCTCACTCTGGCAGCGATTTGGGTTTTTTTGTTGTTTGTACTATTGCATTTGTATTTTTAGTTTTCCTAGTAAAGAACTGTTATTCCTAATCCCATATCTTTGCCTGAGACCCCTTAATTTCACTGTCTGACCTTCAGCTTGGGTGGTCTGAGCAGTCTGCCTCACTCTGTCAGTGTGTGGGGGCTCTGCAGTGCAGGGTTCTGCTCGTGTTTATCCCCGAGACCAAGGGAGTGCATTAGTGAGGCTGCAGGCACAGGGCTGGCCAATAATGCTCCTTCTGCTGGTGAGGGAGTCAGTGACTCCAAAGGGATCGTGTTTGTTGACAGAGAGCACATCTGGCTGCCATGTCGCCCTGCACTCCAGAGGTCTAATCCTGTCCTGATTTACTCCCCATCTGGGTCGTGGCTGTAACTCTTCCAGATGTGCCACAGGTTGGTAAATATAATTCTTTTATCAGTGACTAAATTTGGACAGAACTTGGTCTTCTGTATGTGCTTGTAGATATAATTTAACTTTAGTGATACATTTGGATTTAGGAGGCTAATTATAAATACTTGGTCTGTGCCTAAACCTGTAACATCAGTGTTCCTTGACCAGAATACACAACAATTAGAATATGGCTGCCCAAGTCCCTTGCTTTATTTAAATCAGTGGGTTTTTTTCTTAAAACATTCTGTTTCTTGGATAGAACAGTTGATATCTATGTGAGTATGTATATGAATGTCTCTATAAAGAAGAAGAATAATGATAAGTTTTGATTACCTTCATGTTCTTTCACAGTGTTGAATGTCAGGAGTGTATAGTGTATAGAACCAGAGTCTGGAACTTTATCTCATTTGTAAATAGGTTTTTTTGGAAGGTTTGCTACTATCTGTTCTTGTGTTTTGGAGTGATGCAATCCATTTTAGACTTTCTTGTGCCTATGATAGAGTAGCAGTATAAACCATACTTCAAAGAAAATAGTCACAGGTTGATAGCTCTTGTAAGCATTTGTAAAATCCTTTTTTTCCACCTTTAGATGGCTCAGATAGGTATGGATGGTTCTGGTACTAAATTTTTAATTAATTACATATTTAATCTGTGTCATCAATAAATCTAATTTTTTTATGGTAACTTAATTGTTTCTTCTTTTTATGGATGCTTCTCCAAGACAAAGAAGAAAATGTATCTAGCACATATTGTAGGAGCTACAGTGAAAGTTGCATATCTATTTTTTACCTTACTATAGCTGATTTCTGTGTACTTCCTTAACCAGTTTAACATATTTATTATCAATAAGCTTTTGTTGCATTTTGCTCTTCATGTATGAATTCACAGCTTCCATCCCACCACTTCCTGACAGGCCAGGAAATCAGCTGAAAATGTGATGGACTTCTTCAAGGGCAAGGAGAGTGCAGAAAATGTAGTGGCTGTTGAATTTAGCAAAAGCATTCTGGTAAATGTATTCTACTTGCTGATATGTTTTCATATTGTATTTTGATAGAATTCCTATTTATTTCCCTTTGGTACCACAGGGTGCATTGTGCAGTAGCTGTGCAGTCAGGTAGCTTGCAGGCTCACTGCTCTTCTGTGTGTCCTGAATGTAAAAGAGATTTAATGGAACTGATCTAGTAAGCATGATCCAAAGGAATGAGAATAAAATTTGTTGTCATAGAATTCTGAGTTTATATTTAGATTATGACAATTATTAACTTTCTTATTCCTTTTCTGCCTGTAAAATTGTTATTTTCGTTTATACCTTTCTAACAAAAGGTGTGATTTGCTTAATTACTACACTGAACATGACAGCTGCTAACATGGATGTTGAATCATTAACTCTCTAATTGTAGCTTTCTTTAGAATTTCAGAGGGATCTCAAATTTGAAAAATTACCTTTTTATTTATTTTGAGGAATATTCCAGTAAGGCTGCAATATTTTCTTTCAGTTTCTTGTTTTGTTTGTTTTTGTAAAATGTCATTAATTCACAAGTGTTTTGTAACTAACGTCTCCACTGTAATTTCCTTATGCTGAACAGACTCATTCCTCAAATACCAGGCTCATTAAGCTCATGAAGTAGCTTAAAATACATAGTTAGCTACTTTGAAAGTAATAAACACACTCTGGAAGATTCAAAGCTTTTTCATTTACCTATTCACTTTCGTCAGCAGCACTTTGCTCCCTTTGTTTGTTTTCTCCCTTTATCCATTGTTCTGAAGCTGTGTAGAGAGGCTGACAATAGTGACATGCTTTATCAACTGAACAGCACCTAATGCACCAAAGATCTTTTTCCACAGTTCAGTAAGTTGTAAGGCTACAAGTTATAGATAAGGGGTCAGATGACTGTTCAAAATTATGAAGAAGGGGTCTAGGTTTTGAAGTGGGTCTAGGTTTTCTTTCTGCTACTTGGAATTCAGTTGTTTTAACCGCTCAACTCAGCACCTCTCCTCATGCAGGACACCAAAATGCAAAATTGCCCTTCTGCTGGCAGCGTGGCTGGCTAAATAACTGTTCCAATTGGTTTCAAGGAGTGCAGTCCTTCAGGCACAGCCTGCTCCAGTGTGGGTCCCTCATAGGGTCACAGGTCCTACCAGGAAACCTCTCTTCATGGATCCACAAACCCTGCTCAGAGCCTCCTTCAGGCACCTCCGTGCTCTGGCCTGGGATCTGTGGATCTGTGCCCCCCATGTTCTCCAGGAGCTGCACATGGATCTGTGCCCCCCATGCCCCCATGCCCACACATGAATCTGTGCCCCCCATGCCCATCATGGCTGCACATGGATCTGTGCCCCCCATGCCCCCATGCCCACACATGGATCTGTGCTCCCCATGCCCATCATGGCTGCACATGGATCTGTGCCCCCCATGCCCACACATGGATCTGTGCCCCCCATGCCCCCATGCCCACACATGGATCTGTGCCCCCCATGCCCATCATGGCTGTACATGGATCTGTGCCCCCCATGCCCACACATGGATCTGTGCTCCCCATGCCCTCCGTGGCTGCAGGGGACAGCTGCCTGTCCATGGGCTGCACCAGGGGAATCTCAGCTCTGGCACCTGGAGCAGATCCTGTGCCTCCTCCTGAACTGCCCTCCCACATATTCTCACTCCTGCCCTCTCTGGCTGCAGATACAACTGCTCAATTACTTTCTCTCTTCCTTCTTAAATACGTTATCCCAGAGGTGTTACTGCTGTCACTGATAGATTTGACCCTGGCCAGTGATCTGTCCATCTCTGAGACAGATGCCATTGGCTGTTGGACATGGGGAAGCTTCCAGCAGCTTTTCACAGAATCCACCCCTGTAACTCCCCTGCTACCAAACCCAGCCATGCAAACCCAATACACTGACTTCCTATGCATGTTGTTTCTGAGATTTCAGGGGTCACACATTGAATTGTGGTTGAAGTTGCATGTGCAGATTGTGTTTTTTCAATTTTCCCTTTCTAAG
This sequence comes from Melospiza melodia melodia, assembly GCF_035770615.1. Classification (NCBI taxonomy): domain Eukaryota; kingdom Metazoa; phylum Chordata; class Aves; order Passeriformes; family Passerellidae; genus Melospiza; species Melospiza melodia. Next base: position 5,920,747 of record NC_086214.1, read on the forward strand.
TGATGTGTGAACTCTTTTTTTTGACAAGTACGTTCTACAAATTGGAGAAAGGGAAGCACCATGTCATGGTTGAACATTGTTTAAAGTATTTTTGTAACCTGTCCTCATTAACTGAAAAGGTATTGAAAGGCTGTATTGCCATTTTTTGAGTGGGAGCTAATCATGTCTTCTGTAGGTGTCTATTCTGGCAGCAGAACAATTTAAAAGTGAAGGTTTAGGTAAATGTATTCCCAATTGGTACTTGATTTATTGGCCTCATACAAGCAGATGAGGACCTGGAGCTTGGCTTGGTTGAGTTGTTTGTACACATCCATGCTGCTTTTTGCTTTCTGATGCAGCACAGGCAGCATCTTCCCAATCATACTGTTGCTGTCTGTAAGCACCTGATAAGAAGGAGGAAGTACTAGCAGATAAGATGGAAGCTGACACAATTTTCAGCCTCAAGCATTGGAAAGGGCAGCTGATTCTTACACTGAAAATGGGGTGCTATTTTCTTGTAATACCCTGTTGGAGAGGGAGAGCCTTGGGAATAAAATGTTTCTCTCTTTGCTCTTCAGTGCACTTCCTTGCACAAAATACTGAAGTTAGAATCTTGAGCTCTATTTGCTATGCTTAAGCTTCAGTTTAAGGACTGAAAACAATGTATTTTCATATCATTTACTAAGAGATTAGGCTGTCTGAGTATTTAGCTTGTTAAAATTATTTTTTTTAGAATACGAGGTTGCTCAGCCAAGTGGAGGGCAAATGGGCATTTTCCCAATAAAGTTTTGTGTGCATGGTCAGGAATAGCAGATTTGGGCTATGGAACCCCGTGGTCTGCTTTACTGTTGAGTGTTCCTGACCACCAGAAAGAGGGTGTGAGGGCAGCCCCTGGTTAAACAAGGCACAAAGCAATGGGACACACACACATGACATGCTCCAGTGTTTTGAAAAGACAAAGAGCAAAGCAAAGTCAATAAGCAATCTGTCCTCTTGCAGTTCAGCATGTTGCAGGAGAAATTGTTTGTTTTCCCTCTTAATTCAGTCTGTTAAGGGATATCCAGTTAAACATGGGTGGTGCTGCAAGCCCCAAGGTCAGTGTAACAAAATATTTTAGTATCACCGAGGCCCATGAACCCTTCCAGAAATGCCTGCTGATGTTGTTATTTGTAAGCTTAGGAAAAATTGTTAGGTCAGCAGACGTTGGCTACATAGCCTGTTCTCTTCAGTGCCAGCAGTCACTGTCAGTCTATCAACAGAGGGATGATCTACTCACAGGGGTATGAGAACCTGCACTAGCTCAAGGGTAATTGCTTTCCAGGTGCCTGACACAAACCACCAACCAGCCTGTTGTTCTGCATAGCACAAACACAAGAATACAAAATGTTCTTTGTGCTTCCTTCTGTTCCCTCTGTGTTGCCTCCAAAGCTCCAGCGGAGGAAGCAGCAGGGCAGGCACTTCTCAGCTGCCAGGGTATGACAAGCATTGCAGATGGCAAAAATAGTGCTGGGCTTCTGGAGCTGTGCCTGAGATGGGTTCACAGGCTGTGATGTGTCTGGCTGATAATTCTGGGACGGTCCCTGAATAAACTTTACTCTTGTCCTGAAGAGAACATCTATCTGAGAATCTACTACAGTTTGTGGAAACCAGAACAAATTCCAGCTTTCTGTTTTAAAATAAATAAAAACAAATTTGGGGCAGGCCCACCAGAGAATATGGCTGTGCTATTTGTGTCTAGAAGCTGAGATAGCAGTGTTCCACCACTTTAGTACATTTAGGTGTGAGAACAGAACTCCCTTCCCAGGTTCCAGAGAGGAAACAGTTTCTGCCTCTTTAAAAATATGTTAATCAGTTTATTGCAGAATATGTTGATGAAACTGTCTCTAAAGCAGTTAACTGCATGAAGGAGACTTCATCACCTATTTTGAGACTTTAATATGTATTTCTATTGCATATTGGGGAAAGAATCAAAACAAAAAAGTATGCCTGAGTATCAATTAAGATGTGCTATGAATTCTCTTTGCAAAGCAGTGAGAATGCTGTAATTGCACTTTAAAACAAAAAGTCAAAACTGTGATGAAGCATGAAATCTAAAAATATTTTGTATTAGATACCAGAAAATATTATTTAAATTCTACAAACAATTTTGCCATATTTTCTTCACTGGACATACACCTTGATTTCTAATTAAATATGTTCCCAGTAAATCCTGGGTTTATGGAGCATTTACAGTGACCTCAAGCATCCTATTTTTTGAGGGGGTTATGTTAAGCCTTCTGAAAATTCTTGTATTTCATGGCCACCTTCTCAAACAGCTCTTCGGTTTCTGGACAGTTCATCTGACAGCTTTGGGCAGGTGCTTCAATTCATGTGTTTGGCAGACTTCAGGCACATGCTAAGTCCCTCTAATACTGGGAAAGCTTTAAGAACAGTGAGCACATGCCTGAACACACTTATAGAGGAAAGAGATAACTATTACTGCCACAGTTTTGGGCCACTTCTTGGGCAGATGCTTCTGCTGATCCTTTGGAATGGCAGGAGAGCCACTGGTGTGCAGAGTCCGGAGCCACAGCTGGAAGTTTGGCTTACAAACAAAGCAGTTTGTAGAGCCAGCTCAGGCTCAGGTGCTAAGAGGTGATGATGTGCATCTGCTCTGGGGCCAGCACAGAGATGATATTCCTGGCAGAGTTCAAGGGAGGGCACCGAGGATTGTCACATTGTCCCTGGCCTTGGGCTGAGAGATAAGGCTCACCTTGCTTTTTGGTGTCTGCCTCTGGTGCCTCCTTCCTTTGATGCCTGTGGTATTGGTTTTGCTAATTTTGGGGAAGCTTATCTCCAACGTGGAAAAAACCTGTTTGTGTAAAAGGGTCTGTAATGAAAGACGAGTGCAATCATTGCAGGCTGGTACATTTGCACATTTGAAGGTTAATTCATGTACTGCACTCAGACACAGCCAAATATCTATGAGAGATGATTCTGATTTTAAAAATAGACTGATTACAAAGCAAACAACTGAATAGAGATGAAACAGTGAAAGTCCACCTGATTTCAATACTATGAAATTGTCAATGACACAGGGAATCTCATGCCAACTTAACTATTCCTTTTCTTGTAGAAAGTGACAGAAACAGTTTTTGCAGCATTGGATATAGGCTTTAACAGTGTGCTGACAACTAAAACAGGGGTCTAAATCAGTTCTCTATGTCTTAGTCCCCTTTGTTTTTTGGTTTTTGTTGTTTTTTTTTTTTCTGGAAGTGAAACTTGTGTGTCAAAGCTTGAAAAACTAGAATATGGACAAGTAACACAATTTCATGCATGTCTTGGGTGTTGTTCCAATGGTACTTCCTTAAGGCTTGCCATCAGAAAACAGAAGGCTGTATGTTGTACAAAACAACATGTAGCTCACCAGGGGAGAGAACAAACCCCTTGCAAGTGCTTACACACAGGTCTGTATGTAGAGCATATCTGTGGAACACTGACCTTCTCGTGCCTCTGCAAAGTACTGGCAGTTCTGCTGCTGGGTTTCCTCTTTTGCTGCTGGCTGTGTGAGCTTGCAGCAGCGTGGCCTGGCTGCAGCTTTGTAGTCTGTGCTCTGGGAGCTAAACACTGGTCCCAGGATTACAACTTGGCCTTGAGAGTGCCCAGTAGATTTAGCCAGCATCATAAATGCAATGCCAGAGTTCTGTATTTCCTCCTAAATATAGCTTTCATGAGGCTGGTGGGACATGTATTTTGTTTTTACATTTGTAGATGATATAATCTCAACAGAGGGATTTTTTCAAACTAGATATTGCATTTGCCCAGATCCTGTGTCCATCACTTACAAAGATAATATTACCCTTTGCAATCAGGTGCACGTGACTGCAGAGGTGGGGATGCAGCCTGGCTGGTATTGTGCCTGGAGCAGAGAGTTTCCCTGGGAACACTGGCTTTGGTCAATGTTGGATTTTTGTCGACAGGAGCATGGGTAGGATATATGCTTTGTGCAGGAAGGGAAAGGAAGGGTATTTGTTCTTCAGCTGCGTTACTTTGTGTGTGATGTTTTTCCTCATATGGTCTTTTCAGCAATAGAATTCACTCCCTTCTTGTTCTAGATTATTGCCTTTCAGTATTTGATGACATGAGCCTGAGGCCTCAGGCAAATGGGAGGAGAGGCAAGATTGGAAGCAAAGGAATGAGGGATTGGTAAATGGTCTTGGATTTATTGGGCTCCTGTCCTACCTTATCTTTTTGTTATCTAGTAGTGAGTATCTAGCAGATGAGGCTGGGAGAAAACCCACCATGACGCTCTGCAGGCAAATGCTGACATCTGTCTTGAAAGAAAGGTGTTTATGCATAAATATCAATGCCAAAAGGACACCAGACCTGTGGTTTTTTGTCTCACTGAAGCCTTCCTCTGCTGCTGTTGGAACAAGGCTGAGTGTTTGCCCTGCACAGCATCTCTGCTGATCCATCCACGTCTCTACTCACACCTTTCCAAAACAGACACACTTCATGGAAGGGTGAGTTTGACCCACAACAATCATTTGCATCAGCATTAGTAGGAAAAATCTTGTTACACAGGAAAACACATGCTTTTAACTTTAGCAGGATCTTGTTTGTTGCAGAAATGACCACAAGTTAGTTTTTGACTGGGGTTGTTTTCGCCCAATAAAAGATGAAAGAATCTGACCAGCTCCAATTTGAGTGGTGTTAGAAACAGTAATTTATTTTACTGCGGTTGAAGAAATTAAATAACTGATTTTCCTGATTGCTCCTTTATAGAAATTATAATCTTTAAGGCCTGTCCCTAAGAAATGCTGAACTTATACATTCAATAAGAGCGGGCACATAGCAATTCCTGAAGTGTAATCCTAACATGCTTTCTAAGGTAAACACAGCAGATCATGGAAGCAACTGCATTCCCACTGTTGTCCATGGCCGTATGTGTCTGCTCTGTTCATTTCATGGACATGCATGCTTTTCTTCCCTTCTCTCTTTAATGAACAGCAGAGTATAATGTGTAACCCTTGTCAGTTCTGAGCTGTAGAGCTGAAAGGAGCCTTGTTTATAAGGTGTCCTAGCTGTGTAAGAGGGAAAGTTATCTCTTCACAGATGAATGGAAGTGATAAACATAAGGTCTGAAAGGTAACCTGGATGATATTTTACAATTTTCCAGGTCATAAGCATGGAAAATAGTATAATGCATTATTGAATCAGTTTTAGTGGAGACTTCTCATCATGAAAATGTAATCAAGCTATTCTTTTTGTGGCAGCTTAGTGCTATAATCGTGGCATACTCCATTGATGAGTAGAATCTCAAGATTCAGAATGTGCTTCCTGCTCACATTCTTGGGGGAGAGAACACAACTTCATACACAGCCATGCTCTAAGGAAAGAATTCAACTCATCAGCATGTTCTGTCAATGCAGATGCAGGACAGGATAATGTGGAAGGGGGAAAGCCACTTAACGTGCTCCTCTTGTGTTCCTGTTGAAGAGCATGCAGAAGGACATTGCAGTAACAAGTGGAAATGAAGCAGCCTACTTTGCTCTGACCTGATTTGTGAAGGGCATGGATTGCTCTGTTGTCTTTTGGAGAGGAACACACTCTCTGTGCTTCCTTTGAGGTTTCCAGGGTAAGTCATGAAGGAGAAGTACCCAGGTGCCTCTGAGTACATACCTGTCTCCTGTCTCTAGCACTCTTCAGCACTCTTGCATATAATTCCAGGCTTACAGATAGCAAAAGGATTTTCCTTCTTGAGAGGTTATTGAAATTAATTCATCACAAATTTCTAATTGAAATGTCTGTGTTGTAAAATAATAATTCATTCAAATCTAACCTTTTTTTTAGGAGAAGGCTTGTTCTGAGCCTATCACATTTTTTCTTTTACAATGATTTTTACAGGAAAGGTTTTGACATTGAAACATCTGCTTTGAACATTCTTTTATAATTCGTAGTATTTGAAACACAAATGGGAGCTTAAACTGCAAAAAAAAAAAAAAGACAAAATGAATAGTCGCAATGAAACAATGAAGTTTATATTTTTGTTCTAATTTACATGGGGAAAATATTTTTGGAAACATCCCATTCATATAGGCTTGGAAGAGTGTTTCTTATTATACTCTAAAATAATAAAGGGCTAGGGAAATACCTAGTTGAAAATAAATGAACAGAACAAAATAATAATTAATTTCTGCTCTTTGTAGAAGGACTATAAATCCTGATATCCTTGCATTAGCATATGGTGTCACATTTTACCTTTCTCAGGACTATGAGAGTCCCTACTTGTGTTTGTCCTCACTATGTTTCTGTCCATGTATGAACTTTAAACGTGAATTCTGCACACATGTTTGTCCTCACTATGTTTCTGTCCATGTATGAACTTTAAAGGTGAATTCTGCACACCTCAATCAAAATTCCATGGAGATTCCAACTTGGTAAAGATCACAGGGTCAATGCTGAGGATTGCTTGCTGCTACTCTGCAGTAAATATGTTTTTGTCATCCAATTGCAGATGCAGCTTTTGCACTAAGGGCTAGACCAGCAGAGCAGGAAACAGCACCTTGATTATTTGTGATATCATAAGGGCAAACTGGGTTAATAAGGAAGTCATCTGTAAATTGGAAAAGCACAGTACAAGAAAACCTGAAATTACTACAGAAAATCATTGGTCTTTTCTTTAAATCTCTTATCATTGTTTGCACATAGCATACTGGTGCTTACAGAACAAGTATGAAAATCAGAGCTGCTGTAAATTAGTGCTATCCACTGAAGTCTGGTGCAGTTGTACTGTCTTACATGCACCTGCTTTCAAAGAGAGACTTGCACAAAAGTTACCATATCATAGAAGTGACAGTGATGCTATCCTGGCTGCCTGAATTTGTTCCTCTTGCTACTGGAGCAGATAAAAGCAGATGTAATATACAGACTATGGAAGGCAGCCTGCATTCTGTTTATTCAACACTTTATCAATCCCATTCTCTCCAGGTAGATTCCATATAAAGGAGAAACCTAAAAACAAAACCAAACCAACCAACCAACCAAAAACCAACCAACAAAACCAAACTAACAAAAAATTCCTTGTAATAATTTCTTATAGCTAACAGCAAAGACACAACTTGAAGTTCCTTTTTTTCTCTTCTGAGTGATAAAAATAAAAAAAACCCCAACACTCTAGCTTTCCATTAGTGGCCTAAATTATTATTTCTCCTCAGTATCAAGCCATTTATGTTCACAGAATTTGAGTTTCTGGCAAGCCTGTACTGCTAGCAACACATCTTTCTCATAAAGAATTTCTGCTTCTGGATTTGTCAACAACAGTGTAATAGGAATATTCCTCTTGACTACCAGATGAAGTCGTCTGTGATCAGCTAGTCTGTGCATGTATTTTAATTTGTCGTGGATATTTTTGTGTATCCAAGGAAATGTTTAGACTGAAATTGGGAAGAAACGGATTTAAAAGGCTGTAAAACTGTGTCAAAGAGTGTAAATACAGAGATGACAAGTGTGCCAAAATCTGATTCCAAAGTCTGACTGAGTCAAGTCTTACAAGATTATATTGTGGATCTTTCTGCTATCATTAGTCAAAAACTATAATGAAGCCATAGCTTCCTTCAATGTCTATGCATATTTAGACTGGATTATCTGAGCAATTGGAACACTTAGCATTTGCATGGAAAAGCCTAGTGAAGCAATGGAAAAATAATTAAAAATCGGTGATTGGCATCAAACTGACATTCAGAATCCCTATTTTAGGTTAAATAATTTCTTGATGCTATTTGGGGAGATAGGTTTGCTATTCCCTTTCTACATATACCTTTATACACCTAGGACAGTACCAACCCTGGTGTGTGCACATTGTTGATGGAATCATGGTCACCTTGTCAGTCAGAAGTGGGAATGTGGATGCTGGAAGTCTCTGTGCTAACAGATCCTGTGACAGGGGGCAATCTCTGTGTTACTTACTCTTCTAGTCACAGCAGATTTCCATTGATGCTTTGGCAAAGAGCCCCTTCCTCCCACCAAGTGGCTCTTGAATATTTTTTGCCTTGAGTTTTACAGCTCAAAAACCTGACAGGAAACACCTCTGGGGACCAAGTGTCTCTGCCAACCTTTCTTTTTCTAATTGCTGAGAAGATTGGTGGCACAGCAGCATGCTCTAACTCTTCTCAATGCCCTCTACATGGCTAATGCATGGCTCATTGCTGCTTTCTCCCTGGGCAATTGCCTCTGGAGTGGCTTATACATCAGCAAACTCTGAAGTACAAGGCATTATCACTTGTTGTTGCCACAACAGAAAATGAGGTACATAAAAAGTCAGTCACAAAATACCAATCCACAAATAAACCTTATTTTGGACCAGCAAAATGACTTAAGGTGAGATAATGTCATGGTTTTTTGTGATGGTGTTCACAGGGGATGAGGAAAGGATGAGGGAAGAGATGAGAATGTTGACTCCATGTTCCAGAAAGCTTGATTTATTATTTTATGATATATATTATATTAAAACTATACTAAAAGAATAGAAGAAAGGATTTCATCAGAAGGCTAGCTAAGAATAGAAAAAGGAATGATAACAAAGGCTTGTGACTGACCAGGACAATCCAGACAGCTGGACTGTGACTGCCATTAATTAGAAACAACCACATGAGACCAATCCCAGATGCACCTGTTGCATTCCACAGCAGCAGGTATCAATGTTTACATTTTGTTCCTGATGCCTCTCAGCTTCTCAGGAGAAAAAATCCTAAGGAAAGGATTTTTCAGAAAATATCATGGCTACAGTTTTTGAAATAGCTGTGGTTCAGCTCTTAATCCTAACTGTAGTCATGGGTCATGGTGGCTGTGAGCTCACAGTTAGTTTGTGGACAGGCCTTCCTTATTGCTTAGAATCTCAATTAATTTACGCTCAACTGTATTCCAGCAAGTAGTGTCTGTAAGACTTTGCCTATATCCTGTTTCCATGGCTTGTGGCTTCCAAAAAAATCAACCAAAAATTTTAAAATTGCATGTTCTTTGGTAGCATTTTTTTTTTTTCAAAAGGTAATTCTTTCATTTGTGTTTTGTCTAAGTTTGATAGGGACTTGAAGCTAGATGAGGATGCTGCCTTGGAAATACAGAATGAGGGAGAGGCACAGCTCTTTTCAGACTCAGGACAACCACGGTGAAACATGCATTACCTGCCTTGAGCAAGGCACCACAGTGCAGTACACTGAGCTCCTCAGCCCTGGTCCCAACAGTAACAGCTCCCATGCAGCCATGAGTATGGACAAGAACACACCCAGGCTGAGCTCACTAAGAATTTGCCAAGCAGCTGAGCTGTGTTTTAAAAGTCCTTGGCATATAAAGGGTCTGAGATCTCTGGGAAAGGATTTAAACAATGCAGTTGCTTGTGACAGCATAGAAAGATTCAAGAACCAGAAAGGGCCTTTCTGTCTTCCCTCTGACTTAAAAGAAAAAATTACCTGCAGTTAGATTATTGGAAACAAAATCTTACTGTAGCCACATCATTTAAAAGGAATATCTGGCACTTTTAGGCAGACTTTTAGGGCTCTTAAACATCATCAGAAAACACTGTTTCCCTAGTCAGGAAGCCCAGCTTGCCCCTTGTTCCAATGATTTGTTGAAATGGTGCTGACAATGAAGTGTTGCATGCAAGGAGATCCAGTCTCAGGCTGGGGGGGTAGAGAGCAATGAAGGGTCTCTCATTTTAAGTCTTATCCTTCTAAAGACTTTAAATCGTAATCTTTCTAAATGTAGTGCTATCACAAGGCTTACAAGGTTTTGTCCTTGTTTAGTTTTCTTTAGCCAAAATAATTATCAATCCCTGGTGTGAGTGCAATTATATAATTTGTGTTAAAACTAGAGAGTGGAAACAGAGTGATATTTTATAAAAAGTTTGGTGATTTTTGTCTTTGTGCTTATTCTCTTCTTGAAAAAGAAGAACAAAGTGCCTAAGCCTACCTTTTGGAGAAAGAGGAACCAATTCCCTTCCCATATAGCAGGAGGTTCAAACACTTCTTCTAAATCTGGCCTTCTGCACTAAAGAGGCTGCCCTTTCTGGGTTGGGCTTGTCTGTCTGTCTGTCTGTCTGTCTGTGCTGGTGCAGAAGGACCCCAGAATGGATGCTGGATCTGCCTGGTCTTGACCAGCAACTGCACTGTGAACAGAGGAACATCTTCCAGCTAATATTTTGTTAAGATGACAGTTTTCCATAGAAAGCTTTTGTTTTCAACTAATCAACACTTTCCAATGGAGAATTCTGCCAAAGAAATTCCCCAAGTATTCAGTTGTGGTTGTGATGGCTCCTCAGTAGGGGGAGTTCTGGTATGCTTAGTCAGAGGTTCCTGTCCAAGAATTAGGAGAACAAGATAAAGCGCTTCCATGACTGTGGTTGGTTATGAGGAAGGGGTAAAAACCTCTTGGATTTCAGCTCCTCCTTAGGCTTCATCATCTCCTGTTCTTCTTTGTCTTTGCACGTTCCTGAGTTAAACAAATACTGTGTAGTATTTGTTCCATTATCATTTCCCCTTGGGACAAATTACTCCAGTGCAGAGACCTTTCTGTTATTTAGCCCAGGCAGTGAAATATTCTTGTGACTATATTGCCTTCCCTTCAATTAATCTATTTGTTCTGCAAACATGGAAGTAAATTTTGTGTTATTTCTGCCTCAGAAGTTTATCTCATTTCTAGCTCTGCCCAAGAAGCACATCATAAACTCAATGCCTACTCACTCCACTTAAAGAATAAGAAATTAATATGAGTTTTAGGGGAAGGGAGGTAGAGGACTGTAGTTAGTGCAGAGAACTGAGAAGGTTTAGTCTTCAGGTACAAGCAGATTAGGAAGCAGGTGGAGACTCTCTTCTTGGTGTGACGCTGTACTTTGTTTTCCTTTTCTGTTTTCTACAAGTCATGAACAGCAATGCAAAAAAATTTAAGAGTAATTTCTTGCAGAGGTTTTTCTCTAGAACAATGTTTGCCCCTTTGTGAAAACAGGCCACTAGAAAAAAAAATCAGTTGCCAATGCAGTAAATGGCTTTCACTGTCCATCCACCGGATTGCCAGACCCTCCCCTTTCAACCAGAGATGACCTCCTGTTTATTTTCCAGGCCTTGTGTATAGTATGAAGAATGGGTTTTCTTCACACAGTATTGAGTGCATCTCACTTCTCCCCACCCATCCCCCTCTGCACTCTCTGCCCTCCCTCCTTGTTAGACATGATTACATGTTGTTTGGCCTCATTCCATTTAGGTTACTTTGCTGTATCATCCTGTATTTGTGTGCAGCAGAACAGCTCCAAAGATCTCCCAGTTTGAAACAAATGATAGAGGAGGCAGAGTTCATTAAAATAAATAACAGCGTAGCGTGAAACACAGCCTTGAAGTAATCAAAACTGAGATTTGAAAAGTGACTCTGAGTGTAAAGAAGTGTGTTACATGCTGGCTGATACAGGCAGCAATGGGACCTTGAAAACAGCCAGCTTTATAAAGCACTAGTCAAACCTCTCAGCTCTCAAGACAAAGATATAAGAAGTTATAACAGGGGGAGAGAAAACAGTTGTAAAGGGGATATGTGTGACCATATTGAAAACCAGTGTGCCTGAATTTCTCCTTTGATCCCTAAAGATGGGATTCTTCATGTTGTGCTGTTGTTTTTTATTGTGGCCAGTGGCAGAGGAAAGCCATGACTTAACCTAGCAGTGAACTGTTTCTTATAAAGCAAACTTTCTACGGAGATAAATGCAGTTGACTCTGCCTCCTTCTACCTGCCTCCCTGTGTGTCTTGCTATCCCATTTCTTTAGACTGTTTTCAGTGTTTGTAATGTTCCATTTCAAAATATTTCAGTGTTTTTTACCCTGCTGTCTAACAGACTTTGTTCTTTAATTCATCTTTACTTCTTCAGGGCACTCAGATTATTACTACTAAAATTTTCCTCTTAAGATAAAGACTGAGTGGTTTAGAAGAATGTGAGTTTTTCTACATGTTAGACTCTAGACTGGCTGCAGCAGCAGGGGCTACAAAAATGTTTTATTCTTACATTCTGCCATGAGTTACTGTGTGGAACAGGATTCAAGGCAAGATGGTCCAGTTCTACAGCTCATTATGTTCATCACTGCATTTCTTTCAGCAGCTCCTCCCTTGCAGCATCTATGAACCTACAAATATGATGTATTATCCAAGTATAAAGTATTCCTATGTCACCATGGTGGAACACACAATATGAAGAAGGGAAAACACATTTCTAGTTCTCTGCAGAGGTATCCTATTGATAGATATATTTATAGGGTTCTTGCACGTGAAAATTGGAACCTAAAACTGTCATACATGATTCCCAAGTGTACAGAAGTGGGTCTGGTGTAGGCAAACATGGGTACATTTTGTAATTGTTATTTGTTTCAATGTCTCTTTAGTATATCCTTCATTTTGGTCTTGGTCTGTGTCTACTATTAAACTTCATGAAGTGCATGAGAACAGTTGTGCATGGTGCTGTAGCCTGTTTTCAAGGGATAACAATAGATTAAAAGCTTAATGCTGGTACGAAAGGCAAGAGGAGGAGAGTGTTTTCAAGCATTTGCTGGAATTTTCTGTCTGGAATCAAAAGGGCTGAGATATTTAAAGGAAGACCCATGTTAAAAACGATGAGAACAAATGGATTTTATCTTCTAAATCACTGCAGGAGGGCTCATTTGTATCAAAGCAACCATCTAAAAAAGACCCTGCTGAAGAAGACAAACAGGAGGGAATGGATGTTGATAAAGTGTTGGAGGAAATGGAGGTGGTTAGACAGACTAGGCTGCTTCCCTGTTAGAACTTCTGCCAAGAGATGCCTGGACATGCTGGCTCAGGCTTGCTGTCTTTTACAGACAAATGACCAACAGGCCTTACTTTGTCCAAGCAAAGCCACCTTGTCCAACTGTGATTCCTGCCTGCTTGCCTCAGCTTCTCCTAGAGGGCAGGCTGTAAAGTGGATTTAAAATATTCAGTTTTGTCCTCTTTGTTAAACTTCTACCACAGGAGCTCCCTGCCAGTCCTGCGGCCAGACAAAAGCTTTGACCAGCACAGCAAATGTGTAGGAATTAGTCTCTTAGGGCAGGCTGCAGCTTCTAAAGCCAGCTTCAACAGCAACAAATGCACTGCCACAGCCAAAAACACCCTAGAGAGGAAAGGGCATGGTGTTCCAGGCCCACAAAGTCAGAAGTCCACAGGATTTATCCAGAGATTGTATTGACCAGCAGATTCAGGGAGAATTCAAGTGGCAATGACAAGACCCTATGAGCTCAACTTAGCTACACCAGTTGTAAAAGAAGTGTATGTAGTAGTAGTCTGGTATATGTATATAGTCTGGTCAGAAGTATATGTATGTAGTCTGGTCAGAAATGCACTGACTTCCGTGCACATGAAGTTACTCCATAAATATTTGGACAAATAAGGCCTTCTCACCACTAAGATATGGGATGCAGTTTATTGAGAATGCAAGGGGCAAGGGGATTTTTCCATATAGAGAGGATTTTTCCATATGGCATTTCATGTGGAAATAAATCTTGTGAATCCCATGATTCAGCAGAGCATAAAGGATTCTGTCCTGTACAATCAGATCTTTCCAGAGTGTATACACCTGTTTCTGGAAAATACTAATGGTTTACAGATTGGACTGGTCTTTAGCTATCCTCAAGCCACTGTGGAGCCCTACCTGGTCACATAGCAGACTGTGAGATATGCACCATGTTCTTCTGTGGAAGGTACAACAAAGGCCATTGAACAAGATACTAATCTATGCTTTCTCATGAAATTGAAATCTTGTCCCCACCAGCAGATGCCTTCTTGCAGAAAATGCACTGTCTACTGCCTCCTGAACACTGGCCTCTCTTACAGCACTGGGTTTCTATAGAGCAGTGACAGTGTTTATTTGGTTTGGTGCAAAATGGTGCAGTTAAGAGGGGAGCTGTGGATAAATCTCAAATCCTTAATTTGTGGATCATTAACTCTGCACTGTAACCCTTGGGAGACAAGGTCACCTGCTTCATGGGCTGGGAAGGTGCTTTTGCAAATAAGGGTGTTTGTTCAACACTGCTGATCCCTGCTGATCTGTTATAAAAGCCATGTTAGTTATTGTATTCATATGTTATGTACAGTCATGTGATGCTTGAGGCCTGAAATACATTCAGGCAGTCAGAAGAGATAAGGCAGGCTGCAATCTGGCTTTCTTCCCTGAGGTTTGCAGAATGTATTTGCAGATGTGTTGATCTTCAGGAGGCTGGCAGTCTGGGGCTGGCAGGGGGGAGGGAGTATTTTCTTCAACTGCTTATTTCAGTATCAGAAGTAAATGAGAGGATGAGGTCATCTTTAACACCTCCTAGTAGCTGTGAAGTTGTCTTTCCCACATCCTGAGCCATGCTTTCTCAGTTTTGTATCAACAGTGATTGTCAGCATTCATAAAGTGGACATGACCTTAGTAACTTCATCTGGAACTGTGTAGAGATAATGAGCTGGAGTGGGTCTGCTTCAATAATGCTTATTGCAGCAAAAAGGTGTAAGTAGCTCACCTGATCAACAAACCAGTGGGATCAGCATCTTAGCTGGGAAACTACCAGCTTCTGTCTCATGTGATGTTTTAGTTCAGCAGCACACACATTACTTTTCCTCCTTCTGTTACTCATCATTTTACCTTCTAGACTTTGAATGTTTCCAGCAAAGCTAAGGTTCAACCTCTTAATGCATCCAAGTGTTAAATGAAAATGAGGGCTTCAGAGGAGTGGCTGTACCCAAGTAATCTCCAAGGACAGGGACAAGCTTTGCCAGACATTAGTTAAGAGAAGGAAGAATTGAATAAAAATACCAAGACCAGATATTTATGCTTGGCTTCTCACAGGCTAAAGCTGAGTAAATATTGCTTACCTGAGAGGGGGGCAGTACAAACCTGCCACTTCTTGGTACATGAATTTTGGCAAGGTACTTTTGTGGTTGGTGGGTCCTACATCTGGGAGTTGCTATGTCCAACTACACATGACAGGTACATGCAACTTCATCCCTTCTATCCAGAGGCTATGTGACACTGATTACAAGTGCCAAAGCTTCCTTTCCCCAGGCCAGAACTGGGAGTCCCATTGTTTTCTGTTCCAGGGCAGGAGCTGTGAGGCATCACCAAAGCACAGAACACAGGTGGGGCAGTTGTGACATTTTGTCTCCCCTGACCAAGCTGTTTAGTTGGACAATCTCCATTTGCAAGCTGGTGTGTGAATGTTTAATGGAGCTCTCTGGAGCTGCTCAGGTAAGGGGTAATGTGGCTTTGTGCACAGGCAGAGCTGCCTCTGCACATTCTTTGTCTCCCTCAGCTCTCCTGCAGGACTTGGGCTCTCCGATGAAGCACAGCACAGTCTCATCTGCACCCCTGCTACCTGCTCAGCCCACTTTGTAATTCAACAGTAAATTAGTCTTTATTATCTTATTTGATAGTTGAATAAAATGCTTTGAAACACTGGCATATTAACTGCAATCAAGTTTTGAAAGGTCTCTGGTTGCTGGAAAGAAATTAGTCTGATAAATCGCTCTTTTTAATAAATGAGTATTTTTCCATAAGCAGGCTCAGGAACTGTCATTTGAGAAGCTTTTCCCCTCCCCCTTTTTTATTTTCATTTTAATATCTTACACATTATTGTTCTTAAAGAACTGATTTTTTTTGTCTTAAGAGATTAACTGTCACTGAAGTATAAGCAGCTTGTAAACCCATCCTGTCTGTCTGCCTCAGCCAACCTTGTAGTGGTCTCATGATCAAGCAGTGGCCTATGAATTGTACTTCCAAAATTATGATAACTAATGGTGTGACCTGGGATCACTGCCTGCCTTGCTGTGCCTTTGTTTACCTGTTTGCCTAAAGAAGCATTACCATCCCTGGGTCGAAAAGGCCTGTTAAACTTCAGCAAGGAGCTCCCAGATAATTATAGTTACTAAGTAACTTCCACCTCAGAGCAAACTGGTTGAGGCTGCTAAGAAATGCTGTGGCTTCCCTTTTGGTCAAAATCAGCAACTGACCTGAAGGTACCTCTCTCAAACCTTTAAACTTTTGAGTCTGCACTCAAAAGTACAGCTTAGGAGCTGGAATAAATTGCTGTAACCCTTATGTGCTGGGTCTGAAAGGGACCCCAGAAATGCACACTGACCCTGATTTCGCACCACAGCTACAGATGTGCTAAGAACTTAATATGCTCTGTCTGCTGAAGAAAAGCAAATGCTAGTACAAACAACGGTGACACTGGATTCATCTTGCCTTGGGCATATTTATCCAGGGTATTGCCATTACATCATTCACATTAGGCTTTTATTATCCACTATTTTAGGTCTTAGCAGCTGTTACAAGCTCTAGTCAGAGGTCAAGATGCTGTTGAACTTCAGATCTTTTTGAAAGAAGAGCATAATTCTACCAACAACAATGTTAGATTTGCAGCAGTACAATGTCATACAAATAACAAAAGATAATTTAATCTAATTTTTTTAATGAGGTTTAATTGCCAAAAAGTTATATACTGCATGTTAAATTACATCTGGAAAAGGCTACCATAACTTCATCTTTGAGAACTAAATAAAGTAATTTTGGGCTTTTTCATTATATCAGAAAAGACTAAAAATTCTTCAAGAACAATTTCCATCATCTAAATAAAATAATACTGAAATATCTGCTGTAGTTTGTGGTAACTGCATAAAACATGATGACACTATTCTCCTTTATTTTTCCTCTGTGTGCAGTGCTGACCTTCATGAACTGTTCGTCACAGTGTGTAATTACATTCCTTTCACCTAAACTATTTCTACATATTTTCATTTTCTATTTGCCAAAGCTGATTGTTGTGGAGTGTTTCAGTGTGGTTCCAATGCAAATTGCATGCAGACTCTTGGGTGGTGAACTTCAGTGTACTTTATAAGAAATTTTGCTCAAAATGCAGACTCAGAAGAGCAGAATCTCCCAGAGAACTGTTGGTGAACTGTACCTTGGTTGCCACTGAGAGAAATGCTCAAGGCAAAAATGCAGCCCATCTCTTTGAGCTCATAAAATAATCCATTCCTTCTGAGGACCTCACTTCCAGATAAACAGTGCTCCAGGGCAAGCAGGAGATGGCTCTTGCACTACTCATCAGTTAGAAGGTCCTTGTGATCATGAGCAGAAGCCAGGATATCTGAGAAGTCCCTGTAGGTCCAAGTACGGTCTCCATTTATTACTGGAGAAACCCCAACACCTCTGGCCTCAAGGCTTCAACCTCAAACTCTGCTTGGTGTTATGGGTGGTATCTGACCCAGAGCACTTAGAAATCTCATCTGCTTATGACTTATGCTTGCAATCCAGGCAGGAGATGACTCAAAGAGCCTGGTGAGATTTGTTTTGCTGCTATCTAAGAGCCTGGTGAGATTTGTTTTGCTGCTATCTCCTCTGCCTGTGTTCTTGTCCAAGCTCCCCATTCCTGAGCTCTGCCTGCCCAGCATGTGCTGTGGTAACTGACACTGCGTGGGCAAGGAATGAGTTTTGGTTTTAGCAAAAATGGGCAGTTACATCATCTTGCACAACAGGTCCTTGCTCTGTGCCTGGCCTGGGCCAACTGAGTCCTCCCAAGCTGCAAAAATATGGCAAACTTGAAATTGCAGTAATCAAAAATATTATAGTATGTTATGTATACTAACAACACATTCTAGGCTGCTCCCTGCATAGAATCTCCCAGATGTACCTGGCAACAAGGGAGAGAGAGATTTGAATACTAATGTCAGCTGGAGGAGGGGACCCTTATTAGTATTTTGGCTAATTGCCAGGTTGCCTGCTCTTGAAAAATTTGCCTGTGCTGAGCTAGACATATTTTTCATGTGTAGAAAATGTTATTGAGTGTTGGTAGGGCTTTATATTTTTCTAATGCTTCCTATAGTCAGCTGTGTGAAGGTTCACAGTAGCCATGAGGTCAGAGCTTCTAGGCCAAAGGCCTTTAGGCCTTCTTTGGGAGACTTGGAAAACTGTAGCAGCTGAACAGGCCCAGAAGACATTACAATTTTGGAGAGTACCAGATGTAAACTCACAAAATGAAGAAGTATTTTTATGATTTGTGGGCCCGGGGGGGTGGGATTTTTTTGATTATTTTTTTGCTTGTTTGCTTGATGCTTCTTTTTTTTTTTAGTAAATACAGATGACTAACTCAGGGCCTCCTTTTCTCCTTCCCTGCAGGCAGAACAAAGTCTCTGATGAGTTGCTTGTTCAAAAGGTTCCCACTGATTTTACCTTTGGGTCTGTTCTAACTTTCTCATTGTTTCATGCAAGCATTTTCTGTGGTAATTAGTCTGTAATAGCATAATCCCTGGTAGCCTTCCTGGAGTGTCTGGACTCTTTGGGTACAGAAAGCTCTGCTGGGGGGCAACAGATTTTTCTCTATGTGGGAAGGGGAAGAGTTGATGTTGTGAATGGTGTCCTGACTATGATGGAAAAATCTCTCAAAACAGGAAAGTTTTGCAGCATTTGCTAGAAATGATTCAGGCTACATTTGTCTGATTTCTTCTGGAAGATCCCAGCAACCAAGATGGTGTGTATGTATTTTGTCCCTGGCTGCTTCCTTCTGGACTCTGTGGTCTGCATTGTCCCAGAGGAACACAGGTATGTATCTCTGTGATTTGTAGATGCAGTTCCAGGCATTTTTTTTGTAGCTGGGCACAGACACATTCAGAGCTTTCAACTGGCAGTGGAAGCAGATTAAAAATCCTCTTCAGCTTCATAAAATGCAATGCCTAGAGTCATCTGAACTGTGAGGCCATGAAGGAAAACTAGTTTTTAAGGCTTTTTTAAAATGAAGTAGAGATTTGATACTTTATGTTGGTTTCATTTCCTCTAAAGGATTTTGACAAACTATGAATATGAATGCCTCAAATTTCATGTTTTCCCTTTTTGGATATAGCAAAATTAGGACGGCCTTTCAGTAGTATGGCCACAGACAGAGGAAGAACAGACATGTCCAGGAGAAAAATACAGCCATCCCATGGGAATGAACAGAACAGAAAAGGGCTTGGTAATCCTAGTTTTGGGAGCTTATCTCCAGACAAGGGATTTCTGCTACACGACAAACCCTAAAACACTTTAATTACAACTGCAGAAGCAGTCGTAGTGGAGAGAAGTCACTTGGAGTGGGGCTTGGCTGCCTGAGCTCTCATCTTGGGCCCTTGGACACATGCCATGACTAAGTTTTCCTTTTGTAGAACAGAAAGGTTTCTCTTGATGGTCTTCATAAAGCTTTTTTGAAATCTTTTGGTGAAAAGGGCCATAGTGACTGGGTGCTGGTGGCGTGTTCACGGCAGAATCAGCGTGATCTGAAGTCAGAAGGACCCTTGAACAGAACCTGAACCAGTTTTATTGCCTAAGCCCTGCTTTATGAATACCTGAGGCTGAATTTAACTGCTGTTGGTCAGTGTGGTGTCAGTGGTGCAGCACAGAGATGCTCACACTGCACCCCAGAGCAATCCCATTGCTGGGAGTGGCTTGGAGGCCCAGTCCTTGCCACCTCCATTCAGCCCCTTGTGCTGAGGAGTGGGGCAGGAATGGGGACAAACAGGCTGCTCATCTTTCCATCCGTTCATCTTCCATTCCAACCATTCACCCTTCCAGCCATTCATCCTTCCAGCTTCACCCTTCCAGCACTACAGCACACACAGGGCCGGTTTTATGTTGTTGACATCTCTGTATTACCTCTGTAACACACATGCAAAGTGAATGGGATTTTCTCACACTATTTCACCGCACAGTGAAACAGACAAGGATTTCCCATCTGCCACGTGAAGGAATTAACAAGGTACGATTTGAGTATTTCCCTGCTGTTAGTGAAACTTGTCAAGTTCTCCTTCCTGATATTTTTTGGCTTGTGAAAGATCTTCCAGCAAGCTAAGTACAAAGAAAATTAAACAAACCAAAACAACAGCGTTGATTCTCGCTTTAATGCTTTATTTATTTTTTTTTTAAATGAGCGGTCGCAGCCGCCCCTGAGGGCGGGTGGGGTGTGGGGCCGGGCGGGCGCCCTCAGGGGCGGGGTGTCGGCGGCGCGGACTCCAAGTCCCGGCATGCCGCGGGGCGCGGCGCATGCGCGCCGGGCCGGGCTTGAGTGGCAAGTTGTTTGTTCCAGCGAGCACCAGCTGCTCGGCACTCCGGGCTCCGCTGCTCCGCTCCGCGCCCCGCCGGCCTCCCCGCCGCTCCAACTTTTGCACCCTCTGCTCCCTCATCCCCTGCTCCTGCCCCCGGAGCTGGGAAGGGACAGACGGAAGCGGGGAGGGGAAAAAGGAAAAAAGAAAAAAAAATAAGAAGGCACCGACAATAACAGCCCCCCCTCCCCCTCCCCATTCAAAAACACAACATAAACCCCAGGGATAGATGAACTACAAATGAGAAAGAGGAAAAGATGGAACTGCACATCCTAGAGCACAGGCTCAGAGTGGCCAGCATAGCCAAGGAGAGCATCCAGTTGTTTACCTATGGATTAATCAAACTTGCTTTCCTGTCCTCTAAGACGAGGTAGGTGCTGGGGATGGGGCAGCGGGGGAGGGGGTGTCCCCCTTGCGGGGGGACAGTGCTGGGGGCCGATCCCCCTCGCTGCGAGAGGACTGGGTGCTGGCAGGGCACCCTCCTTCCCTCCGAGGGGCTGGAGTGGGGGGCACTGCCTTGCGAGTGAGCAGGGCAACCCCCTAGGTAAGGGGGTGGGTTGGAAAGGGGGTTGATGGCTGCTCTCCTCCTTGGGGGAAAAAAAAAATAGAGTCCTGGGATGGAGGGGGGGGACAGCGTTGGGGTGGGGGTCACCCTCCTTGCTGCCAAGGGTGCTGGGGTGGGTGATGGCACCTTCCTGCAGTAACTCAGGCTGCTGGGTCAGGGGGAATGTAAGTAACCCTCAGGGATTTTGGGGGGGGGGGGGGGGGTGATGAGACCACCTGCGTGTTCCCGACGCACACCCCCCATCCCAGGACGGGGAGCTGGTGCTGAGGGTCGGCGCTGGAGCTCGGGGTGTCCCCGGGCAGCTGTGGGGCGGCCCCGGGGCTCCTGCCCGCTGCCCGGCCGGGCCGGCCGATGAATGGGAGCAGGTGGGGGCCCGGCCGGGCCGGCCGCAGGCTCGGGGCGCCCGCCGGACAACAAAGGCAACAACAGCAGCCCGAGCCGCAGCAGCAGCAGGACTGGGGTTTTTCCCCTCTGGGGTTTTTCCCCTCTCACTCTCTGTTTTTATTGGGGTTTGGGGTTTTTTGGTTGTTTTTTTTTTTTTTTTTTTTTTTTTTGGTTATTTTCTTCCCCCAGGATTGTTGTTCCTCGCAGCGCTTACAAAAAGAGCGGCTCCTCCACAGGCGGGTTTGTTTAAAAGGAGCTTTTCCAGCGCTGCCAAATTGGGGGATGCATGCCCTGCACTTAAATATTGTGCTGTAGGTCGTTTGGATTGTGATAGCTTTCAGGAAAAATAATATCACAGTGGAAGGCATTGAAGGCACTGTAAGAATTATTATTTTTTTATTTTATTTATAAAAAAATACTGTGGCCCGTTTGTTGGATGTACATAAGGTGCTAGGCCTTTTGCACAAAACAACTTGAATTGCAATTGCAGATTCTTCTGTCTTCACTTAGTTTGTTGACTTCACGCTATTCAGAAAGAGAAATGGGAATGTAAATAACACAATTCAAACTCTTCTTGTTTTTCCTGGCTGATAATTAGTATTTCAGTTTTCTCCCCACTTACATTCTTGTGTGTTAAGGTGGGAAATTTTCTTTGGCAGTAGGAAAATAATGAATAGATATTTAAGAAATAGAAAGCAAATTAATTTGTTTTATTTCAGACTGTAATTCAATGCTCTCTGTTTAAATGCTTACAGATGAATGGACCCATTTGTGGTGTAATTTGATTACAGTCCTTTATCTCAAACTTCATGCCTTGAAATTTCACTCTGATTTGGGGCTTGTCCCATTTGGCTTTCTACTAACATTGTTTGCAGTGTAAAGTATATCAGCACCTTGTTTACTCGTGTCCCTGAATATTCCTTGGGGCATCAAAGGGTCCTCAGTCTTAAGCTTCTATTTTTATGTGTTGTTTCATTGTAATTGAAAGTTGCTGCTGATTTTTTGAAGGTCTTGTTGCTTCCTCTCCCATGCTTAAAATGTCATTTTTACTGTCAACAATGAAGTCTTTAATTTGTCACTCTTAATGCATAGATTGGAGTTTCTTGGGGCTTCTTCTGTTTGTTTGGGATTTTAAAATTTTTATTTATTTTTATTTTTTAAACTTTCAGGAATGGCCCTGTTGTCTTTTTGTTTCACGTTACAGTTCATGTTTTCAATGTTAGAGAGCTGTGAAAGGGTCAGGGCAGTAAGATAGCCCCTTTGGGGCTTATCCAGCATTTGGGGTGCAGCACCTGACAGTTTTGTATTGCCTCTGGTTGCTGTGTTGTCTTTTTACATACACACCCTGAGTATCAATCTTTCCTTACCTTCCATGGAACCTCACTGACCAGGAACAACAGATGTTTGTGGAATGATTTGTTGGCGTGGGGAACTTCTCTTTATTTCCCTTTTGTTGATTTTGTTATTTTTGCAGCCGGCAGAGATGCAGGGGAATCTTGTTTGTGTCATTCTTGAGACAGCTGACAGCACTGAAACGCTTTCTCCTGAGTGCTGCTGCATGCCCTGTGGCAAACAAGGTCCCTGCCCCACAGATCTTCTCTGATCAACACCATGTGTATGAGAAAGATGAGGGTCTCTGGGAGATGTAACTCATTATAAATTTATGACCCCACAGTTTCTCTCTCCTCCTCCTTACAAAAGTAAATATGCTCAAAATTCAACAACTTTTTATAAGGGTGAAAGACAAATCTCCTGTCCCACACAGCCCATGTGCAAAGAACCCCTCAGGGGAGTGAAAGAGGGAGGTGGTCCACATCCCTGCTAATCTGTTCTGAGGAGATAGCAAAGATAACAGTTACTACATCACCTACATCTTTCCCAGTGAGACTTTAAACAGAGTTTTACTCGTGCTGCAAGGCTGCCAGTAAGAAGTAATGATTTGTAGGATAGATGTGATCCAAAGGGGTGACAATGACATCATCAGTATTCTCATGTTAGTCATGCAAGAAACCAGGGTTTTTACACAGCCTCCTGTGAGAAGTCATTTGGAGGGTCTCTTTCATGTTGTCATCCATCAGGGAAAAGGGCTGGAACAGTTATTTTTTTAATCTTGAACATTTTTCATAATCCCCTAGGGAAGGAAATGTAACAAATCTCCCTTTTTATTTGGCCTTTTGCCACACTCTCACACTCTTGCCCTTGTTCATGACACAAGTGTTTTAATTTAGCTTCTGTTACAATAGCAATATTTTCTGGTACAGAGAACAGCACTTTTGAGGCTGTTCTTATGGCCAGAAGCAAGACAGCAGCTAACATGGTGAAGAGGTGAGACCAGCAGTGAATGAAATAGTGGGCTGGACTGAGCTAAAAGGAAAATACTCTTAATCATAACTTTAAATTAGGCATGAGGTATTTTATGCAAAGTTGCATTAAGAGAGGTCGTTTAGGAATAAATAATAGTGGAACTGCTAAGCAGTTACACTGAGGACTGTGCTCTCGGTGTTCTGCTTTTGTCAGTGCAGGCCCACTGATTCCAGCAGGCTCTGCCAGGCACCCCAGTGGAGGAGTGATCTGTGTCGTTTTTAGTGCCATGCTGAAGATTTGCATGTGTCTAATGTTTTGCTATTGCTGTCATCACCATTCTGGTGTTTTATTGATGGTGTTGGTTAGAGCATGGTGCTGATAGCACCAGGACTGGGGCTTCAGCCCTCATACAAGCCACTCACCTCAGAGTTGGATTTGATAATCTTTGTGAGTCCCTTCCAGCTCAGCATATTGAGTCTCTGTGTCTGGCTTCAATGTTCCTTAGTACCAAGGATTCTCACCTATTCAGAAACTGGGCAGTGTTTATGCATGTAAATATAACAACTGTGTGTGGCTTCACCATTGCATTGTTTTTCTTTTGGATGTGCCTTTGTAAATGCTGGTTCTCTGGGGCAGAGAGCTGTGCTCATCTGAAAACTCCTGCCTTCATCTCCCTGTGCGCTGCAAAATGAGCAGCTTCCCTCACACCAAAGTTAAGTGTCTCTGCTTCCTTGGTTAAATTGTCTCATGCTGCTGGGAGAGGTGCCACAAGTAACCTGCTGGAGGGCTTGATACAAATACTGTTCTGCTACATTCCTGGCTTGATTTCCCCCCCCCCCCCCCCAAATTGAAAAATACTTTATAACAGCATCCAGCAAGGAAAAGTTCTGGGTTCTGCGCCTGGTTTAGGGCACCCTGGGTGTGGGTACAGCCTTGGGAAGGAGATGCTGGACAGCAGCACCACACAGAGGGCCCTGGGGGTCCTGCTTGGTGCCAGTGGGATCAGAGCCAGCAGTGCCCTGGGGCCAGCAGGGCCATCCCTGTCCTGGGGCTCCAGGGCCAGCAGGGCCAGCCAGGCCATGAGGGGATTGTCCTACTCTGCTCTGGGGGCCTCACCTCGAGTGCTGTGTGCAGGTTTGGGCAGCACAGTGTGAGAAGAAATCAAACTGTGAGAGAGAGTGCAAAGGAGGCCATGGGGACAGTGAGGCCATGAGGAGAAGCTGTGTGAGGAGCTGCTGAGGGCCCTGGGGCTGGGCAGCTGCAGAAGAGGAGCCTGAGGGGACTCACTGCAGTCTGCAGCTCCCTGGTGAGGGGAACAGGAGGGCCAGACACTGATCTCTGCTTGGTGTGACAGTGATGGCACCTGAGGGATGGCCTGGAGCTGTGTCAGGGAGGTTAAGGCTGGATGGTAGAAACAGGTTCTTCCCCCAGAAGATGATACCAGTTGGAATGGCAGTGATATTGGTGGTAGATGTAAAGTATGCTTGGGTGTCAGCATCTATTCCTGCTGTGAATATGTGCTGAGCTCAGAGGATAAAGTCCAGGAACCTGATGGACAGTATAGCTCATACCATTCCTATGTAGCCAAATGGTTCTTTTTTCCCTGTGTAGTACGTTATGACATGAGAGATGATTCCAAATCCTGGCAGGATTAAGATGTAGACTTCTGGATGACCAGAGAATCAGAAAAGGTGTGGTTATAGAACTGGGTCTCCTCCTCCTGCAGCGTCGAAGAGTGTGATATTGAGGTTGTTACACAAAGGAGTATTGTGATTCCTGCAGCAAGGACTGGAAGGGACAGGAGTAGGAGCACTGTGGTGATTAGGACTGATCAAACAGTGGGGTTTGGGTGGCTGGGCACTGAACAGGCTGCCCAGGGCAGTGCTCACAGCACCAAGGCTGGCAGAGCTCCAGGAGTGTTTGGCCTATGTCACAGACATCTTTTATGAGAAATCCTTTCCTTAGGATTTTTCCTCCTGAGAAGCTGAGAGGCCTCAGGAACAAAATGTAAACATTGATTATCTGCTGCTGTGGAATGCAACAGGTGCATCTGGGATTGGTCTCATGTGGTTGTTTCTAATTAATGGCCAATCACAGTCAGCTGGCTCAGACTCTGTCCAAGCCACAAACCTTTGTTATCATTCTTTCTTTTTCTATTCTTATCCAGCCTTCTGATGAAATCCTTTCTTCTATTCTTTTAGTATAGTTTTAATATAATATATATCATAAAATAATATATCAAGCCTTCTGAAACATGGAGTCAGATCCTCATTTCTTCCCTCATCCTGGGACCCCTGTGAACACCATCACAGGCCAACACTCAGGCACATGGTGTGACTCTTAGGGATGGGGCTGTGCTGGGCCAGGAGTTGGACTCAGTGACCCTTGTGGGTCCCTTCCAATTCAGCAAATTCTGTGATTCCTTTTAGAAGTTAAATCTGCATGGAGGACAGTTTGGAATAATGCATGCATTGAGGCACCAGTGCATGCAACAGATGGTAGAAAGGTGAGCCTACCCTTGTCTTTGGAGAGTATATAAAAATATATGGAGAGTCCAGGAAAATAAAGTGGGGTCTGGGTTCTTGCAAGCACTGGGTCTATGTCATGTAGTTAGCCTGATTTCTGGGTAATGCTTTAGTAGACCCCTGAACATCTGGACTCAATGCTAACAAGTTATGTTTCCTGTCTAGTCCAGTACCTAATCTAAAGATTTGGTGGTAAGCAGTGAAGTGATTGAGGGAGAAAGGTATTATTTAAATTGTAAAGCTATTAAATTATAAATAGAATAAAGTTGAGCAGTTAGTTTGCTCACAGGGCTGGGTGTTTAAATGACCTAATTGTAGGTCATGTGTCAATTGTAGGTCATCACCAATTTTAAAATCTCTGAGGGTTTTTTGATACTCTTTGGTTTGAGATGATCATGATTTCTCAATGCTGAAGAGAAGGAAGAAGTTCTGCATGAGTAAAGGATGAGACCCTGGTCACCTGAAATGTTTAAATGCAGCCATTCCAAAAGCATCTGTCACTCCGGGTTCTTTTTCAAGATGCTCCAGTTTATATTGGTGACTTGACACAGAATTACAGAGATTTTGCAAGCTTACAGGTTTGGCACTACACACAGATGGCTGTCCATTGTGAATGGGATGATTTCCAGAGAAGCTGGATGGGATGTAGTGATCCCACTACAATGGGATGCTTGGAGGCAGAAAGTATTCCTAGTGTGGAGAAGTCATTAAAATTATTCATTCCACTAAAAATGTAGTAAGAAGTAAATGAGGATAAAATGTACAGAATAAGTTGGATTTTCTTTGGGTTGTGAGCAAAAAATAAAACTAGGTTTGTTGTCTTTAAGTTTTTGGTGGTATTTCTGGTAATCTGTCCATTTTGCTTAGTAATAACTGACACCTCTACTTATGAACAGTGTGCTGTTGCTATTAATATAAGTGTTTCTCATTCCCCGATCACTTGTTTACTGCATAGGTGTCCTGAAATTGGAGATACTGTAATAAAAAGTCTATTTTGGACTTCAGAATAGAATAGGACAAACAAGTGCTTAAAATGTATCTGTGCATCATTTGAGGACATTGAGATCAGCAGTCTGTTTCCTTTGGTATGAACTCAGACAAACACATGTTGTTTATGCCCTTATATGAGAAACAGATCGGCCTGCAACACTGCATGATTATCTGGCAAAGCCAAGTTACTCCTATCATTAAAACCTTTTTTTTTTCTGGTCCCTCATGGCTCCTGCCATCCTGTGCATCCCAGCAAGACCACTGAGTAAAGGCTTTTGCCAGTTATAAGATTATATCTACTCATCTAAAACATGTTGCTCACGTTTCCTTTTGTTGTGGCAAAAACTCCCAAATGCCTTGAATATTTTATTTTCTGGGTATGTGTGTATGTGTGTGATATCTGAGGTGTGGGGACTTCTTTTTCAGTGTGATTTGGTGACCATCTGTTACAGAAGGAGTGAGTGCTGATGTCCAGACACCACGGGAGGCTGCAGTGATGGGAAGCCTCGTGGCTAAAGCTGCCTGCCTGCCCTTCCCCAGAGCACTCTGCTGCCCTGTTTGTGTCACCATGGGCATTTATGGTGCTCAGCCTGCTGGTGGATGTTCAGGATGAGTAGAGCTAGTGAGAATCAGCTAACTGAGTAGGTGGAGAGAACAGAGTTTGCTTGTTTGGGCTAAGAAAATATATTAAGATGTTTAATTGTGGATGTCATCAGTTTGTGTTCAAGGCTGCTGGGCTGTGAGAGCATTCTGCAGTGTTTGGACATGTTAAACCTTGGCAGGAACAGGATTCCTTCCTGATGGTCTCTTACTGCTTATCTACAAATGTTATTTTTTCCCTTTATTTTCTGCTTCTGGCTCATGGTTTACCAGTGGGGCACTGCCTGATTTTCTCTTTCTTTGCCTGGCAGTTCTGTCATGCAGTCAGTCCTCAACCTACCATGTGGTCCCATCAGGCTGAGGCTGATGCCAAGTCAGAAACTGACAGGAGTGCTTAGAAACTAAATGAGATTCAAAAGGTGGAATGGAAGAACTAGATCAAACCCAGAATGTAACGCTGGGCAGCACTGTGTGCTGGAGAAATGTTGATTTAGATATTGTACTTTTAAAATAAATAGATATTTGCCTGTAATTTGTAGTGGGATAGTTGTTTGTCCTTATTTCCCATGTTTCAGTTCATTGGGAAAGCTGTCACATAGATGAGATGCATCATCTGTGGATAAGGTACAACATCAGTTATGTAAAAAAAACAAACATCAATGGTTCCTGCTCATATCGAGCTGAGAAACAGAAAAGATGAAAAAAAATTTCCTCTTTTGCCATGTAACTCATTAAAGATCCCCTCAGATGAATGTTTTTTTTTTATTACTTTGAGGTGAATGTCAGTATTTAAATTAAAATGTGGCTTTTATCAGTTAGATGCTCTTCCTGCAAGCTGCTACTGGTGTGCTTCAGCAGTAGAGCCAGTGCAGGTCTGTTATTGGAAAGTATTAATACTGTGCATTTGTCATCCAGAAGTAACAGCTGAATTGTTCATTAACACAACAGTTTGAATCCACAGGCTACCCCTCTACTGAATTATAACTTAAATTATAATAAATAACTTATCTCTATTTGATAGCTGAATTCTTTGACAATGCCTTGGTCATTCTCTATAAACATGTCTTTCCATTGATTTTTTTTAAATCTGTTTAGCACACCAGCTCATTTATCCAACACATATCTTCTTAGTCATCCTGCATGTTAGAGTTTTAATATATTTGGATAAAGGCTCCAATTTCTTTTCTCACCAGAAACAGTATGGATTTGTTCTTTTGTTTACTGCCAACTCAAGAGTAAACTCCAGCTCTGATCTGCTGGTAAAGGAAGAATTATCCAACAGGAATGTGAGGAAATATTTCCATTCATTACAGTTCAGAATCAGCAGAGTAAAGCCTCTGAGCTGCTGTTAGCATTTCAAAGTAAAAAGATCTCTCCTCCCCACCTTCAACTCATCTGAGTTTTGTGTAGATGAGATACATTTGTTAAGAAAGAAAACAACAGGCAAAAATGTTCTATTAAGACACAAAAGAAATGAAGACTTATTAAGCCAGTTCCATTACTATAGAAGCCCTTGTTAGTCCCAGATGTACTACACAAAGTTTTACTGTGCTCACCATTGAAACAGAGAATCTGATCTCATTTTTGTGGTCTGATATATAATAAACATTATGTACTGGTTATTAATGTTTTATTTTCACATCTAAAGAAATGCAGTGAGCACCAAAACTTTCTCACCAACCAGAACAACCTTACTTTGGTCTGTTAAGTGTGGCTTACTGGAGATTAAAATAAAAAGCCTACTTCTGATCTGCAGCCTGCTTTAGGAAGCTCCCAGCAGTAATACCAGAGATACCAGATCTGCCAGCAGATACCAGAGCTGCTGTTTAGCACAGAGTTGGCATGTGGAAGAGAAGAGTGGCAAGTTTGCTTGGTGGCATAAAATCATCCACTCATCCTTTGGGGACCTCTGAGGTATGCTTTTGTGGAAATGCCTGGGTAGGCAAAGTGATTTTTTTTGCAATTTTGTGGTCTGGTTATTGTTTGGTAATGTGATGGAATAAATGTTTTTTAGATACTTACGCTGCTTATTGGCCAGTAATTGTAGAGAGATGTGGGCTGTTGTTGATGGTAAGCTGTCCTTGACCCAAATTTTTTCAATGCAAATTGTTTATCAAGTAGGAACTAAACCCTCTCAGGAGTGTGAATGTATGTTTGGCTGAGATGTAGCTGTAAAGCAGAAGTTCATCTTTTTCTGTGAAGTTTTAGTGTTCCTATTATAGAGGATACTAGAGATGGCATAAGGTGTGCCTGTTTAGGAGTAAAATGCAATCTTGAAGTCTTGTGCAAAGTACTCAAATAGATGAATTTTAAAAGTTGATACTGGGGGAATTTCTGAACCTGAGAGGAGAAAATTTACAAGTTTCAACATGGGTGGAACAGTTAAAAATGTATGTGTGACTCTCCCTGACTTTTTCTGTTCAGACTTTTTAAGAATGTTACACGAAGAGAATCCGGGTAATGATATGCACTGGTTTTAGCCATATCTGAATATTTATCCTAGTTCTGTGATTAAAGATCAGTATTCAGCCCTTTTTTATGCCATGCATGTTTTTACAGGGTGAGTTGGTGGAAGTTGATAAGTCTGAGACCTTGACTGAAATGGCCCATGTTAATCTTGCTTAACATTTGTGGTTTTTATTTCTTTTCCTAAAGAAAGATTGACTCTTTTCCCTTGATAACCTCTAAGGCACTCACTTGCAAATAAATGTATTCTTGGCAGGAATAAAAAAAGGTAGCTCTTAATATTGAGAAGGATATACTCTGCATGCATCTAAGCAACTGTATACATTTACATAGATTTACTTAGTCTTTATTTTTGTGCTTTTTTGAAAATGATAGATGACTTATCATGATTAGTCTTTCAGTTGTGATCTTTTTCAAGCTGCTTTTGGGTGGGAATTGGAGTTTGTAACATGGAAAGCAAACATTTTCATTTGCTCTTTTTAAAGTACAACACAGCATTAAATGTGCTAAGTATTTAGGAAAAAAAATCTCAGCTTATTTTGTGTTTATAACTAAGCAGTGTAACATGACCTGTACTAAACAAATGAAGCCAGTGGTGACTTGAGACTGTGCTTGGCAAGACATTGGAGCTGGGAGGGCTCAGCCTTCCACACCTACTTCTTATTTGCAGGCTGGAAGAAGAAAACCAAATTTACTTGCCTCTTCAGTTCCTAATTTGTTTCCCAACCTGGAATTAACTAGTGATCATTTTGAACTAAACTGAGTAATTGAAATTAGGAAAATATTCACCCATCTTATGGAAGATAATATGCTGTCAGAATCTGGTGTGTTGGATAAGTGGACTGGTTACAGTGGCTTTGTCAGTGACTTCTCCTCAGCTGATGTTTAAATTTGCTTTGGAGTTTGGAGCAGCAAACATATTTTGAGAAATGTTGTTTAAATTATCTCACACCTAAGATAATATTGTCTCTGCAAAAATTTTTTGGATTTCAGGTATCTTTATATCAGATGAGCTAATGTTAAAATAAAATTGTGCTCTTAATTGTTTTCATCAAACTACATGGTTGCAGAAGGGTGGTGCTTCACTTTCACTGCAGATTGCAGGCAATTTATGACATACTGAGATGATGTGCTGTGAGTTGCATGTTATTACCCATTTGGCATTTTTGTAAACCAGGCAGAGTTTTGTTGTGTGTATTTTGTTTGCATCTGCTGAGCCAGCGAGGTGTGAAACCAACCACACACTTGTGGCTCAGCCTCTCTTGAGCTTCCTGCAGGTGAGTCTGGTTTGGGGATGATTTTCTGCTGTGAGTGGTGGGACTGTGTGCTTTGCAATGGTTCCATCTCACAAATTAAGTGGTCACAAATTGACATAGATTATGGTTGTTAAGAGATTTTTCTTCAGGTAAAATGCCAGCAATGTAGAGTGGTTATAGCAATTTTTTTGCAAACAAAATCAATGCTTCATTATGGAAAATAAATGAATTAAGTAGCTGCATTGCAGACAAGGTACAGATGTGCAAAACAACTGGAATCCTAAGGAACACAGCATCATTTTTAACACAGATTTTGTTTCTCAGTGATTGTTTTCTTGTCAGTACACCTGACAAACGGCGTAACAATATTTTGATGACTGCCAGAAACTACTTTGTTACACCAGTTTGATGCTGGCTAAACACAGAATAGTAAGCAAGAATTTGGTTTGACCAGAGCAGGCTTTAGGTTTAATGGGGAGAAAAATGAAGGGAGGTGATAAATGCCAGAGCTGGAGCTTGGATGGCTCATGACTGCCTGGGAGCCTCATGTGGGACTCAGGTTAACACAGCAGTGGAGCCTCAAGCTTTTTGTGCAGTTTTCAGTCCAAGCCTGGCACATTGTCACAAACATAGAAAACAGCAAATCCTCACAGAATGGGTGAGGTCAAGCAGGATCTCTGAAGATCAGGTAGCCCAGCCCCCAGCTCAAGGCAGAGGCTGCTCAAGCAGCTTGCTCAGGATTTTGTCCATTGGGATCTTGTGCTTAAAGCCATGCATGGAGCTTTGCTCTCTGCTCTCTTAACATGTTGTTGACCTCATTCACATGGTAATGCTTTGCTCCATTTGGCATTACTTTGACACAGCATTATAATGTGTGATTTAATGTCTCATCTCAGCATGACCAAGTGTTTCTTAAACTTAAAAGTGAAACTGTGCGGCCTCTTGGTTATGGAGAGAACTGTTGGTATGAATGAGGCTGTTTGCTGTAGTAGTTCATTGGTGCTTGGTGAACATTTCAGGTGAAACTGTTTATTGCCTTTAAACTGAGAAAAACTAGCTGAAACAAACTAGATGCCAAAAAATTCCATAGCTTGGGTAGAGCAAAGCTTGCCTTGGGAAAGGGCATGTGCTCACTTCTGTGCTGGTACAGACAACTTAATTACAATTTGTAATGATGTTGGATAGATGCACAAAGCTAATGAAGCTACTGCTACCCAAGCCCTCTATGCAGAAGTTTCATTTGTGTCCTTGAGCTAAGTAAGGGAAAGTATTAGAATGCCATGAACTCCAGATGTGACTCAGTTTGACTTTAAGTGCAGCATTGTGTGCTGCATGCCCTGCAGTAAATGTGGTGCTTTGGTTATTATGCAGTTTCTGAAATTCCACTGTCAGAGTGGCCATGTGATGGAGCCTCACTGTAGGGAAGTGTTTTCTCTGTACTCTTCCTATTGCCATCAAGTTACTCCAAGCTTTTCTGAGTGGTTCTTAAAATTCCTGTACATACAATCATGCTGTTGGCTTTATGCCTTATCACATTTCCCAGCCCAGTGCTGTATTCCAGGGACTCCTAAGGTTTGATCCCAGTTTGTTTGTAGGGAAAGCCTCATGGCTGAGGAAGGGTAAGTTTATAAGGCAAAGGTTTGCATGGAATCACTGAGCTATCCCCTGGTAGCTCTTATGCTGTGACAGGCCAGAAATACTTCTTGTTTGCACAGGAGTGTGAAATCAGGCCAGAATGATTAATGTAAATGTAAATTTATGTGTCCTGTACCCGTTTGAATGGCTTTGTTCATTCGCATGGTGTTTGAATTGTAATTTTAGGCAATGATTTAAATATGAAGTAGTCCTGAAACAATACAGTTGCCTATTGGCTTTTCATGATCTTGTGAAGCAGTGTATTTTGAATGGCTATCTCATTATAAAGGTGATAATGACATAACTATTGGTAGCAGGAAAAAAAAAAAAAGAACAAAGTCAGAAATGCTAAATAATATGTTCATGTATAAGTTACATGCTTAGTGTAAAATTGGTGTCCAAGATGTCCATGAGCAGACGTTTGAAATTAATTTTCTTCTATGTTTACAGAAGCATTGAGGCTTAAAACTGGTACATAATTGGCTGTTAATCCATTTTTTTATAGCCTTCCATGGCAAGTTACTGCTGTTTATCTCTTTTTGAGATTTCCTAGTGCCATGACCATGTGCTTTTCTTAGAGATGAGTGGATGGCCACACTACATAAAATCTATTATAAAGATAGGATCTGTTTTTAGGTGCAGCCTCTGTTGGCTGGATAACTTAGGGTGTACTGGGAGCATCATAGCAAAGCAGTTGATGAAATTCCTGTCCCTGATTCAACAGTTTCCATCTCCAGTGTTTTGGAAGTTGCTGTTAACTTATTGAGTGTGTCCAAGTTCAGGAGAGAAAAAAATAAACAAACATCAGACCCCCTACACTTTGAAGCCACCTCATTTTGTTTATGTTTATAGTACAGACTCACAGTTGGAGTAGTGTGGCTATGGGCTGGTTAATTCAGAGTTGGAGTGGAAATTATTGACTTGTTAACCTGTTTTACTAAGGAGAATGAATGGTCAGATGATTAGATCTTGTAAGGAGAAAAACTATTTATTTATATGGGTATAAGGTGTGTGACTAGCAATGGTGTTAACCTTTCTTCAAAACTATAGGGGAGACTATCTATTTGTGTTACTAGTATCCCACTTTGAATATTACATTTTCTCACTTTCTGTTTTTACAGTAATCATTTTTCCCTCTTACTTGGGTTTGAAAAAATTCAGTGACAGGAGCAGTTCCTGGATTCAAAATAGACTGATACTCATACTTTTTCCTAGGTCTGTTAAAACATCCTCCTGGTTATATATTCCTTGCAGGATCAGCACAGCAAAAAAGGACATGATAGAATTTCATCTGCTCCTTAAGTGAGCCTTGCATAAAACAAAGTTTAAAATTAATTAGGGCTTAGCTCTTAAGCTCTTGTCAAATCTTCTCATTGTCAGGTTTTCTTCCCACTTAAAGCTCACTTTATATCAAATCGGTGTGAGGTACATGATATTACTTTCAGAATCACCTAAGTTCCATTAAAAAAACTAAACACCTGGGTACCCCAAGGGTCACTGGGAGCCAGCAAGGCTTGAACTCCAAAAATGGTTGTTGCTATTTGAGGGGGGAGATGCTTAAGGGCTTTAAAAATTTTGCCTCCTGCTCAGACTAGCTGGTAACTTTCAGGACAGGAGTAAAGTAAAAATGCACCAAAGGGAAGGAGAGGCTTAGTGTGGCTGCTCATGTGGGCAAGAGTGAAGATATACTTCTGAGAATCAGTATAGGGGGTCAAAAATGGGGATCTCTCTTCCTCTCTCATAGCCAGGTGGGCTGTGGGCTGGCTTCACTCCATGTCTCCAGCAGCATCTGGCCCTGTGCTGCCCCAGCAGTGCTCCCTGCAATCCCTGGCCCCCAGTGGGTGCTGCAGGGTCACCCACACAGCGTGTGTCAGCTGCACCCCTGGGAGCTGGGCAGAAGCTCTGCCTTCCTTTGCAGAGGAGGAAACTGAAGTACATAGATGGTGAGTGCCCTACTGTCCTGGATTAGGGCAAATCTGGGAGAAAAACCTCTAAAGGGGTTCCTCTAGAAAGTAGATTCAACTGGTTTGAGAAAATATTTCCTTAGAGAAAAGGTAAACAAAACCTGTTTATTTAACAGGCAAAGCATTCACCAGCACAAAAAAAACTGAACAATATTAAACAATAGAACCTTGCTGTTCTGAAGAGATGCAAATTCACAAAGTCCTTGTAGCTCAGTCTCTTATCAGTCCCTCCTGCACTGGAAAATGCCTTGTCCCAGCCCTGGTGGGCCACAGGTGTGAGCTTCCAGTGTTCTTCTGGGTTTTCAGTCCACAGCAGGTTTGAACAGTTCCAAGAAAAAGAAAAGCCACAGTCCAGGGCACTTCACTGCCTTAGCTAGCTAAAAAAAAAACTAACTAAAAAGCAAAGGAGAGCTCTGTCCTGCTGTCTGTCCATGGTGCAGGAAAGAATGCAGGGGAGCAAGTGCAGTGTCTGAAAACAAACCGTGCTTCTTCTCTTCACCCCTTCACTCTCAGAACCAGCCTTAAAGGTGCAAAACTTAATATCCAGCATAAACAGATCAGATTATTGGGGATACAAGCATCATTTAGGCAACCCAGGATTCTTACCCATCTCATTTAGCAGGTCTGCAGTAGCACCTCACTCTTGTTCTCCACATCCTGCAGAGGGTTCACCACTAGGACCACCCCTTTGTTGTAGGACAGATGAAGGCCATGTTTTCAGCCCATGTGTGTATTAGCCACTTTGAAGTCCTTGTCATTCAGCTGCTGCTGTCTTTTGTGGTTTTTTCTTCCTAGTTTTGGTAGGCTTTGTGCATCTATCCAACATCATTACAAATTGTAATTAAGTTGTCTGTACCAGCACAGAAGTGAGTACATGCCCTTTCCCAAGGCAAGCTTTGCTCTACCCAAGCTATGGAATTTTTTGGCATCTAGTTTGTTTCAGCTAGTTTTTCTCAGTTTAAAGGCAATAAACAGTTTCACCTGAAATGTTCACAAAGCACCAATGAACTACTACAGCAAACAGCCTCATTCATACCAACAGTTCTCTCCATAACCAAGAGGCTGCACAGTTTCACTTTTAAGTTTAAGAAACACTTGGTCATGCTGAGATGAGACATTAAATCACACATTATAATGCTGTGTCAAAGTAATGCCAAATGTTGTCTCTCCTTGTACCTTGAGAGAGCAATGTGAGTTAGAAGATGTCTGTACAATCTTCCAGTAGTAACAGCAGTGTTCCTGAAACTCACAAAGAAAACCACCAGATATGTACTCATATAGGCCACATTTATGTGTATTTAAATGTGGCATTTAAATACACATAAACACATATATATGTATGTATACATATGAACATGAGTGCATTATGTCTGTAGCTGTATACATGTGTCATTCCAAAGTCAGAGTTCTCTTGAAATGGAAATTGCCTCAGTTAGAAAGTAGAGGTAGCTCCTGCTGACAAATAAAACCACATGTTTTTAGGAGCTCTAATAGTTGTGCTTCAGGACAGAGAATGCCTCTCTCCCACTCTCCTTCAGACAACAGCTGCCACAATGAAGCCTGAATATGAAGAATACATTTTTTCTGTGCCTGTATCCTGGGCTCTGGGAAGACTGAAGAGTTCAGAACAATAGCAGAATGTGGAGCTGCCAGCAGGCAGTCTGAGTGGACAAGTATAATCATGCACCACTCAGCTTTCAAGGAAATTACAGTTAGTGCGCTGACTTGCTCATAATAGCGATCCATTGTTTGGCTTAATAACTTATCAGCTCTCCAGGAGCCAGCTAGTGATCACTGTCATCATACACTGCTAATCATTCTGTTCTTAAATTATCCCAAGATGAACTAAGGACCCATCACATCACCTATTAACCAGCAAACTGAGTGCACTATAATTTTTTTTTTTTTAAGCTAGAAGGAATGATATTGCCTACTTTTTTTCTTTTCTTGTTTTGTCATTATCTTTGTCGTATGTAATTGTGCCTGTAGGTTTTTTTTTTTAATGTCTGGTTGAAAGGACACTGTCAAATTGTGTTGGGATATTTTTAGATAGATAGAGTTTATGTTAAATTGTGAGGGTTTTTTTGTGGCAACTACTAGGGAACTGAATCGGAAACCTGCTTTTTAAGGAGCATTTGGTTTTCATAATGCATTTTTGGCATGGGGTGATTTTTTTTTTTACGGTGCTTTTCTGTAGTACCTGGGTCCCTGTCAATCATTAGTAAGTGTAGCTTGAGAATTCCCCTCTTTATGGGTGAAGAGTGATTATCCCTCTTAGACAAATGTAGAATTTAGGCACAGGAGGATAGCATGATTTACCCAGAGCCGTGCAGGGAGCTGTAGAAGAGCAGGAAGGAGAAGGAAGCTGGTTTGAGTCCTGATCCCAGGAGGCCTTATATCATGCTGAATACATTCTGCCTTCTTACTGAGGGTTATTTGTGAGTTCTGAGCTGCCAGCACTGAAGGAGCCCTGGAATATTTCTTCTGAAGGAAGAGTGGCCACAGCCTCATTTGCAGAATTGATATGAAAGATCCTAGAATGGTGCAAAGTACCAAACCTGTTGGGACACCTTTTTGTGGTTAGGAGTGCACAGACATGCGAGTCACGTGAGCAGATCTCCAACCTGTTCCATGCTCAGGACTGAAATGGGAGTTTGTGAAAAGGGGAGGGAAAACAGATGCATGTGCCCAACTGAAACAGGCTCCTTGCTGTTGTGAACAGTTCAGGCAGCTGTGCCATAGCTTCTCCTGATCTTAGGAATTGTGCAAACTGTGGGGTCAGCTGTTTTTATTAGACCAGAACAAGTACACCAGGATTTAAATTAAACCTTGAGCATTTCTGTGGTTTTCTTTAAATTTTCATGTCTCCTGTGTCTGTCTTGCAAAGACAATTGTATCTCTTGATCACTGATTACTAGAATTAAAATAAGAACCCTTCTGCTCCAAGGGTCCTTTTTTCTATTGCCTGGCACATCTATGTCTCATGAAATGTCATGTTTCATGTTTTGAGAAGATGCTGTCTCTATGTGAGAAAACACACATATTCTTGTCAATAGTCTAACTCAAATTATGTAGGGTTTTGTATATTGTATTGAAAAACACAGATCCAGCCTTGGTTAATAAACAGAAAAGATCAGGATGTTACAAAATGGTGATCTCTACAGAGACTAACCTTTGCATGTACTTCAAATGCATCACCTCCTTTTGGCAGCAAGAAGTGAAAAAAATGCTGAGTAGGTATGTCATGTCCCCAAGGGAAGTTCTGTAATAAGGAAATACCTGAAGCTTACAGGTGTGGCTTTCTGTTTTCCATGAAAGTATTTCCCACTTCTGCAGGAGTTTACCATCTTTCTTTGAAAACAGTTGTTCAGGTTGCAAGTCTGTCCTGTTTTATTGGCTTTATTTGCTGTAGGGCCAACAATTGGCATTCAGCCCAAACTCCAGGGTTGTACCAGTTCAGTGTATTTTGCACTGTACAAAGTTGAAAAGCGTTGCCAGATGAAAAAATAGAATTGAATTGGAAAGCCTAAAACCTCCTGTGCCAACCTGTTCTTTAATACAACACAATGGCTGTGCAATGATTTACTTTACTGTGTGTTTTGAAATGTGCCTGACTCAGTAGTTATGCTTGACCAGAGCTTTCTCTTGCAAGGAGTATTTCTTTCTTTGCCCTGTCTACAGATACAGGAGTGGAAATGTCAATATTCAAGGCAATGATTTTGTTACAAATCTGCTTGGGATGCCCTGATAACCCAGTTCTCTGCATAGCAGAGTCAACAAGTTTCTCTGTGTTGATGTTGGTGAGTTAGAGCCCAGGCTGAAATATTCACGTTGGAGGGAATGTTTCTGTAAAACCCTGTTAGTGCAAACTGGACCTCAATATGCTTGAGGTTTCTGGGAAAATACCCTTTTTAGCTTAGCATGCCATGCATTGGGATCCTTGGATAATTTGTGTTTTTCATTCATATTAAAGTCAGGTCTTGATTATCTGTGGTCAAATGTGTGAATACTGAAAATCCTGTACTAAGAGGACAAAACATCCCATTTGGATCTAGATGAGCAGACTAAAAGCAACATGGCATTTTGCTGTTGGTTTCTCAGCCTGGGAGAATCAGCAAGTGACAGGATTACTGATGGTTCTTTCCCCAGCATCACATTCCAGACTCATATTTATGCTTTCTGCTGCTTTAACTTTTATTTTTCCAAGGCTCTCCCATCCCTTTGTTCTCCTGGCTCGCTGGTGTTTATAGTGCTCCCATCTTTTTGCAGGTCCACCATGGTTTGAAGCCATTGTTTGTTGTGAAGTGTCAGTGTGAAGATGCTGGTGCTTGGTTTGGTAGTTACCTAAGCCTTGCTCTGTTACCTCTTCCTCTTTTATTGCTCCTTTGTGGCTGTGAGATTCTGTTCAATGCTGGTTTGTTGAAGAAAAAAGTCCATGGTGGCTCTGTGCCATCATTTCAAAGAACAACTATTCAGCAGGCTCTTGATGGAAAGGTTTAAGAAGAAATTATTTTGCTCCTCGGGCATGAAAATGCTGGTTAAGAGTGTAACTGGCTCAGGATCTCCTTTGCTGTGGGAGTCTGGCCAGAGAGAAATTTTTACTCCCTTTAAGCCATGGGTCTGCACCTTCAGTAGGCTTTTTCATGGGTGTTTTGTTTGTCTGTGCTGCTCAGGAGGATGCTGTGATGTCTCACACAGAGGATAGCCCTCTGTGCATCAGAGCAGCTCCCAGGCTGCTCAGCAATACTGGACTGCCATGCTGGGAGGGTGAGGATGCATGGCAGAAAGGGTGCAAGGGCCTAAGAAAACCTGCATGTAAATTTTGGGGCTGGGCTGAGATTTGATTTGATTTTATTTTAATTATTTTTATTTTATTTTGTTTTTATTATTTTTATTTTATTTTTATTTATTTTATTTTATTTTATTATTTTTATTTTATTATTTATTTTTATTTTATTTTGGTTTTATTCATTTATTTTATTTTATATTTTTATTATTTTAGATTTTTTAAATTTTTATTTTTATTTTTAATTATTTTTTTATTATTATTTTATTTATTTTATTTTTTTAATTCACGGAAGGAAACATCTTCTCTAGACATCTGTTATTTAAACCCAGGTAAAGAGATCAGTTCCTGCACTACAGATGACAGTAGGGTTGACATCTTTATACTGCCATTGCAGGAAAGTCTGAATTGTGCTACTGCTCAAATAATTGTCGTAAAATCATCCAGTCATTTTATCTTCACCAAATGTTGGCCTCCTTTTGGAGGCAAGGATTTGATAAAGATTAAATTACTGGATCTTGGCTCATTTTGGAGCTTCATTTTGACCTTTTTTCAGGTACCTGTATGGTTGCTGTACAGGTTTATTGTAATCCAGGCAATACTCTCAGTTGAGGAAGAAGTTAACAGGAGCATGGCCCAATACTGGATGGTTTCTTATAGACAGTGAGCAAGCTAAGCCTGTATAACAGGAGAAATCTTTAGTCAGTCACAAGCAGTGGCCACATTGACATTAATGTATTTGGAAATGACAGACTTTGTACCTCTCTGTTGATAGAATCAAGTGTTACTTGTTTTTTCCAGTACACTTGGGTTCAGTTGTTCAAGTAGAAGATGCTGCCCAGTGTTCACACAGCTCTATAATGAAGCCTCACACACCAACTGAAACTCCACAGCATTTGTAGCACTTTGCTTTTTGCAACCTCAGTCAAAAATGAAGCTTATTTTACACAAATCCAGTAAATTACACTTCAGCTTTTCTTTGGACTGCTCAGCAGTGATTTGCTTGGAAACCTTGGCATACTGTTGAATTTCTGCTGTGGTGAAAGCTTGCCTATGATTTAATCTAAAAGATTCCCTTCCCCTTCTTCCCCTGCCATTTATTCACCTCAGCACAAAATTATTACTTTGACATTGTGTGAGTGGATTCCCATGCAGGTAACACCCTTGCCCACAGAGCGAGTGCCCTGGCACTGGGGCTTCCCAGGAAATCTGTCAAAACTGCTTCACCTTGCCCTTCATACCTTCACTATGGCTAACATTGCTATTAAACCAGTAGTAAACTTCAGTCCAGGCTTGCACAGTGACAGATTTGAAGCAACAAGCTCAGTAATGTTACTTTTGGTATTTTTACCCATGTGTTCACATGGAGCCTCCTCCTGAAGTGTTTCTGGCCTCCCCAGTCTGCAGATCACTGGCTGGGAGTGTGTTTCCTTCTTGATGAATTATAGAAAATCAGTGTCAAATTGCACCAAACTAGTGAATGTAAGGACTGCATCCAAAATTGGGAAGTGTCTTTGTGGAAGAAAGATATCTGATATTCCAGTTAACTGGTTCATTGCTGACTTTCTCAGAAACCCATTATATCCCTTGGTGATTTTCTTTCAAAATTACTCTGGTTTTCTTGGTCTGAGTAGTTGGTCCTTAAGTAAACCAAGTGCTTGGAGTTTTGGGGATTTTATTTACTCATTTTCAGATTACAATTTTGGTTCCTTCACTGGCTGTTTGTCTCTAGCTCACTGCCTTTTGAAAGAATCTGCAGATTCTGTACTGATGCTTCCTCAATCTGTTGCCACTCATTCCTTGTCTTGTACTTGTTTCAACTTATCATAACTGTTCTCCTGGCTCCCTCAAGCCCTGCAGAGCCTTGTTAAGTCAGAGTGTGTGGGAGATGGTTTTATATATTTTTGTTGTTGAGGGAATCTCATTTTGAGTCCTTTATCTTTTATATCTCAGGCGTTGGAGGCATTTGGTTCTTCCCAAAATGTGATGTTTTGAAGAAGTGCTCAGCTGGCTGAGCCTTTGCTGCTGAAGCACTGAGGTTGTTGGATATGGCTGAGCAGTTTTCTTGGGGCAGGGACTGTGCAAGAGGCTGGGAACTTGAAATACAGGTGTAGGACTGTGGGCAAGATCAATGCCATGATAAAACTTACACCAAAGTCACCATCTTGACTCAGGATTACTAAATCTGTTTTCAGAAGGTTGAGCTATATAATGAAAAAGTGTTTAATCTTCTCTCTTTCTGTCTCTCTCCCTCCTGTTCTTTCACACACACACAGGCACACAATCATGTTTTTCATTCTTCTTTCTCTTTAGTCTGCAGAAGGCAAATTCCTGCAGCATTCCTGGCATAAGGAAGGAAGCTGATAAGGCTGGTGTGTAATGCTGAAGCAGGAGCTGAAGGC
The DNA here is from genome assembly GCF_035770615.1 of Melospiza melodia melodia. Taxonomy (NCBI): domain Eukaryota; kingdom Metazoa; phylum Chordata; class Aves; order Passeriformes; family Passerellidae; genus Melospiza; species Melospiza melodia. The sequence continues at coordinate 5,962,733 of NC_086214.1, forward strand.
ACAGCTGTTTAATAGTTTCCAGCACAGGGCTCTTGCATTTTAGCTGGGGGAAGATTCCTGAGTGAAGCCTCTCAAGGGCACTGTGTCCTCTTGCTGCATCCAGGTCCAGTTGTGTGCTGAGTGCCCTCTTTGGGAGAAGGCAGGGTTGTTGTGTAGTGACTACAGCACCAGGAACCAGGATTCCTAGCTTCTATTCTTAGCTCAGCAACCAATTTGTTGTAAAGCCTTTGGCAAATCATTCAGGCCTAATCCTGCACATACAGCAACCCCCAACAAAGTCCTTTCTGTTTTTCACTGGGGGCAGAGGATCAACTTCTTAACTTCTCCTTTCTCACACTCCAGAGGACTGGTGAATTGAAAAATATGCAACAAAGTGTGATAATTTGTTTGTGTTTATGAAGCAGTGACACGGGCATCACTGTGTGATGTGTGTGATCTTGCATCCATAAAGGGAGATTGATTGATTGCTGTTATCAGCTGGATCTCTGGAGCTCAGGATTTTTGGCCTCTCTCATCAGAATACAGTTTTACATGATTATAGAGGATAATGCTGGAAATGCCTCTGCACTGTCCAGATGGCAGGGTCAATGTAGCGTGGACCTTGCTGAATTGCTTTGTGTGCCAGGATAAGTGCTGCTGCTTTTCTCTCTTTATGCTGCTGGCACAGCTAGAAATTGAGGAATTCTATGACTGTTGATAAATTCTGCAAGATGGAAATTAATACCTGCTCTTATTGGTCTTAAATTAATTCCCCATCCTTTTGCAAAGGTGAATGGCAATGCTCATTTTATCTGTGGTACTTTTGCTTCAAAATAATCTGAGCTGCAATCTGAATATGAAATGGTGTAAAAAAAAAATTCCAGGCTCGGAGTTAATTTCAGGAGTACCTTGTAAGATAAAAGGGCATAACAAAAAGGTACTTTAATCTGCAGCCTCCTTGCCTTTACATCTGGCTGTGCTGTATTTTGTAGTGTGTGTGGTTCTGGTATCTGCTGAGTGCAGCATCTTGCTCTGCTGATTTGTGTAAGGCTTTATTTGCCTGCTGCAGGGACAGAGGTGGATTAATCTATAGAGCTGTCGGCAGAAATCCTTTAGTAGGCTTTTGAGGGGAGAGCAGCTTGAAGAAAACACAACTTGATTTTTGTGTCAGTTGAATTTTTGATAATATTACAGTAAGTGTGGTCTCTTTGTAAGCTTAGTTCTGAAAACACAGAGCCTGCTAGGGGATTTTTTTAGGTAGGTCATGTTTTAGTGTAGTGCTCTTGCCTGTGAAAGGACAGGGCTGTCCCAGAGCTCATGGATATTTGACAAAGAGGGCTTAAAAGTAGGCTGAATAAATTATTTAGTTCAAATAGCAGACAAAAGAGCAGAAATATTACTTTTTGCGCCACCTGGGCTGGGACAACATTCTCCTTTTCTCTGTCCTCGGTGAATGAAAATACCTTGTCTCCCACAGCAAGTCATTTCTGAGAGCTGGAGGGACAATAGTGCAAAGAGCACAGGTAGCCCATAGTCCAGTTTGTTGGGAGCCACATGCCTGTACCTTTAAATATGCATATCAATTTGCTGGTGTATCCCCAGCTTTACAGGTTTTCTGTTGTCTCTGTCTGCATTTGATTGCAGTAAACTGGAGCTGCCACCAGTGCTAGTGACTCCTGGTCCTCATGGAGCTTCCCCAAGGGATGCACCTGCCAGTGCCCATGTCCCACCCTGTGCTGAGTTCTCTGAGAGTGATGCACTGGGGCTGGGTCTGTGTGATGGCGTTCACAGGGGTCTTAGGATGAGGGAAGAGACGAGGATCTGACTCCATGTTTCAGAAGGCTTGATTTATTATTTTATGATATATATTATATTAAAACTGTACTAAAAGAATAGAAGGAAGGATTTCATCAGAAGGCTGGCTAAGAATAGAAAAAGAAAGAATGATAACAAAAGCTTGTGTCTCAGAGAGTCTGAGCCAGCTGACTGTGATTGGCCATTAATTAGAAACAACCACATGAGACCAATCACAGATGCACCTGTTGCATTCCACAGCAGCAGATAACCATTGTTTACATTTTGTTCCTGAGGCTTCTCAGCTTCTCAGGAGGAAAAATCCTAAGGAAAGGATTTTTCAGAAAATATCATAATTTGGGGGGCACAGACCTGTAGCCATGATAACACCACCACCATCAATTATATGGTTTGGGCTGTCATTGCAGGATTGTGATTTGGAGCCCTGGTTCACCAGTCTCCTGTACTTTAAAGAGATTCTCTTCATATTGTTCTAATGCTTATCCAAATGTATTTTCTCTTCCTGAAAGTATAGGATTCTTTTGCTTTCCTGTCTGCTCTGTCCCTCTCAGTTGCTGGAGCCCTCCTGCCTTGAAGGGGAAGGCTGTCTGAAGGAATTTGCTGCAGTTCTGCCTGAGGGCACCAGTACCCCTGAGGGCAAGGCATGGGATAAGTTTTGGATTTTGGGGTAAGCTGGCTGGTTTGCCAACTTGGGAGGACTTGGAACTAATTGTGAGCTTTCAGTTTTCTTCCCACCTCCTTGGTAGAGAGGGTGGCAGCCCTGGGTGCTTCTCACCAGGAAAGAGCAGGAAGGCTCATCCATAACAAAACTGGCATGAGGAAAGGGGTCAGGAAAAAACCTCTGCTCTGCTTCTCCAAGTGCTGCACTGGACCAGCATCTCTAGATGATCCCAGTGTTGACTGAGTTGTGCACTGGCTGGCCTTAGTATTTTATTACAATACTAATGGAGGCTCTTTTTCCTCCTTTCTACACTGCTAGTTTTTTCCCATTAGTTTTACTAAGGTTCCAGCCATAAAGCAGTTTTTTGGTCATTTTGTGTTAATCTCCTTCTGTTGACACTAGAGCATTGTGTGATTTAGGGCTTTGTTTTCAGCCATGATATGAAGGCTAATTACTTCCTTCTGGCATCCTCTCAGTAAGAAGGCATGGGACTTAATCTTTCAAAAAGAGAAAAGCAAGGAAAAAATTTTAAATGCCTAGAAGTGTTTGGTAAGTCCCTACATTTGAATTTATTCTTCATAATGTAATGACAACAAAACATTAGGAGCTGAGCTGTGAACTCCATAGCTCTGTCTGTGTGGACACAATTTTCTATTTAGTTGTTTGTCCTCACTGGGTATAATTTTGCAATTGCAATTTAACCTGTGCCTCAGGATGTTCAGTAATGAGGGGTATGGTATGGATATTTATTGTTTATATAAGTATGTATTTGTCTTGTTTCAGCCTTGCTTTGATTATCCATTATCTTCTAGATAATTAAATTGTATATTTTCTCCCTGTCTCTTTCTTCATATTCTCTCTTGCCTTAATTTGATAAGAGAGGGAGGAACTACATCAGGAAACTTTGGAGCAGGAGATTTTTTTCGGTGGAAAAGTGTGTGATAGTGTTTCACAGAGACTCCAACCTAAAGGCAAGCTGCTGTGCAGGATGGGAATAAAAAGATTATTGATCCTCACCAAATGCCACTTCAATACAGCAACAGAACATCAGCTCTTGGGTTCACTCATGTAACAGAACACTGACGAGGCTGAAAGGAATCATATTGCACTTCTGAGTAAAGCACTTGTTAAACTCTTAGGTAAAATTTCTACATGGTCTAGGCAGTAAGGATTGGAGCCATGCATTAGAAAATGCAGTACTCCACAATGCAGTGTAAATCCCAGACAGGTTGGGAATGTCTCTCTGTAATCAAGAGTCTTGATGGGAAGGTAAGCTTTTATAAAAGCTTGGTGTTTGTTAATGGTTGGTTTTGCTCAAGGGTCAGCATGGGGTGTTCCCAACATCCCCAGTTCATCAGGCTGCCTCAGGCCATGCAAAAACTTCGGCACGGCAGTCACTCCATTGAAATGTTATTAGCTACATTTATGGTTAAGTAACTTGATAAATTGGGAATGCAAATTGTCAGTAGGGACTGGGGAAGTGTTCCCCAAGTCTCTCATCAGCCCAGGACCCCTTTGGCAGAAAAAAACTCAGGTGATTCCTTTGAAGGTGATTGTGTGGGATTCAAAGACAATAAACCCAGCAAATTTACTTTATAAGCAACCAAGCTCTATAAAGCATCATAAAGAACATCTTTTTGTCCCTGGGATCACCACAAAGCTGCCTCAGGCTGGTTTGTATAGTGCAGGATGTGGGAATGAAGTACTGTTTTGCTTAAATGCTCACAAATAACATAACAGAAATTCAAATTAATTTAAATCTCTCCTACGGAGTGTGAAATCACGGCTGTCTGAACCACTCTAAATACTTGAAATAGAGGGATTACAATTTCATAAATGTTTCACAGAGATCTTAACTTTTTGAAAGTGCTTATGATATTTCTCAAGACTTTTTCAACAAGATACATAAAGAATATATTAAAAACCAATAATGCTGTGTGCCTACAAGCTTTGTACCAGGGGAGATTTCACAATCTGCACACACCTGTGGCTACTTTTCATGCATTAAAAAAATTCAAAATAAGCATTTTTCATTCAGATCAAGTATACATATATTATCCAAAAATGCCATCAATTTTGAAGTCTTGATATAGACATTAAAAAAAAATAGAGCTGTTTTTATTTTTGTTCTAATGTAAGCTTCTTTGACTACACAGGCATTGTGTTTATTTTGCTTTTTCTGTTCAAGTGCCTAACATACATATCCTTGGGCTTCATATGGTTATTTCTATAAGCTTTAAGAAAGGATCAGTGACTGTAAAGGAAATCATCAGTCCTGAATTTTATTGCAAGTGGAATCGCAAACAGTGTCATATATACCTCGACAGTCATAAGCTGGAAATTTAAAGAAAATATATAGAAATTACTGGTTTTTAAAGTTTGATGAGTGTCTAACTGTATCTTCAGCTCTGACTTAGTGATTGAGCCTGTTCAAGGCTTCTCAGATGACTCTTGGGCAGGGTTTTGGGTTTTGGTTGCACTGCTGAGGAGCAGATCTTCCTGAATTCCCAGTGAGGGGCTGCTCTGTTCAGCATCCCCCTGAGCAGCCCTGGCACAGCTGCCACTGACTCCACAAATGTCATTGCATAGTGTCACTTGTGTTGGAGACAGTATTGAAATGCAGGCTTGTGCTGAGGGATCTGCACGGGGTTCTCTTCTGCTTTGAAATTTATCCATATTTGGCCATTCAGGTTGTAAAAGTTTGTGCTTTTAGGAAGGAAGGTGCAGTAAGAGGAAGAAGCAGCACAGCACAACATGGACAAGTGCTGATGGCATCTGCTCAACAGCCAGGGACTTGCCAGGGGCCAGATGGAAAGAATGTGATGTAGTGACTTGGTTGGAGTTATTGTCCAAGTGTGTAAGGTCAGGGCTGCACAACAGCCAGGCACTGAGAAAACACTGCTCAGGGACCTCTCACAGCTGGCCAGCTGTTTTAGAAGTGGTGTTACCACAGCCTCTGAATAGAAGTAGTTGTCAAACAAAGAGTGGTTAAGCTGTGGAACACATGCATGAGGTAGGTGTTGGCTGGACATTCCATTTTCAGCACCAACATGCCCAAATCCCCATGAGGCTGGGCCTTAAGAAACAGGAAGACTGGTTTTAAAAAGCAAGTTCTTTCTGTGCTTAGTATCCAGGCTTTCAATTTAGATTTGTCTGCAAACAAGCCTAAGCCTATTTATTTAATTATTTGATTAGTTTTGTCTTGCATAATCATGTTATTTGAGGTAGAGATTTGGAGAAAATATAATTGCTTTGTTAACTGTGTTGCAATTAGTGATAGTTCAGGGTTATGCAGAAAGCTAAATGGGGGGAGAGGTTTGCCTCAAAGCTGCAGTAGTTAGAGTTCCTGACCTTTCTAGCTTCATGGAAATCACTCATCTGAATGTGGTTCCATGCCTTTGCAGAAAAAGAGTTCTTCCTTTTCTTAAGCTCCTTCCCATTGCTTTCTCCACTGCCCAAAAGATGTTGATTTTCGTGGTGATCCCAGGGGCTAAAAGTCCTTGATTTTCAACATTGGATATTTAAAAAATAGTTACAGAGAGCAGCTCCCTTTTCTCAAAAACGAGCAGTTGTCTACATGCCCTCTCCGCAGGCAGATCCTTTGCAATGAATTGGGAGCCCTGTGAAAAAGAACTGGGCTGCTTATTTAATTATTACAGCATATAATCAACTTCCATTTTTTTGGAGTATTTCATTGGCTTTTAAGAGATCTTTGCAGATCGCTTGCACTTGTGGGGTTTTGTGGGGTCATTAGGGGTGGTTTGTTTGGTTTTGTTTTGTTTGGTGGGGATTTTCCGTGTCTTTCTGATTTTGCTTTTTGTTTCTTGTTCTGCCGCACTGAAGTGTGATAAGGAACTTTGGGCCTGATTTGGGAGAGGTGGTCCCAGCCCTAAAGTACTTGTGCAGGGTACTAAGGCCTGTTCTTAGCAGTTTTGGTGAGGAGATACAGTGTTCATGGAAACTACCTTTCCAAATTACATTTATTTCCTAAAAAGTGTATTTGGAATGTTTTTATGGTCTGGTGTGCTGGTCTTGACTGGGATAGGATTCGTTTTCTTCACAGCAGCTGATACAGGACCCTGTTCTGGATTTCTGCTGGAAACAGTGATGATAACTCAAGGATGTTTTCATTACTCTGAGCAGTGTTGGTACAGAGCCAAGGCTTTTTCTGCTTTTCACCCACCAGTGAGGAGGCTGGGGGTGCACAAGGAGTTGAGGAGGATACAGCCAGGACAGCTGACCCCAGGGCCATCCCAGAGGGTATGGTGTCCTGCTCAGCATACAGAGCAGGGGGAAGAAGGGAGGGGTGGACATTCAGAGTGATGGCATTTGCTTTTCCAAGTCACCTTTACACGAGATAGTTTAAATCTGTCCTGGGAATGCCCAAACATTTGCTTGAGATAGGAAATGGGAATGAATTCTTTGGTTTGCTTTGCTTTTCTTGTCTGTGTGCCTTTGGCTTTCACTATTAAACTGTCTTCATCTCAGCCCATGAGTTTTGTCTTTTACCCTTCCAGTTCCCTTCCCCATCCCACTGTGGGGGGAGGAAGCAAGCAGCTGTGTGGGGCTGCATTGCTCTCCAGGGTTAAACCATGAAACTTGGGTGGATTTTGATGAAAAGTTGTTAATCCTCAAGCTTGTTTTCAATTTTCACTTGTTAGCTTATGCAAACAGGCCAGTTCAGACAGAGGAATAAAATCATCATGTCCCTTTACCTTGCTGAACTGAGATACAAAAAAAAAAAGCTTAATGAGCCTTTTCATGTGCAATAATTTCCTTATTGTTAGCATCTCAAGAAAGTTAAATCCCCAGTTCCTGACACAAGCACTTTTGACTTGCTGGGTTTGTTGGAAAAGCTCCACTTTGGGCCCAGGCAGCTCTGTGAGTACAGGCAGAGACATGGACCCAGTGAGTTGGGACAGGGAAGCTCTGCTCTGCACTTCTGCACCTTCCCCAGGGCTCTGTTTGCTCCTGCAGCAGCACAAGTTTGCAGTTGGAAAAACCTGCAAGTGAACATCTAGCAGTGGTTAAATCCAACAAAACTGCAGGAAATACCCTGGCATGTGAGCTCATCAGATTATACTGATTAATTCTTTTTTGTTTCCTGTTGAAGTGCTTCCCAGGGCATGTTGCATACAAAGGTGTATCAAACAAATCTCTTGAGCTTTCTGTGTTTTCAGAGTCAGGGAACTCTGTTTTCAGCCTTCAGCAAGTTTCCTTAGTAGCTGGGGTAAGAAGTGGGGCTAACACTGGACTGTCCTTGCCCATCCTGTGGTGGGATCACTCTGCACTTGCAGCATGAGCCACCTGGCTCCATCCCAAGTGTTACTCTTGTGAGCTTATATTTGGGGGTGAGGGTGAGCTTTACAAGGCCCTGAGAAGGTCCCTCAAGCATTGCTGCATCAGAAGAGGGCTGGGGGAAGGTGCCTGGCTGCCATCACTGCCTGAGTGGCTCAGTTTGCTGCCAGATAACCTGGTCCAAGGCATCCAGACTGCTGAGTCTGGAATTCTGTGTTTTCTGCCTTTACTGTGATGCCTGTGCTGTTCTCTGGCTTTGGTTCTGGGGATTTGTGGAATTTTTTGGTTCTTTTATTTTTCTCCGTAATTTCAAATCCAGAAGAGTTTTGACACCTCCAAATCGTTCACAAAAAGAAGTTTTTTACCCATAAATTAAACGAACTCTCCAAAATATTTCTCACCAAGGGATTTAGAGCCTACTACAGTGAATCCAGTTTCATTTGGTGGGATTTTCAAAGGTCTGAGATCAGTCCTTTGAAAGTCCTTCAGTAAGGACTGAGCCCTTACTGCTCAGGTCTGCAGCCTGTCCTCTGAGACTGGAAAACCTGGTGGGAAACTCTCTTGTTACCAAGTAGAGCTAATCATTAATTAGCAGGGGATGAAGTACACCTAACAATCTGCTCTGCCAGATGGATGCTTCAATGTTAATTTATGCTCTCAAAATAACTGGACATAGATATGCTCCATACCATGGCCTAAATCTTGCTTTTGTTGAATTCAGTGGTAAAAAGGATGTTGGCTTTAGTGATCCAAGTGCATATTTCTTTGAGAAGAATGTATTTTGGCATCAAACTGTAACAGTAAAAATGAAATTAATAAAAGCTGTCCAGAGCAGTGGACTTTACCTTCTTACACAGGGGCACGTTGGTGAAAAGACGACGTTTTGTTTTTATCTCCCTAGAGCATTTCTGTTATCTGAATGCCAAGAAATGAGTAATTTGGTTTGGTTTTGATTTTTCTGTTTTGTTCCTATGAATAACTTCTTATGTGACTTCCCAAGAGAGTTGGAACTAAGGCCTAGTCTTGGAAAAGTTAAGCTGTATGTTGCTTTCTCTATGAAAGCCTCGTGAAGGAGACCAAAAAAAAAAAAAAAGCAGTTAAGTTAAAAAAAGTTTTGATGATGGCTTATTCTACCACACTTAATTTTAAATTAAGAAGAGTTACTACAAATTTCCTTCCAGATTTTTCTTCTGTTCTTTCATTTTGTTGAGATTTTTCTTGCAAGAGCTCTGGATCCTATCATTAGTTCATCCACATTTTGCAAAAGGCAGTGGATTTGTTCTGCCATGCTCATGCAAGGAGCCAGGTATTTACTAAAGGTATTATTTGTAAAGCTGGGGAAGAGAGAGGCCTTGGAGGATGGAAGAAATTTGAATTTTCTGCTTTTGTGTTTTTCATTGAAATTCAAAATATTGATGACACATCGTACCAGTTTTTAACAATAAAAATAAGCTTTCTACACTGACCTTTAGCTTTAGTGTCCAGATGAATCTGATAGTTATTTACAGGATAAATCGTTTAATCAAAAAGCCAATTCAAATCTCTGTTAGTATCCTTTAAAAATAAAGCACTCTGTGGTACACACAGACTGACCTCACAAGCTTCAATTCTATTTTCAGGGCTCAACCAAAACATTCAATTACTTTTACCTTTGTGATACTGTGAGGATTGTTTTTAATTAAATGAAGTGGTTTAGCATGCTCTAATTGGTTTTTTAGCAAATGTGTTTAACATTTAGTAGAGAGGGGCTGGTTCTGGGAGCAAGACAATGTTGTGTTGCCTCATTTATCTGAGAGCTGGGTAAATATTCCTTGAGGAACAAGGAGGGAGAAGTTATTGATGATTTCCCTCTTACTACAGCCATGTGCAAATCCCAGAATGAAGTGCCTGAAGTGCAGGGAGGAGGTGATGTGTACAGGTTAAATGGTCTGAGCCTCACTTGTGCTGTAGGAGCAGCTCATTCCCACAGGAAGCAGTGCAGAAGGCAGAGGCTGGATCTGAGCAAGTGTTGACCTTGGCTGACACCAAGTACCCATCTATCTGCTCTACTGCTCACCTTCCCAGCTGGACCGGGGAGAGAAAATAAGCTGCAAAACAACTCATAGGTTGAGATAAGGCTAAAAGTGAAAGTCTGCATGTGCACAAGCCAAGAGTAAAATCAGTGTTATTCCCTACTTTGCATCAACAAGCCCCTTCTGGGGAAGCAGGGCTTCATCACACGTGGTGGTAACTTGGAAAGACAAACATCTTAAATAATGAATGTCCCCCAGCTTCCTCCTCCTTTTCTTAGCTGTTATATCTGAGCTAATGTTGTAGGGCCTGGAATATCCCTTTGGTTAAATTGGGACAGCTGGCCTGGTTGTGTCACCCCAGGATTTTACCCAGCCACAGCCCCTTGTTGGTAGGGTGTCTTGGTTTGGAAAGACAGGAGTCTGCTAAGGAAGGCAGGAGCCTCCCCTGAAATGGAGAGTGTAAACCCTCTACACCCCTCCAAAATGCTATAAATTTTAAATTAAGGGGCTCTCAGGCAAAAAATATGGGAGCAGGAATAACACTTCTTTACTAGGGAAAGGAAAAAAAAAAGGATAAAATAAACAATGCAGTACACTGGAACAACAGTGACAGAGTCAGAACCCAACCTGACACCCTGTGGGTCAGGGTGTTGGCAGCAGTCCCATTGGAATTGTGGCTCAGCCCTCCTGCAGTGTCAGGGCTGGTTCTGCTGGAGCAGGGATCCTGTAGAGAAGGATGGATCCTGTAGAGAAGGAAGATCCAGTGGGAGAAGAGGCAGCTTCTGTTCCTCTGGAGAATCCAGTGGAGAAGCCGTGCTGGTGTTCTAGAATCTCCAGATTGTATCCAGGTAGGAATGCTTGGCTCCTCCTTCTGGGCTCACATCTCCCAGTGGGATGCTGTAGTTCTTATCAGCCACGCAGTGACATTCAATAGCTGTTATCAGCAGATGTCCCCTCCTGAGGGAGGTGTGAATGTGATCACTCAGAGAGATAAGGCAAACTGCCCACTTGACAAAAGATAATCTGCCATACAGATGGCAATGGAAAACATCTTGCATTGCAATCTTCAACGGGGGACTGTTGGGGAGACAGCACTGATGCTGTGCTCAGCAGCAGCCCAAACCCTGGTGTGTCACCAGCACGTGTCCACCACCCAGTGCACAGCACTGTGGGGGCTGCTCTGGGAAAATGAGCTCCATCTCAGCCAGACCTAGTACAGCAAGCCATTAGTTCAGTTCACTCTTATTCCCTGATGTACTCTCAGCCCAGTTTTGAGGTTATACTGAAGCCTGAATATACATTTCCCTGAAAAAACATGCCATAAATAATAAACTATTTCTTCACCAAAACATCACAAAGAGTTCTGTTTGAAAACAAGATTTTTAAAACAAGGCAGTGGATGAACTTAAGGGGAGTCAAAGCTACTGCAGAACAACAACCTCTACTGAACTCTTCCTGCCAGGCCTGTGCAGTCTGGCATGGCCCAAAAATCAGGCCTGGGCCATACAGTGACTGAGCTCCCTTCAAGGGGTATTTCCAATGTAAGGGAGTCAGACCAGAGAACAGTGCTTGGTCCTTTCCTTACCACAATACATGAGACCCAGAGTGGGGTGAGGAAATCTGGGTTTTCTTACCATGGTGTAGCTTTCAGGATACTTGAAAAGGGTTCTCCCAGTAGGCTTGGTGTTAGTGTAGAGGATGGGGTAAAACTGTCATGGTTTAGGAATGGTATTTCCCAATTTAGTGCTCCCACTGAGACTCCAAACCATGCTCCCACTGAGTTGCTCACACCCTTCTCCTTCCCTTTAATGTAATGAAGAGGAGAATTGGAGGCATGAAAGTAAAGATCACAGGTTAGAACAATTTACTGGAAACAGCAGCGAGATAAGAAAATGAACAGTAACAGCAGCAGTACTATGACAGAGGGTACAGCAGAGGCAAATGATTCACCTGGAAAAGCCCCAGCAGCAGATTCCTCTGCCACAAGACTCCCTTCCCCCAGCCCTTGGCAGTGACGTGGGCTGGTGTAGAATAACCTCCAGAATAACCTGGAGTCCTGGCCGTGCCCTCTCCTGGCTACTGCAAAAATTGACCCTATCCTGGCCAGAACCAGGACCAACTGTCTGAGGAGAAGCTTAATCCGAGGAGATGTGAAGGTGTTGGGAAAAGGAGGCTACACAGCAATAGATGAAAGTGTGACAAAATCTGGGAAAATGAGGCATGCTCACTTAATCTTGCGGTTGTAATGGGATTTCCTTCCCCCTCAGAGTAAGCATTGAGATTTGCAGAGAGCATGGAGTTCTGGGTCAGAGCTGAGCCATAGCTAGGCACTTTGATACTGAAATCAACTCCTTCATTTATTCAAAAATCAGAGTTGACTGTGGGTTAATCCTACCCCTCATCTCTTGCTTGCTGCAGGATTTTCCTTTTCTTCTCTCCTGCTTCCTATTGGCTTTTAATCTGTCTCCCAGTCTGCTTAGGAAGGTGTAGGGCTGAGATGTGACTGTTCTTGCATCCCATGCATCTCAACAGACTGAGAGAGACCTGCTGAAATATAGGATGAGGTCTCCAAAAGGGATGCCTTCAATTATCTGTATTACAAGCACCATTTCAGGGAAGGAGAAGAAGGGGATAAGGATCTGTTTGTGATCACGAATTTTCCATGTTGGCCTGTCCTATTTTGCTTGCAAGTGGGAAATCTACCCTTATTTGACAATGCTGCATTCAGGGACTACTGAATATGATCCTTCTCCCTCCATGTGAGCCAAAGACATTTAAACTGAGTATGTAACTAGGTGGTGTCCTTAATTTATGGTTAGTAGCTCCCAAAAACTCCAAAGAAGCTAAAAGAAGCTTGTTCATGATTTATTTTGTAGGGCAGGCTGAAGAATAGTTGAGTGCCCTGGTTTAGGGCAAATCTGGGAAGAAAATTCCAAAGGAGTCCATCTAGAAAAACAGATTCAAGTGAACTGTTCAGCCCCTCCCCAAACTGGTTTGGGAAAAGGTTTCCTTGGAGAAAAAGTGGAAAAAACTGTTTATTTAACAAGCATAAAAAAATAATAATATTAAACAATAAAACCTCTTGCTGTTCTGAAGAGATGCAAATTCACAAAGTCCTTGTAGCTCAGTCTCTTATCAGTCCCTCCTGCACTGGAAAATGCCTCGTCCTGGCCCTGGTGGGCCACAGGTGTGAGCTCCCAGTGTTCTTCTGGGTTTTCAGTCCACAGCAGGTTTGAACAGTTCCAAGAAAAAGAAAAGCCACAGTCCAGGGCACTTCACTGCCTCAGCTAGCTAAAAAAACTAACTAAAAAGCAAAGGAGAACTCTGTCCTGCTGTCTGTCCATGGTGCAGTCCAGGAGAAGGAGTGCAGGGGAGCAAGTGCAGTGTCTGAAAACAAACCGTGCTTCTTCTCTTCCACCCTTCATTCTCAGAACCAGCCTTAAAGGTGTAAAACTTAATATCCAGCATAAACAGAACAGACAACTGGGGATACAAGCATCATAAAGTCACCCCAGGTCAGTGAGAGACACTGACATTAATATTTTGAGAGGTATGGTTAAACTGGTGTTTATAGCGGCCTAGTGCCAACTTGCTTGATGAAAACTATGCAAGATTTCCAAGAGTGTCAGGAAACCAAGGTAATGTTGGGAGAGGGAAAGGAAGCCAGGCACTTTTTTATAGATGAAATTACAAGAAAATTTGAGTTACTATGCAGTTGTATTTGTTACTGGGGACCGTGGGGTGGTGTGAAGTGTAAGCAGACAGATGCATTGCAGATGACAGCTGGAAGTCTCTGACTGACTGAGTGACATCTAGATAATATTAAGAAGTGATCCCATCCCTTTGCTATGGTGTTATGTTATCTGGTTCCCAGACCAAGCAGTCTATTGCAGTTTTGCTTAGTGCATAGTCCTTCAAAGCAGCGTGCAGCCCTCTGATCTGCTGCAGACTGTGCAAGGCGAAAGCAGGCTGTGTGCATTGAATCACTGAGTGCTTTATGGTGTTCCTATCACTGTGGATTAGAGTGCAGCTTTTGGAAGTGCCCCAGTAAAAACAAATACTGTATTTGAGACATAATCAGTGACTGTAGCAACATTGCTTAAGTATGTAACAACATATCTATGGGTGGGGGAGTGAGAATTACATGGTTCAGTCGCAGCACAGGTAGGAAAAATTGCTCTCTTTATGTGTCTTCTCTGTGGCTCAGCTGGGATTTATTGTCATAACTAAATAATTTTGTACCAAAAAGTAGCCATTTTCTCCCACTGTAGCTTTAAATACTGATTTGGAGGTGGGAAGGCAGCACTGAGATGCCTGTGGCTCTGTCATGCCCATGATTTCTTTCAGCACAGGAGGCAGAGTCCCTGGCATGGCCTGGAGTGCAGCATCCCCTCTGCTCCCAGCAGCAGACTCTGCTGCTCTCTGTCCACCAGCAAAAGCTGGGACACTTGCAGCATTCCCTGGAGTGGAAATTGGACTCCTGTTTTCCCTCGTTTAAAATTTTTATTTCCATAATAGTAGATGTACTTAGTGGAAACAAACCTGTGGGAGATTGGAGGTGTCTGTGTTGCTTTCCTGGAGGGAGCAGCTGCCTTGGCACAAGGAGCTTGTCTGGGCTGGATGGAGAAATGGTGGTGGCAACAGCTGGGCTTTGTCTTTGGGCTATAAACAAGGACTTGCAAGTAGGTTGTAAAGGGAGGTTTGGGTTAGTCTTTGAGCTGAGGCATGGTTTCTGCACTTCAGTTTCAGTACTGCCACAGCTGCTTCACAGATTTTAAGAGCAACAGCCCTTCTTCAGGCAGTGAAAATCTTCTTGAAGCCAAGTAGTGGTATTTTTGGCCTTAATTTCTCTGATTCCTTTTCCTATCCACAAAGCAGGATAAATGAGCTGCTATCCTGACCCTTTCCTGCTGAGGCTGTCTAGATAAGAAGTTTGCTAGTGGTACAGTAATGGTTTTGTGGGGCACTTCTCCCAGTTTGTCAGGTTGTAGTCCTCCAACCTTAGAGCTTATGGATTGAAACTGGTGGAGGGATCTTCCAATACCATAAAAATGCTCTGATGTGAGGGTGCTGATGTGATTGTAACCTTTGCATCTATTCCCTGATCAGCAAGCCAAGCAGGCAGCTGCCTTCAGGACAGGGTTCTTGCAGTATTGCTGATGTCCCTGGTTGGTTATATATTTATTTGTGTGTTTTCTTTCTAATTATGCTGATATTTACTGCTCAGCAGCTGCAGTCTGAGGAGGAGAGTGGTAAGCGCTGGCTGTGCAGCTGACACCAGCCTGGTGCCTTGGCTGTGTGTCAGCAAAGGCCTCTTGCCAGCTGGGCTAGAGCTGTGTGGCCTTGGCCTTCCCTTGGCCAAAAGGTTGTAGGTTGTTTGGAGTTACACCCTGAAACTGCACCAGAAAAGAAAAAAAATAAAAAAATAAAAGTGATTGTCTGATTTCTGTGGCAAATGACTGAGAATTTGTGGTCAGGGCTTCCCTGAGGATTGGGATCTGCCATAGTGAAAAACCCCCACAAAATGAATGTTTGGGCAGTTCTGGGTAGGTGATACTGTCCTGATTCCTGGTCCTGAATTGCCTGTTGTGTGTCAATATGTGTTCTGTAGTTTTCTCACATCTGTTTCTGAGCAATTCTGGATGTGCTGGTTTTATGGAACCTGCTAGGTGCCCTGTGTGGGAGAGCATCAGAAAATGGTCTTGAGAAATTTTCTTGTCCAGAATCCTTCATTATCCATGTCCTGAGACCTAGCTCCAGTGTGATACTGGCACTAAAAGAGACCTGGACTGAGGGATGAAATGGTCTTCTGGACCTTATGCTATAAATTTCAGAAATCTTTTAACAATTTATCGCTCTTCTCATTCTGCAGTAAAGCCTGCTTTGTTTTTTAAATGAACAAAAATATGAAGTCTCATGAGACTGTTTCTACGGGTCACTGTCCCAGTTCAGGAGCTCTCGAATTTACTTGATAGCTGCTTCCCATTTCCATTTCTGCTGCTGGCTGATATTTACAAACAAACGAGATGGAAAAACCTATCTTTTTTAACCATTTTCTCAAAACCCTCTAACTTTATAAATCCCAACCATTTCCAGTGGCAGGATCATGGTTAGGAGCATTGTACTCTGTATAACAGATATGAGAATGAAGGGGAGGGATGTCTGAGTTGAGCTCAGATGTGGCATCTAGGATAATGTTAAACCTGACTCTCAACTGGTCTCTGGAAGGTTTTACACCTGTTTTCATGTGGGAAGATGAAAGTGATGAGGTTAAGGACAATTCACACCTGTTTGCTTCAGGGAGATGTGAAGATCTATTTGTAAAATCCGTTTTCAGACAGGGAATGCCCTGAATTGCTGAGTGTCAGGAAGTGATGCAGACAGGCTGCTGCAAGGCCTGCTGCAGGATGCTGCATTGTTATTGAGCAATAATTGTTATTGGGGTGGGAGGATGAGGTGTCTGCATTTGGAGCCCCATTTTTCCCTGGCAACAACAGACACAAATTATTCCCTGCTCTGGTGATTGCAGCCTGTTTGCCAGCACAGAGCTTTGTGCTGAAATCTTTGGGCTGGCATGCAGTAATTGGTTGGTTTTTAATTTTTTCCTTTTTTAAACAGCACTTCAAATGGTGCAGCTTTGCCATGGGGTTATAATTACATAAGCCATAGAAATGTACTTCAATGACCAGTCAAATGGGTTTGTTTTTTCCAGTAGTTTAAGCTTGGCATTTTTTAAGTTGTTGAAGGAATAGAATTGAAATTCATTGGGGAGTTTAATTTCATCAAGCCCTCTATAGCTTCATGCTTTTGCTGTGTCTTTGTGCATTTGGGCTGCCTGTAAATGGCTCATTCACTTTCATAAAGGAATTAACACAACTGTGCAGCTGTGTAAGGAGCCAGTCCCCAATCCCTGCCCCGTGCTGCTCAGCTTGCCCAAGTTTATTGACATAAACATGCAGAAGTGGCCTCTAAGCATTTCAGCTGGTAGAAAAGTTTTATATTTTATTAATTTTACTATAGTCCTTTATTCTACTTTTGAGCATAGACAGACACCTGAGGTCTAACATAGTACAGAAGGTTTTAGTGGCTGCTCTGGGGATGCTCCTGCCACTGGCTGTTGCTGGGAGGTGGCTGCTGCCTTGCAGCCCTGTCAGGCTTTATGGTCAGCAAGAAACTTGCTTGCTTTTTGTCACTTCAGGAATTTTCAGCTCTGTAGGCTTGCCTGCTGGTTCTGTAAGTGTCAGCTTAATCTGGGGTCTGCCCCCAGCTTAATGTGGAGGGCTTAGCCAAAAAAGAGTGCTTTGCAAGGCAGAGTCCTCTACAAGCAGTGCTTGTCCCCTGCTACATCCCCTTTCCTGCCCAGCCCTGGGTTCTCCTCCACGTGTGCCCTGTCAGCCCCTGTGATTTACCTTCCCTCCTAACATGGAACTTGTGGAGCCTGATGATGCTTTCTGGCACTGGGAAACTGAGAGGGAGGAGCCAGGGGACTTGTACTCGTTAGATGTGGCAGGCCTCCTCCACGGGGATTTCTATAACCAGCAAATCCGGGGAGGAGTTAAAGCCCTGCTCGCCTGATGTGGAGACATGAACCAGCAGGAGCCTTCTCCAGCAGCCCCTGCTCTGCGGAACGCCCTGCCTGCACACTGCAGCCCGACCAGAGACCTGCAGCCTGGCCCTGGGTGGCTGTGCTGGATTTGGGGGTGGCGGCTCCGGAGCTGGGGCGCTCCTGGCGCTGCTGCCTCGGCTGCCGCGCTCACCGCCATCCCCATGGAAACGCTGCCCCTCTTCCCTCTGTGCATGGCACTGCCCAACCTGGATTTTCATGCTTTTGGCAGTCTTGTTCCTTAAAGCAGGGACTTTAGCTGTGAAAGGTGAGCATGTGGGGAAGGAGCTGGTTACAGGTTGCTTTAATTCTTTCACCTGTGGGCTTCAGGTACTCAGTTTTCACTCTGGCCCCTTGCAGGTGGGGAGGGAGAAGGATGGACATTGTCAGTGGGTTCAGTTCTGCTCCACAGACTGAGCTGCAGGCTTGGGGGAAGGGTTACTGTGTTACCATGTGAGTTTTTATGCATAAGTTGGGCTTTTGAGTGATTCTAAGAATTATTCTCTGGTTTGACTGAATTGGTTCTCACTGCTTTCTTCATTGTCTGCCATCTCTGCAATTCCTCACTTAAAAATTCCAGGCTGATGGGCTGTTAGCATGGGCTGAGGCCAGCAGGACATACAGGCTTCTCTGCCTTTTCTTTAATTAAACTTCAGCATCTTCTGATTGTTTTCTTGTGATTGTGCTCCACTTTGTTGAACCCATCCTTGACAAGGCTCAGCCTGTTCAGTTTGCACCAGAACTTCTGTACTTGTTGGCAGTGTCACAATGCCAGTCCTTCTCAGACTTTTTTTCTGAGGCAGATGTGAAAGGAGCTCACAGAGCAGAGATTGGCCTAAGATCACACAAGAAAACCTGGAATAATACTGCAGGCAGCTTTGAATTCTCAGCTTTGATCTGTAAAACCTGGTGGGGGAAGTCTCTTCTTGTAAGGGTAAGTGCATCAAGGGCAGTTCAGAGAATAAAGTATTTCTGTTCTGATGACCATATAAACACATTATATTTCAGGCTTGGGGATGCTACAGACTCTTCAGATTCTTGTCACCTCAAAAGATCCAACTGTTGTGTGTCTGCTGTAGCTGCAATCACAGAGTAAAGTGATTTTAGAAATATGTTTTGTTTAAGCACTCTAGCAAAACTGTCTTCTGGGTCTGTGCAGAGCAGAGAGGAAATTTGAGGGGGATATGCAATACCTTGAAGTTTTTTGCTTACTTAGTAACTTAGGCTTGATTTCCACATCTGAGATATACGAAAAAAAATAATGAAATATTTGGAGATGGTTGATGGTGGAGGGAAGGACTTGTTAGGCGGCCTTTTCCTCTGTAAAGCAAAATCTCCCTGTCAGTTACAGGGAGATCTGTTGCACTGTTTAGAATAATGCTGCAGTTAAATCATGTTTATGATGAGCCCTGGGAGACCAGGGACATGAACACAGTGAAACTGCTCCTCTGTTCCATTCTCTGCACAGGATTATTTGGGAATGTTGATAACCAGGGGGATCCCTGGCCACCCATAGCTGGCTTGCAGTGTGGCTTTGTGCTGTGTGGCTTTATCTACTGGAATGTTTGAAATCAGGAATAAAGTTCTAACTTGTGAATGTTCAAATTACCACTGAGTTAGCCCTGAAACACTGAGCAGGTTGTTCCCTACCGAGGTGCTGAGCCATTGCAGCTCCAGCTGCTTGCAACAGGAATTACCAGAAGCTCAGCAGTTTGGAAGCTGCTGAAGGACTCGCAAGCAGATGCAGATGACTGTTTCTCAGCAGTGAAGTTGAGAATCCTGGCCTGAATTTCCATAGCAAAGGAATATAAATAAATAGCAAGAAATTAAACAGGATGGAGAGAAGAAGAAGTTCATGACAGCCATAAATGTTATGAGAAATTAACTCTTTCTTCATAGCTGTTTTTAGAGTAGCAAATCAGCCAGTGTAACCTGGCAGTGGTGTTAAATCTCTCATGGTGATTTGATGCCTGGGAGTTGAGTGAGGCTGGCTGGTAGCTTGGTGTTGCATTGATCTGATTTGATGGGATTGTTCCAGCCCAGTCAATCACAAGCTTTTGCTTCTGATCTACCCCCATGTCCCAGTTCTGGCCAGGACAGGGTTAATTTGTGCAGTGGGAAGGAAGGGGCATGGTGAGCACCTGGAGGGTCTGGCAGCAGTCAGGTGTTGCTGGGCTCTGGTGGTGACTGAATTGCAGGTGAAGCACCCATGTCCCTTGTACCCTGTTATTAATATTGTTGCTGCTCATTTCCGTATTCCACTTCTGTTTTCAGTAATTTTTTCTTATCTTAGCCCTTGATCTTTACCTTTTGTGCCTCTAATTCTTCTCTCCAGCCCCTGCAGTATTAGGGGAGAGGTGTGAGCAAGCAGTGCATGGTTTGGAGTGTTTCAGTGAGAACAGTAAGTTGGAGAATACCATTCCTAAAATACAGCACCCCACCTCCACAATGGCCTAATCCTCTTCTCATTTTGACAAAATTCTTGTTCTTCATATGCACAATAAAGTTACAGAGAATATATCCTTTCTTACCTTTGTGTTATCCTGCAGGAACTGCAGGTTGAGTTTGCAGGTTGAGTTTGCAGTAGGGAACAGGGAGAGACTCCCAACTTTTGTTCCCTTGTGTCAGACAGGACTTTCCCTGTTGAATTCACCCAGACCACAGATCTGCAGAAAACATGTTGTTATCTGAAGTGGGGCAGTTCTGATCTTGTAGGGCAGAGTGAGCCTTTCTCACTGTAAAAAGTAACAGGGTTTTTTTTTAATTTGCAAACTGCTTTGCTACTGCCCTGCTGGGGCTGCCATGTGTGCCAACACAGTGCCAGGTATGAGCAAGCAGAAAACCTGGAGTTTTAGGGAGCACTGCCTGCTCCTGGCATATCTGAGGGAGAAAGTGTCTAGGTGAGCCCTTGATAGTATAATAGGCATTGTTCTGAAGCAGCAGTGTCTTTAGAAATGCCACAATATATGCCTTATTTTCCTCTTCTTTTGAAAGCTGCGTGGTGGACAATTGGATGTATTGGGAGGACAAGACAATGATTCTCAGTGTGGAGGCGAAGTCTGGCACTACACTGAGGTACAATAGGGCATTATAATTTCTATTTTAAAATGCAATAGTTAAATTTTAAAGCCATAACTGAATATACTTGTAAATGTTTACTGCATCTACTGCCATTATCTTTTCTCCACTTCTTGTTTGTTTTTTTGCCCACTGCTCTGCTTTTTGCACACAAGTGCATAATTCTCCCTGCAGGCTTTTTGTCAGCACATACAGCTGTGAGTTGACCTGCACATCAATCTTCTCTTACCTAGGGAAATACTTCAACTCATGTAGATCTGCTCCTTCCATCAAGAGAGCCATCCTCTTCATAGATCTTCAGGTCATTTAAAAGAAAAAATTATCTTCAAGCACTTTTCCAGAATCTTCACTGCTAATTGATTGCTCCCTCTGGGAATTATTTGGTAAACTATAAAAGCAGAGCTGTGAACATGGAAATGCTCATGGGTGTTCAAGCACAGGAATGGGTTAATTGTTCCATGGGGACATGGTATCATTTGCTCTCTCCCCTCCTTGCTCTTTCAGTAAATTTTTCTTTTCTGGTGTGAGATAAGAATTAGAGCTGTTGAACCAGACTGGGTTCTAGTTGAATACAAACAAGAAGCAATTTTCTGCACATACAAACAGAAATTGGCATCCTGGTTTTGATTAGTGGAGTAATGCTTCAGGACCCTTCTCCACACCTGTGAAGTCTAGCTGAGCTGCCTCATTTAAAAAGGGCTTTTTTCTTTTTTTAAATAGCATGTGATTACATAAAAACTTCATCTGTTTTTAGATACATCAGCATCAAGGCAGTCATTTGATAATCAGAAAACCATACAAATCTGATAGCATGGCACAACAGCAAATTGCTGTTGTTTGGTGGAAGTGTAGTGGGGAGCTTTGCTTTCACTGCTGCTCCCTCAATTCTGTGCCAGCAATTTCTCAGTTGTTGGGACAGGCTGGAAGCTGTCTGAACACACAAGGGAATGTGAATAAAATGCCAGCAGTCTCTGAGATTAACTGGATATCTTTGTATTTAGTTCTTGTTTAATAATACACCAAGGCTGTGCTTCTCTTGAATCTTCTCTATGTGTTGAAATTATCTGATGCCTAAAATATGACCCTTTATGTGTAATTTTGCTTTTGTGTTTGTAACAGGAGTTAAGTTGGTGACAGTATTTGGTCCAAACTGTGGGCTGACCTATGTCTCACCTTTTATTTCTTTTTCTGGCAGCTGAGGCAATTGATATTATGTAAGTTGGTAATAATATTTGAAGCATGCCTGGAAATATCTGATAAGTGACTTCATTCTTTTGATAAAGGAGTGAGGCAGAGAAAAGCAGAGCTTAGTGTAAAGTTTATTAAATGGCAGAGCACGTTTAATCTTCCCACACCACAAATTGAAGCCAGAATCCAGCATCTGTAATCACCAATGTCCCCACAGCATCACTAAAAACTGATTTGTCTTTGCCACAGCAGATTGTTTTTTTCTTTCTCAGATGGACATAATGGGTTGTTTGTTCTTTCTCCTTGGACTGCTGAATAATAAGTGCACAAACCACCTTCCTCTGTGCTCCAAAATCATGGAAATCAGCAAGTTGCACAGCTACCCTTTTTGTTATTATTGTAGCATGCTGTAAGGGCTAATATTCATTAATATGCAATGGCAACTGCTTGTGTTTGAGATAAAGTATTCTACAACTTCCAGTTAAATGGCAGATGAACATAAAGTTGCATTTTGAGGGGCAGGTATGTGAACACTTAGAGCATGTTCATGAGCTGTCATATGCCCACTGTTGAGCACTTCTCTCCTTATCTCTTTCCCCATATCTTGCCTCCAGTGCACTTCATTTTATTGAACTTTAAAGATGATTGAAAACTTCATGAGAACTAAATTAAAGCCTTGAATAGATAGGTTGTCAGAAACTACTACCTGAGTTGTAGTAGTAGCAGCAGAACCAATAATGGGTTGCTGCACAATGCATATGTTTTATGTTTTCTGGCTTTTCTCCACTATTTTAGTGCTTTGCTACCCTTCACATTTACCCCTTGAGAACAAGAGCTCTCACACACACTAAAACATCTTAAAATGGAAGAACACCTTTCTTGACCTTTTTTTTCTTTACTAGAGCCACAGGACTTTGTTCCAGAGAACTCAGCACCTGTATGTGCAGTTGCTTTCCCACACTGGAGGTTCTGCTTTATAAGTTTTGGACTTGATGTCGAAATCTGAGGGTGTGTAGGAGAGAGATCAGTCAGGACAATGTCTCCTTTTAGCCCTCAAAACCCATCTTTGGAGGACTGGTGTTGCTGAAACTGCTGTGAGACTGTATTTTTCTCTGAGGTACACAGCTTAAAAGATAAAGCTTAAAAGATAAGTGAAACTTGAAATAAATGTGTGCTGGTGCATTGGGCAGTAAAAGAGAATGCTGGCCTCTGTTGACAAAGCAGATCACACAGCCCCTGTGTTATCCAAGGGGTGAAACATGTCCCTTACTAAGCAAAAACCTTTTCTCTTCTTCAAGGTTCCTTGTCCCTGGTGTTTCTTTTTATTGTTTGTGTTTTTTCTATACAAATACCTTAGAAAAAAAGTCTTGGTATGCTGTAAGCTGTGAGTTGTGTCCTCTCCAAAGCCAGCAAAGTAGCAGGATAAACCAGTGAGACTGATTTGGCTGGCTCCTCATGATCAGTTGTACATGTAATTCCAAAAGGCTTGAGTTCACAATATTGCCCATACGTGGTGCAGAGTGCCCTTCCTTGGGATTCTGGGTTTTACTAAATGGCTGGTTGGATACAAAGGCTGAAAAACTAGTAAAAGCAGGAAAATTCTAAATCTTGCATTAGTTTGACTGATCTTTGTAGTGGTGCAGATGTGAATTTACATAGAAAGTTGTAAATAGTGTTTATCTAAGACAGAAGTAAATTCTTTTCTTAGAAAGATGAGTGAAATTTTCCGTACCTGTTCTTACCTACTCTGGAGTGGAATTGCTCACGATGAACATGAGTGCTGAGGGAAAACTAACAGTACTAGATTCAGTCATGTCTTTAAATAAACTTAAAAACAAAACTGTTAGCTTCATAACTTATATTTAGCATGACCATTTAGTCCATCTTGAATATATCAGAAGTCAGTGCAGAGGAATGAATAAGAAACCATAGCACAAATTAGTGCAGGATGACATTGTTCCATGTGTAACATGAAAGCATTTGGCACCATGAGCTCATTTTGATCTCACTTGTTGTGTCTTCTGCCTCCTACCAGCTTAGAAAAGAGCTGGAGCTGTGCCTTAATGAGATTAACTCAACAGGAATGATCTGTGCTTTACTCAGAGTTTATCAAGTGTATTTAACTTTCATGAAAGCAAGGATTGGTTAGATGTTTTCCTCACCTACTGCCTCTGCTCAGTGATTCATTGGGTCTAAAAGTTATAACAGCTCCAGTGAAGTCCCTTCTCACCTTACTGAGGAAGAGATCCCATGGTACAGTGGCACCTTGGATGGAAAGCAGAAGTTCCCTGTGCTTACAGAGACTTGGCACCCATGTGTGAAGGAGCTCAGTTCATTTTGGTTACCCATATGGATTTGAGAGGCACTGAAGTGCCTGACTCCTTTTCCACTTCTCTTGAAGCAGGGGGTCCTTTGGAAACCTCACAGTAATCAGCCCTGCCTACCTTTGAAAGTTGGGCTCCTGAATTTTACTGTGGAAGTTGGCTGGTAAGCAGTAGTGGAGAAGTCCTGCCATGAGTGAGGCAGAAGCAGCAGCTCTAAGTTGATTTTCTCCTTCCATCAATGACTAATATGTACCATCCCCCAGTCTGATTTCTAGGAGGTTCTCCTCAAGCCATTTGCTTGGTGCCTTACAGCTAATACACAGTGCTGAAACCTGAAATTAGTTCAGCTGTGTCAGGGCTAGCAGATAGCCATTTCCTAGGAGAAGATACTGAGCACTCTGTACAGGTTTTGCAGTGTGGTGAAAATCCAGGTTAGCAGAAACAGCCAAAAGTGAAGGCTGAATTATATCAGATTCCTGAGTCATCAGCTATTGATGCAGAAGATCCTGCTACGCTTTTGTTGTGATGCTGTTAAGGAGCATTTCCAGCCCTCTGGGCAAAGACATCAAAGGATAGTGAAGATAAAAAGAGACCACTGTTGACTTTGAGAAAACTGTTCTATTTATACAGGCAGATGTTGAAGTAACTGAAAACTTTAGGGCTGCTTTAATGAAAGTTTGGTAGTCCTCAGCCTCCAAAAACTCGTACTCAGGTTTGCTTTCTTTCCTCCAAAATCATAGAGCTGGCTTTTGTGCCCCTGGTTCTCAGCAGAGGAAGGTTTTCCAGAATGAATGAGAGCAAGGCAAGGCCTGCTGTGACCTGGCAGGGCAGGAAGGTTGGCTGAGCCATGTCCTTTGCCAGAGGTGCCCCTCAGTCGTGGCAGTCTCTTTCTCACATGGACATCTGGGCTCCTGATATATGGGCTGCTGTGTTTGGGTCAGGTCTGATTCTCTTCTGGGGTGGTCCCCAGCTCATGCTCTGGCACAGCTCTCTTCCACCAGTACTCCATGTGCTCTTCCCTTGGCTGGTGGCACTCACTGTTGGGTTTAACAGCATCTTCAGACAATTAATATAAAGAAACACCACAGCTTTATGTGGGATTTCTAAACCAGGCAGGATTCTGGCTCACAAGGCCTATCCAGGCTGTACTTGTCTGTTGAAAATGAACAGCCAAACCAGTAAAGGTGGTTTTGCTCTTGCTTTCTCTTGTAGTGAGATTCTCTGGAGTCTAGCATGGTGTGAGCTCTGAGGTTTCCTCAGTGGTGCATTCTTGACAGGCTGGATGGATGGGCTTAGTCCAACAACACAAAGTTTAACAAATCCAAGTGCCAGTCCTGCATTTTGGCTACAATAACCCCTGCAATGCTCCAGGCTGGGGATGGTGTGGCTGGACAGTGCCCAGGCAGAAAGGGACCTGGGGGTGCTGCTCAACAGTGACTGAACGTGAGCCAGCAGAGTGCCCTGGTGGCCAAGAAGGCCAATTGCTCCTGGCCTGGATAAGGAATGGTGTGGCCAGCAGGAGCAGGGAGCTCATTCTGCCCCTGCACTGGGCACTGCTGAGGGCACACCTGAGTGCTGTGTCCAGCTCTGGCCCCTCAGCTTGGGGGGCCATTGAGACACTCGAGCGCATCAGAAGGAAGGAACACCTTGGTGTGTGACCCTGGATCATGTTCAGCTGCTAGAGCACACTGACAGCTTCTCCAAATGCCTCCTGGGCATCTGAACCCTCTGTTGAGGTTAACATGGGGAATATCGTTATAGGGAAGACAGAAATTAAAAATTCACATTCCCAAAACATTCCCGTCATTGTGCCAGATCAGCAGGAGCCAGGAGTGCACAGACATTCCTGTCACCCCTGTCTCTGCTCCATCATGGACCAGACTCTTGATTCCACACTCATAGGAAACAGCACCTAAATCCATGGGTGAAATTTCAGCTTATGGTGCAAAATGCTCTTTGGGCAATTTGATGTGATAGGATTTGACTGCTTTGTACGTCAGAGGATCATTCTGCAATTCATGGAGCTGCTTCTTCTAGCAGTGGAGCAAAAAGGCAAAGAATTTACTGGCAAACAAACGAATGGTAACTTCCCTCTCTTGAATTTATTCAGTTCTTTGAGGTACAAATATGTTCTTGATGGCCAGAGAAATCAGTCATTCTGCATTAGGAAGCTTGGTTGATGTCTTTAGCAGGCCTTTATGAAGCTCTGTGTAAGTGGTTTTAGAAACAACTTAGAGGGAAAAATAGGATGTGGTTTAACACAGAAGCACTTAATTATGTTTTTATGTTACTACTTAAAATTTTAATAGTGAGTATGTGAAAATGCGTTACTTCATATGTGAAAATAAGTTATTTCATGCCTCCAAAACACCCCTGGTGTGACATTAATCACTGCCATACTACTGTGACTTGTACTACACCTGAATTTTAATCATTGTATTGTTATGTTCCAATTTGATATCTCTCTTGGTGTCACAAGATCAGATGTGTTTAATTATGGAACAGGATCCTGCTGAGGTTTACACATAGTGCATGCCCCAAGGACGTTGTATCTGAGCTGTGTGTTGGCTCACCTTCCTTAGCAGCCTCCATCATCTGTGCAGCTTCCCAGCCCCACAGGGAATGTGCTGAGGAAGGAAGGGCTGCTCAGCAGTGTGACAGTGGTCACAGGGGTTTTTGGATGAGGGAAAAGATGAGGATCTGACTCCATGTTTCAGAAGGCTTGATTTATTTTTTTATGATATATATTATATTAAAACTATATTAAAAGAATAGAAGAAAGGATTTCCTCATGAGGCTAGCTAAGAATAGAAAAAGAAAGAATGATAACAAAGGCTCTGTCTCAAACTCTCTGTCCGAGCCAGCTGGCTGTGATTGGCCATTAATTAGAAACAACCACATGAGACCAATCGCAGATGCACCTGTTGCATTCCACAGCAGCAGATAACCATTGTTTACATTTTGTTCATGAGGCCTCCCAGCTTCTCAGGAGAAAAAATCCTAAGGAAAGGATTTTTCATAAAAGATGTCTGTGACACAGCAGAGCTTGAGGAGTGGGAAAAGGTGCATCAGAGTGGGGCCAAACAGACTAGGATTGTGTATTGAGATATTCTGCATCAAGAATAATTGCAGACGCTTAAGATTTGGACTAAGATGGACAATACTGGAGTCTGAGGTGTTGTCTGTAATAATGCACTGGAATAGCAAAGGAAACAGCTTGGCAGCTGGGCACACTGTCATAGCCCAGTGGAGGAGGCTTTTTAGCTCCTAACCTTCCAGTGAGATTTGAATCTTGGCACTGAGTGAAGGAGACCTTGTGCAATAACCACTGGATTTCCTAATACCTTGTCTGTTGCTCCCCCTCTTGATCTAAGAGCTTTGAAGATCAGAGACTCATTTATGATTGTTTTCTGTTCTTTGAGCAGCTTTCACCCCCTCACTTCTTTTTCAAAACCCTCCATGTTGTTTATTTACTGATATATGCAAGCAGGAAATTAAAATGGTGACTTAGCAAATTATTTCTGCCAGAACAAAGCCTGCAGACTGTATCTCCAAGCATAAGCTTGACAATAAAGCCTTGCACTCAGCAAAACAGAAGCTGTCTATATTGAAAGAAGAGATCCTCTCTTTCCCAGGCTGTCCTGCACTCTCTGTTCCAAGTCCTGGTTTCAGACAGTTTTTGTACAAATCCTCCAATTGCTCTCTCAAATACAAACAGCTCAGGCAGCAGTTGTTTGCAGAAACCTCCTGGAACTGCTGCTGGAGACTCTGCTTACTGGAAGTGAGATCCTGCTGGAGACCTCTGCACCATGTCAGACTAAATTAGATGTAGATCCCTAGTTATGCTGTCTTATTCATATTCATCCTCTCTACAGGACTGCATCTTATTGTTCAGGTCATTATTTCCTTTGCCAGCTTTTTTGCTGTTGCTGGATTGTTCTGTGGATGGAGCTGGCAGGGTACTGTGGTCCTGCTGTCCTGTGGCCCTGTGCTTTTCTCTCCCTGCAATGAGTGTGCAGGCAATACCTGTGTGTTTGTTTTTGTTGTTTTGCACTGTGAAAAAAAGCCAAATATTTGCTTGAAAGTGAAGTCTCATACATTGCTGAAAGCTGTGCTCCCTGTATCCTCAGCATAGTTTAAAAATATTCTTTAACTGTTTATTCCCCCAGAGAACTTATCAGAAGAGCAGTAAATGTTAAGACCTGTCTGGGCTGTGTGAGGCCACAGTGAATATCTACTTTTGTGCTCTTTTGTAAAGATGAGATGCAATAAAACCTGATATTGATACTGACTTTTTTTAGAAAGTGCTTTGAGGTCTTGTGAAAAGCAGCAAATAGAAGCCAGGTGGAATTGTGCCTAAGAGTCTTTTCACAGCCTACCTAAAGAATTTGTGTTCTTTAGTTCTTATTCCATCTGTTACTGTCTTAATTCAACATTTTGCTTAGTTTTCTATGTTTTTCTAGGGTATTAAGTGTTTTCTGTGACCTAAATATATTTTTAAGGCAGAACTTCCTGAAAGTAAGGCAGGGAGAACTCACTGAGAGAAGCCCTGTGGAGAAGGACTTGGGGTGGATGAAAAGCTGGGCATGAGCCAACAATGTGCAGATGCAGCCCAGAAAGCCAACCATGTCCTAGGCTGAATCAAGAAAGTGGACAACAGGTCAAGGATTCTCCCCCTCTCATGGGTGTACCTGGAGTGCTGTGTCCAGGTCTGGGCATAGGAGTTATTAGAGAGGGTCCAGAGGAGGCCACAGAGATGCTCCAAGGGCTGGAGCCAGGCTGGCAGAGCTGGGGGTGCTCACCTGGAGAGGAGAAGGCTCCAGGGACACCTCAGAGCCCCTTCCAGTGCCTAAAGTGGAATGCCCTTTATAAAAAAAGAGGTGTTTTTTCACATGGGCAGGTAAGGATAGGACAAGATGAACTAGTTTTAAACTAAAAGAGGAGAGATTTGAAGGTCTTTTCCAAGCCAAACCATTCTCTCATCCTGTGCTGCTAATCACTGGTATTTGCTGGCCCTGGAGATGGGAAAACTGTACTAGGTGAGTCAGGCTATGAGTTTGCACTTTACATTGTGCCTTACACTACCCAAAGTCCAGGGCTGCATCTCATCTGAAGTTTTGTCATTTATTCGGATTGTGGTTTGTCAGTAAAACAAACTTTTCACTGGAGTCTTTATGAAGCATTAAACAAAATGTAGGGTATTCACCCAGATGAATCAATAAATAAGCTTTTTTCCTATGATCATGCTTTGATGGGTTTTGAAATAACAATGACAGAAAGGACTCCTACAGGCAAGGAATGAGAGCCCTGGTCTGAAGCTGTAAAGAATGTTTGAAATCCTGACTTCAGTGGAAACAGATTGTTGACATACTTCAACCATGTCCCTCAGTTCACAGGGCAGTGTTTTTCCTTAGATCTATAGATTCTTATTTTCCACTTTGCTTGTGTATATAAGGATCTTTATCCAGAAAAAAAGAATTGGCACAAGAGGAGCTTCCTTTTACTTCATTGCACAGGTCTGTTATCCTGGAATCCTATATTGCTAAAGTAATTCAGTTTAAAAGTACAGAACCGAGGTGACAGAAGAACCTTTTACATTATAGACTCAGCTTCCTGAAGTTTTGACTTGTTTTCTTTCTGAACTGTTGATGTTGAATGCTTGAGCTCTTGGATGCCTGAGCTGGTTGCATTTTTCCACAGCAGGAGAACAGCTCTGAACCCCTTCAGAGCTTTTCAGCCCAGGCAGTGTGGCTTGGGCATGCAGGTGTCACAGTGCTAGACATGTCTGGAAGTATCTTATCTTCTCTTTTTTGTGTCATCTGATAGTTTCACATCTTTATTGATGAAAATTAAAGCAACATCTGACAGCATATTTTCTGTTGTGTCCACTTGCCCCCTTTTCAGGTTGGAAGGAAAAAGGAAGTCAGAGCATTTCCAGCCATGGAAATGGTGTTGGCATTGCCCAGCATTACCCTTATTTGTTTTTGGTGGGCCTCAACATAGCTGTACACAGAGGAAGATCCAAGATCATTATTCACTAAGTTCTCGTACTTTGGAGGTGTCTTTTGCCTCATATTGTTCTGAGAGTATTTGTTTCCAGAGAAGGTGTTTAGGGACTCTGTTGGTTACTGAAGTGTCTCTTCCCTTTTCTCATTCTCCCCTTTTCTGTGGTAATGCAGGCAATGCAGTAAGACATAAAATTAAGTGGGGATTAGAATTTCATGTGAAGTGGTATTTTAAATGGAGCTGCACTTGATTCATTTATGCTTTAAAGGAATGAGTATAAGGCAAGGGAAGATCTGCTAGTTAAAATACTAAAATTTGCCAGGGGCATGGCATTTCCTTTAACTTCCAAGATACATATCCAGTCAAAGATGAGTGGAAGTAGATGTTGTCTGTTCCCTCAGGGTCTCACTTCGAGCTGTCTTAGTTTCATGCTACTTCTGCTTGCGGAAAGTTTGTCAGAGCATTATAAATGCGTTGGATTGGTTCCCGTAGACTTGAAATGCCTCTTTACAATGTAAGCAGACCACTGCCGTTCAGGTGCTTTTTTAGTTTGACTAAGATGACAGTACTGATTTCTGACAGTTGGAACCATAAACTGTTACTGAAATGCTCACTGTTTTTCCTGATACAGTTCTGCCATGCCCCCCACCCCCTTCCCCAGCACAATTAATATTGTGTCTTGGTTTTAAAAGACAGGTGTCTGCTAAGGAGGGCAGGAACTTCCCTTGGAATGGAGACTATGACTCCCTCCAAATTATTATAACTTTGAAATTAAGGAGCTTTCAGGCAGAGATACAGAAAAAGGAGTAACAGTTCTTTACTAGTGTGTATGCATACAACAAGGCAAACAACAACAATGGCAGCAACTACAAACAAACAAAACAAAAACAACAACAAAAAAGAAAATAAATTAAAAAAAAAAAAAAAAAACCCTAACCAAAACCAAAAAGCAGAAAACCCAATAAAGTGTCTTTACTGCTCTTTAAGTGCTTCCCCTGGGTGCAGTTCCAGGCACGGCCGCCAGGGGCGCTGCTGGCTCCGGGCGGGCAGGGCGGGGCGGGGACTCCCCCGGGCCGGCAGGGGGCGCTGTGGGGCGGGCCCGGGCACCGCACGGTGATGGCGGCCGGGCTGGATGGCGGAGCTGGGCTGCGGCAGGAGCTCGGCAGCTGGAGCTGGCACTGCCTGTTGTCCCTGCAGGCCAGGAGTGTGGGCTACAGTGTAGCAAAAACCCTGAGCAGTGGCAGAAAAAATGGCAGGGCCTGGGCAGCAGCAGCCTGGCTCCTGAACGGGCTCAGGGAACCCCCTCAGGTTTCCCCTGAGGCACCCCACAGACAGTGACAGTCCCTTTTTAGTGAGGCAGGGCCTTGATAAGGTACAATGGCCACTCTTACAAGCAGAGCTGCACTCATGGTAGAAGAAAGCAGACAGAACCCCACAGTGGTGGGGAACTCCCCACAGCCAGCTCAGCCTGTCTCCCATATGGATGCTGAGAGAAACAGAGCCAGCAGCTGCCCCAACCCCTTCTTTCCCAGCCCAGTTCTCCCAGTATCTCTGAAGGAAAGAAACCCTCAGGTAAGAGTGTAGCCAGGTGCCCTCCTCCCCTGAGCTTGGCAACTTATTTTGTCTCTCCAAAGTACCCAGTCATTATTGTCTCTTAGCAACAAAATGAGAGAAAATTCCCTAAGAGAAAGAAACGAAAGGAAAACTCCTAAACCCCACATCTTGGTTGAAAAAACAGCTGTTTTCTCATCACCAAGCAAACTGAACAGCCTTACAAAGCATGTTCCTAAAGCACACTGCTATGTGATTTGCTCTCTAGAAACATCTACCCTTCATTGTGGTGGGTGCTGCACAGAGAGCATGAGAGTTCTTGTGCTGAAACTCTGCAAGGATCAAAAGCCAAATATGAAGGCACTGCAGCCACTTAAATCAGCCAACAAACATATCCCAAATGTCAGAACATGGCCTGGGAATGGGTAACTCCCTTAATTTCTGGAGACTTCTGGAGCATTGATTTGAGGCCCTGATTGGAGCTGCTTTTGAGTTCATGTGACTTCTCTCACACTGGGGGTTCTGCAGGGGTCTGAGCCAGACCCAGCAAAGCTCAGTCCTATGGAGTGTTTTTCAGAGTGGGGAAGCAACAAGGAACATCTGTGGGATGGTGCTGGCTCCGACACTGATTTTGACCCAAACAGTGACCCACTCTGCATTATCATTTATGATATACATACTTCTGCAGGAGCTCTGGTGTTTGTTTTGGGTGTTGATTTGACATCTGGATTTTAGGAACAATATTCCAAAACTGCAGAATTCCATCTGAGCCATGTAATGCTGATTTGCTGAATAATCTTATGTTTTCCTTGGGGCTGATAGGCCTGGGAAGAAGTTTTATGCTTCTACCTTTACTATGAGCTTTTCCTTTGCAGTGTGAAGAGACCCAGTTTATAAAGAGTGACTTAGAAGAGCATTGTTAAAAAATCTGACATTTTCAAAGCTAAAACTTTGTGGATAGTCAATATTGACTGACTTTAAAAACTTTAAAATTCTTGAAATGCATTTTCCATTTTGCTTATGTTTATAGGGATCTTTTTCCAGAAAAAAAGAATTGGCACAAGAGGAGCTTCCTTTTACTTCATTAACAAAGGAAGCAAATGAAGCTTCCTTTTGGTGCCTCTGGGAGCAAACTCAGGTTTGGTTAACTGCAGGTTTATGGAAAGCTGGGTACAGGCACATTTACAGCACTGTTTTGTACATAATATGAGCTAGAATATACAGAAATACTAAACATCACTGGGCTGGGTAGTTTCCATCTTGAACAGGACTCAAAAGCAGAGCCTAGGAGAATGAGAATAGTCAGAGGTTGCTTTTGCTATAAAGGTGTCCTTAGTCGTACAAAAAGCTGAAACTTCTCTCTGAACTTGAAGGAAAGTTGGTGAAACTCTGTTTTTTAATTTTTTATTCAGGCTCCTAAATTTTTAATGTGCCTTAAATTTGGGGTTGACATGCAGCCTCACAGCATTCATCCTCAGATTGATGTGGGGTGTTGGACCTGCTTGCAAGTGGAAGTTCTTTGAAAATGATGAGGCCTGAAATGTGTTTCTCCTGCCTCTCCATTCCCATGGAGGATGGCTTGCTGAATCTCCTCCTCCCTCTTTAATTCCCCCAGCACACATGTTCTCAATTACTGCCTGCACTGAAGCTGCAAACATTTCTTGAACTTTCTATACTGAGTATTGGAAATATATTTTAGCAGTTTGTGGGAGAACTGTTATGTCCCATGCTGGGAAAATTGTGTTTATGGTTCCTGTAGTAAAACAAGTCCACAACAGATTTTCTGTTTCTTCATCCTTCTTGGAGTAATATTGTAAGAACCTCTTACCCCCAGTGCATTGAGCATGGGTTGCTCCCATCTTTGAAATAAAAAGCATATGCTCTGCAGTCTGTGTTTTTCATTGCTGTCCACAAAATAATCACTGGTTTTTGGCTGATCACAATAATAGCTGCTATGAACCCCAAATATATGAGTTTGGATGTACAGCAGCATTACATTTGATGAAAACTCAATTGTTGGAAGGATTTTAAAGTCAATAATTGCAGCAGAGAGCATTAAAGGAGTGATAGTATAATGCCTGATTTGGAAGGGAAAAGGAAATGGGAGTTAGTCTTTTTCTCAGTGTGTGCATTGTTCTGATAGGATAATCCTTCAGGATCCAGGTGGTATCATGTGTCCACAAGCCTTTGTTGTACATTAAATTATACTTTATTTTCAGCTGTAAACCTTAGGACCCACACCCACATCTGTAACATGTTTCTCAGTTCAGATTTTGGGTCGCAGAAGAGAATTTTGTGGTTAAGGAAAATGCAGTGTTGTACTCCACCTCTCTCTTGTGCTGAAAATTGTTTCAACTCTGACAGTGATCAGGGGATAGTGTTACTGCTGTACAGACAAAGTTTTTAAAGCACAGTTACCTTCTGCTTAAATAAATTATAGGCTTGTTCAAATGGAAAAAATTACTTTTGCATCTCATCTGTGACTAAGTTGACTCACAATAGAGGGGCCCCTGAGAATGCCTGCACACAGGGATAGCAAAGAGAGAAGAGGAAAAGGTGTGTCTGGATCAATTAGTTAATCGTTAGATAATAAATGAATACTCTTTACCTTTGCACACAAACTAAACCTCTTTTTCATTTACTTCAGAGATTTGCTGACAGCATTCTCTCCCAAAGCAAGGAGCTCTTGCCATTTGATGTAAACACTCATTGACTCTCTGTGGAGATTTGAAAAATTGCTTTCCTGTCATTAACAATGATAAATGTGTAAACAATATTGTTAAAGATGCTGGGGGGGTGGGCATCAAACCAAGGGGAACAGATTAAAGGAATTTAAGAAGTGATGTACACTTTTAGTTATGCTCTGTACAGGCAGCACTGTACAATGCATCAAATGTAGTTTAATAAAAATTATTTTTATAATTCTTGATGAAATTTAAGGATTATGGGGTTTTTGCTATTGTTCTGCTGCTTGTCCTGGGGTGATGTTGCACCAACTGAGGCCCTGCTGTTTCTGATGTGTTGCTTTAAAAAATGCTGGAGGAACAACAGCAATAAAAGATGAGCAAAGTGCCTGAGATGCTCATTTAATTCCCATTAGCACAATAAATGTGAATATGATGAGGTTTGTTTTGGTTTTATATCCCTGTGCTTCTCCACAGGGACGGTTTAGATCTGTATCAGAAATGGAAGCTGAGTCATAGGTTGGCCAGGAGGACCAGAATGGAGCAAGGCATTTGATCTGAGTTTCTGGAGCTCACAATGTAACTCTGGCAATTTTGGAGGGAGGTGTTTTTTATTGGCAGTCTGTTGGTTTTTTTAAGTGGATAGGAGTCTTGCTTCATTGTCCAATTTGTAAATCCAAAGACCTTGCACTCTATATTAGCAGTCTGAAATAATTCCTGATGTAATTTATGGATTTACCTGAAAGAGAGAGAGCTTTCCTGCCTGCCCTGCAGGCTTGGGTCAGAGCAATGGCCATAACTCCCCTGCTTGCCCAGGGCAGTGTTCCTGCAGCCACGGGCACTGGATCCTGGAACCCAGGGGCTGTGCTGCTGCCTGCCTCAGCACTGGAGCTCCCATCCCAGCAGGGACAGAGGCTGGGAGCAGAAGCAGTTGCAGGGATCTGGCTTAGCAATGGTAGCCTGTCCTCACATAGCTGCCTGTAATGACTGGAGGAACATGTTATCTAAGGTAACTTTATCTTTTGGATATTTCTGTTACAGGCAGCTCTCCTGTCTCTTGGGTCTGAGGGCTGTGACACTCTTCATGCTTCAAGTGTCTTCATCCCCTCTCATATTTATTTGTTCCTAATAATTTTTTTTCTGGAGGAGGAGAAGGATGGAAAAGCTTTTAAATAACAGGGTTTATGTTCTCAGAGAAGAATGTGCTGAGAGGCCTTGCGAGCAGTTTTCTGTTCTCCCCCAAGGTGTGCCAGGCTAAGAGGATGTGTCTTTGTCTTTCCTGCATGTTAACAGTTATTATGGTTCCCACAAGTGTCCAAGCTGCTCCCACCTCAGTAAATTGCCCAGAGTCTGCATTTCTTGGCATCCCCATTAAAGCTGGAAGTTGGTTCCTACCCCAGCTCATTGCTTATGAGGGGTGTTTGCTGTTACTTCTGGCAATCCTGTGGTTTGCAGACTAAACTCCAGCTCTGGAGCCCCCAGCTTCATCCCCTGCCTGCTGTATGAGTGACCAAATTTCAGCTCCACAGCCCAATTCCACTTGAGTTTCTTCTGAAGGAAATAGTAGGTCAGTGTAGCATAGACAGCACCTCAGCAATCTTAGGATGGCCATGGCTGGTCCATGTTTAAGGCTTTTGCTGTCCCTTGATGCTGGCAATGCTGTGCTGCTCTGGTTCCTAAAGACACTCATGGCCTGCTGCAAATGATATGTGTGTCTGCATTTTCTCTTGTGCTATGGTTCACCTTCTGTCTAAGCTTGCCTTAAATTCACTTTATCCTAGTATTGAGGTTCCAGGTATTTCATTTTGACGTAAAGAGCAGCAGATGATCTTCTTAGCAGTCTCCTGGCTTTGTGGAGCTGCACAGCACCGTGATAGTGTCCTGCAGCTCTGCACTGCCCTGGCAGGAGCTGCAGAAATGTCTCCAGTGGGGAAGTCCTCAGAGGCAGTAGGAGGGATGATGTTGGTTTTGATCCTCTTGAAGGGACCTCTAGTACCCATTTACAGAAGTGAGCATGGAGTACTGTGGCCAGAACTAGAGGGGCCCTGCCTCCAGCCAGGTGGAGGACAGGGACAATCAGATCTGCTGGACTGTGTGGATCTGTGGCACATCAGAACCACAAGCACATACAGCTTTAGTTGACACTGCTGCACAGTGCACCCTGATCCCACCCAGATATGTAGGGGCAGAATCCAGCTCCGTTTCTGCAGTGACAGGAGGATCTCAACTCTGCTGGAAGCTGAAGTGAGCCTGACTGGAAATGAATGGCAAAACCAGCCCATTGTGCCTGGCCCAGAGAGCCCCTGTGTCCTTGGCATAGATGGCCTCAGGAGAGGGTATTTCGAGGACCCAAAAGGGCATTGTTGGGCTTTTGGGGGAGCTGCTGTGGAGACAGAGGAAATTGGGCTGAATACCTTGCCTGGTCTCTCAGAGGACCTTTCTGCAGTAGGACTGCAGAGGGTGAAGAGCAACAGGTAGTGATCACTACCACACCAGTGCTCTGACAGCAGCACTGCACCTGCTGGGACTGTGGGACCCCATCCATGGGATGAGTGGAGAACTGGAGAGTCAGGGAGTGCTCAGCAGGACTTGCCCATCCTTCAGTGGTGCTCTACAACCTCTATGTCATTAACAGCACAGGTGTCCTTCACTGTTTTCCAAATATGTCTCACAAGATGTTGCATTGAATCTTCCTCTTGTCATTATTTATAAACTGCAAAAAGGATCACCAAGAATTATACGATTAGCATGTGTCTTAATCTGTGATAAGAATATATATTGTCATGATAACGTACAGAGTGAAGTGTACAAATCCCTCCTCATCTCAAATGGGAAGACAGCCTGGAACAAATCCCAACAAATTATGTCTTTCATATTCACACAGATTAACTTGCTGCTACTGCTTCTAAATTTCTATTCCGTTCAACTGCTTCTTTGCAGACTTCTGTGTTGCTTCCAGACTTTGCATTTGACTTCCTTGAATGACATTTAGCCATGGTTTCCTACATGTGGGGAGACCAGCAGCCCACATGCTGCTGGAATGAATCTTTTCCATAGGGCAAACAGTTTTGTAACTCTTTACCCTGCTGAGATAACAATTAATTAAGCAGTTTCTTTATAAATAAGGAGGTAGGACTTGTGGTCCTCATTAAAGACCATTGTCTGTACTGAACTTTCAGATGACCCACACCATTATTCCCAAAAACTTGTGCTGTGTGTGTGACCCAGAACAAATAGAAGCCACATTCATCCCAGTATTACCACTCTTGTGATCTCAGCAGACCTGGGAGACCAAATGTCTGGAGGAGACACTTCTGGTGTGGACCTGCAAGCACAGCCAGGCACTCCACTTCCCTGCTCACTTCTCCCCTGGAGACTGGAGCAATGTTTGCAAACTGAAATGAT
Source organism: Melospiza melodia melodia (assembly GCF_035770615.1). NCBI lineage: Eukaryota > Metazoa > Chordata > Aves > Passeriformes > Passerellidae > Melospiza > Melospiza melodia. The sequence continues at coordinate 6,000,337 of NC_086214.1, forward strand.
GCTGTTGCTGCATCCCGTAGGCACTTCCCTGCTCTGTGCAAGCTTGAGGATTTCTTCCATACACAGTGTAAGCTTTGCAGTTTCAAAGATCTAATCTAATAATAGATTGGTCTACATTTGTGGCATTGCCAGAAAAAGGCATATGTTGTCAGGCAGTCAAAGTCAGCAACAGTGCTTCAGTGGAAATGTGCTTAAACACTGAGAAGGCAGAAATCCAAAATAATCCATCCAAGGCTTGGCTATTAGGAAACTAAAAATACTGTCTTCCTACATATAGGCTTTCCACATGTACTTAGAGAAATACTGTTTGTCTGATGGCTCAAAATTATTAAAGGGTAATTCTTTTCCTTTCTTGGATTTGGTGTGATAATGGAAGATGCTGTTGGCATTCAGCTTATTGAAGTCTGGTTTAAAAGGAAATAGAAATTATTGAAATAACTCCAATGGAAGAGGCATGTGTAGTGTAATGTGGGAGAGAGAGATGACATTGAGTTTCTTTTTCCTATCACAGAAGGTTTGCAATTCCAATTTTTCATGTCTAGATTTCCTCTGGGAAAAGAATGTATGATTGGCTTGAACTAAATGAATGTATACCACAAGAACCACTGGTCTTCTCTGTGCTGGTGAAAGACTTCACTTTTAAATTCAGATGGCTCTGTGGTCCTGACCTTTTACAGAACTGCATTGAGTTGGGGATTGGGCTTTGAGGTGGTATATGAAGATATGAGGTTTTGACATGAGCTCTGAGGCAGCAATTATGGGATTTCATGTGTATATATCCCTTAAATATCAGCATATTTAGATGTGTGGCCAGAAACTGGCATCTGTCACAATCATTTTTCTCCTAAGGTCAGTGTGTGCACACAGACACTTATTACTGTTCTAGTGAAAAATTCTTCCATAAATGCCATCGCAGATCAGGAAAGGTTAGGTTTTTAATATTAATGTTTTCTCCTTTAGGACCTCTAGTTTCTCAGCATGCATGTGACTCAGTCAAACAAAGAGTTTTATTTCAGTGACTTCTTCTCTAGGGAATTCACCCACTGCAACAAATACTTCTGCCTGTTAGTACCCACCTGAAGCAGCATCCCAGAAGTCCTTTTTGCCCAGCTTGTATTATCCCTTGCACTGGTAGCAGCCTCCTGCAATTTAGAAGTGATGGTAAAAAAATTGAGCTGCTGCTATTTTCTGCTTCTTTTGGCACTATTCCTGGAGAGAGTTGAGTTGGTAAATGTGGCTGTCACAGCAGCTATTACCAATGACACAAAATAATTAAGTTGTGGTTTCTGTTGTGGTGGGGCCATGTCTGTATTTTATAATGCTATGTCCGTGCTAGGAAGGAGTGTTCTGCTTGATTGTTGCGATGGATGCTTCCAGGAAAACAGGACAGGTCTCTAAAGGCAGGTTGTCTAATGCTTTCCATGTACATGAAATCCTGTTTGGTTACATGGCAGCCCACTAATTGAACTGTGTGTTGTTTCCTCTCAGTTTTCTGATGAGGTGATGAGGAGGGCAGCATCCATCTCATTTTTCTTCCTGTTGCTTTTGGAGGGGATAGCTGCTATGTTTGTTCTTTTCAGCCAGTCAGAAGAATGCTGAAGCCAGGTTTTTATCTGATTCTTTATGAAGTGAATGCTTTCATTTTTTGATGTCTTGAGCCACCAATATAAGATTCCAGACTTTCAGAAGTCTTGAAGACTTTTGGACACAGATGCTCAGCAGTTCTGAGAAGCCTTGGCAGTCCCTGGTTCTTTAATCCTGCTGAACTGTGCTTCATGCAGAAATTACACTGTGAAGATGCTGTAAAATTTGGGGGCCTGGAGAACAATCTCTTTCTTCTCTCTTTGTTTTTAAATATTGGACTTTTCCTAGTATTTAAAACATTTTCTGTATGTTGTCTCGGATAAATTTGAGAGTATTGTAGTGTAACTGTGAAATCCTGCTCTGTGGTTCTTAGAGACACATGCTCTTCCTGCTGCACCCAATTTAGAGGGAATAATTTTCCCTGGTCTTAGGCAACAAGCACAGTCAGTCCATGTGCTCTGGCATTCTCCTGGAGGGGCAGGGAGCCCTGTGGGTGTTGAGGATGCTGGCCAGACTGTGCTCATGCTCTGCTGAAGGTGAACATGAGCTTGCAAAATGTCATGCTGACCTTCCTGCCATTGCTGGGAACCAGCTAGATAGAAACTGGGGGTTTTTTTCAGTAGATGTTGATGTACATATGTTGGTGTGTCAGGGAAAAAAAAAACCTTTTCAGCTATATGTGGTGTTAAGCCTTAAGGCTGAAGCTTTTTTGTTTGTGTGTCTGCAGTGGAAGAATCCCATGTCACATTGGATTTGTGTCTCCTGTTAGAGGTGACATTGTGTTAAATGGTGAAGGAGCTGGGGGTGCTGCACTGCACATGGCCTGTGAATGTCAGAAGATGGAGCAGAACAGAGGCCACAGGGGTTGGGCAGGGGGACAGCTCAGCCTTGTGTCCATTGGCTTGATGGCTGCCACCACTCTTCTGCACCAGGAGCACCCCAGGAAGGGGAGAGGACCAGCACAGGAAATCGGGAAAAAGCCAAAAACCTCTGAAGGAGCAAAGAAGAGATACTGGGGTTTGGTTTAGAGGATAGATGTCCAACCTTGATAAGGCAGGAAACTTCAGTGGGCAAAGAGGTGCATGTGTGAACCATGGAAATGCTTTTGGAGGGTGCTGGAGTGAGCAGTCAGTGAGCAAAGTTTTTTGCTCTGTGTCAGTGCAACACAGCAGGTCCTGGATGTGATGGGAAGCCTTAAGGGATATGGTAATTAAGAAAAGTAACTAAGAACTAAGTAATAAAAACAATAAGAGTTTTACCAGCTTCATTGTGCATAGGCAGGCAGCAGGGAATATGGGTCACACAGTATGAGCTACCCAGAAATAAAATCCAGGTCTGTTAATGCCTCAGGCCTCTCCATAAACATCAGACCGTGACTCTTTCCTTCAGCACAGCTTGGATGGGAAAGGATTTCCATTTTAGGTGGAAGATGAGGCTCTGCTCAGTCCAGGTGCTAATCATGTTCTCCTGCTGTTTGCCTTTGCCAGGTGCAAGTTCTTCAGCCTCACAGAAACCCCTGAGGACTACACCATCATTGTGGATGAAGAGGGCTTCCTGGGTAAGTGTCAGCACGTGCCACTTCTGTATCCAGCATGGGGTGGATGAGGAAAACATGTCATCTCACTGAGACTGTAAACCAAAATGTTTGTAAAACAAGTCTGTTTGTAAGTGCTGGTAGTGCAGCTCTGAAAGGTGCTTTGATCACTTAAGCACACTGTCTCTGCTACCATGCTGTACAAGGCAATTCAGACATGGAATATGAATATATTTGAACACTGGGAGAGGATCACACACAAGTCTTAAAGAGTAGTTAAAGCAGATTTGAAAAAGCAAAACCCTCTGCATACAACTGCATTAAAATGAGCTGGCCTATGTCCCCAAGCCTCCATAAGTATACCACATCTTGCATTTCCAGCTTCTGTGAACCCCTGTCTTTGAAAGGAGCACTTCAGTAGTTTGTATCATCTCTGCAGCCAGCACAATGCTGTGGAGTTTGGGCTCCTTTGGCTCATCTGTGTAAGCTGTGATTTATCCCCCTTTCCTGCACCCAGCTCTCCCTGTACTAAGTGTGCCATCTTTGCCTGGGGTGGCTAAGGGGTCAATGGTGGAGTTGGTTGTGTGTCACAGAAGGTGGTTGGCATGTGCTTGAGAGCTGCAGATTCTTGGCATTGTGCAAGAGCTGATGTAGAGAATGGTTTGGCTTTGTAAATGGAAATAGTTTGTAATAACCTTTATCATGTGTGGAGGTTTTGTTTGTAACTGTGTTATTGAGGTGAGGGAATGAGGAAGTGTTGGGCAGCTGCTGTTATTTTTGTTCAGTTACTCCTTCTGTGTTTGGAATTAAAAGTCAGAGAAAATTCGTTAAAGTATGAAAAAAGAGGATTTCATTCCTGAATAGGAATTAACTCTTGAGAACCTTCTTGTGATACTGTAATATTCAATGGTTTTGTAATATCCAAACTACAATGAGAAAATTGGAAACTACATCATCTTTATTTAGGACAGAGTTCTGTGATCAGTAACCTTGCTGAAGTTGCCCCTTTTCTGCTTCAGGAATACTCACAAACATGATAGTGCAAACTACATTTTAGACCAGTACAGTGGTACCTAAACATTTTAGTAAATTAATTACTAGACTGAGAATGCTGAATAGATCTTTACAGCTGTATCTGTTTATAATTTGGGAGCTTTGAGGTTTGATTGAAAGTCTATGCTATGTACTTTTGATCCCAGAAGAGGTGACAGAAGGTTCTGCTACCAGAGTGTCCCTTGTTGTATTTTTTAAGGGGCATATGCACAAGAATTTTACTACCAGTGGTAGTGTCAGCTTTATTGTTATCTGTGGCAACTGAAGAAAATCAATTCTAATTTGGTTTTGCCATGATAGTAGGATGCAGAGTCTCCCTCTAACAGCTTCATTTTAGGAGGAGAAAGTTTCTGGGTTATTTTTCAAGGGGCACAGCACATGGCACAACAAGAAACCCAGGGAGTCTCATTCTTAGGAGGGAGTCTGTGTCACTGAACCTGCAGGTGGGATGTGCCAGGGGAATGCTCATCTCCAGCATCATGCCTGTGTCTGACATCCATGGCACTCATTTCTCTGCCCACTTGGCATGACATAGGTTTTTCAATTCAGTCATTGGTGACAAGTTGAATTGCAACCACCCCTGTAGAGCCTCCAGCAGCCACACTGCTGTTTATCTCTCTGAAGTTATTCTAGCTTGAAACAAAGGTGAGCTCAAGCAGTTGTCTGGCTCATGCATACCGAGGGCCTGTTGCACTGTGCACCATTGGTTGTGCTCTGAGCAAATCCCAGCTCTGGCACCACCACTGTCCTCAAGAAGCTGCATGTCCCAGGTTGTCTCTGTGAACCAGGCAGTGCTGCTGCAATTCAAAGTCCTCTCTGGATCTTCTGTTGCCTTGGCTCTCTCTGCCACCTGAGCTTGATGCTGAAAGTCACAGTGCCCATGTACCTTCCTGTGGCTGTGGTTTGGGCACAGAACATCCCTGGTTTTTTTCAAATATACCACATGCAGTTGGGCTGCTAAAGCAGGGCTTTGCAGGAGACAAGATCAACTTCCAGGCAGTGCATGGGAAGGAGGGAGAAGGCTAATGCCACCCTCTGCTACAGGTGTGGAAGCCAGGTGCAAACCCAACCTGCAGTAGTGTCACAGAGCTGCTGGCTTCATCACCTTTTGTGTGCTTTCCCTTGTAAGTGATGATCTATCTGCTGGTGAGATCTGTATACACCACATCCTGCTACCCCTCCTGCCACAGCCCCCATATCCTTTGGGTTTGTGTCCAGCCCATGTTCTTCTTTATGAATTGTCAGCACTACATCCAAAGCTTCATCTCAGGGTTAGCCCTCTGTGCAGTTCCATCCCTGCTCCTCAATTCTGTGTGGTGTAAGCTTTTCATAGTCTGGAGAAGTCCAGGAGAAGTCACAGTCTAGCTAGAAATGTCTCAGCAAGAGAAAGTTCACTTTGTACAGCCTGTAATCAGCACATGGGCTTGAACAGAATCAAAATCTCTGAGTTGCACCATCCCACCTTTTTACAAAACAGTACCAATTGTGTCTGCCTCGAGTGCATCAGCTGCCTCTTGTCCTGAGTAGTGAAGTGCCAAATTCAGCTCAAGAATTACAGGGTAGATTTGCACCTTTGATGAGCAGTTCAGACAGCAAATCCAGCAGTAAATGACTTCCTTTTTCTTTCCAGGTAACTTTTTTTCTTGCAGTGCTTAACAAACTCAGTGCAAGTCTCTGAAGGATAGGTTTTTCTGTGTGGGAAATGAGAATCTTTCTTTCTCAGGCACCTGTATGAATTTCTGCTGCAGCAGCAATGAGAAAGTTCTGCTAGCTGGCATCTTCCATGTTAGCCAGGCCCTCTCTCCTGCACATCACAAATACCACTGATGGGAAAAGAGCAAGCTGAAGAAATACCAGCATTTCCATCAATCCTTGAGGTTAACACTAAAAACATACTGACATGCAGTAATCATTCTTAACTATTTTGTCAAAAAATAATCCTTAGCCTTGTTGCACTGAGAGCAGCAAGTTGGACTAGTAAAGCAGTAGTTCTTTTTTCTCCCCAGAAAATGTCCACAGTGCAAAGCTGTAACCTGCTTAAGCATTCATTGTGCTGAAAGGGAATGGCTACAGCCTAATTCTTGGCTTTAATTCCCTGGTGGTGAGGTGGGGATTATATTTGCACAGAACCTTGTTTGTTCCAGTGGCTGTTTCTTGGGCTTTGGCCTGCTAATGAGAAAGAATTTTATTCAGCAAATAACCCAGGGAGCTGTGCACAGAAGCTCTTTTCCTGGATACTGAGATGAACTAGGGGGAGAAGTTTGACCATGGGCCCTCCTTCATGAAGACAAATGTCTCAGCTAGTGGGGTGCTTGGATAGCCATGGACAGTCCTGGCATTTATCCCCCTGCTGCACAGCCAGCACATGGCAGAAAGGTGGAGTGGCTGCTGCTCCCTAAATTACAGCAATATTTGTTTGGCTGGTTTGTTTTTTTCCTCAAAGTTTAGCTGAAAGCAGGAGCTGTTTGTGCATAGGCAGGTACACCATGGCCCCATGTTCTGTGCATGGTCTGTTCCTTTTTCAGAGAGCAGCAAGGACAAACTCACTGTCTCTGGGAAGCTGTATGAGCAGAGCTCCTAGCCTGTGGTCTTGCTGATTCCAGTCTCTGTTCATCAAAACTTTTAGCTTTTACACACTGAATTGAATCACATGCCATCACAGCTGGAGGTAGCCATCATCTTGGAAACTCTGTTTGTACGCACTGGGAGCAGCTGCATAAAAGGGCCTGGGACAGTCTGTCACCCAGGTGAAGCTGTCCTGAAGATGGATTATTGTAAAGCAATGTGTTGCTAACATTTTCAAGGTGAGGTTACTGGCGTCCCAGCCTTGGCACTGGGTTGGTGTCCCTTGTGTGCCATCTCTCATGTATGCAGTGAACTTTGAAGATATTGAAAAAGAAATCAAGTGCTAGGGTCAAGGGAGGAGTGAATCACTGTGATTTTCAGATTGGTAAACATGCATATTCTAGGTTCAGGGAAATTTGGGGTGAGGGAAACACATCACCTTCATGTACTCTGGTCTTTTTTCTCCTAGAACTGGTAAGCCCATGTCATGTAGATTATTGCAGTCAGCAGACCTTAGGTCCTGGCTGATCTCTTCTGGATCAGAACCAGAGAGGAAAAGCCATTTCAATACTGAAGCAGCAGTGAGAAACATCCTTCTGAGGAGCAGATCCACTGTGTGAACACAGAACAAGTCTCTTGGTCTCCTCACACTGAGGCTCATCTGCAAGATGGGCATGACAGTCCTTCCTTAAACCTTCTTTGGCTGCCTAATATGGCTAGTAACTTCTCTAAGGCCAGAAATCCATTCATTGACACATTTTCTAGGAGGAGATTCTTAGTCTCAGCTCATACTTCACAATAAATTGCCCAGTACATTAAAAATAATGGAACTATTTGAACTAACTCAGCTAGTTATAGTGGCAGAAAAAAATTTCATTCTAATAAGAAAAGGATAAAAATGAAAAAATCATCTTGCTGGCAGCGCTTTGTTTTGATAACCATCATCCTCAGACCTTGGATTCAGGACCATCACATACCTTAGTAGCACATTGAGTTCCTATTTCAACAACATCAAAATTTTAAATTGCTTTCAGTGTCCTCTCTCTTTCCCTGTATATAAACTGGGTGAGAAAACAGCTTATAAATAAGTCAGTCCAAGCCCAGAGCCCATCTAGCTAGGAGCAATCTTTATTTCAAGTTACAGAGAGAAGCAAGCTAATAATTGCATCTGGTTTTCTGAATATTCCTTCAATAACTATTTTTATTTTATTTTTGATTGCCCAGTGACTAGGCCTTTGTATCTGAGGCACAGTGGCATGAGTTGCTTGCTGGCATTTATAGTGTTAGATTCCTCCCCCGGATGGCCAGGAGTGCCTGTGGTTGCTAGGCAGAATGTGTTTTTCTCTACTAAACACTTGTACAATCACTCTCTTCTCATCTCTGTATTGGCTAGACTATGCTTTGTCTGGGGTTTAAATAATTTTAAATAATGTTAAACATTTTAAATAATGTTGTTAGGTTTTTAAATAATGACCTAAATTCAAATTGAAATGTGGGGATTTGATTATTGCCTTATTAGAAATATGTGCTTGGTTAGGGAGGCTTTTCCTGCAATGCATCTCTGCTGATATAGATCAATAAACATTTTGGGTCTCTGTGATTATGTGGGATTTCTGCCCTCTCCCAAGAGGCAGTAGGTTTTGGTGGTTAAAGCTTTTGGGGGAAGGGAGGAAAATGAGAAATAAATAATATTGCAAGGTCTGCTTTGCGTCACATGGGGAAAGGAACACTTCTTCTCAGAGCTTGTATGTGAGTGGGTTTGCAGATTTTGACAGCATATATTATTCCTTATGTTTGTAACCTGCCACATAAAGTCTTTTGGTTCAGTTTCTCTGCTCACTCCTATTTAAAGAAGTACTGCATAAATAATACATATTTTTCACTGTTTCCTCCAGCAGATGGGTGTGTATTGATATCTATTTTTGTTTCACAGCCTGTGGTGAGAAAGCCAAGACTTCTCTTCCTGAACCACTTGACTGGCCATGATTTCTTCCTTTAAATTTATTACATCTTGGCTGCTTCCTAGTACTTTCCTAAGTCCAAGATAAATGAGCAGATAGATACCAGAGCTCATTTTTATCAACCCTTCTCATAAATGCAGGACCCACAAAGCTTTTCTGACTGAAACAATGGAACAATTCATTCAAATTTTAGGTTCTTCTCTAAGATCAGGATGCAGCTCAACAGAAAAGTAGCAGCCCTCATTTTTTTAACAGAGTGCATTTGACCATCTACTTGTTCTTCCACTGGTGCATTTCTGGTTTTTTCTGAAGGGTGGGCTTAAGGGGATAGGGTGGCTTGCCTTGCTTGTATTGGAGTCTGCCAGCTGTGAGGAGACATGCCAGGATGCTAAATGTGCAAGGAAGGGCCAAGGCTGAACACATGCTGTAAGACCTTTTGAAGCATTTATATATTGTAAGTGCTGGTAAGACTGTGATTTCTCATCTTTCCCTACTTTTTAAGTGAATTTTATATGGAGCACTGTGAGAGATGGGTAAGTGCTGTTGCCCCCTGTCAAAGGCTGAGAAGTAAAGCACAAGGAAAGCTGAGAAATCAGTGGTACCAGCAGCAGAATGAGTCCCTTTTCCCATGGCTGAAAACACTCAGCCATCAGTTCCCAATCTTTGCTAACTGTGAATCTACTTTACATTTAAACCCTACTTTTCTCAAGTTCACAACCTGGACAAGGAAGTGGATTTCCTCCACCTTGGCATCTCATAAATGCTATGGCCTCAGTCTAGAAATGGAATCTTCACTAACCCATGGAAAAAACAGTCTGTCGTCTTCTGCAAACAGAGAAAACAGGTCTTTTGTGGTAATCATTGCAAAATTCCAGTGTGCAGCACTCCCCAGGGCTGGTCTCTGAGTGGGTTTGCTAAATATTGTTATGAGTGCAGGAGATGCCTCAGGTTTCCTAAGGATCAGCAGTCATTCATCAAGGTGAGAAAATTTCTGTTCCTGACAGGCTTGGAGGATTCTCCTGATCAAGTGAGATTGGAAAACTAAACAAACTTAAATCTGTCTGTACCCAGAGAGAGACTCTCAGGCCCAAAATCAGCTATGTTTTCTCCTGGTACCAGTGATCAGTCTTTCCAGCTTTCCAGGTACAAAATCTCCAGAACTAATGCTGGATCAAGGGTAACTCATAACCCCAGTGCAATGTGTCTAATTGTTTGGTTTTCACTAGAATCAGTTGAAATCCTTTTGTCTGACTCTAGAAATGCAGACTGATGCATGTGCAAACCAGAAGTTCTCTTTTGAAGAGAATTTGCTTGATGCTTTGAGCTAGTTCTTGTGCACTTAAAACAAAGGGGGGATGTGGTCATGGGAAGTCCTCAGGACAAGGTGAGAGATGAGAATTTGACTCCATGTTCTCAGAAGGCTGATATATTATATTTATATTATATTATATTATGTTATATTACATTATATTATATTACGTTATATTACGTTATATATTATATTATATTATATTATATTATATTATATTATATTATATTATATTATATTATATTATATTATATTATATTATATTATATTATATTATATTATATTATATTATATTATATTATATTATATTATATTATATTATATTATATTATATTATATTATATTATATTATATTATATTATATTATATTATATTATATTATATTATATTATATTATATTTAAAGGATACATCAGAAGGCTGAACAAGAATGATAATGAAAGCTCGTGACTGACTCCTCAGAGTCCAACAGAGCTGATGGTGATTGGTCATTAATTAAACACAATTCACATGGAACCAATCAAAGATGCACCTGTTGGTAAATGATCTCCAGACCACATTCCCAAGCAATCAGATAATTGTTGTTTTCATTCTTTTCTGAGGCCTCTCAACTTCCCAGGAGAAAATCCTGGGCAAAGGGATTTTTCAGAAAATAGCATGGTGACAGTTCTTTGATGCAGTATTAAGGTGATGGTGCCACACTGGCCAAACATGATCTTCTTCAGACTTTAGGACTGAAAATCACAGTCTGGGGTTTGTGGAAGGGCTTCTCCAAGGGCAAGTAAGCCTTTCTCAAGGGAGCAGCTTTGCTGTTGCCATCACAAGGTGAAGGCACAGGGAACCATTCAGAGCACCATGGTGAAGCTCATAGGTCTGCTGCAGGCTTTTCTGTTTCACCTTGGACAAGTCTCTCAGTGTGTCTCAGTTTCCTCATCTTAGAGATAATCCAATTAAACCACCTCATAATAGGTCTTGTAAAGATTAATTAGTAAACATGTGGAAATGCTTTGATAATGTGACAGGCAAAGGCCATTGTAAATAATAACTGAAGGAGTTTCTGTCCCTCAGGATTCCCTTTTACAATGGGTGCACTTGCAGCCTGAGGAACAAATCAGGTCTGTAGTGGAACAGAGTACAGATTATGGCAGGAAAAAATACCCTTTATGGGGAAAGTTACATAATCTTTTAGAAATCTCATATTTCAGCTTTTAATCTTGCACAGGATTAATACTCACAACATCAAGGTTACAGTCATACAGTTAGGAATTTAGTGGTTCCATCTTCAAGTCTTGTTTGAAATGTAATTATTTGCTCTATGCTGTCAGTCCAGTGAAATCTTGTCTGAAATAGTCTTTAAAAAAAAACGAAAAAAAAAAAAAAAGAATAAAATGTTGGGGTTTTTTTGTTGTTTTATTTAAAAATGCAGAAGGAAATTGTAAATGTGAGCCCAACTGCATTGGTTCTTCTTTTGATATTCCTTTTATTTCTGTGGCTTTTCAGTGGAACCCTCCACCTGTGTCCCCTTGGTGGCAGTGACCAGAGCTGTCCCCATTGCCTCTGACTGTCTGGGCTGGGTCCTCTCCACCCCTGGCTTGCAGAGTCTGTGAGCAAAGCCTTTGCCAGGAGTTTTTGAAACACAGGGAAAGTTTTGTCAGGAAGTGGGAAATCTGCTGATTTCTGCAGTTCCTGTTACTGGACTGTCAGAGACAAAACCCTCAGTTCTTTTGGGCTGTGGATTCCATTTGCTCATGGAGCAGGGGGAGCAGAGGCTGCCATGGCAGTGCTTTCCTGGCTGGGAGCAAAAAGCCATGGTTGACAGGTTGGGAAGGACCCAGCTCTTGATCATAGCACAGGGACAGCACTCAGGAAACAATGCTGCACAGGACAAATGCACCCACAGCCATGCTCTGAGCACATCTTGAGCCAAACTTTTAATCTTCATTGCTTGTCAGTAAAGGAAGAAGCCAATTTTTGCTCCCTTCTTCATTCTCATGAGCAAATGTCAGCTTTTGGAGATTGAATCTGGTTTTAATTTTCCAGGTTTGCTCATTATTAGTGCTGTGCTATCCTGTGAAGAGGAAGAAAGACAGCAGCCTGATTTCCTGAAAACTGCCCAGAGCCTAACCTGGATTTGTCCTCCCAACCCAGCTCTCCAGTGAGAGTAGACATAATGATTATTTTTGGAATCTACCTTCCCATGTTCCACATTTTTAGCCAAACATAATAATGATGCTTTGTTTGTGGAGTATATTCATACTTCCTCTCTTATGAGACCTCTGTGAGGTAAAAATTATTCTCTCCCACATATGAGGAAACTGATAAAAAGGAGACCAAATTACTTGTTTCAGGTCACATACATACTCTGTGGGACAAATCAGATTTTGCCTTAACTGGAAGCCCAAACTGACTTATCTACTTATCTGCACTTCAAAATCAGACTTTATTTACCACTGTATTGCAATGACCTGAATATCTGTTCTGAGACAGTGCTGTGAAATTGTCATTTCTTCATGATCCTCTAGGTCATCTTTAGGGAGTCTGTCATCCCTCTGTGTCCATGGCCAGGTGGGAGCTCTGCTGACACATTAGAACAGCTTTTGTTTATAGACTTGACTGTCCTGTGCAATACCTTTTATTGCTGGGTCAATGTCTGGCCTGGCAAAACTTTGTCTCTTTCTCTTCAACTCGGACTTTGATATAAGTCTGAGTTTTTTGGTTTTTTGCAGCAGAAATTACAAGTAGAAGGAGGCTACCAGAAACAGATTTTCCCAGGTGGGCATTTTTGTACATTTGACAGACTGCACCAATCTCACTGGAATGCACTTCTCCTTTTTGTTTAATTCTTAAAAATTCTTAACCAGCTTAGTTTTTAGATTGCTGACAAAGTTTCAAGTTACAAGGATTGTAAGAGGAGAAGAAATTGAAATGAGATGAAAGCAGGGATTTCTGTATAAGCATTTCCTTTTATCAGTCCTGGGTTGCTCTCTTAGTAGACACTTGTAATTGAGCTCTTTCCTCAGGAGGTGCTGCTGCTTTCAGTGGAGAGAAGGCAGCCTTGTGATATATGGATTTGTAAGTTCAGCCCCTCAAGAAGGACCAGTGTTTGTTATCCTATGGCCTGATTGAAAATGATAGTTGCATGCCCTAGTTAAATGTTGAGTCCCTTGGAAAGCAGAGGGGATGCTTGTCAGTGTCAGGATTTCAGAGCTGGGCTGTGTGTTTGTGCAGCTTTATTTAATTCCAAGTTACCCTTGGGTTATTTAATTTCCTGACAGCTGCAAAAACAGTGTTCTCAGATAACAATGGTTTCTAATTAGGCAATATGCCTAAAATGGTAGAATGTTTTATTTTGACCATGACACTGATGTTTTGTATGCAGCTTGAGGATGAGAAAGTTGAGCAAGTTGGACTTGCAGCTTCCTCTGGCAGAGCTGTGTCTCCTGTGATCCCCAGTGAATAATGCTAAAGGCATGGCCTCTCCTCTGTTCCTGCACTTCAAACACCTCGCATTGTTTTGGGCTGTGTCATCAGTAAATCTGCCTTTCAGCTGGAACCACCTTCCAGAAATATGTTTTATCAGCACAGCAGGACTGGCATGACTTGCATAGCTGAGGCTATAGAGCATTCCAGGGTGAAGAAAGCAGGTGAGATTTACCTGTAGCTGAGGATTTTAGCTTTTTTGGCCTTTTGTTACACTGCACAGCTGCCCAAGTGTGGCTTTTATGGCTCATGCACCTAGTACAAAATCAGTGATAGAAATAAACATACAAGTCAACTATTCTTCAAAATCACTTATTCAGTTTAGAAAGAGTGTTAGCATAAAGTTATCTTAATTAGATCCTGACATGATTTGTGCTTGTGGAAGGTTTATGCTTTGGGCTGTGCTATTTGATGATCTCTAAATTCCCTCCTGTGACAGCAAAAAGTGGCTGTTGGCAGGTCTGTCACCTCCTTTAGTTCTTAGACATCACTTGAAGTCTTGAATCTAAAGGAAAACAGGTAATTTTGTTCTGCTGTTTTGCTCCCTATTTTAATTCTTTTCCAGAGCTCACAACTCTGACAATTCCCATACCACTTCTTACCATTGCTGAACTTTTTAAGTTCATTGTTTAAGATCCTGCTCATATAACCATGATGCAGAATTGCACCTCTCATAAATCAAATGCCTACTTAAAAGTTTTGCAACTTAATTAGGGGTTTGCTGACCTGAGTCAGAGGTTATCCCTGCCTTTCAGCTGAGCACTATTTATCATGTCCTGTACCACTGACCAGGCACTCTTTGGATGGTTTCTGTTTGGATTCTCTTTAGCCATTTGCTTTTAGGTGCCTGATCCTGCTTAGATACCATAATACAATGAAAGAGAGATTACTGCATCAACTACAGTGTAAATAACAGTGAAAAATTATTCTCTGTAATAATCTGGCCTTACCCAGTTCTTTTGAGATGCTGGTGTCTTTGAAAGAGCTGTGGGTGTTGGCTCAGATTGGCTGGTGGCTATATGAGCAGTGTGGAAGGAAGGTGATCTCACACCTCTGTGTGAGATCAGCAGGGATGGGAGATGAGCAGGAAGTTTTTATTCTTCTTTCCCCTCTACAGTTTCCTACCAGTCAACACCTGAGGGATTCCTAAATTACAGGTTGAATCTGCATTACCATAAATTAGTTACCATTTAGTCAGTATACCAATCCACCACAGAGTTGTCTAACCCCTCATGATGCCTCTTCATTCTTTTGGTCTCCATGGCATCCTCTGTCAGCACTCTGATAATTTCACTGGGTTTCAGGTGTCTGTTTGCACTCTAGCATGATGTCTGTGGTCTGACTCAGTTCTCCTCCCAACAGTTCTTAAGAATCTTTGAGCATCAACTTGTTGTTTCTCAAAGAATTATCCACAGTATCTCCAAGACTCTTAGGAAAGAGGATAAACAGAGCCATAATAAAAAATACAAAATAACCAAGGTTGTGCCAGGTTATCCTGCAGATGTTCCTCCATGGAGAACTGACTACTTATTGTTATTTTTCTTAAAAGTCCAG
Organism: Melospiza melodia melodia; assembly: GCF_035770615.1. Classification (NCBI taxonomy): domain Eukaryota; kingdom Metazoa; phylum Chordata; class Aves; order Passeriformes; family Passerellidae; genus Melospiza; species Melospiza melodia. The sequence continues at coordinate 6,015,376 of NC_086214.1, forward strand.
TGGAAGATCTTAACTTTCTAAGACAAATTCTGCCTTTTGATGAGCTGTTTCACAATGTATCTTCCCTTAAAATCCTATCTGTGACAGCTGTATTACAGTTATAGTGCACTTAACAGAAAATATCCAGTAGATTTTCTCGTGGTAGAGAAGAATAAAATCCTAAAATAAGAACAATTTATCCCCAGAAGACAAATCAAAAGAATTTACAATATGTTTGGGTTCATACCTCCCTCTGTCTTTCCCCCTCCCTCTCTCTATGAATGTCCTTATGAGTTTGAATCATATAGTATAAAATCCTAAATCCTGACTAGAATCAAAGTTAGGTGTAAGATGCAATGTGCTTCTTCAGAGATGCAATTAGCTTCCTTCAGAGTAGCATAAAAGCTCAGGTTTATTTTCCTTCATAATCCTTCTCCAAGATTTCTGCACACCATGTAGGCACAGTGGTAACACGTTCCCAGTTCTGCTTGTCCATTTTGCTTTTGCGTTTGCTCTCTCTGGGATTTCCATCACCATGTTCTACCAAAACATTCTCATGTTTATTTTACAAGTTTTACCAATCCCTCTTCAGTTCCAACTTCCATACTTCCACATTTATTGAATCTTTACAGTTGGAAAGTACTGTTTGAGTTGGTTTTGGAGTACATTAAATTGAAGAGGTTGATAAAATGTGAGAGGTGACTTCTCAAGGACTGGCAGCCTCAGCAGCACTGGCATTGTGGCTCACAAGCCCTTGGAGGGTCCCAGAAACCTGATTTCTTTATCTTTGTGTCTTTCACATTGCTGAGCAGATTGCAAGCACTCAGTAACTGTATCTGTGAGGGATTTATTTCACAGTTGTTTTCTTCTGCTTCCCTGGGCTTGGTTAAGATGTTTATTTACTGAAACACTTTGAGCTGAACTTGTGTACTTAGGAGTTGCCAATTTAAATATATGTGTGTGTGTTTGTGTGTCTGTGTATGTATATATATATATATATATATATATATATATATATATATATATATATATATATATATGCCTGTGTATGTTAGTGTATATACCTATATTTATATATATTTATTCAGGGATAGAGAAAATGTTTTAGAGAAATAATTTTTGGCTCTTCTTTTTTAGAAACCTGTCCTTAAACTCTACCTTAAAACTGAAAAATATGTTGGATTTTCACTACATAATATATTTCACTATAAAATATGTTGGATTTTTCACTGCCAGGACTATACCAAGTTTTTCTGTAGTTGGCAAGTTAAAAAAGCAGCTCACACGTGGGCACTGACATCCATAAGTGAGGCAAGCCCAGGAGAGCAGGGAATCCTCAGGAGCTTGATGACAAGTTGTGTTCTGACCTCTTGAGTTCTGTTGTTGTACTGCTGACATCCTCAGGTTTTAAGTTTGGTGAATTAAATGTTTGGTTTTGTTTCTTTTAAAAGAATTAAGCTTTTGGAGAAGTGGGATGAGAATTTATGTGGACCATCATGTGGATAAACCTCTGTTGGATGCCTGTTTTTGCATTTTAGCCAGTGAACAAAAATAAAGTAGCCTCTTAAACAAGCTCTGTGCTGTTTGCAGCAGACAGGAGTGCCTGCTCTGATGGATGTTTACCATGGTTTTTCATGCTCTAAATAGAGCAGATAGAATTTTTCTGCCAAAATTCATTTTTAGAATTTGTATCAACAAATTCTTGACCTAGATGAGTGCTCCCAACATGCCACAATGTGCCTGGTTTTAGTGGCTTGTATGTACCTTTCTTTACAAGGAAATGTATTTATGTATCCAAGAATCAAGGACAATCCATGAAAGCTTCTCAGATTGTCTCAGATTACCACCCATTTGGATGAAAGGAAACCACAAACTGAAACCAGTTTGCTTTCAAAAGTGCAATTTGTGTATCTCATAAACATGAAGTTCAAAGGAACTGCAGTGTGTACTTCACCAACCCCAAAGGAAAATACCCTTGAGAACAGGAGGTTTAATAGCTCTTTGTGGAGTAATGATGCATCTTTAAGTCATTTGCACCCTCTTAATTTTAAGCATATTGAGCTGAGTTTTAGCAAGCCCCTTGTGCCTGAACATGGCTTCAGTCTCCAAAAGATGAGGACCCCTTCCTGTCCTGCCCCATTGTCTTGGTTTGGAAAGACAGGAGTCTGCTAAGGAAGGCAGGAGCCTCCCCTGAAATGGAGAATGTAAACCCTCCCCACCTCTCCCAATTGCTATAAATTTTAAATTAAGGGGCTCTCAGGCAAAAATATGGGAGCAGGAAATAACAGTTCTTTAATAGGGAATAAAAAAATAAATTATAAAATAAACAATGCAGTACACTGGAACAACACTGACAGAGTCAGAACCCAGCCTGACACCCTGTGGGTCAGGGTGTTGGCAGCAGTCCCATTGGAATTGTGGCTCAGCCCTCCTGCAGTGTCAGGGGTGGTTCTGCTGGAGCAGGGATCCTGCAGAGAAGGATGGATTCTTCCTCTGAAGATCCAGTGGGAGAAGAGGCAGCTGCTGTTCCTCTGGGGAATCCAGTGGAGAAGCCGTGCTGGTGTCTCAAAACCTCTGGATTATATCTGGGTAGGAATGCTTGGCTCCTCCCTCTGGGCTTGCATCTCCCAATGGGATGCTGTAGTTCTTATCAGCCATGCAGTGACATTCAATAGCTGTTATCAGCAATGTCCCCTCCCAAGGAAGGTGTGATTGTGGTCACTCAGAGAGATAAAGCAAACTGCCCACTTGGCAAAGGTAATCTGCCATACAGATGGTAATGGAAAACAACTTGCATTGCAATCTTCAACACCCCTAGAAGTGAGGAAAGGCAGGTGGATGAGGCTGGCTCTTCACAGGGGAGGAGCAGGGCATGAGCAGATGTCTCCTCCACACAGGAGTGTCCTTGGGTGTCTTGGTGTCACTTGGGTTCTGTGACAAAGGGCATTGATGTTCTGTTGGCAGTGCAGAACACTGGGTTTGGAGCAGGGCTCCTCTGTACAGTACACAAGGCGTGGCTGGGGTACTGAGGTACTCCTTGCAGTGTTTCAGATGGTATTTTTCTCTAATTCTCAGTCCTTACCCATCTCCTCTAAAAAGTCACTTCAGCTGAGAAGTTTCTGGAGGGAAATTTACTGGGGAAAAATCCAGCCTGTTCTATAAAGATGCCTGTGCTTGAGTTCAGTAGGCTTTTGATGGACTCTTCCAGACTGGGGCACTTTTGTTGTCAGTTTTGATTAGCTGGGCTCCTGGCATAGGGTGCAGTTTGCTTCCTTGTTTGAAAATGGAAAAGTGATGCTTTGAAGGCACTCAGTGGAAAATTGGGTAAAGGAAAAGAGTTAAATACAACTTTTCATCTGCTGCTTTATGTAGGCTTGAATTTTTTTGTTTCTTTTGTTTTTCCTGCAGTGAGCTCAAGGCAGCTCCATGTCTGGGTCTCCTAACCTCTGCCACAGGATAAAAAATGACAGTCATGTGGTCCAGGAAGCAAAAATCTGAAAGGCTCTTGTGTGTTTACCAAGTCTTTTTTTCCAAGCTGCTATTGCATCTCAGAGATTCTAGGTGGCAAGAAAGATTTGAACAAAAATGCACAATGTCCTTATTGCCAAGATGAGCAGAAGGCAGAGAAGCTTTATGTGACCAATTTCCCCTACAGTAAAGGGCATCATTACTGATCTGTGTGTGACTAAATTCAGTGACACTAGTGGCAATAGTGACAATAATATAATTCTTACAGTGGACAGATATACAATAATCTATTGGTTTTCTCCCAGCTTCTTTATTCAATTCTAACATTTTAGCTACTCATGGATTAGAGAGTAAGACTGATTTGGCTTTTTTTCCTTTGGGGTGGGTGAAATAAGGCATCTCCTTGTCAATAAAGGCTTAATTTCATGTGATCTTCTCCAGCTGGGTGAAATAGTGGAGTAAGAGCTGGAGTCACTGATATACTCTGTGTGAGTAGTGCATCCACTGAAAACACATCATGCTTAGCAGGTTGGGAAGCACTTAATAAGGAGAAGGCACTTGTACTCAGAAATGAGAGAGTGAAATTGTGTAGAAAATTCTGTCAGCTAATGATCTGAAAAATATTTTGCAAAGGCTATTTTCTACCCTTACTTCTAACACATCTTACACTTTAATAGCCTGAACAACTGGAGAATCACACACATTATTGTCACAGTTCACTTGGGACAATTTGTTTTGCAAGATAATGAACTGTGTCAGCAAAAGTTTAGCACTTGCTCTAGGTGGGGCTGACAGTTCAGCTTTCTGGTAGCTTTGTCAGTAAAATGCCCATGGTCTGACTAAATCTCTGAAATTTGGTTGTCGTGGGAAGGGGACCAGGACACCAGGTGGTTCATCACAGGTCCGGTTTATTAAAGAAAGCATCAAACACTTATACAGCAAATAATAAGCTTATGAATATTCTGTAAGCCAAGCAATCTATTAGTTAAACTATACCATGAACTCTTCCTCATTCCTTAGGGGTTACATCTCTCTTTTCTCATGTCTCTTTCACTATTTGTTATCCTACTACAGCTAGGCCCAAGGACACACTACCTCACAGGTGCAGGACTTGGAATTAGCCACGGTCTTGTACTTTTCCATTCTCTAGTCTCCTAAATTTCCCAACATTTGGTAACCTGGGAGGAGTTTATGTCATCACTTTCTTCAAGTATTTTTTTTGTTGTTTAAGGCATTCTCAGGAGTAGCTTGGAAGGAAATAGGGCAAAATACTGACAATAGATTTTTTTTAAGAGCTCCAGTCCTCTCAGGCCTTGGCAGCAGAAGTGTCTTTGTGTGAGAAGGTACCTTCACCTCATTAAATCATTCAGCCCAGGTGGAGTTTTTCAGCCACAGAGTCAGGAGTGACATGCAGCCCGGTGGGTTTTTTGCAGTCTGTAGTGCAGCTCCTGCTGGCAGAGGATGCTGTACCCCTGGTTGTGGGGGAGGCCTCGATGCTGCAGTTGGGAGCAGAGATCCTTCGGAGTGTTCAGGAGCAGGGGAGGTTTCTGACCTTGGTGTTACCCTAAGGAAGAAGCAGAAGAAAGGTATAAATAGTTATTCTGAGATTGTAGGGGACAAGTCTGTGAGAGTGATGGAGATGTGGACAGGGGATAGATCAAGAGTCAGGGAAGACAGGGTAAGCACTTAAGATCAGTGGGGAAGACAAGAAGAGACAAAAAAGAGTAAAGATGGACACAGCAACAAGGAGAATAAGAGATGATGCAGTTTGAGCTGTACTAGAGGGTCACTGGGGTGGAGAGGAGGAACAGGCTGTGGTTGTTGGGTTTGTGGGCAAGCACAAAGTGGCCACCTAGAGCCCTTGCTCCTTGCATTGCCCACAGGGATGCTCAAGGCAGCAAGTGCCTGCCAGACAAGCAGTGTCTGTCATTCAGATGAGCTCAGGGCAGTGGAAAAGGCCAGCCACATTTTCAGTGCATTTCAGGAGGATGGGCTGGCTATGAAGCAGCAGCGTGTGCAGCAGGCCATGAAGCTCTGATACAATTGCAGTTTTTCAGCAGCTTTCAGTGCCCAAGATGGTAGTTGTACTGGTTTTATTTCTGAGCATTTTGTTTAACTATTACTAAAAGTGCCTGTGGTTATTAAAAAACTCACTTTGCCTGTGCTAATTTACCTCTCTTGTATGTGCATCATTACAGGCTGCTGCTTTGAGCTCTGTTACAGTGCCCAGAGCTTTGGCACTGGGGTGGCACCTGGCTGAGTGGTGAATGTAGCTGGGGCTGCAGACAGCCCTGTCCTTCCCACTGGGAGAAGCTGGAGACTAAATAAAGCAAATGGCAGGAATAGAAATACTGGTTTCATGATATATTGGATTGTGTCCCTGCCTGTGACAACCTCTGTTTGGCAGCTCCCACCTGCAGAGCACTCAATATTGCACCACTTTAAACATTTTCATGTGTAAAATAAATCCTCAGTTACCGTGCCAAAGTGGTTGAGTAGAGCAGGCTGCAGGATGATGATTTGTGAGTTGTGGGCAAGGAACCACCATTTTCAGCATCAGGTGCTAAATGGGTCTTTAACCTTCATTGAGGGGCTGGGGCACATGCATTAGCACTTCACTGGTTTGCAGCATTGCAGGATGAGCTGCTCCCACTGGGGACTGACCAGTGCTGTGGAGCACAATCCCTGACTGATGATGAATGTATTGCTTTCCAAGCATAGGTAATAGCTCCTAAATTCCTGTCATGGGATCTGCATAAACTGACCCTGTGGAGAAAATGTACAGGTAATGTCCAGCTATACTGAGAAGGATCACGCTTTTCATCAAGGGCACATGTATAGGGAAGTTATAAAAGCTTAATAAACAAATAAGTAGTTTATTGATTATTAACTCAAGTGCAGATTGCTTTTATGTGTTTGCAGGACCATCTATGCCACACTTGGGAGAGACTGGGCTGCAACAACCCCATCTTCAGTGTTTTCTTGCTCTCTTTCATCTTTAGGATCAGTTGGGGGTTTTGGGAGTCATCTCTAACTGTGTCTGGTTCAGAGGTCTGGATTTGTTTACTCTAAGGAAGAGGTCACACGAGTCCAGTACAAACACAGCAGCTTTGTTCTGTGAGATGCTTCTCTTCTGTGCCCTCTTTCATACCCTGCTGTCCCATGGCATTTCACAACCTGTCCCATGGCATTTCACAACAACAGTGGGGCACAGCAGAGCTGAAAAAGTTATCTATCCTTTGGTTTCTAGGACCCAAGCTCTGGAGGTCCAGTTCCAATTCTTACAAATTAGAGGTTGGCTGTGTCAAGGCAGCACTTTGGGAACAGAATTGGGAGGACAGTCTGAAGGCAAGAGTGTGAGCTGAAGGCATGCTGAGGTGTGAGGTTGCTGCTGGGGCTGTGGCACGATCCAGTTTTAAGTTATTAGAAATGCATCTGCCCAAATTAAGGTGCAAACAAGACCATATGCCAAGGTTAGTAGTATTTTTATTTAATATTAAATAAAGGGGTTTATTTAATAGTATATATGAGAGAGAGGAAAAGAGAAAAAGGAAGAGAAAGAAGTAGAAAAGAGGTGGGGGAACAGAAGGAAACACAGAATAAAGAAAATATCACCATTCCTTGGATCCCAAAGATGTTCATTGATCCACTCCAGCTGGTCATCTTGGTGGTGAAGGTTCCCCCAAAAGCTCAGAATCTGATGGATTCATGTGTATTCAGGCCAAGTGGGAATGCCCCAGCACATCTCCCAGGGCAGGGACCAGGCTCTTGCAGCAGATTCTGGATCTGTTGCATCATTTTGCATCACATGCAGTTCTGTGGTGCAGAGCCTCAGGAATGAGTCTGGGGAGTGCTTTGGGGGGTCTTTGATGGGTTATGATGCCCCTTCCTCTTCCTCTCTCTTGAATGTCCCATGGATGTGGCCTGTGGGGTTGGGGTTCCACAGCTGGCCCCGTTTGTGTAAGGGAGGATGGGAGTTCAGTGCCTCTGACCAGAGGTGACACCATGCACCCAAAACCTCCTTCTCCCCACTCCATCTCATGGGGAGGCTGTGTAAACCTGGCTTCTGTGGGCTCCCCCACCCCAAACCCAGCCAGAGATGATTCTCAGTGCAGCTGCTGGGTTTGGCTTCTTGTGGATGCATTCCTTTCCCTCAGCTTTGTTTGTTTCTCCCTAGACCTGAACTGATTGAACAATAGTGTCCCCTTTATCTTATCTAGGCAGCTTAACTTACAGTCCAAAGTTCCAGTCAGGATCTTCAAGGAGGCTTCTGTGGTTGTAGCATCTTTGTACAGTTTTTGCTATAGTGGGTTAAACGCCTCCATAACAGTGTTAAAGGCATGAGCCATTGTGGTGATGTGTGCTGGGGTCCCAGGATGAGGGAAGAGATGAGAATCTTGACTCCATGTTTCAGAAGGCTGATTTATTATTTTATTATATATATTATATGAAAAGAAAATGATATATTAAAACTATACTAAAAGAATAGAAGAGAGGATTTATTCAGAAGGCTAGAAAAGAATGGAAGGATAATGAAATCTTGTGACTGCTCACAGCCTCAACACAGGTGGCTATCATTGGTCATCAAGTAAAAACAACTCACATGGGCCAATCAAAGATGCACCTGTTGCATTCCACAGCAGCAGGAATTATTGTAATTATTGTTTACATTTCATTTCTGAGGCCTCTCAGCTTCTCAGGAAAAAATTCCTAGCAAAATTTTTTTTCAGAAAATATGTCCATGACAAACCATTTCAGTCCCTGAGAGGCTGTGTGTCTGTCTGCCCATGGACTGACCAGCTCACGAGAGGGTAAAGCTGGGAGCAGGGTGTTAGTCTGCATCACTTAGAGCTCCTTCTCTGGGACATCCATCATCTCTCTCAGTCAGTTCCTGCAGAATTTGTGTTTATTCTGAAGATGTCTGGTTTATTTCTTTACTTAAGAGCTTGTGCTGTGTTTCTGCTAAGCCCTGTCATGGGACTGACTTTTGCTTTTGATTGCCTGCAATGTACAGTGAAGTTCCACTTCACACTTCTTGGATTATGTCTGCAGAAATGAATTTAAACTATTCTTGTTTCTACTTATCTTCTTTGTTCTCCTTTGCTTCTCATGCTCTGAAAGCAGCCAGAATGTATTTTTACTTATATCCATGGTCTCTCTGGATTAGATGGAAATGTAAACTCATGGAGGCAAGAAACACCTTTGGAAACAAGTGCAGGGCCCTTTGGAGTATGGCTGTTTCTGCTCCATTTGCTGCAAGTGATCAGTAAAAACTTAGATTAAAAACTTAGGTCATGCAGGCATTTAAAACCAAACTGCATGTTATATGAGCCCACTGTCAGCTGGTGAGGCATGCTGAACATCTTCATGCTGCTTTTCTGCTTGGTCTTTTTATTTTTTTTTAAATAATTAGCACCTCACCTTCCTCTGCAGGGTTTTCTTTTCCCCATCAGGTATGTCCTGCAGGGTGGGCAGACAGAAGCCAAGCCACAGTGGTGCTTCTGGCTCAACAATTGGCCCTTCCAGGCACCCTTTGGGCTGTGCCTTGTCCTGCTCAAGGGTCTTGAGGAGCTGCAGAAGTGGCTGTGGGGTTGAACCCCACCATCACTGTCAGGGAGGGGAGTGGTGGCTCTGACAGAGCAGAGGAGTGAGAGCTGCCTGTTCCCACTGGGGCCAACCTGCTCCATCAGGGCTCCTGTCCTGGCCCCCGTGCTGCAGGGCTTCTGCACCTTTTAAGTGGTTACTGCTTTGGCAGAGTTTAGATGAGCATTGCTTGCCCATTTTCTTTCATACAGACTAATCTGAAAAACCTTTTAGCTGGTGGTATTTTCCATTATAGAATGGTTTGTGTTGGAAGGAAAAGATCATCTTGTTCCTCTGTTTCTCCCTCTTTCTAAACATTTGCATTTCTGTTGATGAGGATTTGCAGTAATGCAGACACCTCTTGATGCATTCCAGGATAGAGTAAACACTCTGTGGGAGAAGTTCTTTGCTTATAACTAATCATTTATTCCCCTAATTTGAATGGAAAGCAACATTTTACTTATCTTTTTAAACTGTCAGCTTAATTCTGTGTTTGTTACCAATGTAAACTCTTGTCTCTGGAGCATTCTGGGCAATTTGCAAACAGAGAAGTTACACATATTGTGCTCAGCACAAGCAGGCAGGGGCCACTGGGTTGGTGAAATGTCAGTTCTCCTTACCCAGCCCAGGCAGATTTTGGCATACCTGGAGTTGCAGGTGATGTTAATGCAGTCTGAGATGCTGCTAGCAGTCTGCATCATGGATTGTGCAATACATGGAATCAATAGGCTATTAAAGAGGCTGCAGCCTCTCTGCTGCTGGGTGATTTCAGATAATGCATTAAATACAGCTGGGAGTGATAAGACTAATTACCATAGACTGGCTGTATTTTACCTGAAGATCTTTCAGCTGTGGGGTTTCTTTGTTTGCATGGTGTATATTACAGATGTACACAGCTCTCATCACCAGACAGGGCCAGCACTCACTCTGTGAGTGTAGGAAGGAGGTGGTTATGCCCTGCAGATTCTGTTGTAAAAGCCAGGCAGGAATTAGGAGCAGGGCCTTTGAGCTGGAGGGCTGGGATCCAGTGAGATGCTTTGCAAGATGATCTGTGGCAGACACTGGTCCCAGCCCCCAAAGCTGGTATTCTGTGCCCCAAATGGAGCTCCTCTTTGCTGGAGGTTGTTTAAAAATACATGTCAGTGAAACAGAGCTCACAGGCCTCCTTGGCAGAGGGCCCATAGCTAATCACTAGAGATTTCACAGTGAAGTTTTTCTGAGTGTCTGTTTGATTAATGGTTCATATTTTGCTGATCTGAGACTTTTTTATTTTATTCTTAAATTTAATACATATTACTTATATGACTTAAATATGTTTTAATTCCATCTTAAATCAGTGGAACAGTCTTTACAGTGGAGTTGGCTTTTTTTTTTTGCACAGCAGCAGCAGCATGTTTGCAGAGGCTCGTGCTTGGACATGCAGCTGGTTAGTAGGATTCTTCACAATCCCGTTGTATGCACTTCCCTGGAAGTCTCTTAAAAGTAAGAAACCAAAGAGCTCAGAAACACCATGGAGCTGAACCTCAGTGCATTATGCCTCAAGGCTATGAGGGATAACCCTGCTGCTCTCCCAGGAGAGAGGTTTGGTATGTCAGGCTGTCGCAAAGGTATGTGCAGAGAGGCTGGGTGGGAACGGGAATGCATGTTTGGGTCCACTGAGATGACCTTACGAAGTCCAGCTGGTTTCCCTTGGCCAAAATTTGAGTATGTCAGAGTGAAACTTGATTTTTACAAGTTCACGCAGTCTGTATGCTGCTCCCTTCCTTTTAAGTTAAACATCCTTTTCTTTCCCCCAGGCAGGAAAGCCCCGGGTGCGCTCCCATTGTGGCAGCGCTGTGGGGACAGGCTGTGTGTGTCTGTGCTCCCCCTGTGTGGGGACAGGCTGTGTGTGCCTGTGCTCCCCTGTGTGGGGACAGGCTGTGTGTGCTGCCTGTGCTCCCCCTGTGTGGGGACAGGCTGTGTGTGCTGCCTGTGCTCCCCTGTGTGGGGACAGGCTGTGTGTGTCTGTGCTCCCCCTGTGTGGGGACAGGCTGTGTGTGTCTGTGCTCCCCTGTCTGGGGACAGGCTGTGTGTGTCTGTGCTCCCCTGTCTGGGGACAGGCTGTGTGTGCCTGTGCTCCCCCTGTGTGGGGACAGGCTGTGTGTGCTCCCTGTGCTCTCCTGTCTCGGGACAGGCTGTGTGTGCTCCCTGTGCTCCCCCTGTGTGGGGACAGGCTGTGTGTGCCTGTGCTCCCCTGTCTCGGGACAGGCTGTGTGTGGCTGTGCTCCCCTGTGTGGGGACAGGCTGTGTGTGCCTGTGCTCCCTCTGTCTGGGGACAGGCTGTGTGTGCTCCCTGTGCTCCCCCTGTGTGGGGACAGGCTGTGTGTGGCTGCCTGTGCTCCCCCTGTGTGGGGACAGGCTGTGTGTGGCTGTGCTCCCCTGTGTGGGGACAGGCTGTGTGTGCCTGTGCTCCCTCTGTCTGGGGACAGGCTGTGTGTGCTCCCTGTGCTCCCCTGTGTGGGGACAGGCTGTGTGTGGCTGTGCTCCCCTGTGTGGGGACAGGCTGTGTGTGGCTGTGCTCCCCCTGTGTGGGGACAGGCTGTGTGTGCTGCCTGTGCTCCCCCTGTGTGGGGACAGGCTGTGTGTGCTGCCTGTGCTCCCCCTGTCTGGGGACAGGCTGTGTGTGGCTGTGCTCCCCTGTGCGGGGACAGGCTGTGTGTGTCTGTGCTCCCCTGTGTGGGGACAGGCTGTGTGTGGCTGTCCTACCCCTGTCTGGGGACAGGCTGTGTGTGGCTGTGCTCCCCTGTGTGGGGACAGGCTGTGTGCTGCCACTCTGGCACCAGGGCTGCAGCAGCAAGTGCAGCCGGTGTTGGATAAACAGTGCCCCTCCATCTGTTCAGCTGTGCATTCCTCAGGATGCCTTTTCCCCCTGCTTTGCACACATGCACCAGGAAGGCTCTGCTGTCCAAGTACAGCCGTGCCCAAGGGTTCATTAACAGGGGATTTAGCAGTTGTGCCATGTTTGCCTGCAGGGCTTTGATCTTGAGAAGGGCACTCAGCAGCAACACCAGTGCTGCCATATCAAGGGCCTTTGTCCCAAGCACCTGGGGCTGGAGGATTAGCAGGGAGGAACCTTGAAATGAACCAGGAGTTTTTCTCCTAAAAATATGAATCTTTGTCTCAGTTAAATGTGTTTGCTGTTTTTCAGTGCCACAAGTGATCAGTTATTGTAAAATCCCTAAGCAGTTTGTATTGAAGAGAAATCTGTGACAAATGCAAGTAAACCTACTGCTTCTGGCACTTGTTTCTCTTAATATTTTCAGTCCTGAATGACAAATGGACTGAATTCTTTGTGGTTAGCACGGACTACTTGCAGAAGTCTCATGCATTCATGCCTTCACAGCTCTAAACAACCTCTCAAGCCAGCTTTTCCAGCAAATTTCCTCTTCCTGTGGTTAATGGTTGAAGATCATAATAGCTAGGTGGCAGAAGTCCCCAAAACAAGGCAGTATTCTCTATGTAATAATATATCTTAGTACATTTGTTAAGTTTTTGTATGCTATTCCTTCTCCCCTACCTGCACTACTTCAGTCCAGCTCTAACACTGTTATACCAGCTAATTCATTTTCATGTCTTTGCTTGCTCTTTGTCCTGCTTTCTTGGGTTTTTGCTCATGTTCACAGGAGCAGCCCTGCCAGGCTGTGCTTCCACAGGGACTGCACTCACTGCCTACAGAGCACTGCTGTCAGTAGTGGGGTCTGCTCTGTGCTGCAATAGCTTTTAAAGCCTGCAAGTCTCTCTGAGCTGACATAGTGCTCTCCAAGTGACTGCATTTATTTTTTCTTTCTCCACCTTCCCAGGGTTGTTTTTTTTCCTGTGTGTGACACCAGTGAAGTGCACAGCACACTGCCTTCCCATCTAGGCAGTCCACGGTTTGGTTTATTTATAGGTCAGGAGAGCATGAGTGGCATTTCCAGGTTTAGGGAGGTGGAAGAGAGAAACAACAGAAGGGAGCAGCTTGCTAGCAAAGAAGAGATTATTTGTCAGATTATGTCTCTTGCTCTTCCTGGAATCAGCTCATTTGTTTGCAAGGACCAGCATGAGAAAGGCAGAAGTCCTTTTCCTTTGTCAGGAAATCTCTGTGCTGGGGTTACAGCAGCACACAGGGCCCTTGCCTAAACCTGGGGTGACATGATATGGGAGCTTGTGGTGTGCCACTGAACTGATTTTATTTCTGCCTTCAGAGGCAGAGTGCCTGCTTTGGCTCTCTTTAGGTTCAGAGATAGGAAGTGTAGGGAAGGAGATATTTCTGGCTTCTGGAAACTTTCTTCTCTTTTTTTATGTAGCACATAGTCTGCAAGCAAAAGCCTTTGTTGCTCTGCCAGTATGGCTGTTAAGAAGAAAAGATAAAAATATGCCAAAGAAGATTTTAAAGGAGCACCAACAGGCAATGATCTTACCAGCAGATTAAAAAATCCTTCTGTTTTTCCTCAGCATCTCTTATGTAGTGCTTCCCCCCCACCCTCTTATTTTTGTCTTCTGAACTCTCACTGTGAGATAGAAAAAAAACAATATTGAGAAATTTAGTGTCTGCACAGAAGCACAGCCTGTCCCTTTAAACTACAGAGAAGCCTTAGTGGAATTTCTATTCTGGGAATAGTTAATTCTGTTTGAGGTTGGGCAAGAGAGAAGTGTTCACAGGCTTAGTAGCAATATTTTTACTCCATTTGTTTTTTCTCTTAAGGATTTGCCTGCCTCATTTGATGGAAAGTGCATTTATTGATCAATCCTCCACTAAGGAGAAGATCTTGGAGAAAAAGAGGGTGAGAGAAAGAAAGAAAGAAAAAACCAAACAAAAAGCCAAAAGACAGAATTTGTAGCTGTAGTGCTGTTATGTAATAGCCATTATGTAATGTCTGTTGGTGCCAACTAAAAATATACTGGAAGATAACTTCCAATTCATTGAAGCATTTAACTAGCATCATCCCAGGGTTTCTGGTTCTGGATTCAACCCCTTCTGCAGATGTTGTAAAGAGCTTACAAGTCCCCTAGGTAGCACAACAACCCATTCTGTCTTTTATCCTTCTTCTTGTCCACTATTGATTTCTTTCTTACAACTGGAGTTTTAGAAACGGTAAATCCCTCTTCAGGTCACCTCTCTGCATACCCCACTGACCATGCCATTGGTCCATAGAGCCTCTCTCTATGCTTTGTTCAGCTGAGCTTTAAATGTCTATGGCAGAGCCTGGGTTTCAGGAGAAGCTGAGCGTAAAGCGTAGCAGGGATTAGATTTTGCAGCAGGCATTGAAAACTTGACAGCTTCATAGGTAGTGTTTTACAGGAGGTTGTTCTCCTGTAGCTGAGCTGCAGCTAAAAGTGCCTTGCCTTTTCCATCCTTAAGCTTCTCCCTGAACTGCAACCATGCCCAAATGCTCAGTGCAGCTACAGTTGCAGAAATGGGCACCCCAAGACACCCACAGCTGGCTCTGGTGTGATGCAGAGCAAGGTTTGCCCTTCCTCTCTGAAGCACAATGTCTGTGCAGAACCTGGAGTGCCATTTCCTGGGGCAGCCCAGGCTGGGCAGTGCTGCAGGATGGAAATGCCTTGGCCAGGGCTTGAGGGCCGTGGCAGCCTCTTTGGGGAGGGAAGTAGACATCAGCTGTGATGCCCTACACAGCTGTGGTCCCCTTGACACAAGAGAACATGACAGGCTGCTGAAAGTGACCCAAGGAGGAGCAGCAGGGAGGTGACCCAGACATCAGCACTGAGCTGCATCACTGAAAGGGACCCAGCAAGGTTTCTTGATTTGGACAATAGAAGTCTAAATAGTGCTGGCTGAAAAAGTCATGAGCAAAAAACCTCTTTATAGTCAGGATTTCAGCCTGCACAGCGCCTTACAATATTGTAAATAACATGATGTATCACAGAATTGTGTGAGTGCTGTAATTAAAGCCTTGTGGTAGTGCTGGGGGAGGGTAGTAGACATATTATCACCAGAGATGAAGCTGAGCTGTGGTTGAAGCAACTTCACACAAAGGGATTCAGAAAGTGGGGTTTAGACTCCCATCTTGTGCTGTAGTTGATGTAAAACATTGCCATTTCTGTTTGTCATTATTGAGAAGTCGTGGTACTGTTCTGTACCTAAGCACTGGGACTGTGCAATGGCATAAATCTATATTCAGGTTTGTTAGTGCAGTAGATTCATCCTGTTAATGAACAATGGCCAAGGACACCAATAGCTCCATTGCAGGCATAACAGGTGAGGAGGGAACTGTCCAAGCCCTCCAGAGTCACTGTTTCAATCCCCAATGGCATCAGCAGGGGGTTTTATTTTTCAGAAGAGCAAAGGCTTAGTATGTCTTCAAGACTTACTTCAAGACAAGTCTTGAAGTATTTGTTTTGCATCAGTTTACACAAGAAACATCTTGCAGTTGCATCCACACAAGCATTATGTGCATTAAGCAACATGTTTTGTTCTTAAAGGTGCAGAAGAAGTCATTAGTACCTATCATAGTTATTGTTGTTGCTATTGCTTTATTACAGCATGAGAATGAAGTGAAAGTGCATGTAAGTCCTAGTTAAATTCCTCAATTTCTTCTGCAGGAACAGAAACAGGGAACCAGTGGTGCTCTGTGCATACATTGGCTACGTATCAGCTGCAATGACAAGGGCAGTCATGTTGTGTCAAGTTTTAATAAGGGAGAAATCCTCATAAGTAGAACTAAGATTTTATCCAACTAGTAGTTTTGTCTGCTTGCTTTTAACTGAAACAGCCTAATTTCTGCCACATGAATGTGCTTCAAATCCTAGCTCCTGGTCACATGCAGGAAGCCTTTCTGCTGGAAGATGCCTATGTAGGAATGGTAGTGGGTTTTGGGTGAAAGCAGTGGATCAGGACATAGAAATCCTATCATGTGTGATCAGATGTTGTGTGTTGATGCTTGTCTCTGGTAGTTGTTGAGTGATGTGGATGCTTACTCAAAACTACAGCAAATTAGCTGAGTGATAATTGTTTAGCACTCTGGGATACAGATTAGGACTCTACAGACTCAGGTTAGCATGATTTGTGTTCTGTGGGGTAAGATACAGTGCACATTGCTTGTTCCTTTGTTTGTATGAAGACAGGGAGAGAGT
Source organism: Melospiza melodia melodia (assembly GCF_035770615.1). Taxonomy (NCBI): domain Eukaryota; kingdom Metazoa; phylum Chordata; class Aves; order Passeriformes; family Passerellidae; genus Melospiza; species Melospiza melodia. The sequence goes on from NC_086214.1 coordinate 6,031,519, forward strand.
CTGTACAAAAGCTTTTTACTGAGGTGTGTGTGAATAGAAACCACTCTCAATTTCCTTGTGTTTTGGATTCCAAGTAGCAGACACTTGGAGAAGAAACAGGTAAAAGCTGTGGAAAAAAGAGGCAGTGGGTTTACTGCTGCCTTGCTGGTCCAGCCAAGCACAGTAGAGCAATACACTGACTTTGGTCCACTTCCCTTGGTGACAACAGCAGCATAATAATTGAAGACAGGACCATAAATCTTTTAGTGCCAGGAAAAAGCTGGAGGTCTGAAACATTTAATAGGGAACAAGATCCACTGTCCTGCACATGCTCTCCTGTGGGAAATGCACAGGGGCAGCCGGCATGGAGCAGATCCTGGACCATTGGCTGTCCTTGGAAAGCTGGAAACCATTGCACTGCAGGTCCTCAGTGTGCTTTAAATGGGGCCAGTTTGGGGAGTTGGCTCTGCTACATCATGGTTTTATATTCTTATGGACAAGATGTGTTGAGGAAGGCATTCATTACATTCTGAATAGGCACAAATAAACCAGGGAATACTGTATCAGTGATATTGTTGTGTTGGATTGTTATCTAAAACACTGTTGCATCTGGAAGCTCTGACCAGCTCTTTGATTGGAAATCAGCTGAGTTTGTTATTGTGCCTATGTTTAAACTGTACTTTCCTTTAAATGTCTTTAATCTACATCTTGCATTAAAAATCTACAATTTTATGGCCAGAAGATGCCCTGGCTGTTCCTCCTGTACAACTGTTTCCCCACCAAATATGCCATAGCCATTAAATCACCCCCTGCAGTGACCTGCATATCTTTAAGCATTTAAATTACTTCTGTAAATTAAGCTTTTAGGATTAGTCATCGTAGATTTGCAGCATCATTGGTGTGTTGCCAAGGACCCCAGTTTTGTCACCATGACTACTACCACAGGCTTACTAAGAAACACAAACTGCAGGGAAGTTTATTCATGTGCCAGAATGTGAGTGAGTGATGGATGATGTTTCACCAACCACAGCCAGAGGAGCACCTGGGTGTTTATATCCAGGTGGGCCTCCAGAGGGGAGAAGATGCTGTTACCCTCCAGGGAAAATCACCATCATACTTATTTCTTACATTTTCACTTGTGTGTGTTCAATAAATAGTGTGCTTGGAGAAGATTGGTGCCTACTCTCAGAAATGCTCTTACCCTGTGGGGATTATCCCTTCCCAGGAAAGGCAGTGCTCACCATGGGGTGTGAAGCTGCAGGAGAGCTGATCCTGTGATGAAGTAATTGCAATGATCAAATCTCCTGGTACTGCCTAATGAGGTGAAGTGTCTCGTTTGGGAGATTTTTTTTAAAACTCAGCAGTGGAAAACAGAATTCCATGGTTTGTCTCCAGTGGGGAATTTACAACCCAGCTCTTCTCTGCTGTTGCTTCTTTAAGTATATGCCTACCTTGTGCAAGGGCAAGCTCCTGGCCCCTGTATTCATTTTCTTCAGGCATTTGGGAATTAAGTCTTTACAAATAACACTGACAGAAACTCTTAAGTGCCATCTCTTCCAGTTTGGTACTCTTCCATTGTTTGAAAATTCATCCCTGTAGCTCTCCTCCACCTTCTCCCACAGCATCTCCTTCGATATCTCATATCTCCTTGGATATAACATGTATACATGAGTTTACCTGGGAGATCTTGAAGAGAATCTGCATTTGGTAGCATAATCTGGTGTATTTTTTCCTATAATGTTGATATTCATGACTCTTTCTCATGTAGTTGTGTCTTGTTCCTCATCACCTGATTTATTTCATAATGGCTCAGGACCAAAGTTGTCCTGGCTGAACCTCCTGTCTCCTGGTACATGTCCTGGACTCTTCTATTGAATCCTTCAAGAAAACAGTGCCAGAAATCATCAGTTCACTAGCACTTCATGGAAGGGTTCAAGTTTTGAAATGTCTTACACAGTCCTTGGAGGGAGAAGGAAATCCAGGGAATGGTTCTTAGCTCCCTATCAGCTCTGCAGCACTTTGTCCTGCTCCATGCAGGAGTGCTGATAAACAGGCTGCCCAGCAGCGTGCTCTGTGCCAGGCAGGAGCAAAGCCCTTCTCAGAGTGTTTTTCTTCATGCATGAATCTGCCTTTGCCAGCTCATCCCATCCCACTCCCATCTCCTCTCACAAGAGCTCCTCACAGCTCTTGTAGCTGAGCATCTCTCTAAGGATGGCTGCCCTGTCTGAATGTGGGATCCTCCCTGTGCTGTTCCACCAGCTCTGGGCTGCCAGCTTGCCATCTTGGCATCAATGCCTGAGTGGGTTTTTTGTTTTTGAAAGAGATTCTTTGAATTCAAAACATAGCAAATTCCTGGTGGAGGCAGCTGATGGATTATGCTCTGTGAGTGCTCTGTGCCTGGGACTTGCTCTTCTGTGATCCTTCCCTGACCTTCCAGCAACAGTGCCAAAAACCTCTGTTGTGGGTTACAGATCAGAAATGCATAAATAGAATGAACCAATTTGCTGGGGTCAAAAAGGGGACAAATGCTTCTGATGCCAGCTCACATGTGTGGCCTGAAGACAAACTGTCCTACAAGGCAGCTACTCCCTGAAAATGGGGCTGGTCAGGAGGAGAGCATAGCTGTGTGCTTACGTGTTCTCTGGAGGAGCATTGTCTGGTGATGAACACAACTATGTGACATGTTTTTGTGCTAGCAGACCACCACAACCCAACTGCTTCTTCCATTTAGGAGGTTTCCCACTTCAACCATTCTGGTTTCCTAATATTTTGGGTTTACCTCTAATTTCCCACAAATAAGCTGTCAGGTTCTTTACCACTCCCATTCCCCTAAACAAAACTGCTTTTGTAGGGTATTTTCACCTATGCAGTAAAGTGCTTGTTCTGAGCTCTGTGTGGGTGTTGGGGTTTAGGAGTTCTCCTTTTGTTTTTTTTTTTTCCTCTTAGAGAATTTTCTCCCATTTTTTGTTGCTAAGAGACAATAACAACCAGGTAATTCAGAGAGATAAAAAAGTTTGCCCAGGAAGGCTGTGGCTGGCTGCCCTCTTAGCTGGGGGTTTCTTATGGAGGGGCAGAGGTACAATGAGAATTGGGCTGGGAAAGGTGGTTGGATGGAGCTCCCTGTTGTCATTATAGTGCAAGAGTTCTATTGTCGTTACATTGCGAGGGTTCCATATTGCTGGAGTTTTTTACCTCCTTGATGCTTCTTGTAGGCAGCTCCTCCAGGCACTGACTCTTCCTTGTCCTCACAGCAGCCAACTGACTGCAGTCCCCTCAACCACCCAATCCACGCTTTTATAACACTCTTCTGATTGGCTGCAGGTGTGTTCCCAGTTCCCATTAGAGACTGTTCCCAGTCTCTAATAATTGGCTCAGCTGTGACTCTTTAGAGGGTAAGATTACATTCTATACTACCTTTACTTACTTATGCTTGTCCCCCTACAGCTCCCAGCCTACTCTTGTTTTCTCGGCATCCACAGGGGAGACAGGCTGGAGTGACTGTGGGGAGAGTTCCCACCACTGTGGGGTTCTGTCTGCTTTCTTCTACCATGAGTGCAGCTCTGCTTGTAAGAGTGGCCATTGTACCTTATCAAGGCCCTGCCTCACTAAAAAGGGACTGTCACCATCTGTGGGGTGCCTCAGGGGAAACCTGAGGGGGGGCCTCAGGTGATCCCTGAGCCCGTTCAGGAGCCAGGCTGCTGCTGCCCAGTCCCTGCCATTTTTTCTGCCACTGCTCAGGGTTTTTGCTACACTGTAGCCCACACTCCTGGCCTGCGGGGACAGCAGGCAGTGCCAGCTCCAGCTGCCGAGCTCCTGCCGCAGCCCAGCTCCGCCATCCAGCCCGGCCGCCATCACCGTGCGGTGCCCGGGCCCGCCCCACAGCGCCCCCTGCCGGCCCGGGGGAGTCCCCGCCCCGCCCTGCCCGCCCGGAGCCAGCAGCGCCCCTGGTGGCCGTGCCCGGAACTGCACCCAGGGGAAGGGCCCTGCTCTGCAGTGGGACAGGGCCAGGCTGGGCCTGTGCTGTTGCTGCTGCTGCTGTTGGCTTGTTTGTTATACGCACATATTTCAGTAAAAGAACTGTTGTTTCCCATATCTTTGCCTGAAACCCCCCTTAATTTCAAAGTTATAATAATTCAGATGAAAAGGGGTCATGTTTTCCATTCCAAGAAGGCTCCTGCTTTCCAATGGCAGTCCCTTTCCATATTTGTATTTATCTTGGCTGTTCTGGAGAAACGGGAAAAATACACTTCCACTTGGAACCAAGATGGTTCCACTCAGAACCATCTTGACATAAGTGAATTTTGTGCCTGTTTCTTCCAAGACTATTTGCACTGATCCCAGGGTGGAAATAAAGATGTAAAATCCTGAGCTGTCATAACCCTGTTTGGGTGAACTGGCTGCCTCCAAAGTACACTGCCTGGTGTTGAAAGCATCCCATTTTTAATTACTACTAATGCTGCTATTTTTGATGGCACTTATCACTGGATTACTCAAAAGCCTGGCTGTCTCAGGAACACCAGTGTTATCCATAGACAATGCAGAGAGGACTCAGGTTTTGCCAAGCCTCATCCAGCTATGCAGAGACAAGAAGAAACCCTTCTGTGTCCTGTTTGCTTCATTTTCAGCTAACTCGTCTATGCTGGTTGGTTTTATCCATGGTTTCTAGCCTATGCTCCACCTCCATCTCTCTGTATCCTTATGAAGGAAGTTCTGTGATGAAATGTTAATGTTCAGATTCCTGCTGTGAGCAGCAGCGCTCACATCCTGCTGTATAATGTTCCTTGGGCTGCAGTGCTTAGTGCCTGGGCCAGGCTCCCCTTCCCTTCCCTTCCCTTCCCTTCCCTTCCCTTCCCTTCCCTTCCCTTCCCTTCCCTTCCCTTCCCTTCCCTTCCCTTCCCTTCCCTTCCCTTCCCTTCCCTTCCCTTCCCTTCCCTTCCCTTCCCTTCCCTTCCCTTCCCTTCCCTTCCCCAGGCCCTGTCCCAGCTCTGGCTGTGCTGGGCACTGCTCCTGCCTTCCCCCCTCCCAGCATAAATGCCTGGTGTGCTCTATCTCTCAAGGTCCTTATCAGCTCCAGCTTTGTTTACTTGCATAATTCTCTCAGTGCCTTATCAGATGAGCATGATTTCAAAGTGTTAAGAGCATCAGTGCCTCTAACAGTTTTGCAGTAGCTTGCCTTGGGCTCAGATTTGATGCAGATGTAATAATAATAGAAAATTGAATAATAAAAAATTTCTGTTGGGTAGAGATGCTTCTCTTCCTGGATTAATAATAGAAGCATGGAGACCTGTTGGAAAGGAGCAGGGTTTTCTCATGTGGTTTAATCCTAGCTGTGTCTCTGATACCTGTTTTGTGGGTTCATGCTCAGGAGCAGTGCAGAAAGCCCCCGTGTCCCATAGCAAAGGTCACATGTGCTTCCCCAGCACATGAAGAGAAGGGGATTCCTTCTTGTCCCTGTGGCTGGGTAGCAAGGCTCACCTGAGCAATGCCTCATTTCTTCTGGATGTTTGGAGATGTGCAAAGAAGGGCTGTGAAAGAGGTCACAATGGAACCAGCCACCATCATCCCTGCTTTCCTCCCTCCTCTGAGAGCAGCAGCAAGGCATGCTGCTATGTCAGCACATAGGAAAGAATGAGATCTTCCTGTTCTGAACACTGCCAGGAATAATCAGACCAGTATCTTCAAAACATCCCAAATGACAAAGGTATGTGTGCTGCTGCAGAGCATGGTTGGAGATGCCACCCAGCCTCTGTGAGGATGCTCACTCCTCTGAAGGGAGCTGGTCCTGAGCCTGCTCACAGACCTGGAGCCAGCCCTAACCAAGCTGATGCCTGCCTGAAGTGTTGAGTGGCCAGTTTGCACCTTGTGCCCTCCCACCTCACATGAGAGGATCTGTTTACAGAGCACTTCTGCCTTGCTTGGAGTGCTAGGTGCAGCAGAAAACAGGCTTATAGTGTAACCAGGGAGATACCTTTATTTGTAGACAGAAAAAGTGTGCTCTGCTTTCCATGTTCAGGCCATATACCCATTCCTCAGCCCCTCCAGCTCCTCTGTCCCCCATTTGCCTGGTTTTAAAAGCATCCAACAGCCAGCACTCACGCTGTAGCTTGGGCTCAGGCAGCACCAGGTGTTGACTTTTCTACCCAGAAAAATTTATTGTCATTCCTACTTGCTCTCACCCTTCCCTCACCATCTCCCTTTAAATTTCCACCCCTTGGCTTGCTGAATAATTTGAAGGTGCTAATTGCCCCGCACTGCAGCTGATCCATTGATCTGGAACACAAACAGTCTCAAGGTAATTTTCCGTCTGAGCCAGGCTGGGGCTTGCGCAAGTGCTGATGTTTGTTTCCTTGTTTTTTAATTTCCTGCAAAGAAAAGCTTTTGTGTTGCTCTCAGTAAGATTCCTGTGCCTCTGCCTCAGCCAGAAGCTGCTCTCTAAGGCCACGTGGGGCTGGAGGAAATTGGCACTAACAGTACCCGGTTCTGTGGGTGGAAATGGATAATCCTGCTCTGTCATATTGTGTCCCTCTATCAAAACTCTCAGCCTAGTCCCTGAGGTATCCGGTGGCTTCTTTGCTCATCTTCAGTCCTGCATTTGGGACAGACTGGGAGCAACTCAGACTCTTTGTCCAGTTATAAAAATACTTGTTTGGCTCGATAAATACTTGGGGGCAGAGGTTGCTGGGGTTGCACTGTGAGGATTCAGACATCCCTGTCTGTAACAGCTGACCACAAAATCCAGCACTGGGTCACTGCTGGCCACTGGGAAGTGCATCCTGCACAGGAGAGAGTTAATTTTGCTGGCTATTGCTTCCAGCAGCCTCAGCAGAAGCTGTGCCTTTGCAGGGTTTGATCTGAGGGGCGGGGGTGTGGGATGATGTAATGTTACCAACTCCCTGCACTGGTGGGAGGAGGTGAGGTAAAAAAAACCTCATCTGCATTCATTTCTCTCTCCAGCTTGTATGCACTGGTTCAATTTACCTGGAAGACATGTTTTTGTGTTTTTAAATGAAATCAGTGGTTGTTTTTCTTACCCAGGGTAAGGCTGGTGTGGAGAGCAGGATGGGGTTAAAGGGAGCGCTGCTCAGGTGCTGGCAGGGCTGCACCTGCAGGAACCCCCAGAGCAGGGGGGGATGAGCTTTGCAACCCCATCTCTGCAGGCAGTCTTGTCTGCAGGTGCTGTGTGTGTAACTAGAAACGAGGAGCAGTTGTCTACCCCTGAATCATAAGGAGATTTTGAAAAATGTAGCCCCTGTCTTCCTTCAGAAAAGCAGCCCCTTCACAGACTCAGATAAATTGCCCATGCCTCTGACCCCTTTGGGCGAAATGCTGCAGGCTGAGAGGGAAGGGAAGGGAAGGGAAGGGAAGGGAAGGGAAGGGAAGGGAAGGGAAGGGAAGGGAAGGGAAGGGAAGGGAAGGGAAGGGAAGGGAAGGTCTAAGGTGGCAGGTAACCAGGCAGAGGGCTGGGAGGGAAGAGGGAGTCAGTAGTCGTTATTAATCCAGGAAGAGAAGCATCTCTACCCAAACAGGAATTTTCTATTATTCAATTTTCTGTTATTATTATGTCTGAGTCCAAGGCAAATTATTGGTAGGTCCTGTCCCTTGTTTTGGCAGGAGGGGAAGGAAGGTTCAATCCTGCTAGCATCTCTCACCATGCCTTTGAAGGGGTGCTGGCTGGAGTGACTCAGCCATTGCTCTAAGGATTTCTTTTATAGAAAAGGAGAATCTGACTGAGTGAGTGTGTGCAGCTCTTACAGCTGTATGCTTGGCTTTTCAGAAGTGGCAGGTTGATGACACCTCAGGAATAATTTGATACCTCCCAGCCAAGGAAATATTTTCCCAGTTCAAATACTACTGAATATCCCCTCTGTCCATCCCCAAATTCACAGAGAGTAGGAGAAGGGGAGTAGAAAGACATCTCACAAATTGGAAACTGAGCTGATGTGAATACTTTTCCCATCACCACCCTAAGTCACCTGCATGCCTGGCAGTGTCAGGGGATGGGAACACATCAGAGCTCAGCTGCAGCTGGGAAGGATCTTGGTGTTTTATGATGATGGGCTCAGATGACAGGAAGACAACAAGTGAAATTCTTGTGGTGGTGATGGGTTGGGTAGGCAGCACTCCCAGATTTCTCTGAGACTTGCCTACAGACATGCAAATATGTCTGCACTGTCCTGAAAGTCCCTTTTGAAGTGATGTAATTATTTGGGTGGTGCTATGGATCCATTCTGTAGTCTTAGAACAGGATGGGAGCACCAGAGAAATGGACCTGTAATGGATGTCTGTCACTGGGCACTGTTGGAGCTGCCTCTGCTTGGCTCTGTGTGCTGGGTGAGAGTTGTGTATCCAGAACATCTCTAGGAGGGAAGTCTTCTCCTCCACATCCTTTAACTGGGCCAAGGGTAGGCAGGCATTTAACAAAACATGAGATCTTCCTGTTCCAAACAGTGACAGGATTAATCAGACCAGTATCTTCAAAACATCCCAAATGACAAAGGTTGTGTGCTGCTGCAGACCATGGTTGCAGATGGCCACCTGTTGAAAGTGAAGGGAGACAACCCATCCTTTGATCAGCATCGAACTCCAATTTATTGATCCAACATGCACATTTTTATAGTGGTGTTAATTAAGCTTATACATATTACAAAACCCGAGCTCATCATTGGTCACAGATTACACATTAACCCCTCCCTTTGTTTTCAATACCTGTGGTTTGTTATTGAAACCAAGATTTGTGTTCTCACCCTGGTATGAATGGTTCTCAAAACCTCCATGTCTGTTCCCAAAACAGCCAAGGACAGAATGTTTACCTGTTATGAGAAGACTGCCTGAGAACTTAGCTGTTTACAGAAACAGGCTGTGAGAATTTGCTCCTCACAGCTGCCTTTTACTTTTCCATCAGCTGTATATGATTATGGCATGTCTGAACAAAACTCTATAAGCCATTTCTGAGCAAAATTCTCCAACAGCCACCCAGCCCCAGTGAGGATGCTCACTCCTCTGAAGGGAGCATGATGTTTTCATGGAAAGTTAATGACTGTTAAAAATGGCATTTCTTCCTCTTTTCCCTGCCTGAGGCCTGCCTGTGGTTCTGGAGTGACCCAGGATGTGCACAGGACCCTCAGTGAGGCAGAACACAGGACCAGCAGTTTGTGTACCCACCAGCACACAGCTGCACCTGACTTTTCTGCTTGCTGCAAGCTTCATGTCAGTCCCAGGTGAAGGAGTACAGGAAGGCTTCCACAAGGCCAGGAGAAAATTACAACAGCAGCAAAACCCCTGCCAAACCCCATGCATACACTGGTTGGATATTAAATACTTGAGCCAGGGCAGGGAAAGGAATGGGCACATGAGTTCTTGTGGGTATTCAGAGATTTGTACTGGGTGCCTCTGGTGAATCAGCTGCAGCTGCAGCAGGTCTGGCAGATATGTAGAACTTGCCACTGCTTGGGTATTGGGTCAGTGCAGGACAGGCAGAGACTCTGGGTGGTGTTTGTGGCCTCTGCCTGTGGCAGTGCAGCACTTGGTGGTTGTTGAACTCAGCTCTTTGTCAACACAGGGATGCTGATTCTTTGCTTGAAGGTGGGGAAGGTGAGGTTTGGAGGAATATGTGCTGATTTTAAAGGAAATACATTGTGTCTCACATGGCTGAATAGCTGTCTCCTGCAAGGGGAACTTGCATTGCAAACATATTCTTTTCCCCTTGGGAAATTCTGGCTTTTCTTTGATCCAGCTGCTGTCCAGATGAAGACCAAAGGAGTCACTTGTTTTGGGTTTAGGTGGGAGCCTAATGAAGAAAGAGGAACTGCTTGGATTTCTGCAGCCATTGCTGATTTTCCCACTTCAGAGGGATAGCAGAGGCATGGACACCCCTCACCTCACTGCCACAGGCACTGCTGGGGATGGCTCTGAGGTGCCACCCTGCTGCAGACACAGAGGCTTTGGAAAACAGCATTAAGTGGAAATACCAGCACACAAGCAAAGCAGAACTGCTTCCTTTAGGTACACAAGGGTGGCTGGCCAGATCACACCTCCTGAACTTTATTTTGGCTGTTTTTGTAACACCCAGGAGCCACAATGCTCTGTGATGCCAATATTTCACATAGTTATTTAGTGCAGGAGAGGAGGACTCTGCAACCAAATATTTAATGTGAAAGGGAAGCACAGGGATGGGAGAGAATGTGGTTTGTCAAGATCACCTCACAAACTAGTGACAGAGTAAGACAGGTAAGTCAGTAATAAGACAAAAAATGCTTATAATGTATTGTAATTAAGAAATAGTGGGTTTCTGATTGTAATAGCCCAAATTATAACATCTGTATTGTCTCACCCTTTACCTGAGACTGAAAATAGAAGCTTTTTAAATGCCTCTCAGCTAATCTCTAAGTCAAAAAAGGGCTTAATCCAACAATTCTTGTGGGGCCACCCCACAGTTACAGACTCACAGCATCCACTTGCAGCCATTGCCACTGCCCCAACATTCCTGCACATGGATTGTGTCTGTCTGACAGGGACAAGGCACCTGTGAAACAGCCTGCAGCTCTACTTAAACATCAAGCCAGAATCCAGCTGGGTAAGCAATCTAAAAAAGTCTGGAAGAAAGAGAAAAAAGATGCACAGAAATGGTGCATTTATAAATGCAGCACATTTCTTGCCTCTGCTTCCTACAGTCAGCAAGAGCAGCAGAGTATTAATCTGGCTATTGCTGCTTTTTGCTTTCACAACACATCCCAGCAAGAACATTCACTGTATTTTAGCTCTCCTCCAGAAATGGACTTTTGAGTTTCCTCTGCTTGCCTGTATTCAGGCAGGAGAGGATCCTGAAGAGTTTATTTTAGATAAAAGTCACTGCTTTGTCCAGTCCCAGTGGTGTGCCAGGCATATTGGATTCTGGACCTATCCCAAATTCATGTCTGCACCCTTAACTGAGGAGCAGGGATGGGGATGAGCAGGGAACTCCAGAGGTGTAAATAGATCAGTCAGCCACATGGCGTCATCTCTGCTCTGTACAAATATAGCTGAGGACATGCTGAGCAGAAAAAATCATTTCAATCAGCACATGCTCCTTTGCCAGCTCTGCAGCCAGCATAAATACATTCCCACTTCTGCTGCTTTGAGCAGATTAGCTACTAAACTTTCTAGGACAGTGCCACACCTCAGGATCTACCTCATCCCATTCCTCAGAATCTGTGAAGGCTGTGTGTCCATGCCAGCAGAGTGAGGATTCTGTAACATCTGCTGAGAAAGTGGTGCCTGTGTTCCCACACGGGTCAAGAGAAGCAGCTCCACAGTGTCCTCCTCCTTCATCCCAGGGCATAGACATTGTGCCTGGGATGTCTTTGCAGCTGTACCATTAGTGGTAAAAATACAGATTTCTCCATCTTTGACCGTGACACCTCCAGTGCTTTCACATCAGACTTTCCTATCTCATGCAGATATGTGGGCAGATGTATAACAGTGGAGCTTTACAGTGTAGTCTCCCTTCCCTAAATTTTTTTATAAAGCCCTTGCTCAGGAGCTGCTGGATCAGAGTGGCTGCAGAAACACAGAAATAGTTGTGATCTGGGGGGTAGTGGATGGGACAGCTTAGGAGAAGTAGGTACTTTACATTAAAAGTTTCCATCTGTTTCAGAATATTCACTTGCCCCTGCAGATTGTATGGGCAGTGAAGCTGATACAGCGGCAGCTGTAGCTGCTGAGGTGGCTGTAAATACCCAGGATTAAATCCCTTGATGTGTCTAGTTAGGAGTCATTTCTCTCTCTCTTTGAGAACAGGGCTTGAAAAAATTCCCTGAGTGACCTCAATGCTCTTTGAAGCAGATTTTTGAGTCCACTAATTTTTATAAAATAAAGGTGGCATGAATGTGGTTATCATTTCTCTCCAGTAATGGGCTCAGAGGACTCCCTTGTATGTGGCTGTAACAGTGGTTTCCATTAAATGCACATAAGACCCAGAGTACATGTGTAATTCCCTGTGTGTGTAATTTGTCCTATTCACATGAATAGTTGAAATTTCAAGCTGGTTATTGTACTGGATAGAGCTTGTATTGAATTGTCAGGACAACATGAGAAAATTGCACTGGGTACATTCACCCATTCTAGTGTAATCCATAAATAGCCTTTAGAGTTAATTACTCCATAAATTGAAAGAAAATCTGTAACAGCAGACAAGGAGTAGTACAAGATAAATGTCATGCAAGAAGTGAGGGAAGATGCACTGCTTGAAATTGCTTTGGGAACACTCCTAGGAGGTGTGGGCTTGGGGAGGGCTGCTCTGCACTGGAGGCAGCTGCTCAGAGCTCAGAGTGGGGCTTGGACAGCTCAGGGTGCTGGCTTTTTCCTAGAGTGCATTCTTGCTTGCTTACTTCTTTTCATTTTCTCTCTCTTCCTCTGCCTGTTTGTCTTTTATGGTCTTGATAGTGGAAATTAAGAGACCTTTGCCTTTCAAACCTACCTGATTATCCCTGGAATAGCACTAGCACAAACAGCTGCCTCCCTCAGAGACAAAGCAAAGATGCTCAGAGAGGTCAGAACAAAACTTCCCAGTCCCTCCCATTCTGAGCTGTTTTTAGACATTCAGATCTTTGTGCAGGAATTTTCCATGCTGCTTTGTGTTAGCTGTGAAATGCTTCAGTTGTGGGGTGTATTTAAACCTCTGCTGAACAGCTCAGCTGGTGCCTGAGAGCAAGGTTTAGAAGAAATAAGGGGTTGGTACCCACTTTATGGGTAGGAAACTGAGGCACAGAAACATTGAGGCCAGATATATAAAATGTCAAGCTGTTACTTCCTCACTGCAGAGTGTGTGAGTTTATGAACTTAACAATGTTCTTTTGACAGTTGTGTGAGTGGGATAAAAGCTAAATAGGAAAATGAGATGACAGCTTTCACAGCTTCCCTGTTGAGGGTATTTGGAATAAAAAAACCCTCTCAGTTTTGCATGCTCTGTTAGGAGAAGGTGTCAGAAATACAGAAGCATACAGTTAGAGGTGGCAAGGGTCCCTGGCTGTGGATCCAGTCCTGCAGAGATGCCCAGGTGCATCAAGAGCAAATCTGAGATGCACAAAGAGCAAAAAAGGCACAGAAATTGAAGTTTGAATCTACTAATTCTTATAAAATAAAGAATGTGATTGTCTTTCCCTCCAGCAAAGGGCTTAGAGGACTCCCTTGTCTTCTGTCCCTGTTGCTGTGATCCTGGAGAAACCTGCTGTCACATTTGCTGGTGGCACTTATTATCTAATGAAGGTGTGGAGCTTTAAAAATCCCTACTGTGCCCTGGCTGTCTCACTGCTGGCTCTGTGTGTGAGCTGAGCACCCTGCAGGCAGAGATGTGCTGGAGGCACTGCACTCCTCGTGCTCAGGTCCTGTTTGCAGGGCCAAATCCCATCCCTGCCTCTGGCACAGCCTCTCTTGCTGCCCAGAGGTGCTGGATGCCCCATCCCCGGGCACAGTCAGGGCTTGCTTGGACAGGGCTTGGAGCAAACTGCTCTGGTTGGAGACATCTCTACCTGTTGGAACCCTGAGAATTTTAAACTTTCTGTGCTTGAAGGCACAGCCCCACAAGGGAACACTGCATTTGACCTGTGGCTGTGGAGAAGCCTTCCAAAATTGATTGATAGCACTGGGATTATGGGTGTGGAGTTGGTTAGAAGTGTGTAATATCATAGGGTGGAAAACTTAGCGTTTGGGATTTTAGAATATAGAAATAAATATGAAGCAAGATGGAGCTTTTACGGTGGAGACTGCGTGTTCTTCTTTACCTCCTTCTTTCTTCTTCTTCACCTTCTTCTTCCTTCTTTTTCATGGGTTTGGGTGATGTTTTGTAAATGGACAGAAAAGTCTGCATTGCAGCTCTGGGATCAGTTATTGGGTTAAAAGAGAAGATAATTCAGGTGTCCTTTCTTAATTGCATGGTTTAGTCTTAAAAGAACTTGTAACAAGAGTTTGCCATTTTGTGCTTTGCTCATGAAAAGCTGCTGAACTCACAGTAGTGAGAGTGTTTTACTGATAAGAAATAATAAACACCTGAGTCTGAACATGAACTGCCATCTCAAGTGCCTTCAATCCCGACCCAGAGAAACCAATATCTACCCAACGCAGGAAGGTTGCACTGGATGGTTTGTGAGAGTCCCTTCCCACCCAAACCATTCTCTGATTCTCTGATCACCAGTATTGTCCTCTGAGGAAGCTGACAGCTGACCAAACCATTAGCATAAACGGAAAAAATGGCAAAAGCTGCTTGGTCATGGGTGTGCTGACTTCTCCCCAGAATGATCTCAAGCTTGTTGGCCTGTGAGATGATTTCAGCTGGACTGGAGCTGTGGGATTTTCTTCCTCCTGCTGTGCACATAAGCAGTAACTATTTGGACCTAATAACCATGTTCCTCAGCTGAAAACTAAGTGATGAGCTTCATTGTTACTGACATATTTTATGAAAATCCTTTCTCTAGGATTTTTCTCCTGCGAAGCTGAGAAGCCTCAGAAAAGAAATGTAAACAATAATTATTTGATAACAGTAGAATGTAGTTTGGAGATGGTTTACCAACAGGTGCATCTTTGATTGGTCTCATGTAAATTGTTTTTACTCGATGACCAATCATGGTCTAGGTGTGTCAAGGCTGCGAGTAGTCACAGTTTTTTATTATAATTTTTTTTCCAGCCTTCTGATGAAATCCTTTCTCCTTCTTTAGTGTTAATATAATATAATATAATATAATATAATATAATATAATATAATATAATATAATATAATATAATATAATATAATATAATATAATATAATATAATATAATATAATATAATATAATATAATATTCCTTCTGAAAAATTGAGTGAAGATTCTCATCTCTTCTCTCACCCTAAAAACCCTCAAACACTACCACATTTCATCTTGTTTGGACTGTGCTTAGATCCCAAGTCCCTTGGTGTGGGAATGCTCTGTGGCACTCAGATCAAACTCACACCAAGAGCTTTCCACCTCTCTCTGCTGCAAGCTTCCCGTGGGATCTTGCTTACAATTTATGTGGCAGCAAAAATCTTTGCTCACAGTCATTAAGTGTACAGCTAGCAGCCTGTGTTTTGAGGCCAAAAGAGAGGCTGTTTGCATCCTCTGGGAAGTCCTGATTTACAGTGTAATATCCCCAGGATGTTTATGCTGCCCTGTGGGCTCCTGTGGAGGAAGCACAGTGCTGGTTCACTGGCTTTCCATGCAGCAGAGCAAAGTGTTGGTGGTCACCAGTTGTGGTGTTTGAGGGTCCCCAGGATGAGGTGAGAGATGAGAATTGACTCCAAGTTCTCAGAAGGCTGATATGATATGATATGATGATATGATATGATGTGATATGATATACTAAAACTATACTAAAGAATGAGAAAGGCTACATCAGAAGGCTTAACAAGAATGATAATAAAAACCTGTGACAGACTCAGAGAGTCTGACACAGCTGGCTGTGATTGATCATTAATTAAAAACAATTCACATGGAATCAATCAATGATGCACCTGTTGGTAAACAATCTCCAGACCACATTCCAAGCAATCAGATAGTTATTGTTTACATTTCTTTTCTGAGGCTTCTCAGCTTCTCAGGAGAAAAATCCTAGTGAAAGGATTTTCATAAAATATGTCAGTGACAGCGAAGCATTCTGCAGGAAGCACTTCCAAAGTATTAGGGACCAGAACACACAAAGCTGGCCATTGGACCAGCTTTAGGGCTCCTTCTGGATTTTAGCACACTATGAGAACTGATAGATAAATAAATATCTTTATCCTGCTTTAACTCCTTTCACACAGCTTCCTGGAAGTGAGAAACAGAATACTCAATTTCACAACATTAAAAGAATATTCACTTTGCCTGATTTCTCAAAAGAAACGAGATTCAGGTGTTATCTTCCACCCACTCTCCCCTCAGGATTTTGAGCTCATATGTCCAGTTTCCACAGTGCCTGAAAGAATAAAAATTTCCTGAAATGTTTCTTGAGCAGACATATCCAGGTCAAATGAGTTT